>NC_073228.2:140667500-141292500 GCF_029281585.2 Gorilla gorilla gorilla
AAAGCAATTATTGTCAGCTTAAAGTAATCCGTTTTAAGGATAACATGTTTTATGTAAGCCTGATGGTAACCACAAAGCAAAAACCTATAGTAGTTGCACAAAATATAAAATAAAAGCTTTCAAAGTGTACCCCCACAGAAAATCATCAAACTACAAAGGAAAACAGTAAAAGATGAAGAAAGAAACAAGGGACCTACCAAACTTTCAATAATTACATTGAATGTAGATGAATTAAATCGTCCAATAAAAAGAGTGGCTCAATGGATGAAAAAAAAACAAGAAAAAACTTGCTTTACTAGTAAGGACCCACATAGGCTGAAAGTAAAGGAATGCAAAAAGATATTCCATGCAAATGGAAACTAAAAGGAGCAAGTGTAACTATGCTTATCTCAGACAAAATACACTTTAAGTCAAAAACTATAAAAAGAGACAAACATGATTACATAATAATAAAGAATATACAAATATATATTTGTAACATTGCAAATATATATGCCCCCAACATTGGAGCACCTAAATTTGTAAAGCAATTATTAAATAATCTGAAGGGAGAGATAGAATGAGTTACTATTATAGTATGGTGCCTCAATACCCCACTTTGGACAATGGGCATATTATCTAGACAGAAAATTAATAAAGAAACATTGGTCTTGAATTATACTTTAGACCAAATGGACCTGACAGACATATACAGCACATTCCATCCAACAACAAAATACACACTCTTCTGAAGTACACATGGAACATCTTCCAAGGTAGATCATATTTTAGGCCGCAAAACAAATCTCAACACATGTAAGAGGAATGAGGTCATATCACGTATCATTTCAGATCTCAATGGCATAAAACTATAAATCAATAACAGGAGAAATCTTGGAAAATACAGAAATATGTGGCACATATTTCTGTTACAGTTTCAGTACACAGATCTTTTACCTCCTTGATTAAATTTAGACCTAAGTATTTAATTTTTTTGGTTGCTATTGTAAGTGGGATTACTTACTTAATTTGCTATTCAGATAGCTTGTTATTAGTATAAGGAAATGTTCCTAATTTTTGTATGTTGATTTTGTAACCTGAAACTTTACAGAATTTATCAGTTTTAACAGTTTTTTGGTGGTGCATTTATGGTTTTCTATACATAAGATCATGTCATCAGCAAATAGACTTGCATTTCCCTAATGATTAGTGATGTGGAGCACACTAATAGGTCGCAGAAGAAATAAAAAAGGAAATTAAAAATACCTTGAGACAAACACAAATGAAAACACAACATACCAAAACTTAGGAAAAGCAGCCCTAAGAGGAAAATTTATAGCAACAAATACCTATATATAAAAAAAATTCACAATCTACTGTTATACCTCAATAAATTGGTAAAAGAACAAACTAAGCCCAAAGTTAGCAGAAGAGAGGACATAACAAGATCAGAGTAGAAATAACTGAAATAGAGACTAGAAAAACAATAGAAACATTGATAAAACTGAAAGTTGGTTTTTTGAAAAGGTTAAAAAAGAGAAGACAAACCCTTAGCTAGACCAACTAGGAAAAAAAGAATAACTACTCAAATAAATAACATCACAAATGAAAGAGGAGTCATTACAACTGATACCACCAAAATACAATAGATAATAAGAAACTAATATGAACAAGTGTATGCCAACAAATTGTAATACCAAGAACAAATGGATAAATTCCTAGATACATACAACCTACCAAGAATGACGAATGAAGAAATAGAAAATCTGATTTGACCAGATTTTCTGGTCAAATCATGAGTAAGGGATTGAATCAGTAGTTAAAAAAAAAAAAAAAAAACCTCTCACCAAAGAAAAGCCCAGAATCAGACAGCTTCACTACTGATTCTTCCCAACACTTAAAGAAGAACTAATACAAATTCTTCACGAATCCTTCCCAAAAAATCATGGTAGAAAGAATACTTCTGAACTTGTTTTACAAGTCTAGCATTACCTTTTTACCAAGGCCAGACAAGGACACTACAAGAAAAGAAAATTACAAGCCAATATCCCTGGTGAACGCAGATGTAAAATCCTCAATAAAATATTAGCAAACTAAATTAAAGAGCACATTGAAAGAATAATTTACCATGAACAAGTAGGATTTATCCCTGGGATGCAACGATGCTTCAATATATGCAAATCAATAAATGAAATATACCACATTAATGAAATGAAGGATAAACGTTATATGATCATCTCAACAGATACATAAAAACTATTTGACAAAATTCAACGTTCTTTCATGATTAAGAAAAAACTCTCAACAGATTAGGTATACAGGGAATTATCTGAACAAAACAAAGCCCATACATGACAAACCCATAGCTAACATCATTCTCAATGATGAAAATTTGAAAGCTGTTCATCTGCGATCAGGGACAAGACAAGGATGCCACTCTCACCACTTCTTTTCAACATAGTATTGGATGTTCTAGCCAGAGCAATTAAGCATGAGAAAGAAATAAGAGACATTCTAATAGAAAGGGAAGAAGTAAAATTATCTCTATTTGCTGATGACATGATCTTATGTATGGAAAACATAAATGCTTCACTAAAAATCTGTTAAAACTGATAAATTCAGTAAAGTTTCAGATTACAAAATCAACATACAAAAATGAGGAACATTTCCTTATACTAATAACAAGCTATTTGAATATCAAATTAAGTAAGTAATCCCACTTACAATAGCAACCAAAAAAATTAATACTTAGGTCTAAATTTAATCAAGGAGGTAAAAGATCTGTGTACTGAAACTGTAAAACACTGATGAAAGAAATTGAAGAAAACAGAAATAAATGGGAAGATATCACATGTTCATGAATTGGAAGAACTAATGTGAAAATGCCCATACTACCCAAAACAATCTACAGATTCAATGTAATTGCTGTCAAAATTCCAATGTCATTTTTCAAGAAATGGCCAAAACAATCCTTAAATTTATGTGGAGCCACAGAAGACCCCAACAAGTGTCTAATATCCAGAATCTATAAGAAACTTAAATAAATCAACAAGCAATAAACAAACAGCCTCATTTAAAGATGGGCAAATGACATGAGCAGACACTTCTCAAAGGAGACATACACATGGCCAAAAAGCATATTTAAAAAATGCTCAGTATCACTAATCATTAGGGAAATGCAAATCTAAACTACAATGAGATGCCACCTCACACTAGTCAGAATAACTATTATTAATAAAATCAATAAACAGCACGTGCTGGCAAGGTTGTGGAGAAAAGGGAATGCTTATATACTACTGGTGGGAATGTAAATTAGTTCAGTCATTAGTTTCAGTCATTAGTAAATTAATTCAGTGGAAAGCAGTCTAGAGATTTCTGAGAGAACTTAGAATTATAATTTGACACAGCAATCCCATTAGTGGGTACATACCCAAAGGAATATAAGTCATTCTATCATAAAGAGACACACACACACATGTTCATCACAGCACTAGTCACAATACCAAAGACATGGAATCAATCTAAATGCCCATCAATAATGGATTGGATAAAGAAAACGTGGTGCATATACACCACAGAATACTATGCAGCCATAAAAATGAAATCATGCTCTTGGCAGCAACATGGATGAAGCTGGAGGTGATTATCTTAAGTGAATTAATACAGGAACATAAAGCCAAATACTACATGTTCTCACTTATAAGTGGGAGCTAAACATTGAGTATACGTGGACACAAAGAGGCCTACTTGAGGGTGGAGGGTAGGAGGAGGGTGAGGATTGAAAAACTACCAATTGGGTATTATGCTGATTACCTGAGAGACAAAATCATCTGTCTACAAAGCCCCCACTATACACAATTTACCTATGTAACAAACCTACACATTTATTCCTTGAACCTAAAATAAAAGTTGGAAAGAAAACCAACCAAACGAACAAAAGTTACTTCCCAAGCTTATGCCACTTTCTTTTTATATCTCCTTAATGAGGTCAAATTGTTGTCTTGGGAGGAGGGTTTTAAATGTTGGAAAATAGCCCAAGGTCATTACGAGTTTAGCCTGATGGCTGAGTACCTTGAACTCTACTGTCTCGCCACTCTGCTTGCTCTTCTGCACAATGATGGGATGATAACAAGAATAAATTTCTTGTATAATTTGTAAAATGACCCTGAAGGCCATCTTAAAGGAAGAGCGAGAGTTACTGAATGGCTTGTTTAGAGCAACCAAAGCACCTGTGGAACAGGTGCACAGTCTTCCAGCATGACTACTTAGAAATCAATAACACTCACTAGGCCATATAGGTCTGGACAAGATTCATTTACGAGATACAATCAATGTCTCTCTATCAGAGCCACACTGAAAACCAAGTAGTATTTTGCATTGTTACCACCTCTAAAAGCCTGAAAAATGGAAACAATTTCCATAAACTCCAGAACATTCCAGAAAACCCTTTTCTTTTGCCTCCTACCACATGTATGAGAGACAGCAAGAGAATATGAGAGAACACGGGTTCACGTGCATATGAAGGAGAGAAACATAGTGGATTTTTGTTAGGAGGATATAATTTCCAATCAGCCAGACCCTTTTCACTCAATAATTTCCTACACTGCAGAGAAGTTAGGTGTTGGATCACTTCCCTCTATGCTTTTTAGACCAGAAGTGTAAATTCTAGCAATGTGTTAATTTATTATCAAATGTGGTTATAAACCCCCCAATAATTTGTAGCACACACACACACACACACACACACACACACAGAGATCAAATTTGTAGGAAAAAATCATGTTTTGGAGTCGCATAGGCCATAGCAGTGATTTTTTAGAAGCCAAATGCCAAGAGAATAGAGATGTTGAACGCTATAGCCCCTTTGCTCCTAATTAAGCACAAATAAATGTATTTGAATGATTTGATTAGATCTATTAGATTTTATTTTGCATGTAACTAGCATACAGCCAGACCTGGGAGTACTCACTCACCACTAAATTGTCTCCTGATTAGAAGGTTGAGTGTTGTTGGTTGGCATTTGGTTCAGTTAGAAACCTTCCCTTCTGAGTGCCAATCTGAACTGGCCACTTTGCAACAAAAAGAAACAGTGGTGTGTTGGCCATGGGCTGGTTCATACCACGTTGAGGCTGAGGATGTGTGGTTTGATGGAAATCTGAATGCTGGAGCTCCCCATCCATCTTCCCACATGTGAATGTCTGCAGTGTCTCCTATCTACTATGAGGACAGAACTCATAATCAAGAGCCTTCGGGAAAACCTGGATTGATGGGCATGTGTCCCATGCCCTGAACAAAGTGTGCTTCCCAAAGCCAGCACTAGTGACCCCTAGCACCCTCCATGAAAACTTAGGTCCACACCAGAGCTGAACTCCCTCTTCACTTCTCTCAAGTATGCTAAGACTAATTTCTGTCTTAGTTCATTTTGTGCAGGTATAACAAAATAACTGAGACTGGGTAATTTATAAAGAACAACCATTTATTTTCTCACAGTTCTGGAGGCTGAGAAGTTCAAGATCAGGGATTCAGGAGGTTTGGTTGTCTGGTGAGGGCTGGCCTCTGCTTCCAAGATGGCACTTTGATGCTGTGTCCTCCAGAGGAGAGAAATGCTGTGATCTCACCTGGTGGATGGCACAAGGCCCAACTGTCACTGAGGAGGGGAAGACCCAGGAAGAAAGGTCAAAAGTCAAGCAAATTGCCTCACTATCCTCTCAAGTCCTTCAGAGCCTCAGGATCCCCTGTGGACCCTGGAAGTTTTCCCCCACCTTACTCAGGTCACTCCTTTCTCCGAGACCTTCTAAACTTTGAGGAAACTAAGAGACCTGGCCCTAAGCATAGATGGGACAGGATGGTGTAAATGTGCAACACAAACCAGCAAGACACAGGTACTCTCCTCTACCTTCCCTGCAGAGCAAACAGTGTTGACAACAGTGAGGATGATGATAATGATGACAACTGCAGTGTTTTGGAGAGCAAATACCTAGGGCCAGCTATTTTACAGATATCCTTATGTTACTATCCAAAGAAACTTTATAAAGAGACGATGGAAAATCACAGCTTTGAACTAGATGACCTGTGTCTTTATTTGATTTGCCTGCCCTTCCTTCAGAATTTTTTTTTGTCTTTCTCTACCTCCCACAAGTTGAATGCCTACCTCATGCTCCTAGGGCTCCTCTCTATCAGAAAATTTGGTCTCCACTGGTACTATGGGTTACCCATGGCTGTCTCCCTTGCTTAGGCTGTGAGCTGTAAGAGGCTGACTTTGTCTCTATAAACCCAACCCAATCCAGTACCAAGGACAGAGTATGCCCTTAGCAAATGGGTGTCAGATGGATGGATGGATGGATGGATGGATGGATGGATGGATGGATGGATGGATGGATGGATGGAAAAAAAATCTACGTACAACTTGGCTTGGATTAAACAGATATTGAATGTCTCCTATGTGTCAGGCTCAGTGCTAAGACTTCAATAGTGACCATACAGACATAGTTCCTACCTTTAAGGAGCTTCCAGTCTGGTTTATAAGTTTACAAGCCCCAACCCTTTTCCTTCTCCCTCCCTGGAAAAGTCTACCTAACAGCCTACTTCTCAGTGTTTAGGATACAGCCAGGCTCTCTTGAAGGCAGAGGACAGAGCAGGGGTCTCAGTCATATTCTCAGTTCTATCTGCCACAAGAGTAATGTAAATGCTGATGGTACTGATGGGAGAGAAGCTCAATCTTCTGTCTTTTGGCTCACCATTCAGAGGCTCCTACTTTCTGTGACAGTCCCTCTCAGGGCCATACTATGGCTTTTCACTCCTTCAGGTGCCTGTACTCCTGCTGACCTCCTCAGTCCTGAGTCAATGCAGCAGATGCCAGAACTTTCCATGTCCCCACATTGAGTGCAAATCACACGGCGTTAAACAAAACAGACATCAGCACTGCCTACCCTCTGTCCCCTTCCCTTGGCAAAAGGAAATGACAATTGCATGCTGTCAAGCAGGTGTAGTGTATCAGACAATTACTTTTCTAAACTCTCAACCAACCTGCAAGATAAGCATCACAGATATGGGAATCAAAGCTCTCAGAAGTTGGGCAGACTTGTTCAAGACCTCACAGGACTTGAATTCAGGTCTTTCTAGGTCCATAGTAGGTGCTTATCCTACTACACAAGGCTTTATGGAGCAAAGTGAAGGACTGTGCTTTGAACAACCAAGGGGCAATTTGCTGAAATGGCCAAACATAAATTATTTGGAGTCCTATCAAAGGCTATGTTTTCCTCTGTGGATATGCAATCTTTTATCTCACAACCTAGAGAAAAAAAAATATTTCTAAGTGAAAGAGAGCTGACAGGAAGGAATTTAGACAGGCTTACCAGGGCGACATTAAAATGCCTCTGAACCAGTGAGCTATGGCAAATGCTCCACTCTTGATCAACTTTATAATCCAGCTGGGGCAGCGTATAGCCTGCCATGCAAATGAGATTCCAGAAAGATGGGCTGAGGTCAGGGTAAAATTGGGACTTGTTCTCAAAGGATGTCATGAGTTGACTGTTGGGGTGATGTTGAATCCCCAGGATGTTACGGCTAGTGTCAATCATTCCAACTAATGTGTTTTGGGGGCCAACTCTGGGCCAGGCTCTGGACCAGGCCCTACATTTTCAGTCATGAAAATGGCAGTGCACACAGGCTGGAGAAGTGGCAATTAGACAAAGAAATCTCATGCACTGAGAAGTGCTAAAATAGGGGTGGCTCCTGTTCACATCTCTGTGAGTGCGAATAGAAGACCCTGTCCTCCAGGAACTTGTGGCTGCTGTGACCTGCGTGAGACAAGGGTGCAAGTATCTGACAACAAATGGTACTCATTCATTCAACAAAACCTGCAGGCCAATGAGAAGACAAGATTAGTGAGACAGCCCTATCTTCTGAATATCATTACACACATTCTACAGAAGAGGGAAAATACCTCCAGACAGCTTGTCAACTTGCCTGGGCTCATGAGCTAGTGTTTGGCAGAATCATATTGGAACACTAGACTGTCTGGGATCACAAGGCCTATATCTTTCCACAACATAACAGAGGCTGAAATGACTCTGAATTGCCCTCTCAATGAATCTCAACTGTAAGTATTCTTTGGAGTCTGAAGAGATGCTTTGATACAAGACTAGCGTCTAGTTCATGTGCTCAATTCAAGCCAGTTGGCTCAGAGGCCTAGAAAGAGCCCAAGCTGTTGCTAACTCTTCTTGGGGACCAGTTTATATCATAGGGGGAGGAACAGTGGGCTTCACTCAAGTAGCCCTCAGCAATTATATATCCTCCATAGTACACTCAGAGACAAGTCACCCAAATCCCCTTCAAGGAAGGACTTGCTCCCCAGCTGCTGGGGGAATACAGCAGGCACCTCCAGCTGTCAGCTCCTCTTGGATCTGCCTCAGCTGCCAAGAGCCTGGGTCACACCTTCCTGGGCAGCCTGTATTCAGTGGTATAGGGCCAGCCATTTCAGCTCAGCCCAACACTGATGGGTGATCTTTGCTCCCGTGCTCCTTATCAAGTGGGCCAAGGCTTTGTCAGGTATACATTGTATTTTGATTTTTCCCTCTGACCCATCCTCCTGCTTCCTCCCCTTCCTTCCATAGGTGTTCATTCCTAATAGACATCTTGTTTTTTGTTTGTTTGTTTGTTTGTTTGAGAGGGAGTTTCGCTCTTGTTGCCCAGGCTGGAGTGCAATGGCATGATCTCAGATCACCGCAACCTCCACCTCCCGGGTTCAAGTGATTCTCCTGCCTCAGCCTCCTGAGGAACTGGGATTATAGACATCCGCCACCACATCCGGCTAATTTTGTGTTTTTAGTAGAGATGGGGTTTCTCCATGTTGGTCAGGCTGGTCTCGAACACCCGATCTCAGGTGATCCACCCGCCTTGGCCTCCCAAAGTGCTGGGATTACAGGCATGACCTAATAGACAACTTGCATTCCAGTTTGTCTCTGCATTTACTGTCAGAGACTCCAACCTCCAGCAGTGTTGAACGTCTTCAGCAGTGTGTATGTGTGAGGAGTGGAATGAAGTGTTGCAAACAGACAGAGCCTTGCTCTTAAGATGTTCATCGTTGGGCATGAAGGGAGAAGTGTGGATGGTTCAGTTCAGACTCCCACCTGCAGAAGAATTCAGAGTCTAAACTCCCTGCATCTGCCTGAGCGCCAGCACAGCAGGCCCTCCTCGGTGCCCAGCCTGGCTGAGGGTGAGTCACAGAGGCCTGGGGCCATATGAGGAGTCTGTGACCCTGGGCACCAGCTTCTTTCCAGCTCATCTGCCAATTACTTTGCTCACATTCTTCTCTTCACATCCACTGACCATGCTGATGCAAGCCACCAGCACATTCCCTGAGTTCCATCTCTGGACCCCTGCTTCCAGTCATTCTCCATAATATATCCACAGTAAACTCAAAATGCAAAGCAGATCACATTCTCTACTGCTTAAAACTTCCCAGTGGGGCCAGGTATGATGGCTCACATTTGTAATCTCAGCACTTTGGGAGGCCAAGGCAGATGTATTGCTTGAGCCTAGGTGTTCAAAACCAGACTGGGCAACATGTCAAAACCCTGTCTCTATAAAAAATACAAAAATTAGCCAGGTGTGATGGCACATGCCTGTAGTCCCAGCTACTCAGGAGGCTAAGGTGGGAGGATCGCTTGAGCCCAGGAGGTGGAGGTTGCAGTCAGCTGAGATTGCACAATTGCACTCAGCCTTGGTGACAGAGCAGGACTCTGTCTCAAAAAAACAAAAATAAAAACAAACTTCCCAATGGCTTCTTACTGCTTTTAGAATAAAACCTTCAGTGCTTAATACTGTCTATTACATTCTCCATGTTCCACCCCTGTGTATGTTTCTGACCTCCAAAATATTTTGGGGGATCTGCCACATGCCAGGCAGGTGTTGGAGATACAGTAATGAACAGAATGAAGTCCCTACATCCAATGAGCTTCCATCCTAAGGGGAACAGACAACAGACAAACAACTAATGCATCAAAGGGTGATAAATGTCAGGGAGAAAAATAGAAAGTGCTGGCCGGGCGCGGTGACTCATGCCTGTAATCCCAGCACTTTGGGAGGCCGAGGCAGGCGGATCATGAGGTCAGGAGATGGAAACCATCCTGGCCAACATGGTGAAACCCCATCTCTACTAAAAATACAAAAATTAGCTGGATGTCATGGTGCACGCCTGTAGTTCCAGCTGCTTGGGAGGCTGAAGCAGGAGAATCGCTTGAACCTTGGAGGCAGAGGTTGCTACTGGGGAGGCTGAGGCAGGAGAATAGCTTGCACCTGGGAGTTGGAGGTTGCAGTGAGCTGAGATCATGCCACTGCACTCCAGCCTGGTGACAGAGAAAGACTCCATCTCAAAAAGAAAGAAAGAAAGAAAGAAAGAAGGAAAGAAAGAAAGAAAGAAAGAAAGAAAGAAAGAAAGAAAGAAAGAAAGAAAGAAAGAAAAAAAACAAAGAAAGTGCACAGCCTGGGTGATGGAGACATTGAGGAGGAGTAGACAGGTTGGTAAGAAGCCTCCATAATAAGTTGATATTCAAGCAGAGACATAAAAAGCCATGTGGGTAAGTGTGTATAAGGGGAGGCAACAGGGAGTCCTCCAGCTGAGAGAAGAGTAGGTGCAAAGGCCCTGAGGTAGGGTGTGTGCTTTGCATGTATGAAGAAATCAAGGCTGCTGCTGGAGCAGAGTGGATAGGAGAGGCAGAGTGCATGCCGGGCCTTGTGGGTCACCATATGCACTTGCAGGTTATGCTCTGAATGAGATGTGAGCTAGGCAAGAATTTGAGCAGCACAGTGCTGTCATCTAACTTACATTTTCAAAGTTTCCTTCTGGCTGCTTAGGGGTAGAAATCAGGTACGAGACTCCTGCTCACTCCAGGTGGAGTTGAACTAGGATGGCCATCATGCACAATGAAGCTGACTGGACTTGCTGAGAGAGCGGCTACAGAGTGAGAGAGAGGGTCAAGGATAGCTGCAAAGTTTGGCCCCTGAGCAGTGGAAGAATGGAGATGGGAAAGATAAGAGGAGGGGCAGGTTTTATGGGGAAATGAGTTCAGCTTGGACATGTGAAATTTGGCAGTATTTCATCTCCTATCAACCACTGAATTCACATTGCTCATTCATCAGTTTCTAGAAATGTAAGCTAGTTTTACCTCCTGGCCTTTGCACTTGCTGTACCCTCAGCTAGATGCTCTTCCTGTCTACATGGGCAGTGGGGTGCAGCCGTCTGAGAGACAGACAGGACTCTCACCCTTGAGCACCTTCTTTTTTCAGGTTTCAATATGACTGTCACTTCCCTCTGATGTGTTGAAAGTAGATCTCAATCGCATGCACTGTTTGCTTTTTTGTAGCATTTGTCACTACCCATGACCTTTGTGTTGTGTGTTTCTCTGCTAGTCTAGCTCCATGAGCATTGCTGGCACCTAGCTAGCGCCTGGCACATGGAGGATGCTCAGTTAACATTTATTAAATTGATTTAACAGAGACTAGCAGCCACGGTTTTATACTCCAGGGGCTCACGGCCAGAATGAGAAGGATATGTCACTAAAGATTAGTCACAGGTGAGAAAGAGCAAGTGCAGAGAGGACCAAAGGAACACCTAGCAGCCAAGGGACAGGGCAGGGGCAGGGATAGGATCTGTCAGTGAGGGCGTCAGCAAGGCCAGTCAAGGGAAGATGAGCTGGGAAGGAGGGAGAGGGCATAGCCAGCCAGACCTGGGTTAACTGGGCCAAGCCAGGCAGGGCCAGGCTGAGCTGGCCTTCTCTCCACACAGCTAGCAGACAGAGGGTGCACAGGCCACAGCAGGACCAGGGCAGGGAGCACCAGAATAAAAATACCAGCAACGTCTGCCACAAAGCCATTTCGACAGCTCCTTCTCCAGGTGGTGGAGGGAGGCTCAGAGGCCATAAATCAGAATTAACTGCAGCTGTCATGCAAACGGTGATTCCCCAGGACGTTCATCCAGACACCAGGGGAAAGAAACCCCACTGGGCCACCCAGGCCAGCGCACCACGTGTTCTCACCCCACCAACCACTGCTTTACCTCTGCAGCTGTGGCCAAAGCTTCCCTCCAACAAACCATGACCTCAACAACTTTCACCTTGAACACAGGGCAGAGGTAAACCCTCCCACAAGTCCCAGGAAGGCCAAGGCCTAAAGGAAATATGGCTGCTGAAAAATAATGAAACCTCTATGCACCCTAGAGCTACTCGTGCCTGAACCTGGGACGTGTCCCTGAGGCTGTGTGGGTGAGACCAAGGAGGGTGACAATCGCACATCACCAAGGGAAGGAGGTAGTTCTTAGCTCAGAGCAAGGAGCGGGGGCCCATGGTGGGGCAGCAGAGCTAGGCTGGGAGCACCAGCCAGGATAAAGCCCATCTGGCAAATTTCCCCAAATCGATTGGCACTGGCTGCTAAGAAGCTAAGGCTGTGTTAGCAGCAGCTTTCAGAGCACAGTGTGGTGGGACTTGTGGATTTCTCCGCTCTGGGGTATTTTTCTTGGCTTCTTGAGGCCACAGAAAGTATGATCTCCCCCCATCCTCCAACCATGACCCTGGTCTGTGCCAGGGTTAATCCGGCTGCCCTGAAGGTCAGGAACCCCCTACATCCGCACTGTGTCTGGTACAGAGGGGACATGCTCCCTTGGAAGAACTCCTCGGCTCTCAGATTTCTGGGCACTCCAGAGGCAGCCCCGGGCCCTTCTGGGATGACTGGAGGCATATTAACAAGCGTGGGACGTTTGAAGGGGCCTGGCTCTGGGCCATTTCCTCTGCTGGGTTTTCGGCCCTCTGACCCTCCTCGGAGAACCTTTCTCTGGGTCATCCTCTCTAACTGTGATGCAACAGCCCCTGCTCCCTAAGTCTCTGGCCTGGGCTCCTCATTCAGATGCTCCAGCCCAGTCACAGTCTGGTCCTTCATCGCCCCCAAGTGGCTGTCTAGGCTCACTGTTCGCTGAGCTGACTCATATTTCCTGTTTTCCTTCAACATGGTAAATTGACACTGCTTTCCTACTATTCGCCTGGCACCCTCACTAGACCTGCAAGGGACACAGTGCCTGTCCTAAAAAAACTATAATCTCCTCAGGAGATGAAGGCACACCCTCAATGGAACACTGAAATTAAATAAGATAATATATGCTTTCAGGGAGAGATAAAGTCACAGCAGAGAAGGAAAGGCTCAAAAAGACTGAAGCCATAGCATGCCTTTAAGCATGGAGTACATTGTGGTATGTGGAGAGGTTGGGGAAGGACTCCAGGAAGGAGGGATGACATGGGTAAAGACTGGGTGAGGAAAGACCTGCAAGGAGTCAGAGAGGAAGGAAATGAAGCAGTATGCATGGCTGGAGCCAAGATCCCAGAAGTCGCTTCTCTTCCAATGAAGAGAGCAAGAGAGACCCCAGCCAACTCCTCCCAAGTTATGGAGCACCTTGAAAGGGGCTTGTTCCTTTAAATACCAACGCTCTCAAAAAAGATGAATCTGACACCCAAGCATGGGGTTGAGTGGACACAACAGGCTCCAGAAGTAACAAGCACAGCGGAGGCACCTAGGGAGCCAGCGGGCCCACCCCAGCCCTTTGAAGGATCCCGTCTATCTGTGGAGAAGAGGAGGCTCTGGCACTCACTAAGCCCCTCCCGTATGTCTGATCCATGCAGGTGTCGAATCACCTGCTATCTTATTTAAGCACCACGTGGGCTCCTGTGGGAGGCCTGTTCCCTTTCTCACAAATGGAAAGGCCAGGGCTCAAAGAGGTTAAGCATAAGGTCACATAGGTAGGAAGAAGCCAAGCAGAACTTCAAGCCCATCTGTGATTCCACATCTGTGTTCTTCCTAAAAATCACAGTTTACATTAGTGTGGGGGTATAATCTGTAGATGTGCTTTCATATGCTTTATTTAATTTAATCATCATATTAACCCCAGGAAGCTGGAGGTATTATTTCTATTTTATGGGAGAGAAAATAAAATCTCCAAGAAATAATATGCCCCATGACTCATTATCTAGTAGGTGGCTAGGCTAAGATTTAAAATTCAAACACCAGTGTGTCTGGTAACCTAGACCCTTTCACGACTCCACAGTGATACTGTTATGTGTCACCTCCTTCCATTAAAGTGTGGAGACTGAGAGTTTTCCCACAAAAACTGTCCTGCTGTCTCCCAGCCCAAGTTCAGTCTCACCTAAGCCCCCTACCCATGCCTTGTCACAGGAAGTCAGAAGCACACACACTCCAAGGACCCTGACCACCAGGCACAGTTCCCGCCCCTCATTAGCAGATGTGGTTGATTTGTTAGTTTTGTCACTGCTGCCCTTGAGTATCTCTGTGCTCAGGTTCTGGGATGGGGCACAGCTAGGAACAAATATCCTTGAGATTGCATGAGTGCCCCTAAATCTAAAGCCATGGTCTGGGGAGCCAGAATGGGTGAAGGGGTGATACAGACATGTTTTGTTAAAAGACTTCCCTGCCATTTCTCCTGAGAACCCTTTTCCTTAGCGCTGAAAATGTGTGGGGGACAACCTCTCTCCAACTAGAGGGATTGCCTGGGTGGAAGAAACAGCTCCCAGCAACAGGAATGATGTAGGAAGGCAAGACACACATCCCAAGTTGGGATGGCAATGATTCTCACTACCTGAGTGTACATTACAGGATGAAAAGTAACAGAAGCTCAAGAGAAGCACAAAGGCAGATTCCACAAAGGATCAGAACAAGGGCTCATGTTTGTTGGGATTTAGGTGCTAAGGACTTCACTGCTCCATTCCAAATGAGCACCATAACCACCCAGTGAGGCCACAATTCTCACGCTTCCATTTGACAGATGAGAAAATGGAGGCTCAGGAAGCTTAGGTAACTTGCCCAAGGGTTTGTAATCCAGTGAGACTGATTCCCTCCCCTCTGCCCATAATCACTGTTTTATATAATACTCCCCTGAAGTATTCTATCAAAGGCCTCACCTTCAAGAATTTCTGATTTAAAAGGTCTGGGGTATGGCCTGAAAATTTGCATTTTTGACAAGTTACCAGATGACTCGGAAGCTTTGAAAATGATTATTCTAGGAGTTGGATGGCTAATCAATAATTTACTCAAAATCAACCCAAGTTCAATGGCAACAGGGATGTGTATCATCTTGCATTTGGGGGTGAACTGGGCTGGTGATGCCGATGCATCTTAGCTATAGCAGTAACCAGCTCTGAGCCAGATCCTCTCCCTCATGTCTGGCTCTTGTGGAGCAGGGCACAGAGGTGGGCACTGCACTGTTAAGCCTTGAAAGAGGCCCCAGGGGGCTAATCCATCACACAAGGACAGCACCACTGTGGGAGGCTCTAGGGACTCTGACAGCCCACAAGTGCTGGAGTCTGAGCCACCAGCCATGAGCCCAGCTGCGCAGCCCAATCCTACTCTCTATTTTGTCCGAACCACAAGCATCTGAAATGTGCATCCCTGGAGGTTTGATTTTAGCATTTCAAGATCAAGAAGCAGACACACTTGCCTTGTCTGCTGCTCCAAGGGCACACAGTCCCCTCCCACCTCTACTCCACACATAGCCCAACCATAGAAGATGGCAACTGGAGGAGAAAAGGGAGGAGGGAAAGACAGTAGCCAGGAAGTGGTGAATAGAGGAGCTCAGAAGACCCTACCCCCTCGTGTCCCGGGACGTGCTGCCCCTGTCAGGGGAGTCCTAGACAAGGTCCAGTTGCAGGTCGTGGCAAGAGATTTAAATTCATAGTAAAAGCATGGTTCTCATGTTTGCCTGTGTGGCTGCATCTCTGCTCTGCTTCAGGTCAGGCTGACCCTAGACTCCTAACATGGACAGACAGTCCAAATGCAGATATACTGTATATATGATGAGTTGTCCAGCTGGAAAATGCACTTTCTAATGATGCCACTCTTTAGATCTTTGGATCATTAATAGAACATTTAAAAAGAAGCAGGTAATTTGTAGAAGCTCTAAAAGCCTTTGCTGAAAATTCATTGCTCTGCAGCAGTCAGATATTATAGTTCTAGGGCCGCCAGCGTCCTTTGACGAAGAATGTCAAATATAAGCAGAGCAATTATGAGCCCTTGGTGAGTCCCAGGGCAATATTCAAAAGAAAATCATAAATAATTTTTAAAAACATGTTTTAATATTTGATGAACATAAAAATTTAAAAAGTAAAACATGCCCTTATATGAAACCAGCTATGTAGTTTAGGAAGCAAAAGTGACAGTTCCATTTGTTTTATGTTGGTGTAAAATTCACAAAAATTTAAAAACCAGGTAAATACAAAGCACAAACAAAACAAAACAAAACAAAAAAGAATGCAAAGGAAAAGAAAGAACGGATTCTATAAATCCGGGGTTGCACCACCAGCTGCTCTGATGCTAAGCATAGGGTTTGATTGCCCAGATGAAGGGGAAACACTGGTGTGAACAAGAACAAAGACACAGTTTTAAACCCTGCACGAAGGGTTCGGGTGCAGAGAGGAGAGACATCACCTTACTCAGTAGTCTTCCCTGTGTGGCTTAACTAGTGTCCAAAAGGAAAGTCTGCATTCTAGATTCCCTAGACTTGCAAGAGATAGTGAAGAGACAAAAAGATACCACTAATTCATTGCCCTGGCCAGCCTTTTAGATCCGTGGTTCTCAACATAGTCTGAACATCAGAGTTATCTGGGGAACATTTAACATCTTAATGTCAGGTCACTCCTCAGACTAATTAAGTAAGAATTGGTAAGAACCAGGCATCAAAGTTTTTAAAAAATATTTCAATGGGTCAATGGTCAGGCTGAGAGACACTGCTCTAGAATACTCTTTGACTTAATGTTGAATTTCCTGGATTTTTTGGCAGATTTTGATAATCTGCTTTATGCCATCATCCACGTGGTCAGTTAAGATCTGGCCACAAATCCACCTCACTGCCCATTCCTGACACTGCATCCTTATATCCTTATCTTGCATTGATTACCTCACAATGGGCGTGAACCAAAGTCGAGCAATTAATTGATACTTTAAAAAACAACAGAATAAAATTGTGAAAGTGTATCCCAGTCCTCTCTGCATAAAATGTCTTCTAAGAACACAATAACATCCTATCCAATTTCATTAGCCACAAATGCCTTTGCAAAGTAAACTCAATTCTTAAAAAAACGTTAGCAAGCCAAAGGTTTCTTCTCCCATTGTCAATCAGTTCCTTGATTTTATCCTTTGCCTCACGAAACATTTTGTGGAAGATCTGCCACCTACCTCTTCAAATAACTTTTTTTTTCCTTCAGGTTGTGTGATAATATGGTCATTCTGATTTTTGTCCTAAGAGAAACTTATACCAGACAGACAGGTCTTAGATCATTTTTTCTCCCACTTTACCATCATGCTGTTGTTCAATTTTTTTAAAAAAAAAAGTTCTTTTAGAAGTGCCTCTTCCAATCAAAGGAAGGTCATTTATTTCAAGATATATAAATAGCTGTGGATTTTTAAGATTCTTAAGATTTTTAAGATTTTTAAGATTCTTAAGATTCTTAAGATTTTTAAGAGCTCTGACTCTCTATAGCGTTCATTTTCCTCCCAATTTTCTTATTCCTACACAGCCTGAAAAATATTCCCTGTGGAGAAAGCTATAACAAATGCTTCAAAAAAGGGGGACTGTGCCAATTTATATGTGAAGTTCACATATAAACTTCAACACTACCAATAGCTACACATTCCTAGATGAGTATACATGTCACAATTCTGAGAAAGCATCTGGAGAAGACTATGCTATTAGAAGTTCTAACAGGGTTCATCATCATAAACCAGTAGATAGAAGAATCTATTCTCTACTTTCATCTCTGCTCAGACTCTCTCATGCATCTGGGTGAACACTGCTTGGATTCAAAAACAAAGGGAAAGGATTGAGATTATTTGATGACTTTGGACTTTGCTTATCGATACTTGAGATAATCAGATTATTTTTTATTTTTTAACCTCAATTTGTCTTATACCTATACTAATGTTTTTGTCTGTATTCTATGTTTTAAACCATGCATATTTCATTATGACACAGCCATGGTTTACAAGTTATCAATCACCTAATCTTCAGGAGTAGATAATGACTGTGTAAAAAAAAGTTTTTTTCCAGGATTTGAATCAAGGAATAATTTGGTAAGGTGCCTAAAAGAGAATCAACCTCCAGGAATCATGTTCAAATCTCTAGTTGACCCATCTTGTCCCCATACCAAGTCCAGAGTATCTGATCCCATGAGAAGAGCCCTAGATTTTAGAAAGACTTGTGTTTCAGCCTGCTCTCTGCTCTTTGAATGGGTATATTACTTGTTTTAATGTACGAGGATATTCATTGCAGTGGAATTGATTATGAAGAAAAGTTTAAAAGCAACAGAAATGGCCAACAATTTATACTTAGTTGAATTCAGTAAATTTTGATATTGAACATCAATATAATGAAAAATATGCAGTCATTCAAATTGTATTGTAGAGGGATATATGGAGAAATGTATTAGGATATAGATTTAGCTACTATTAAGAAGACTCTTTATAATGAAGCAAAGAAAATGGGAGTTTCTTCCTTATTCACAGTTTGGAGATGGTCAGTCCAGGGCTTGCAGTAGCTCTGCTCCATGAAGTCACTCAGGGCCCCAGTCTTTTTATATTTTGTTCCTCTGTCTTCTATCTTGTTAACAGTCTATTTTGTCATATCAGCCTTCTGTCTCATTATCATTCCATTTTGTTGTCAGTCTATGTATCTTGTTATCAGTCTTCTTCTATCCTATTATCTTGTAGAGCATGATCCAAGACAGTCCACACTTTGTCTTCATTCCCTTTAGCTGAAAGTAGCAAGAGTGGGCAACGGAGGGCATATCCCTTTCCTTCAGTGCAGTACTCCCATCCCTTCCACTGGCTAGAACTTGGCCGCATGGCCACATCTAGATGGAAAGGAGGCTGGGAAGTAGGGTTTTTAAAAGAATTGTGGACAATCATAAAACATTTTGATGGATTCTGTTACTAAAGAGCAAATGAGCACAAATAGCAGTCTCTGATTCAGCACAGAAACATTTTTACAACATACTTAGTAGAAAAAACAGGAAACAAAACAGGACCAGTTTTACATGTCTGTGTGTACTCATACATAGAATTCCTTTTCTATATAAACAGTGGTTATCTTTGCGAGTTGGAATTATGGATGATTCCAATTTCTTCTTCTTGCTTTTATTGTGGAAAAAAAGTCCCAATTGTTTTAGAAATTAACATTTTTCCCCCAGTAATAAGAAAAACCTCACAATTTGTACATTAAAAAGAAGTAATTTAGGAGAGAAAGCAGTGCCTCTTGTGTGCTTGCAGCTGTCTCCCTTTCTTCTCAGTTGTTCCTCTGCTGGGCCTCTTTTTTGGTGGATCTCTTGGTTCTCATGCAAAGTAATAACATTGTCCAGGCTGAATGGATGTATTACTTTTTAAAAGAGGAGTAAGAGAGCTCCGTTTGGAAATATCATTTTCATTGTGGATAATGGAGTGGTGTGTTAGTTGTTGATGTTCAAATGTCTATTTTGTGTGTTAGTTGACCTGCCTCAGCTTTCCCATGATAACCAATCTCAGGGAAACTAATCGATTTGGAGAGAACACATAAAAGCAGGCACAAGATTCATCCGCCCCCTTTCAGCCAGACTGTTTCACCATGCCAATCTACCAGGAGCACTGTGTTTCCATGCTGAAATTCCTTTCCAGTATTTCTTGGAAAATTTACACCTTTCTGAACACCTCAATTTTGAGAAAAATCAGTCAAGAAATCAGGAAAATGAAAAACAAATAATATAAATCTCCTTTGAGAGTTAAAACTTAACGAGTAACACAAAGACACTCCTGGCTTGAAGTTCAAACAAGAACAGGAAAATTTGGCAAGAAAAATCAAAGGTTAAGGTGGACATTTCTAGGAACCAGACATTAGCCCAAAGACAGTCAGAATCTAATTAATGTTTCCTTTGTAGCTATGGACATGTTTATGAGTGTGTGTCCTTGGCCTTCTCTGCTGCTAATAGTGAGTCATTCTTTCAAGTAAAATGAATATTAATAAGCTTATAAACATAGTATGCTTTATACAAATCTTATGAGTGGTGCTTCAAGAAATAGTAAGTTTTGCAAATAAATTACATCCTAAAATGGGCAATTTTGACATGCGATTCTGTGAAGTATCATTTATTTCCCTGGGAGATCTGAATACTACATTATCGCAGTACCATCCAAAAATGTGCCAGCATTTTCCAGTGTTTAAATCTGTAGGCTACAATTCTTCATAAAGTCTCTAAACCTTCTTTTTACTTCTTATTTATTGAAACAACTTTTTCTGCTATCCATAATAATAATTAAGAAATATGAGAAATGTTCAAAGCTTTTTTTTTAAAAAAGTATGATTTTGGAAATTCCTGAAAATCCCCAGGATTCCAATTTCCAGTTTCCAAATTCTAAAGACCCTCAGAAGTTTGGAAACACTGCTGTCAACTACAACTCCTAAATTTCTTAGTTTGGTGCCCTTATGTCTGCCTCCAACCTGGGCTGTCATCTGCCTTGGACTGGATTGCTGAACCAGCCTCCTGACAGGATCCTCGCAGTCCACTCTCTATACCAGAGCCAGACAGACCTTATGGAAACACAAATCTATTGGTTTCATCCCTTCACATGAGACATTTTAATGGCTGCCAATATGACAACAAGGTGCTCAACTTCATTAATAACCTGGGAAGTTAAAATTAAAATCACAATTAAGGATCAGGGCATACCGATCATATTGGCAAAAATGTAAAGTCCCAGATTCATGAAGGTAGGGACAATATCCATTTTTGCTCACCATTTTATTTGTAAGCTTAGCACAATGCCAGACAACTAGTAGATGCTTAATGTCCATTTGTAGATGAATGAATGGGCAAATGAATGAGATTGATACATGCAAGGGCTCCCATTTTATATTACAGAGTGTCACCCCACACATGGAAAAATTGAGTCCCCTAGGCATTGTTCAACCTTATCTTTCTTCTCTTAGGCTGACATCCAAAGATCCCTTGATTTGTCAAATGCCTTCGCCCATCACAGTGGTGAAATAGATTCTTATGAGTCCAAATTTTCCCATCTTAAACAAAGAGAGACTGTACAACAGGCTTGGTGTTTCCTTCGTTCTGAGAAATTATCAAACGATATTAAATTCTATAAAAATCTATCAAACATAGCCACTGTTATCAACACTATTTCTTCCTGTTTTGTGGGATTGCAGTGAGAAAACAAATGAGATAATACACATAAAAGTGCTCCATAAAGCACAAAACGTCATGCAACATTAGAATCCAACATTAGTAAATCGGCATGCCTCCACTTTACAAGCAAACCCCATCTACCTACATTTATATCACAGAGCCTGGGCACAGCCTTAAGCCAACCTGGAGAGATCCTCTCGTTATCTGGGAGCACTTTCTTTTCTGATTCTCTTGCCCTGCTTTGGGTGTATTATAATTCAGTACCTGACTTCCACAATCAAGATTTTCCTTCTATCTGGAGAAAAATGCATTTTAGAATCAAACACACCAGGTTTTGAATTTTGACTTTGTGGCTTATAGCTTCTTTGAACACTTAACTAGTCCCTTTCATTTCTGAGACTCATTTTATGCACCTGTTAAATGGGAATAATCATCTCTCCCTAATGAGGGTGTTTTGGGAGATCAAATAAAGCCATATGCTCAAAGTAGCTCCCTTATTATCTGATTCATAATGAATATGAGCTTTATCAATTCCCTTCTATTTCCCTGAGTAATCTCAATGAATTGAAAAGCTCATTTTCACTAATAGGAGAGAGCAAAAAGCAGGTTCTCTTTCGTAAGACAAAAAAGTGGGAATATCAGGCTGGGTAAGATAGTATTTAGCCCCTTAACAAAGCAAAGGGTTAGGACTTGGTCACATAGAAGCCTAACAGCTGCTCTCAATGACCACCAAATTTTCTGGGGTGTTGGAAGAATTTGAATACACAAGAAAAGAAGCTGACCTACTAAGCAAAGACCCTTGTCTGACAATATGTTCTAGGAGTATGATGATTTCCCAGGTCTCAAAATCATAGTCAACCAGAATTGCACTATCCTAGGTTTGACTGTACCATTTTAACACATTCTGGGAACAACACCAACAACAATCTGGATACCAATTGAGGGCCCCAAATTACTTAGTCCTTAAACCTAAACTTTCATTCTAAGGAATTATCATCTTAGACCAAGACTTGCAATAGGAATGGCCTTGTCATAGGTTTGCTGTGAGACTTTATGCGAGACCACCCCTCTCTGGGCTCCATATAAACCGATCTACAAACTGAGTAGGCTGGGCTTGGAAAGTCTCAGGGCCCTCCCCAAAGTTGCATCCTGTTGATTAATGATACAAGCCTCTGACTGGCAATTCATGCCTCAGGATCAGGGACTGTTTCCCTTGTTTTGAAATCAAAATCGTGTCAGTTGTATTTGAAGTCTGTTCCTGCACTCCCTGTTCTTTCAACAGAGAGAAAAAGAGCTACTCATTGTTCCAGACTCTCAGGACTTCCTCTGTTTTCTGATTTCTTGTTTCATACTTGCACTGAGGTCCCCAGCCTCAGCTCTGTAACCACCAGGGTGATGGCTGACAGCACAATGCAGCACATCAGGTCATCCTGATATCAGCAAAGGATGTTTTTATTCTGTGTCCTCTCCCCATCACCTCGACACAAACAAATATCTGGTGCACAATATGAAAGTTTGCTTATTTCCAATCTGACTCGGTTGGTACATTAGTTGAATCAGAAGGGGTTTTGATCAAATACAAAAAGTTCCTAGCTATAACAATCTCACGACAAGAATTTTGCAGGATAGTCACAATTTCAAATATTACAGGCCTCCTTTCTTATCCGTGGGGTATTGGTTCTTGGAACCTTCATGAGCAAATACCAAAATCTGGGGATGCTACATATAACCCATGCACATTCTCCCATATCTTTTAAATCAGTCCTAGATTACTTATGATACCTAATACAATGTAAATGATAGAAATAGTTGTTATACTGTATTGTTTTTATTTATATTACTTTTATTGATTTTTTTATTGTTTTTTTCCCCAAATATTTTAGATCCTTCATTGGTAGAATCTGCAGATGCAGAACCATGGACATAGAGGACAGACTGTACATTGTATTTTCAGATCAAGAGTTCTAAATTTTAACTATGAAAACACTCACTGCAATGAGGATTAAGAGCAGTAAGATGGTTGCAAAATTGACCTATGTCAGAGATGTAAATGATGAAGAAAATCCATGCCTGGTATTCACAGCAGAATCAACCTGAACAGCAAGAAAGCATGCAACTTAGCAAAAGCCTTTTCACCATGATAAGCCCCGAAGCGTGCATTGTTTCATGTGTGTGGTTTTACTGCCCTCTAGTGTCTCAGAGTGTTAAGGATGTGTTGAACCTGGAAATGCCTTCTTACCACTAATTATAGGGTCACAGATTCCAAAATATTATCACTTAATGAAAAAAAAGAGATAATCTAGTGAACATCAACAACTTTTGTATAGGTGTCTAATTGAAGATGAGAGAGTAAAAGACTTGCTCAGTCAGCCAAAATTAGAAACAGCACAGTAATGATTAATCACCTCATTCATTTCATTGCAAAATACTGGAGAAAACAATTTACATTATTTGTTCCCTAAGTTAGATCCTTTTCTCTGAGGTCCCTCAGGGCAGAAGATTGCACGTCTGACTTCAGAGCCAGGGTTCTTAATTCAAACTTTGTGCCTAAGCTCCTTTATATCCTCCAGGAGAGAGGAAAAACAAGGTCCCTCTTGCTTACAACCGTATTCCAAGTGCTTTGGATAGAGTTTGACACATGTTAGGTGTTAAGTCACTATTTATTGAATAAACCAATCAATGAATAAATAGCAGGGTAGTTTGTTGAAATACTAATCATGGTTTTTTGTTATTGTATATTTATCTCATTGCTATAGGTATGTACACAAGCTGTTGAAAGAGCAGAATTTAGTAGGATGTAGTCACAAGTCAATTCTGTCCCAATTACTGCCCTTTCATACCTGCTTAGTGGGCTAGTTGCTTTTATCCCCCTCCCACACAAGTTTCTCAGAAATTTTGTGGGCATGCGACCACGCCCACAGCAAGAAGCGTGTTTTGCAGGGCCCAGGGCACACACTCACATGTGTTCATGAAACAAAAGTTTCTGGAAATAGTGATCTTTACTATGTACCACATGCCCTGATATTTCCAATTCCATTCATTCTCTGTGTTTTTTAAAGCTGGTCATGACATACGAAATGGGTTTTATGACTCACTAAGAAACTATGAACTTCAGTTTGTAAAACCATATACTGAACTGATTTCTGCAGTCCCTCTGAATCTTTTCCTCTTGCCCCTTTGAGATTTCACACATGCCACTCTTTCTGGTAGGATTCACTTTCTCTTCTCCACTCCTCCTTTGGCTACTTCAATTGTGTATTAGGGTTCTCTCGAGGGACAGAACTAATAGGATATACATATATATATGAAGTTTATCAAGTAGTATTCACTCACATGATCAGATGGTCCCACAATAGGCCATCTGCACGCTGAGGAGCAAGGAAGCCAGTCCGAGTCCCAAAGCTAAGAACTTGGAGTCCAGTGTTCAAGGGGAGGAAGCATCCAGTATGGGAGAAAGATGTAGGCTGGAAGGCTAAGCCAGTCTAGCCTTTTCATGGTTTTCTGCCTGCTTAATATCCTGGCTGCGCTGGCAGCTGATTAGAAGGTGCCCACCCAGATTTAGGGTGGGTCTGTCTTTTCCAGCCCTCTGACTCAAATGTTAATCTTCTTTGGCAACACCCTCACAGACACACCTAGGATCAATATTTTGCATCTTTCAATCCAATCAAGTTGACATTCAGTATTATCCATCACAAGTTGTTTCCTACCTTTCCTGCACATTAGAATCACACAGGATGCCTTAAAAATATACTAATGCCTGGTCTCCTTCCAACCCATCCCTCAACCCCTATTCTGTGATTCTGATTTAATTGGCCAGGGTGGAGCCCTGACTCCCAGGTGGTTCCTCATGGGCAGCCAGAATTGAGAAGCACTTGGCCTCACTCCTACTCAATCTTCAAAATTTATCTGCAACATCCCCTCCAGGAAACTTCCTCTCCCACCCCCGACACACACACACACACACACACACACACACAAACACAAACACAAGATTCCACAAGCTCCTAGCTCTCTCTGGTCCAGTCTGTATAACATTCACCACATTTTATTATATTTGCTCTTCTATCTGTCTCTCCTCTAGGTGGTGAATGGCTTGAAGGCAGGGATGTATCACATCTTATGCCTGTAAACTTAACCTACTTAGCACACAAAATGTGCTCAGTAAATATCTGTTGCATGACCTCTGAGGCAGTTCCTATCATTATCCTGTTTTACAAGTGTGAGTTCTAATCCCATTGTACACTTCCCATTGTACACTTCCAGCTATATGACACTGGCTAGTTTATTTAACCTTCCAGATATGTTTTCTTTTTAATAGCCAAAAGTTGCAAAAAGTACTTGAAAATTAATCTGTCTGAAGGTATCAGAGAGTTATAGAGGTAAAGAAAACTTGAGAAACCTAAGATTTCCAGGAGACCAGAAGCCCAGAGATGTAATCACAACATTTGCCAAGGTACCCTCCCTGAAACATTTGGAGACTGGAAAGTAGTGGCAAAGATGAAGAGATGAGCAGAGAGCCAGAGATGAGAAGCTGAGAACCTGAGCAGAGATCTTCATCAGTGTCATGAGATGGGGGGAAAATCTTATTTCAGAGCCTGGCAAGGAGGAGCGACCCTGACAAATACTCCAGAGTTTCAACTGAGATCCCTACCCTCAAGGCCTTATACTAGATTAGTCTAGCCTTTGCCAAGAATGAAGCTCCATCCATAATTGCCCTAGGGTGATGTGCATCTAGGCTATCGGCCTGTCAGAAGTAATAGTAAAGCCTCTCTGGAGAAGAACATCATACAGATCTTCGCGTGATATCCAAAGTTTTTGAACACAAGCCTCCTACTCAATCAAGATTAACCAGACAAAACAGAATATGAGATATGCCCCAAAAGTTAACCAAATAATAGAAATAGTTCCATGGGAGATTCAGATATTGGAATTATGAGATAGGGATTTTAACAGAGTCATTATTAATGTATTCAAAGAGTTAAAAGACCAAATGAAGACTTAGAGTAAATAACTATAAAACATAAAAAAGAATACAACAGAAATTTTAAAAGTGAAAAATACCCCTCAAAATGTGATACAGTTACAGAGATAGTTAATAAACTGGAGTATAGGTCAAAACATATCTAGACTGAAGCACAGAGAAATAAAATAATGCAAAATAAAGAAAAGAGCACAGAAAATATACATACTTTTTGAGTCTGAGAAGTTGAGATGAAAAGGATGGATCAAAAGTAGTATTTGAAGAGTCAATGTCTGAGAATTTTCCAAAATTCATGAAAGGAATTAAGCCACATACACCAGAAGCTCTATAAACCCAAGGTAAGTACAAGGAAAACCACACCTAAGCACATCATGATAAACTTATAAAAATCAATAAAAATGAATGGTATTACATTAACACTATGGAATATTATGCAGCTGTGGGAAAATATTTGCAAACTCTCCATTTGTCAAGGGATTAATAATCAGAATATATAAGGAACTCAAACAACTCGACAGAAAAACCCAAATAATCCAATTTTTAAAATGGGCAAAGAATCAAAATAGGCATTTCTTAAAGGAAGACATACGAATGGCCAACAGGTGCATTAAAAAATATTCACCATTACTAATCATCCAGAAAATGCAAATCAAAACCACAGTGAAGTATTATCTCACCTCAATTAAATTGGCTGTTATCAAAAAGACACACACAGACACAAAACCAGATGTCTGTGAAGATTCAGAGAAAGGGGAACTCACACACTGTGGGGATGTAAATTAATACAACCATTATGGAAAACAGTATGGAGGTTCCTCAGAAAACTAAAAATAGAACTAATATTATGATCCAACAATCCTACTGCTGGGTATATGGCCAAAAGAAAAGAAATTGGTATATTGAAGAGATATCTATTTGCACTCCCATATTTATTGTATCACTATTCACAATATCACAGCACCGTTCACAATAGCCAAGATATGGAACCAACCTAAAGTATCCATCAACAGATGAATGCATAAAGAAAATGTGGTATGTACACACAATGGAATACTATTCAACCACAAAAAGAATAAAATCCTGTCATTTACAGCAACATGACAAATGGCCAATATATATATTTAAAGATTATTAACCTCATTACTTATCAGGGAAATGCAAATTAAAATTACAATGTGGTTTTACTACATACCTACCAGAATGCTTGAAATAAAAATGACTGATTATATCAAATCTTAGCAAGAGCAGGGACCACTGAACTCTCACATGCTGATGGTGGAAGTCTAGATTGGAATGACTCTTTGGAAAAACTCTTCAACAGTATCTATAATTTTTTTTTGTATTTGCAGAAAAAAAAGGGCAATATCTTCACCAAAAATATGCAAGAATGTGCATACAGCCACATTATTCTTAAGAGCCAAAAAGCATAAATAACCCACCAACAATGTCTACTAATAATATGAGTTGCTGGTGATGCGCTGTCTCCTAATCTGTGTACCTGTTTCACAGTTGAGTTCACTTTTTGACAAAATGTACATTTAAGATTTGCTCACTTTTTTACACATATGTTGTACTACAACAAAGCTTTTATTGAAACAATGAGGATGGAGACAATTGGGCATACACTCATGCAATCAGTTTCTGAAGGACAAAGTGCTAATCTGCATTAAAACTCATCAACATTTTCATATCGTTTGGCCCAGGAATTCTACTTCCAGTAACTTATCCTAACAAAATAGTTAAGAATGTGTAAAAAAGTAGAAAGATTTAGCTACCAAAAAAGTGTTCAAGATAGCATTGTATACAATAGTGAAAACCTGGAAATTGCCTTACGGTCAAACAAAAAATGGTTTGCTAAACTGTGAAATATTAGAAAACAGTATTATAAAATTAAAAAGTAAATATATAGACTTGGAAAGCTATAAACGATTTATTAGGTCAAAAAGTTCAAGTTATTGGCTGAGCACAGTGGCTCATGCCTGTAATCCCAGCACTTTAGGAGGCTGAGGTGGGCAGGTCACCTCAGGTCAGGAGTTCAAGACCAGCCTGGCCAACATGGTGAAACCCCCTCTCTACTAAAAATACAAAAATTAGCCAGTGTGGTGGTGCATGCCTGTAATCCCAGCTACTCAGGAAGTGAAGGAAGGAGAATCGCCTGAACCCGGGAGGCAGAGGCCGCGGTGAGTCAAGATCACACCACTGTACTCCAGCCTGGGTAACAGAGGGGGATTTAATTTAAAAAAAAATTTTTTTTAAGTTATCAACAGCATTTCTTTTCAGATTCTAATTATATTAAATAAATTGTTGGATTATATTCAGCAAAATTCTTTTTTTTCTGAGTGGAAAAAAGTGATTTTAATTTTTAAGTTTATTATTATCTTAATTTATAAATTTTCTCTAGTAACAACACACTATCTAAGCATATTTGCTGACTCCTAGGCTGGTGGTCTTTTAAGAGCAGGGGCCTGAGGGTCCTTATAAGTGGCACAGATATGGGGAAAGGGGAGCAGGGATAGGGTGCTACTATATAGTATCTCCTCTGTTATTTCACATTTAGGTGGCTTGGACAATCTGGTAAGTTATGTAATTCTTCTTCTCTGGCCACTCTAATCTTGTGATTCAAGAGATCTATTGCATCTGGGGACAGGTTGCTGGTATATAGGTATGCAAAGACAGCTTTTCCAAGAAAAATGATTTTCTGGAACAGATTCCCATGAGAAGCAGCAATGAGTGGGAGTATTTGGGGTATCTCAGAGGTGACCAGGTGTAAATCTAATGATGCTTCTGTGGATCATGTCAAAGTAGCCACTGACTATTTTTAATAACATGAATTCTGAATTTGTAGGTCACTAATGTGCAAAATATGATAACTACAGCTCTGTCAGAGCTTCTATTTGTTTTTCATTTTCAGAAATATATACCTGCCAAATGGAGTAATAGTGTGAAGCGGATTGTGTTTGTACAGGCAGGATGGGAACTTGGAAGATAGGACTCTGTTATGAAGTAATTTGGGAGCCCTTCCTCTGCTGTGGACAATTCTCTCACTAAACATATGCTTATCTGTTCGTTTAATAAAGCTTTATGCTGTTGATATCTAGTCATCAACTTAAATTTTGGAATTTGGACATAATAAAGCTGAATATCTCTTAAGAAATAACTTCTTTGGAGTTGGGGATATGTTGATTCGAGGACACAAAATTTCTGTTAGATAGGAGGAATAAGTTCAAGAGATATATTGTACAACATGGTGACTAGTTAATAACAACATACTGCATTCTTGAAAATTGCTAAGAGAGTAGGTTTTAAGTGTTCTCATCACAAAAGACTGATAAGTATGTGAGGTAACGCATATGTAAATTAGCTTGATTTAATCTTCCCACAATGTATGCATATTTCAAAACATCACTTGGTACATAATATATACAATTTTTTGTGAATTAAAAGTGAAGGAAAAAAGAAAAAAGTACTTCTGATTGAGTATGTACCTTGATCAAGTACTGGGCTATCTTTTTGCAATCCTTTGAGATCTCTTGTTGCTGATAATCCCATTTACAGGCATCCAAAATTTCTAAATGGCTACATAATTTGCTCAAGTACACGTATGCTAATTACTAGAGTCAGATCAGAATCTACATCTTTCTACACTAAACTAATTTTTCTTTTTCCATTGGCCCATCTCCTCCTTTAGATAATCTTGTTAATTTAGACTGTACTACCTTTCCTTCAGAAAGTGAAGTTCTGTAGCTAGAGTGGATAGACTTGATTTTCATAGCCTAGTAGCCTGAAAGCACTGTTCTCTCTTGGAGTCCAGTAGGACAGGGCCCTGCCCTTCTACACCAGGCCACACTTCCACTGCCTGACCCCTGCTTGCCTCTCAGCCCTCTCTGCAAAATGCAAGGCTGGTGCTTCCAGGGCACTCTCGCTCTCCAAGTGACTGAAGTAGAAAAGCCTAAAGAAATCAAACTGAGCAGATCTTAGTACTCCTGGTTGTCACCCATTATATTGTTACTTTTTCTGTAGAATTAGAATATTTTTTATGAAAAGGCAGGGAAAGTTCAGCTGCCTTGCAGCACATCCCAAACTTCTCTATTGGGGTGGTCGGTTCTGGAAATTGCCAGCTGTGACTTCGGTGTGATGTTCATTATCTTTCCTGGTGGCAGTCTGCAGAGAGGATGTTGAGGTTGTACACAGTAATCACAGTAATCACCTGACACATAGTAGGTGATCATTAAATGCTTATCACATACATTAATATGCCTTCATCATTCCTTTTTCAAGCACTTTTGAATCTTCCACCTTCACATCTATGGAGTGCCCTGCAAGCCTGTAAACATTATTTGGAATGATAAAGTAGAAATTGTATTATACATCCTCCAGATGAGGAGCCTGAGGCACTTTGATGCTAAAGCAAAGAGTTATGCAGCAGAAACACGGTAGAGGCAAAGATAGGTCAGAAATTATCAAAAAGAATCCTCCTCTGTGTCCTCTCACTTGGACTCCTTTCCTGTCTCTCTGGCTGGTTCATTTTCCTTCTCTTCTTTCTGATCTTAATATTTCAGAAGTTCCTCTTCTCTTAAACCAGTGCTGAAGTTAATGGCAGCACAGAATCAATAACATAAAAGCCCCTTCATCAACAGAACAGAGGCAATATTCAAGCATTGTGAACTCCTCTCCCACCTAAACTCTGAGATTGTATCTTAGAAGCCCATGGGCTGAAAGAGAGTGGCTAGTGACATATTTTGTTGCTATAATTTGTTGGATCATCTATCTCCCCATGGGGTCACTTGGGGACTCCCAGCGAGACAGTGTGGAATCACAAAAACTTCAGACCCTGGAGTCACAGCCCAGCTCATGGGCCTTGGCTTTGCATTCATTCAATAAATACTGACCACCAGGCACCATGCTGAGACTGGGGACTATCATGGTAACAAAACAAGCATGGTCCCTGCCTTCATGGTGCCACAGGGTCACCTCTGGAAGATGGGCACTTGATGAAGGAACAGAAGCATGGCTCATATTTATGAGTGCTTGCCATGTGCCAGACACTGTTTAACAGGTTGCAAGCATTGTGTGAAGATAAAACATTGGGTGGCAGAGCTAGAGATTCATACCACACCTATATCTGTCTCACTCTAAAGTCCAAACAGGCGAAAAGAGAACGTATAGAAAATACCGAGTCAAATGTATAGCACTTGGTACATGGCATGGTTGAGGGAAATGGGTCTGGATTTGGAGTCAAAAGGAGGGGGGTTGAGCCCTGCATCTGCTGCCTCTGACTGTCTGTGATGAGGAAGCACAGGGGTGAGGCCACATCAAGAAAGAGCGAGCTCCATGTAGCAGGGCCAAGCCAGGCAGGTTCACTACTTTACCCTTAGCATCTGGCACAAAGAAGGAGCTGGAATTCAATTACATTGACTTGACTTAAAACATCCTGGCAAACCTGCTTTGTTACAAAAACTAAGAAATAGTCTGAAGAGGACATACCTATAGGAGTCAAGTGGCCGATTAACTGATGATATCACTCTCACCACTAATAATAATAGCATACTCCCATGTATGGAGACACTACTCTGTGTACTCTACTACTACCCAATACAGAAGCTGTTATTTCTATTTTATAAAAAAGAAAACCATAGCTCAGAGAGTGTATTGCTCTTGGCTACACAGCCAGTAAGAGCGAGAGTCTAGACTTGAACCCACGTCCCTAATGTAACTATCCCAGCAGACCCTGCTTCCAGAGACTCCTCCTCAGAAATCACCCTCAGTCCAGGCCATATCCTCATTTGGGTGGACGAAAAGCTGTCATTCGAAGATGAGCTTTGGTAAGATTCAAAGGTCTCCTGGATCTGAAGTCTGTGTTTAGTTTGGAAGCAGTTACAATTAAGATAACAGAAAAGTTCTAATCAAATCGAACATTATCTGGGCCAATCAGATCTTCTGCTAATAAGAGTTCCATTCAAATAATAATGCACGCAAAATTGTCTTTCTTGAGTTAAGGAGGAAGACTAGCTTCTATCAAAATATCTAGCCCTAAGCTGTACCAACACTCATCCCAGAAAAGTAGGTGAGTGCATGAGGCTGAGCCTTGTCCTGGGCAGCTCCAATTTCTTCTGAAACCTTGAGTGCTCCTAGGAGACTAACCAGTGGTGTCTGCCCATTGCCCTAAGGCAGGGTATCTCAACCTGGGTACTATTGACATTTGGGCTAGAAAGTTTCTTGTGGGGGCTGTCCTGTGCATTGCAGATGGTTAACAGCAGACGGGTGTGGTGGCTCACACCTATAATCTCAGCACTTTGAGAGGCCAAGGCGGGTGGATCACCTGAGGTCAGGAGTTCGAGACCAGCCTGGCCAACATGGCAAAACCCCGTCTATACTAAAAATACAAAAATTAGCCACGCATGGTGGCACATGCCTGTAATCCCAACTACTAGCAGGGCTGAGGCAGGAGGATCACTTGAACCTGGGAGGTGGAGGTTGCAGTGAGTGGAGATCATGCCACAGCACTCCAGCCTGGGCAACAGAGTGAGACTCCGTCTAAAAAAAAAAAAAAGATGGTTAACAACATCTCTGACCTCTACGCCCTAGATGCCAGCTGAAGCCCCTCCCCCAGTTGAGACAACAAATAATGTCTCCAGACATTGCCATATACCCTCTTGAGGGGAAAAATTGCCACTGGTAGAGAACCACTATGATAAGAGAACATTTATTTGGGGATGGATTAATTAATTCAGTCACTTTGCCCTCCTTGGTATGCTGGCTCTCTTCTCCTGGCCCCTGCCAGCCTTATGTACTACGGATGCTATAATTAAGGAATGGAACACACAGAATTAAAGAAAGGAGCAATGCCTATCCCTGGCTTGCCTTACTTCTTTGTCTTATTGCATGTGGAAATCACCATGTGTGCTCTGGCAGACATTTGCCGTGCATGACTCAGTAAGGTAAGTGAATGAAGAAATTAAACAAATGTTACTAGCGGGTGGGAAGAACCCTTGCCTCACATAGGCCAATAAAGGTAATTTTTGTGGTTCTAGTTCTTGAAAAATCTAATCTACCTGCAAACTATCTCAGCGGAGGGACTTGGCAGGTGTATTTTGGCTCAGTGCGCCATGGGAAGTAGTCCCTGACATCTCTCATACTGGGACTCCTCAGCCTGTCCTTGTGGGATGGTGTATCAGAGTCCACTCACACGTCAGGTAGCTGCCCTGCCACAATGAGAGCAAAGCAGTGGTGCTGTTAGCAGTGGGTTGTAAGGTCACAAGCAGAGGGTAGAGTCGGAGTACAGGTGCAGCTTTGTTACATGGATGCATTGTGTGACACTGGAGTTTGGGCTTCTACTGAACCAGTCACCTGAATAGTGAACACAGTACCCAATAGGTAGCTTTTCTGCCCTTGCTCCTGTCCTCCCCGTCTCTCCCCATAGTTCCCAGTGTCAATTATTTCCGTGTTTATGTCCATATGTGCCCATTTTTTAGCTCCCACTTATAAGTTAAAACATGCAGTATTTGATTTTCTGTTTCTGAGTTATTTCACTTAGGATAATGGCTTCTAGCTGCATCTATTGTTTCTGCAAGGGACATGATTTCATTCTTTTTATGGCTGCATAGTATTCCATGGTGTATATGTACCACATTTTCTTTATCCATTCCACCATCGATAGTCACCTATGTTGATTCTATGACTATGCTACTATGAATAGTGCTGTGATAAACATTTGAGTGCAGACGTCTTTTTTGGTAGAACGGTTTCTTTTCCTTTGGGCACATAACCAGTGGTGGGATTGCTGAGTTAAATGGCATTTCTATTTTTAGTTATTTGATAAATCTCCATACTGCTTTCCACAGGGGCTAAACTACAAACAGTGTATAAGCATTCCCTTTTCTCCACATACTTGCTAATGTCTGTTTTTGTTTTTTCACTTTTTAATAATATCCATTCTGGCTGGTGTAAGATGGTACCTCACCGTGTTTTAATTTGTATCTCTCTGATAATTTAGTGATGCTGAGCATTTTTTCATGTTTTTTGGCCACATATATGTCTTCAAGTGTCTGCTCATGTGTTTTGTCCACTTTTTAATGGGGTTATTTGTTTTTTTCTTGTTGATTTAAGTTTCTTATAGATTCTGTAAATTAGTCCTTTCTTGGATGCATAATTTGCAAATATTTTCTTCCATTCTGTAGATTGTCTGCTTACTCTGTTGATAGTTTCTTTTGCCGTGCAGAAGTCCTTTAGTTTAATTAGTCCCAATTGTCAATTTTTGTTTCTGTTGTGTTTGCTTTTGAGGCCTCAAAATAATGAGAGCCATCTATGACAAATACACAGCCAACATCATACCAAATGGGCAAAAACTGGAAGCATTCTCCCAAAGAACAGGAACAAGACAAGGATGTCCACTCTCACCACTTCTATTCAACATAGCAGTGGAAGTCCTAACCAGGGCAATCAGGCAAAGGAAACAAATAGAAGACCTCCAAATAGGAAAAAATGAAGTCAAATAATCTGTTTGCTGATGATATGATACTTTACCTAGAAAGCCCTAAAGATTCCTCCAAAAGACTCCTAGACCAGATAAATGACTTGAATAAAGTTTCAGGATATAAAATCAATGTATGAAATTAGTAGCATTTCTATACACCAGTAATGTTCAAGCTGAGAACCAAATCAAGAACTCAATTCCATTTACAAAAGCCACAAAAAAAAAACCTAGGAATACATCTACTAAGGAGGTGAAAGATCTTTACAAGGAGAACTACAAAACACTCCTTAAAGAAGTCAGAGATAAAACAAACAAATGGAAAAAATATTCCATGCTCATGGATTACAAGAATCAATATCATTAAGATGTCTATATTGCCCAAAACAATATACAGATTCAATGCAATTCCTATCAAATTACCAAGGTCAACCTTCACAGAATTATAAAAAATGAATTCTAAAATTCATATGGAACCATGAGTAGCCAAAGAAATCCTCAGCAAAAAGAAAAAAAGCCAGAGACATCACATTACCCAACTTCAAACTATACCACAAGGCCATAGTAACCCAAACTGCTGGTACAGAAATAGACACTGAGATTAATGGAACAGAATAGAGAACCATAAATAAAGCTACACACCTACAACTAACTGATCTTTGACAAAGTCGACGAAAATAAGCATTGAAAAGGACTCCCTTTTCAATGAATGATGTTGAAAAAACCGGCTAGCCATATGCAGATGACTATTTAATCCATCTGCCATATGGATCTATAAGAAACTTAAATCAACAAGAAAAAAACAGATAACCCCATTAAACAGTGGACAAAACACATGAGCAGACACTTGAAGACATACATGTGGCCAAAATACATGAAAAAATGCTCAGCATCACTAAATTATCAGAGAAATACAAATAAAAACATGGTGAGGTACCATCTGCCATATGCAGATGGATTAAAGACTTAAACTTAAAACCTCAAACTATAAATTCCTAGAAGAAAACCCAGGAAAAACTCTTCTGGACACTGGCTTAAGCAAATAATTTATTATTAGGACCTCAAATTCAATTTTAGGGTAACTTCATTTACTTGTTTTTTTTTCCTTTTAGACTTACTTTTTAAATGAACTGTAAAGGTAATATTTATTATAGAGATACTTAGTAATGACAAAGAAGTACAACAGCACAGAAAATACGGATAATCCTAATGCCAGAAATGGTGAGGCAAAGAATTTTGTCATTTTTGGTCATAATTTGGTCAAGGTTTTTTTTTCTTCTATGATTTTTTTCTTCATTTTGAAATGTATTACTCACAGTCTCAGCAAAAGTACAGGATATACTTAAGTTGAGTAACTTGAAGAGAATTTAGTAAACTTACTATTTATAAGAGAATGGATGGAATATAAGGAAACCACAAGAGATAGTGCAACAACTAGGGTTTGGTATTAGTAGGGATGACATTGCCACCTGGAGCTTGAGTGGGAGAAGACAATGGTCAGAACCCAAAACAGAGAGAACTGTGTAGGGACCACCTCCTGACAGCAAGAGGAGGTAGTGCAACATCACTGGGAGGAGAATACATGCCTCAGCCTCACTCTTCCCCTTCCCTACCAGTGGCTTCCTCTGGCCAAATACATCAGAAACCAGCAATCAAGGCTGCAGCCCATTTATGCAGCCTACACCCCTGGGCATAGGACAGGGTCAGGGAGTGTAAAGAGTCCAACTAGAGGGGCAAACAGAAGATATACAGCCCAAACTGCCCAAACACACTTTGCTTTCATTGTCTGATATTCAAACATTAAAGATAAAGCAACCTCTCCCCTACAAAGAGGTAAGCATTGTTTTACGTTTAGTGTATGTCTTCCAGACATTTTCCTAGTTTGTTGCCTGTATAATATATGTCCTCATAATAGGTGCAATTTTGTTCTGCCTGTGTGGGCATGTGTTTTATAAAGAGTGTGATACAATATGTATTGTTAAAGAACTTGCTTTTTTACTCAACAATTTGTCTTGGACTCTTTTCACATCAGCATGTAGAGACCCGACATTATTTTAATCCCCTGTGTGGCATTCCACAGTGTGGTTGATAGGAGGGCTGTTCTCCAATGTCCTAGTTCTCTCTCTCTCTCTCTCTCTCTCTCTCTCTCTCTGGGCACACAGTAGGATGGGAGCATCCCACTCTACTAAACTCAGGTTGCCAGTATGATTGCCTTTGGTCAAGGAGATATAAACCCATGTCCCATATGTCACTCCCAGGCAAAAGCTTTAAGAGCTGACACATGCTTCATCTTTCTCTTTTCACTTGCTGTTGAGACTAGTGGTGTTCTCGACCAGCACTGCCTAGTAAAAAATATAATCTAAGCTGTTATCTAATTTTAAATATTCCATAAGTCACATTTAAAAAAAGTTAAACACAGGCAAAATTAATTTTAATAATGTATTTCATTTACCCAGTATACCCAAACTATTATCATTTCAACATGCAATCAACACGAAAAACTATTAAATAAATATTTTACACTTTTATACTCAGCCTTTAAAATCCGGTATATAACTTACACTTACAGTGTTTATCAATTCAGACTAGACACATTTCAAGGGCTCAATAGCTCCATATGGCTAGTAGCTACCATGTGGGACAGTGCAGTTCTGTCTGGATCTTAAGGATGATGGAGCTGAGCCCCAGCTGAAGTGTGTTGAGTTACTTTTACTCACACTACAGTGTGAGAAATTTTTTATTGTTTTTTTTAAGGCATCGTGATTTGGATGTTGTTTGCTCCCACAGAATCACCTGATCTGTCCAAACACACATATCGTAATTCATTTAATCATTTCAACATGGGTGGACAAGCAAGTTGTTTCCAATTTTTCACTGTTATAACAAGATGTTGGTGAATATCTTTATGCACATTTTTGTGCTCAGATGGAACTTTTTATATCATAGGCATTTATATATTTTTTTACTTTAACAAATTTATCTAAAAGGCTGTCCAGAGTGTTTCAAATTTTCACTTCTATTAGAAATATGTGAAAGTACCCATTTTCCCCATATCCTTACCATTACCTGATACCATCTAATTTTTTATTTCAAATACTTTTTCTATTTGTTTTTATTTACATCTCTTATAGTTGATATAATATACAGCCCATTCTTCTAACATCGTATTTTTATATAATTAAAATTTGCTTGAAACTTTGTTTTTAAATGGCAGCATCAACATGTGGCATAGATATAGCAAGTCAATTTAACCATTTTCCTAGTTTCTTGGATATTCACATTGAGATTACTTCCAAACTTTATTATACATATCACCATAATGAACATCTTTTGTACAAACAACATTTTATACATTTCACTTAATTTTCCTATGATAAGTTCTAAAAGTGTAGTTACTGGCTTGAAAGGCCCATACACATTTATAGTTCTTGGTATTTGCTAGCAGATTCTTTTTTCTTGCTAGAAAATTTGTATCGATTACAGTCCTTTAGGGAAATTTCAGGTTTTTATATGACATAAATTGAACATTTGCCATTTACAGATGCTTTTAGATACATTCTTGCATCTAATGCTTACAAGGGTTCCATAAGGTGAGCAAAAGGAAAATGACCTGCCAGGGTCACAGCGTAGGTGAGAAGCAATGCTGACATTTGAACTCAGCTTCAGACAACAAATTCAGGTTTGTTTGTTTGTTTTGTTGAATACTTCAATTGCTTCCTTAACATTGACCATAGAAAAATAGGCTTCTTCTTGATCCCCATTTCAGCCACAACTTGTGGCCCCAAGTAACTCATTAGTTTGGGTCTTCAAGGAGAGAGAACTAATATTACCAATGGCTTATTTCTGTAAAAATCCTCCTCTGTGCTTGAAAATAGGAATGTCACTCTATAATTTCAAGATGCCAGGTGAGGGCACTGCTGGCCCATAATTTGTTTCAGAAACAAAACAGAAACGGTCTCAAGAGGAGGCTAACAATTTTTTATATGGTTTCCCTCAGAGAGACACCTTCCACTGAAGGAATATTAAACTGGTGTCTGGCATAGAGAACTGTTTTCCAATGGGACTCACTGGGGTTCTCTATTTGGCGGATTTATCCACACAGACCAACTTGTTTCAAAATGAAAAGGGAGCCATAATAAAGTAAGATGTTAAGCTGTTTTAGGTGGAAACCACTGCAGATATTTTCTAGTATAGTTCTCACTACTGCAGACAACAATAAAATGCAAATGGGGAAACAGAGCGAAATGCAGAATTTCCTTTTAGAGTTTAATAGAGTTGAGCCTATCAGAAAAGATTAGAAACAACTTCTTAACATTTTTACATTTTGTTCTTTGGATGATGTTGATATATTATAGTTTTAGCTGAAAGGAGAATGTTTGTATTCTCTGAAGTCATCTATCCCTTGTTGTGATCTGAGCTTCTTTCTTGTCTGGACCATGGCCATAGTGTTCTGATCAGGGTTCCTTCCCCCATTGTCACATCTCCATACCCAACTCACCCTCACTCTGCATACTACATTCTGTATGAACTTTCTAAGGTGAAAGTTGGATCCTTTCATATCCCTTCTCAAAGCTCACCAGTGGTTCACCACCCTCTAGAAGATAAAAGCCTTCACATACCTTATACTACCTTCAAAATGAAGCTTCTACCCACTTTCCAGCTTCATGTTATGCCATGCTTCCTGCATCCCCTCGTAATACTGTGCTCCAGTCACACTGAACTTCTTGCCTTCTGCTATGGTCTGAATGTGTCCCCACAAATTCACATGTTGGAAACTTAATCCCCAATGCAACAGTGTTGGGAGGTGGGACCTAATTGGTGGTGTTTAGGTATGAGGGCAGAGCCCTCATGAATAATTAATGCCACCATAAGAAGCTCTTAAAGAAGTAAATTCACTCTCTTTTGATCTTCTGCTATGTGAGAACGCAATGTTCCTCCCCTTCAGCAGACACAGCAACAAGGTATGAGTTTGGTGCAAAAGTTATTGTGGTTTTTGTCATTTCTTCCAATGGCAAAAACTGCAATCACTTTTGCAGCAACCTGATACCATCTTGGAACCAGAGACTGAACCTGCCAATGTCATGATCTTGGACTTCCTAGTCTCTAGAATTGTAAGAAATATACTTCTGTCATTTATAAAATACCCAGTCTCAAATATTCTGCTATAACAGCACAAAATGAACTAAGATGCCTTCCCCCAAATGTGCTCTGCTCTTTAATATCACCAAAGTTTTATACCTACTCTTTTTTCTGCATAAGAGTTTATTCATTATTTTACTCAACCTACCAATCCCTCTCACTCTTTAAAACCCAGCTAGCAGGTCACCTTTCTAGGATATTTTTTCCCAAATCTCCAGATATAATCACTTGTACCAGTCAAGGTTCTCCAAAGAAACAGAACAAATAGGACACACACACACACATACACACACACATGCACACACACAGATACAGATAATAGATATCAATATGTGAGAGGGGGCCAGATACCATGGCTCACCCTGTAATTCCAGCAGTTTAGGAGGCCGAGGTGGGTTGGATCACTTGAGCTCAGGAGTTTGAGACCAGCATGGGCAACATGGCAAAACCCCATATTTACAAAAACATGCAAAAATTAGCCAGGCATGGTGGCATGTGCCCATAGTCCCAGCTACTTGGGAGGCTGAGGTGGGAGGATCACTTGAACCTGATCCTGTGGAGGTTACAGTAAGCCAAGATGGCACCACTGCACTCCAGCCTAGGCAACAGAGCCAGACCATGTCTCAAAAATTTATATCTATCTATCTATCTATCTATCTATCTATCTATCTATCTCTGTCTATCTCTATCTATCTATCTATCTATCTATCTATCTATCTATCTATGGGTATTTATTATGGGAGTTGGCTTACATAATTTTGGAGGCTAAGCAGTCCCACAATTTGTGATCTGCAAGCTGGAAAATCAGGGAAGCCAGCAGCCTGGCTCAGTCCAAGTCTGAAGGCCGAAGAACTGGGAGAGCTGAATGTGTAACTCTCAGTTCAAGGCCAAAGGCCTTGGTTGGGGGAGGGATTTGTGCAAGTTGCAGAGTTCAAAGGTGAGAGAATCTTGAGTTCTGATATCCAAGGGCAGAAGATGAGTGTCCCAGCTCAAGAAGAGAGAACAAATTCAGTTTTCCTCTGCCTTTTTGTTCTATCTGGTCCCTTAATGGATTGGATGGTGCCTGCTCACACTTGGTGAGGGCAGATCTTTCTTACTCAGTCTACTGATTCAAATGTCAACCTCTTTCAGAAACACCCTCACAGACATACACAGAAATAATGCTTTACCAGCTATCTGAGTATCCCTTAATTCAGTCAAGTTGACACCTAAAATTAACCATCACATGACTCCTCTATTGGTACTCCCATGAGTGATCTTAGGACTACATTATGTTGCTATTTCTTATTTCGAGTGCCTATCAGTACCTCTGTACAGAGAGCTCCTACACGAAAGAGATCATATCTAATTCATCACCGAATTCCAAACCTAAGCTTACACTTGGCACATAATAGACCCTCAATAAACTATTATTATTATTTACATTTTGGTAGATAAAGAGGTTTTTCATGTCAATAATCTGGCAGCATGCCATATATACCATTCTAAAATTTTATGGAGGTTCTGAGATATCATTATTCATAACTTTACAATTCATACTTACAAAGATGTTTGTGCTTACTTTTACTTCTATCTTCTTCTGGATTATTTGGTTTGGGCAGAAGGGGAGAGGATATCTGAGGTTAGAATTTGGTCCAATGCCAGCACAGGTTTTTTTTAAAAAGAGATGGAATTTAAGTGAAGGGAGGAAGATTTCCCAAAGGGTAAGAAGGGAAACCTGCTCTGAGTATTTAACAGAAGAAAGCAGAAAGATTAAAGTGGAAAAGGAAGCAAGAATCCTTGAGAACAGTTTTGCCACATTGTAGGGAAGAGAGATGGGAGAGAACAGGAGTGAATTAGGGAGGAGAGAGAGAAGTGAGTTTAGGCATTTATTCCTCTTCCTACAACTTCTATTTCTGCCCCCAGTGGCAGATATTAGCAGTGGTGAAAGACAATTGCAAAGTTCTACCAACTCCCCATATTCATTTAGATGGTAATAAACTCTGAATGATCATTACATCTCAAAATGTAGAAAGTCACTAAAGGGAACATTATACATTCAGAGATCTATAAAGCTTGTCACTACAGAGTGTATACTATTTTAATGAGTCTTAAACTCTTTACACAGGTCCTATATCCACACAGAGTCATAACCAATAGCCTATAAAACTACATGCCTGCACGTGTGTGCACACACACAAATATGGCATCTCACACATCTACTATCCCACCTGGGGCATGACTGTATTTTCCTACTGATGGATTGAGCTCTTGGGTTGAGATGAACCATCTCTCTCCCAAATGGATTTCTAGTACTTCAATCACATCTCCAGTAATCACTTCCCCTAAACACATTAGTGGGAAATGATGTAAAAAATAATTAAGCGTAACTATCCAGTGCATTAGAAATTGATGGTATCTATGTTGTGTAAATTAGAGACATGTAGAAGAAAATGATTATTTTCACAACTCATTGCTACAGAAAGATCTCTTTATTATTGCATAGAATTCATTCTACTAAAAGGAATGTTTGACTTCAAAGGAAAGAAGTGAAAACTTTAAATGAAAGAGAGAGCTACTTAGAAAAAATGAAGAAGACATGATGGTGAAAGATGATGATGAAGACAAGAAGAAAAAGGAAGCTATGCCAGCAAAACTAGCTTCTAATCTTAAATACATCCTAGAGTAAATTAATTTAGCTCCTGTGACCCAAGAAAGTGAGGCAGACATTTGGTTCCTAGAATATTGCTTCTGGCTTAAGATTATATCTTGCTGTAGCCTTAGACACAAGTTTTCTTATATTTTCACTAATTCACCTATGAAAAACTCTTGTCCTAAAGTAAATAGGTAGAGCCTTTGTTCATCATCATCTATCTGGTTGAGAAACACATCCAAGAAAATGAAGCAATGGCTCTCAACTACATGGATGTCACTCTTTTTGGCATAAAAAATATTGCTTCTTACTCCTTTAGTGCACTCTCAATACACACTTTTTTCAGTAAATGTTACCTTACCCATAGACATAACCCCTGAGAACACAACTAAACAAGACATATAGGGGAGTGGGGGAGGGGGGCATGTACAATGAGTATGTCTGTGGGGATGAGGTGGGGGCTACATGCACACAGCACTCAGCATTTTTTTCCACACAGGTTGAGTGCCCAGTGGAAACAAGAAATTGGGCTAGGAACTGTGTGTACCATTTTGCTCTTTGGCTATAAAATACGAGAAAAGTGTTTACCAGAATTCAAAGGCCTCAATGATTAATAACACATAGCAAACTTTGACTCTGCATAAAGCACATTTATTCAAGCACATGAGAGAAAAAACATTATGGGATCCATTAGAATATTCTACAGGATTGGTGAAAGCCTATTTTATTGTGAAGATGCAGAGGAATAGCAAATCTTTGAAGATAATTTACTACAGAGATCAGAAAAAGACTTTAGAAAATTGTTTGTATATTTAAGAAGATGCTATGAGGTGTGACCTCTCTGGAACAGAAACAGAATTCCACAAGGTTAAAATGCAGTTAAAATACTTTAATGCGGTTTCAAAAGTTTCTAGGAAAACCTAAACTGAACAGATAACATAATAAGATGGAAGAAAAAATAAAATGTAGATTTTCTGTAAACCAAAAGTACAGAATTAAATCTATATTGGAGGCATTAAAGATCAGAAGTGGCAGAAAAATTCAATTTAGTGATAGAAACAGCAAACTTTAAAGTATGTTTAATAATTAGAGGAATGGGATAAATATTAAAATGGGAGTGATGATATATATAGAGAAAACAGAGGCTAAACATTCCACCTAATAATTACATGAATTTCTAAGGAAAAATCCGGAATCATTAATATTGAATCAATAATGGAGAACATAGTTGAAGAACATTCTGCATAGTTTTTTAAAGAGAATCTTAATAGGAAGATATTAGGGTGAGAAATCTTACTACATTCTCAGATAGAATCAAAGAAAATGACCCAAATTCAGATGTAAATCTAAAATGGAATATTTTAATTATAAGTAAAAATAAAATTCTATAAGCATCCTTTCAGATGATCCACAAATGACCTGCAAAGAAATATGTATCTGTATGATGATACACTTTTCCTCTGTGATACTAAGTTATAGAGAAAAAGAAATGGTTTTGAGGGGATAACAATAGAATACAATAATTCATATGTGAAAGCAACAGGAAAATACTCTCAGGTACACATGTTAAATAAATGTACCATCCACACATCTATCTTTAAAATAATACTTGAAGAAATAGCTTCAATTGGCAAAATGACTCATAAGTCAAGAACCAGGATAACTTGTATAAAAGCATGGCAATTTCTTCTTCAATTCAAAGTCTCTGCCTTTAGGAAATAATTTTATATGCTATTATTTGTTATACAAAGATATTAATTGAAGCATTATTTCTTTTAGCTAAATGTTATAAACAAGCAAACTGACCAATATTTTCAAAATGTCCAAATGACAGATTATTCTTCAGTCATTGAAAGTAATATTGAGGAAAAAATTTAAGGATGTGAAAAAACACAATAAAAAATTAAATGAAGAAAACATGATAGACGTTTGTTATGCAAAATAATATTTATTATGTAAAAACACAAAAGAAAATAGATCAGAAGAAAATATATTTGATGTCAACTATGGTGCCTCTAAATAGGAGGATTAGGATTGAGCTTTATGCTTTAATGCAGGTTCAAAATTTCTAGGAAAACCTTGAAGATAGGGATGGAGAAAGAAGAAAGAATCAAACTTTTAGAACTAGAAAGGACTTTAGAGATTGTCTAGTATTGTGGCTCCCAACCATGAAGCCATTTCTGGAAGTCTTTAAGCAATGTTTAGTGTTTCAAATAATAACTAGAAAGTACATTTATTACACATTCACTGCAAGCTAGTCACTATGATAACTCCTTTACATATACTCCTTCCAAGTTTAAGAAGAGTCATTCAGGTATTCATCAAAAGGTCTAGAAACCATATTTCAGGTCTTCTAATAACTGGTCTAATAGCCTTTCTAACACCCCAAAATTCGCATGACTCTAGGTCTAGAGTGTTCTCATAGTGTTAATTGTTGGGACATTTGGTTTTCACTGGAGTAGATCATACTTTATTCTCAGGAGGAGAATATTTGGAATATTTTTGCAGAAGCACTTATAATGCAAAGCTCTTGGAGCCTGACAGAATTGGCTTTCAAATATGATTCAACAACTTAAAAGCTGGATGGTGTTAGGCAAGTCAATTAACCTTTCTGAATCTCTATATCCTCACAGAAGTGTTGTAAGAATTTAATTAGATGACACATATGGAGTGCCTGGCACATTGCCTAGCATGTAAGCCTCCATTGTAACTATTGATTATCACCACCCTTTCACAGAGTCTTCAATATCTGCACTGATGATCCCATTTGACACTCTGACCTTGTAATCTGAAATGGGGAACACTCTATGTCCCATTTTCAAACATAATGGAGCAGCTTTCAATTGCCCTATAACTTGCTCCGAGTGCCCTCTTCTATTACGCTGTCTAATTGAACACTAAGTACTGCAGTTCCTCTTGGCAAGGGTTCTAAGGAGCTTCCTGCTTACTTGCAAATCTGCCTCTGACGCAGCCTATTTTCTTTGCCTCTCACAATGCCAATAGTAGCCTCTGTGGAGACCTCAAGCAAGGCTGGCTAAGCCACAGGTAGCAGGCAGCAGGCAACTTTCTCACATGAAGTAACTCCAGTGCCAGCCTGGCATGAATGTGGGCATTTCTGCTTTACTTACTCCTTTGGTCTAAGTCATGCAAGAGACCCAGACCTACTGATGAAAGAAGTAAGTTACAAGACTGACATCTTTCATCTGAATGGACAAGTTCCAGGAAAAAGGCAATGGAGGAAGGTTGGTTCAGAGACACATTTGGCTGAAAACTACCCCTCCAGTCCCCTCCTTTTCTCGTCTTCTCACAGCCTGGCACAGACTATCACAATCCCAACAAGATTTCACCCACTCTGCCCTCCCTTCTGGAACATTTTCCCATCCCCTTTGCAGTTCTTTACATTCTAACTACCCTGTAGACTTCAGTTTCGATCCCATTTTGCCCAAGAAGCATTCTCTTACTGCCCCAGCCTACTCCATTCCCTACCTCCCCTCAATGCCTGTGGCACTAGGTTATCTCCCTTACTCAACTGTGTTTCATAATTAGGACTCCGGAGCCAGAAAAAATGATCTTGAACCTAGCCTCTTCCTCTCATTAATCTTGAGAAAGTGAATTAAGAAAGTGAAAGTGATCTTGTGAGAAAAGTAATCTTGAGAAAGTGACTAATCTTTTTAAAGTAAGACTTCTCATTTGTAAATAGACAAGCTAATAATATATTTCTCATAGGAATGCTATGAAGATCAAATAAAATAATCCATAAAGAAGACTTAGAAAAGTTTCTTGTACATAGTTAACTGTTTAATGAACATTTTCTAAGTTACTTCATTTTTTTTACTCTAAGTCCTATAGGGCAAGATTAATCATCTCTCAATCCATCCATTCTTTCATCCATGCACCCATCCAAGCATTTAACACCTGGAATCCCATAGATATATTAAACCCAGTCTTTCCCCTCAAAGAGCTGGCAGTCTTGCCAGAGAGACAGAAATGCAAACAGGTTTATTATGACATGATATATTTGAAAGGCTTCGGGCCCACCAATTGGAACTTGTCAATCTTCCCCAGTAATGGGAATGCTAAGACAGACCACTCTCATTTGCCTGCAGTGTCCAACATCCTCATTGCTCTTGGCTCCTCAGTGAAGCCTTTTGGTTCCAGAGAAAAAGCTGAATGCTATGGCTACACAGGGGTCTAGAGGGACTTGTGCTATGTCCTGATTTCAATACCAGAGCAAGCTCCCTTTTGCTGTATAGGAAATGGAAAACAACTTTTTAGCATAAGCTGCTGAAGCTTCTAGGACTCTTGCCAGGATTTTAGTTCATCCAAATCAATTATTCTAAGATCAAGGTCAGTGGACCAGCACTGGATGTGATTCGGGAGTCAGACAGCAAAAGTTGCAGGTCATCTGATGCCTTGTCAACACCTTCCACCCAGCAAGTCAGTCTGAACCATCACCAACAATGAGAAAGTCTTGTCATTGGAAGATTTTCAGAGAAGTGGTTCCACAGGTGCCCTTTCCAATATGAGATTAATCATAAAATCTCTGAATCATCCTACAAAGCTGCAGGAGCACACGAATATAGAAATAGTGTCCAATTAGCTCAGGGGATTATAATAGCCTGTGAGCACAGCCTTAGTCAGGGCTGTGATTCCCATGTAAGCCAGCTGGCCTTTCTCTGATGCCAGCAGACTTAATGCTGATAGGATAACATGTGGCCTTCAAAAACCAAGGGAGAGTGTAGGCAGCTCTGCACAGTCCCCATGACCAAAAGTTATACCCTGAATTGTTGACATGCCTTTGCATATAATGTTCTTTCCAATTGGCATCATTTGCCTACCTGGCAGATCTCAGCTGTTCCACACAGACATTGCTTGTGTCTTCTCGGTTCTGTGAAATTCTCCTAATAGGCAATCAGTTTTCTGATGCTTCCAAGGGTTCTATTCAATAGATATTTATGCAGTTCTCTTTTTACTTAGATGTGTACATGTCACTATATTTCTTTACTTTTATGCATGTCTGTATTTTCTGTTAGACTTGAACGACCCAAGGACAAGGGCATGTCTTCTCTATTCCAATGCTCAGCACACAGTTGGTAGCAGAAGATAAGCATAGATAGGATCAGATAAATAAATAAGAAAGTCAGAATTCCATCCACACTAGTGGAGAAGGCATAGCGTTGCCATCAGCAAAGAGCTAAAAGAAATGGAATAGGTTCCAGTGGTCTCTTGGCTCAGGAAAACGGGAATCTTCTGAGCTGGGATGGGAAAGATATCAACGCAGCCCCTTGTTGGCTGTTTTCCCAGAGTTTAGCAATTCTTTTATCTTCCAAACACTTGGCTTTGCTTTTTTTCTAATTATTTGACTACCTTTTCTATTATCTATTTTCTTAAGGTTATTAACATCTTTTGTATCTGTGTGGTGCACCATCACATACCATTTTCATTACACAGATACAATAGATGTCAATAATCCTAAGAATATTAGCTAAAATGCAGTCAAATAATTAGGAAGTGATAAGCTTTGAGTTCACATTACCTTTTAAAAATATAATTTGTTTCATATTTAATTATATATTTAATTATATACTTATATGATCTAGTTAATTGTAACTTTATATAATTTAATTTGTAACATCACTGTGTTTAACACTCAGCTTGGTGAATTCCTAAAAATAGAACAGTGAGCACTGTGAGCAGGCATGAGTCAGCTCCAGCAGCCCATTGTCAGGATGACTAACCCAGATCATTTCCCCTAACCATCTTTCCAGGACTCTGCACACCAATGGGGATGCTTTACAGGAGAAGCCACATGCTCAGTACTGGAGACTTGAGCTTCAAACTTGTCCAGACATAAGCAAAAGCAAAGCAGTCTGGCCAGCAGGAGAACTGCCACTCTGCCCATCAGAAAGACTGGGGACTATCACCATCATTCTTCACAGAATTGAAAAAAACAATTCTAAAATTCATATAGAACCAAAAAAGAGCCTGCATAGCCAAAGCAAGACTAAGCAAAAAGAACAAATCTGGAGGCATCACACTACCTGATTTCAAACCATACTATAAGGCCATCAACACCAAAACAGCATGATAGTGGTGTAAAAATAGGCACATAGACCAATAGAACAGAATAGAGAACCCAGAAATAAACTCAAGTACCGACAGCCAACTGATCTTCAACAAAGCAAACAAAAACATAAAGTGTGGAAAGGACACCCTTTTTCAACAAATAGTGCTGGGATAATTGGCAAGTCACATGTAGGAGAATGAAACTGGACCCTCATCTCTCGCCTTAAACAAAAATCAACTCAAGATGAATTAAAGACTTAAATCTAATACCTGAAACTATAAAAATTCTAGAAGATAACATTGGAAAAACCCTTCTAGACATTGGCTTAGGTAAGGGTTTCATGACCAAGAACCCAAAGCAAATGCAATAAAAACAAAGATAAATAGCTGGGACATAATTAAACTAAAGAGCTTTCTTATGGCAAAAGGAACAGTCAGCAGATTAAACAGACAACCCAAAGACTGGGAAAAAATCTTCACAGTCTATACATCTGACAAACGACCACTATCCAGAAGCCACAACGAACTCAAATCAGTAAGAAAAAAATAAATAACCCCATGAAAAAGCAGCCTACAGACATGAATAGACAATTCTTAAAAGAAGGTATACAAATGCAACAAACATGAAAAAATGTTCAATATCACTAATGATCAGGGAATGCAAATCAAAACCACAATGTGATACCACCTTATTCCTGCAAGAATGGGCCTAATCAAAAAATTTAAAAAAAAAAACAGTAGATGTTGGTGTGGATGCAGTGAACAGGGAACACTTCTACACTGTTGGTGGGAGTGTAAACTAGTATAGCCACTATGGAAAACAGTGTGGAGATTCCTTAAAGAACTAAAAGTAGAACTACCATTTGGTCCAGCAATCCCACTACTGGGTACCTACCCATAGGAAAAGAAGTCATTATTCAAAAAATATACTTGCACACGTTTATAGCGGCACAATTCACAATAGCAAAATAGTGGAACCAACGCAAATGCCCATCAATCAACAAGTGAATAAAGAAACTATGGTATATATTTACAATAGAATACTACACAGCCATAAAAAGGAATGAATTAACAGCATTTTCAGTGACCTGGATGAGACTGGAGACTATTATTCTAAGAGAAGTAACTCAGAAATGGAAAACCAAACATCATATGTTCTCACTGCTATGTGGGAGCTAAGCTCTGAGGAAGCAAAGACACAAGAATGACACAATGGACTTTGGGGACTTGGGAGGAAGAGTGGGAGGGGAGTGAGGAATAAAAGACTACAAATATGATACAGTGTATACTGCTCAGGTGAAGGGTACACCAAAATCTCACAGATCCCCACTAAAGAACTTACTCACGTGACCAAATATCACCTGTACCCCAATAACTTATGGAAAAATTTTAAAAAATAAAATAAAAAGAAAGACTGGGGACTATGAAGGCTACAAAGCAGGCCCATGCTCTCACCATTTGTTACAGATTAAGTCCTCTGACAAAGTAGTCCTTTGTCAGATGTGGGGGACTCTGTCATGGAGATATGTGTTTATTAGAGAATGTTATTGGGAACAACTGTGAGGGAGTGAAGGCAGCAGGACTGAGCAGGGGGAGATGTTAAACTGAGATGTACCTGAAAAGAGAACCCCAGCTGATCCCAGGGGAGCTCCAAAGCTGAAAGGTTTTCCAGAATCATCACACGTGGAGGCAAAGAGGCTGGGCCTTTGTGTGCCCACATCACTCAGTCGCTGAGTGTGATGTAGCATCGATCCCTGAGGAGATTTAACACTGGACAAGGAAACCCCTTCTTCCCAGGGCAATGCCTAAGGAGAGGCTCAGCTGTGAGCCACCTAGAAGTTGAGGCAGCTGGGAAATAAATGCCTTGGTGCTGCAAGGGGGTTGGGGGTGTCTGTCCTACACACACAACATCTCTTACACCTGAGAGGGTCCTGGATCAGCATCAGATGGGAACTTGTTAGAAATGAGTATGTTTAAGCCTTACCCAGGCCTCCTCCATCAGAAACTCTGGAGATAGGACCCAGCAATCTGTTTTGACAGGCTGCCCAGGTGACTCTGATGTATGTTGAAGTTTGAGAATAACTGCCTCATACCAGCAATTCTCAGATTCTGTGGTCCCAGAACCACTTATCCTCTTCAAACTTACCTGGGATCTCTAAGAATTTTTGTTTATGTGGGTAATAGTTATATTTACCACATTAGAAATGAAAGTTTAGAAATTTAAAAAATATTTTATTAATTTATTTAAGATAAGCTCATCTTTTTTACGAAAAATAACTAGATTTTCCAAATTAGGAAAAAAGTTAGCAAGAAAAATAGCATTGTTTCACAGTTTTGCAAACCTCTTCAATATCTAGCTTAATAGAAGAGAGCTGGATTCTCATAACTACTTTTATATTCAATCTGTTTTAACATATGTCATATATATAGCTCATGGAAAACTCCACTGTACACTTGCAAGAAAATGAAAAAGAAAAAGGCAGATAACAACTTAGCATTATTATAAAAATAGTTTGACCTCGTGGACCCTGAAAGGGTCCCAGGGATCCCCACTTTGAGAACAGCTGGCCCTAGCATCGATAATGAAGCAAGAGGCCCAGGCTTTTAGGTCAGATATTGCTAGTTACTCATTTGTGGTTTGGGATTGTGTCTTGGAACTTGTGAACGTTACATTTGGGAGACTGATTATGTTTTATCCGGTCATATCCTGAAGAGTACTTCCTCCCTATCCCCAGAAGATAATGCAATTGATTAAACTCAGACTACAAGCTTTGTCTGTTTGGCAGCAGCCCTAAGCTTTCCTGGAGTCTCTTCTGGGAGCGCATGGTGCAGGGCTCATGCAGACTTGGCAGAGCTTATACGCAAAATCTGGGGCCCTCTTTCTCCGGTTCTCTCCATTCAGGGATTGCTCCCTCACTTTTGGGTATGTGTGGTGACCTTAAACTCAGACATCTAGTTTTTCGAATTGGAAAGAATATGGAGTTTGTAGCAGACTTTTAGCCACCCTACAGAATGCAGATTTCAGTTTGCTCTAGAGTCAAAAACCCCATACAAACCGCAGTCTCACACCACACCATTCCTTTGTTCTGAGTGTCATCCCCGCTCCAGAATCTGCCTGATGGTGTTCACTCTCCAGTCTCCTGTGCCTGCAGATTGTCGGGTTTGGATGCTTTGTCCAGTTTAGTTATCTGCAGGAGGATCAGACGGTCATGAGCTACTCAGTCACAGAGCAAAGGAAGGGCCACAGGTTCTTAGGAAGCCCCACGCTTCCCTCCTGCTCACTCCTCCCGAGAAGGAAGAATGCTAACATGGATTCTAGGCCTCTGTGAGTAGAATCACTATGAGTCAAAGGGTTGGCACACAGCGCAATTCTTTTCTTTTTTTCTTGCAGCTTTTATTTTAGGTTCACGGGGCACACGTGCAGGTTTGTTACATGGGTAAATAGTGTGTCGCTGGAGTTTGGAGTACAAATGATCCCATCACCCAGGGAGTGACCATAGTACCTGAGAGTCAGCTTTTCCGCTTTCACCCCTTTCCCCGTCCCCGATTTAGTAGTCTCCAGTGTCTATTGTTCTCATCTTTGTGTCTGCATGTTCCCAATGCTTAGCTCCCACTTATAAATGAGAACATGTGGAATTTGGTTTTCTATTCCTGCATCGATTTTACATCTTCCCTTTTGGTGGCAGAGAGGGAAGCAGACCTATCCAGACAACATCTTTTTCTCTCTGGGTGTCCTCTATTTCTCCTGCTAGATGGGCTAGCCCAGGACATCTGCCTCCCCTGAGGTCCAGGACAGCTCTGAGCTAAGTACTGGAACCCAAGCCCTTTCTTCTGCTACCACTTATCTCTGGTTACGTTCCTTCTGCAGCGGATGGGTTTGCATTGGATCAATCCTCGGTCTGAAGTTCGTTAGGCCTAACTAGCTTAAGAAAAACGTGTTTACCAGTTTACTAGAGTTCTCTGCTTTGGGGATGGAGGGAAACACCACAGCTGATAACATACTGTTTTATTTGTTATATTTTATTTTTTCCAGGCATTTTCCCATATTCGTCGCTCCCTCTGGGGCCTCAAAGAAAGGGAGGGCAAAAAGGGCAGGATTAAGGACTTCCAAGTGCTTAGCAAAAATAGTATCTAAGAGTACAGTGAACACACTATTAGTGCCAGCTGGGGACACCATTAAAACTTGTCAGGCACGTGCCTTCTCTCAGGCCAGACCCCAGAATCACAGGATCTATTTGAATGACTGAGGCACAGACTCCAGAGTTTTTTCCCACACACTCTAGAGAAACCTAGATAGGGAGACCTATGTATTAAAGAGAAAGCATGCAGAATCTGAAGCCCACCCCAGCCACATGCCTTCCAGGTTATCTGCCAGGTCATGGGCAGAATTCTGGTCTAATGCCTGACATACTATGGTGTGGTCAACCCCTTCCACATCTGCCTCCCCTGCTAGACTAGAGACTCTTAGGCATCTCTGAGCTCATCTCTGTTTCCTTCTACCCTTGCAGGCTTTTGGTACACATTGTCTATTCCTGTTCTCAGGTTAACACGTCCAGAAGCCAGATCAATTTGTTCTACTTTAAATCTTTGGCCATGTAACCCAAAGGGGTCTACAACATCACTCAGCATGAGTACTGCACACTTTTTTAACAAAGGCGTGGATTGGGCTTAAAGAAGAAACTAGGGATGGTGCAGTACTCCAGTACTACAAATGGATGTGATGTTAGTGGAACCCAGAGAAAGAGCTCTATGGAGAGTGCCACCTGATGGAAACTGTAGCCTGGGTTCAAGGCACACAGCCAACCCGGAGAACTCAGTAGAGAGGGAGGCAAGGACATAAACACCAACATAACTCTCCTTTTGTCATCTGGTCTCCTGCAGGTGACTTCCATTGGCTGACCTCAAACAGAAGCCAGCAGGCAAGGGAGCCCATTGAAGCAACACACAGAGATAAAGTTCCTAGGCACAGAGCAGAGTGGAAGGTAGGCAGGGAACAATCTATACCAGCGGAGAGAAGCTGATCAAGGGAAAAATCACCTAGCCCTACTTCCATTCCTACTAACTCAGGGAAAAGGAACAGAGGGAAAGGAAAGTAGCCCTAATAGAATGAACTGATGTTTTTGGTTTACTCATACTTACCTGCTGTATGATCTTGAGCATACTATTGAATCTGTATGCATCTCAGTTTTCACCTCTGAAAAATGATGGCAATAATACATAGTTTATGGGGATTTTATGAGACCGTTGTGGTAGACATAAAGCAGTAGGATGTGGTCTGGCACCCAGGAGGCTTCAATAAATGGCAAATATCCTTGCCAGGCCAATCTTTCCTCATATACCCTTAATCATATCAGTAATCCCTCTCTCTTTTGCAGTTTCATTCTCTCCAAGGAATTCTTCCTTACTGGCAGCAAACATGTCTGGACATCCCTTTTCCTAATTCAACTTTAATTTAGTTCACAAAATTAAATGCAGTGGTTGGCATTTTTAGAGCACTGGAAACTCCTGGAGGGCCAAGCCTCTGGTGAGGATGTAGCCTTGTACTGGCAGCAAGCCCTTCATGTTTGGTCAACCCAGGACTAGGACCAGCTACTAAGTCAGCCTTTACAGCTTAGCCTACAGAAACTCAAGTGAGTATATTAGCAAAGGCAGTGCCAAAACTGGGCATCCAGTCCACCCAGGTCTGGTTGTGTTGAGTCTTCTGTCAGAGACTGGTTAAAATACAAATCTGGAGAAGACTGCCCATGTTTGGATTTCATTGCATGCTCAGGGTTTATTGGCCTTTTCCAGTTGTGTCTTGGGTGTGAACAATCCTCAGGTCCTAGGAGCCAGGAGATGCCCCTTATTGGTGATGTTATAAAAAAGCCACAACATTTAAGCAGAAGTCAGACTACCATTAGGATTGGCAGCAGGTATAAAACACAAACTACCAATACCTAGATGCCCTTTGTATCAGTTTGCTAGGGCTACTGTAAGAGGATCACAGGCTGGGAGGCTTAAACACAAAAATTTATTATCTTGTAGTTCTAGAGCTAGAAGTCCAAAATCAAGACTTCAGCAGGGTTGGTTCTCCTTGTGGAGCTGTGAGGGAGAATCTGTTCCAGCCCAATCTCCTTGGCTTGTAGATAGCCATCTCTCCCTGTGTCTCTTCACATCATCTTCCCTCTATGCATGTCTCTGTGTCCAGGTTTCCCTTTCTTATGATGACACCAATCATATTGGCTTAAAGCCTAGCCTAGTTGACCTCGTTTAACTTGATTACCTCTGTAAAGACCCCATCTTCAAGTAAGGTCACATCCTCAGATGCCAGAGATTAGGACTTCAACATTTGAACTTTAGGGGGATAAAATTCAACCCATAACACCTTCTTGATGGCTCTTATGTCAATAAAGTGTCATATAAGTAAATATATATAGAAGAGTCTCAAGTTGGCTATATTCCCATAATTATTTTTCTAATTACTTTTCTGCTAAAGCAAACTTTTTTCCCATTCTCTCTTGTAATTTTTTGGATAGTACCTGGGTATGCCAAATGGATTAAAGAATTCACAGACAGTACTAGGCTATTGACCACACTGGCCTCTTCCCTTTGCACACATTAGGGCAGGTCCCTGGATAGCCCTGAATGAACTAACTGGCAGAGAACTCAGAGTTTCACATTGAGCCTGTCTGTTTACTTGCATGTGCCTCTGCCTCTGTTACATCTTTTGATAATTCTGCCTGAGAGCCACTATTTGTCATGTCAACACAGACCATGAAAAGATGAAAACTGAGCTCTACTAATCCTGACTTTTGTGCATCTTGTCCTATACCCTATGTCCAGAATCCCAGGGTATGCCTGGCCCCGACCCTCAGGGCAACATAAAAAAAGGCTTTTCTCTCCAGGGCTTGAAATGTTCAGATTGATTCCACTGGCTCCAGGTTGCTGAGTCTACAGATGTTTTGCTGCAGAAAGCTAATGTTTTCCAGGGTTCAGAGACAAAACCATATCAGAGGCAGGATAGAGACAATGGGCATTTGGCTTGCCATAACCAGCCTTTGAAGAGAACGATGTGCTAGGTGCTGGGCTAGGCACAGGGAAGATGGGTGAATAAGTCACAGCTCTCAAGGGACTTGCAGCCACTGTGAGACATTTATGGACAATGAGGCATTAAGGCTGAGGGGAGTCTGGAAAAGAGTTGGCCTGGGCTCATATGGTCCTGCTGGATTGGACTGTTTGTGTCCCACCCGAAGGATGGATATCACATATTCTTCTTGAAACTCAGTAACCCCGACTCTGGGATCTATTGATGTTGGTTTCTTGTATGATTTTCAGCTTAGTCCCTTAGGGTCAGACTGGTGATGTCATTCCTCCTGGAGGGATTGAAAACATATGCTGTCCATTATCCTGGGCAATAAATGATTTAGAAGGCAGGCTCTAGATCAGGGTAAGGCAAAAATATCCTCCTCTTCCGGGGTCCATCTGGCCTGATTCTGAGACAAGGAGGTATCCTGGTATAAGAGTACCCTGCCACAAGCAAGCCACTCAGTAATGAATAAACAACATAGTGGGATGAAGCTTGCCTGACTTTAATGCTATTCCTCTGTATTACACTGTATTGTACTTCTTTGTCATAAGTCTTGAAACTTTCAAAGTTAGAGCCTGACCCATGCCCTACTGCAGGTGGTGATGGGAAGGGTGGGTCTCTTTCTCAGGGGAAGTGGACAAGGCTAGAACAGTGTCCTCTGTGACCACATGGTGGCATCAACTGGGGAACCCATAGATGGGGCCATGTCCTGACAGGAGAGCAGGTGAAGCACATATCTCTGTGACTCAAGTTACACAAATAAACAGCCAGTTGGAATTCAGCCTGATCAATCCCGTGTACTAGGTCAGCGCAGGTGCAGAGTAGAACACAAATGCAGCATAGCTGAAGGGTCAGGAGTGTAGGTGTGTGCCTGGGTAGTTAGCGGCTCAGAGTAGGGTTCTGGAACCCGATAGCTTTGATTTGAGGGCTGTCAACACCACTTGCTGACTGTATGATTGTGGGTAGATTAGTTTTGCTAAGCCTCAGTTTCCTCATTTATAAAATGGAGATGATTATAATACTTTGTAAAATTCTTGTAGGATTCAGTGTGATAATCTGTGTAAAGTCCTTAATCTGTGTAAATCACTCATTAATTAATTCATTCATAATTCAGCGGTATGCATAGATCACCTGTATTGCGCCAGGTCCTGTTCTAAGCACCAGGATACATCAGTGGGTAAAAGCAGACAAAAATCCTGCTTCCTACCCCATTACCCCATTCCACCACCACCACCAAATTTATATCCAACAGGTGTTTAGTGCAAGCCCTCAAAAAAATTAACAAGGCTTATTATCCCTCGGGTGGCATTTGGGAAAGGAATCAAAGGGTGAATGAGGAAATGATAATGCAGAAAAAGGTGAGAGAAAGGCTTTCAAGTCAGAACCTTGCACAAGTAAACATGCAGGCTGACATGAAAGCACACACAAATTGTGATTCAAGTGGCTATTTGGGAGGCTCTCCATGACTCACTATGACCGGTCAAGCCAAGCCACCCCCTGGAGGTGCACAGCACTGGGGTAACTTTGTAGCTCAGAAGTTCTATGTTGGAGCCCAGGGAATGCTGCTATGGGTCTGACTGTGTGCTCACATGGCCCCTAGGGAAAACGCAGTTGCATCAGGGCTGAACTGGAGTGCATTCTACAACTGAGCGATTCTGCCTTACTTTTCTAATTCTGGTAGCACAATAGAAACCTTCCTGTTATTTTACAGAATCAAATAGGAAAAGCAATTAGAGAATGAGAAAATTATGCAGGATTTCAGCTTGAGAGAGCAAAGAAATTAGCAACTGCATTATTGAAATGGAAACGTGACCAGGAGATTTTGAGAGCAGTGATATCCATACTGAGACAGCCGGTCTGTAGAAGATTCTGGCATCACTGTAATTCAGCTAAAATAAAGGCTTCCACTGCCTTGGAAAATGTGTGGCATTCTATCCCTCTCATCTCAGAGCCTCCTGCCATCTGAGCGACTGGTGTGGATGTGGTATTTGCAGGGCTCATCTGCACAGAATCTCTATTTGTTTCTGGCTTAATAAGTTCTCCATGTGTCTTAAACCAATCACCACCTGTGGTCTGTGAGTGAGCCATTTGCAGTGTTTGTTGTGCAGGAACATTTAATGGGATCCTAACACCTGCCTGGACCTCCGATAGAAAAGGCAAGTGACAGGACGTCAGCACTGCATCATTGCATTCTGGGAGCCAAACGCTGGCACTGTATATTATAGAGAGAAATTCACGGGGCGAGTCCTGTGACCTGTCCAGAGTGATAATTATGGAAGGATAGCTAACATTAATTTACCATTAACCTAAATTTTTACTATGAATAAGGTACTCTCCTAAGCATTCTACACATAGCAAGTTAACTTGGTCTTCACAAAACCTCTGTAAGATAGGTGCAATTATTAATTCTATTTTGCAGATGAGGACACTGAGACCCCGAGAGCTTAACTAACTTGCCCAAAGTGACTCAGCTGATAAAGGGAGGAGCCAGAGTTTGAATCCGGGCAGTCTCACACTGGGGTCCTTGTTCCTGCACTTCATCTAAAGTTTCTCATCGTGGTGGGATGAAGGATTAGGCATATGAGATTGCAGCCTGCTTCACACCAAGCTCTGCGCAGAATCAAACTCCCACCCAATTTTAGGGAGCTTCAATCTAAAGTCATGTCCCCATCTGTGAGGTCTGATTCCTTGCCCTCGTTTATGGGATTTATTACTCACTACCTGAAATACAATTTGGGTGGTCTGGAGATCACTCAAATTCAGCGTTCAACTATTTAAACTCAATTGACTTTTTAAATTTATTTTTTATTTCAATAGGTTTTTGGAGAACAAGCAGCATTTGGTTACATGAATAAGTTCTTTAGTGGTTATTTCTGAGATTTTGGTGCACCCATCACCCAAGCAGTGTACACAGCACCCAATGTGTAGTCTTATCCCTTACATCCCTTCCACCCTTTCCCCAGCATCCCCAAAGTCCAATGTATCATTCTTATGCCTTTCTGTCCTTATAGCTTAGCTCCTACATATGAGCAAGAACATACAATGTTTGGTTTTCCATTCCTGAGTTACTTAGCTTAAAATAATCATCTCCAATTTCATCCAGATAGCTGCAAATGTTATTATTTCATTCCTTTTTATGGCTGAGTAGTATTCCATGGTACATGGAATATATATATATATATATAATATATACGTTATATATAATATCTAATATATAGATATTTTATTTACATATATATAAATGTGAGACATCACATTTTCTTTATCCTCTCATTGATTGATGGGCATTTGGGCTGGTTTTATATTTTTGCAATTGTAAATCGTGCTGCTATAAACTTGCATGTATAAGTATACAAGTATCTTTTTCCTATAATGACTTCTTTTCTTCTGGGTAGATACCTAGTAGTGGGATTGCTGGATCAAATGGTAGATCTAATTTTAGTTCTTTAAGGAATCTCCACACTGTTTTCCATAGGGGTTGTACCAGTATACATTCCCATCAATGGTGTAAGAGTGTTCCCTTTTCATCGCATCCCCGCCAACATCTTTTATTTTTTGATTTTTTTTAGGTGAAATAACTATTATTATTATTATTATTATACTTTAAGTCCTAGGGTACATGTGCACAACATGCAGGTTTGTTACATATGTATACATGTGCCATGTTGGTTTGCTGAACCCATTAACTCATCATTTACATTAGGCATATCTCCTAATGCTATCCCTCCCCACTACCCCCACCCCATGACAGGCCCCAGTGTGTGATGTTCCCTTTCCTGTGTCCAAGTGTTCTCATAGTTCAGTTCCCACCTATGAGAACATGTGGTGTTTGGTTTTTTGTCCTTGAGATAGTTTATTGAGAATGATGGTTTCCAGCTTCATCCATGTTCCTACAAAGGACATGAACTCATCCTTTTTTGTGGCTGCATAGTATTCCATGGTGTATATGTGCCACATTTTCTTAATCCAGTCTACCATTGATGGACATTTGGGTTGGTTCCAAGTCTTTGCTATTGCAAATAGTGCCTCAATAAACATATGTGTGCATGTGTCTTTATAGCAGCATGATTTATAATCCTTTAGGTATATACCCAGTAATGCTATGGCTGGGTCAAATGGTATTTCTAGTTCTAGATCCTTGAGGAATCGCCACAGTGTCTTCCACAAAGGTTGAACTAGTTTACAGTCCCACCAACAGTGTAAAAGTGTTCCTATTTCTCTGCATCCTCTCCAGCACCTGTTGTTTCCTGACTTTTCAATGATCACCATTCTAACTGGTGTGAGATGGTATCTCATTGTGGTTTTGATTTGCATTTCTCTGATGGCCAGTGATGATGAGCATTTTTTCATGTGTCTGTTGGCTGCATAAATGTATTCTTTTGAGAAGTGTCTGTTCATATCCTTCACCCACTTTTTGATGGGGTTGTTGTTTTCTTCTAAATTTGTTTGGGTTCTTTGTAGATTCTGGATATTAGCCCTTTGTCAGATGAGTAGATTGCAAAAATTTTCTCCCTGTAGGTTGCCTGTTCACTCTGATGGTAGTTTCTCTTGCTGTGCAGAAGCTCTTTAGTTTAATTAGATCCCATTTGTCGATTTTGCCTTTTGTTGCCATTGCTTTTGGTGTTTTAGACATGAAGTCCTTGCCCATGCCTGTGTCCTGAATGGTATTGCCTAGGTTTTCTTCTAGGGTTTTTATGGTTTTAGGTCTAACATTTAAGTCTTTAATCCATCTTGAATTAATTTTTGTATAAGGTATAAGGAAGGGATCCAGTTTCAGCTTTCTACATATGGCTAGCCAGTTTTCCCAGCACCATGTATTAAATAGGGAATCCTTTCCCCATTTCTTGTTTTTGTCAAGTTTGTCAAAGATCAGATGGTTGTACATGTGTGGTATTATTTCTGAGGGCTCTGTTCTGTTCCATTGGTCTGTATCTCTGTTTTGGTACCAGTATCATGCTGTTTTGGTTACTATAGCCTTGTAGTATAGTTTGAAGTCAGGCAGCATGATGCCTCCAGCTTTGTTCTTTTGGGTTAGGATTGTCTTGGCAATGCAGGCCCTTTTGTGGTTCCATATGAACTTTAAAGCAGTTTTTTCCAATTCTGTGAAGAAAGTCATTGGTAGCTTCATGGGGATGGCGTTGAATCTATAAATTACCTTGGGCAGTATGGCCATTTTCACAATATTGATTCTTCGTATCCATGAGCATGGAATGTTCTTCCATTTGTTTGTGTCCTCTTTTATTTCGTTGAGCAGTGTTTTGTAGTTCTCTTTGAAAAGGTCCTTCACATCCCTTGTAAGTTGGATTCCCAGGTATTTTATTCTCTTTGAAGCAATTGCGAATGGGAGTTCACTCATGATTTGGCTCTCCATTTGTCTGTTATTGGTGTATAGGAATGCTTGTGATTTTTGCACATTGATTTTGTATCCTGAGACTTTGCTGAAGTTGCTTATCAGCTTAAGGAGATCTTGGGCTGAGACCATGGGGTTTTCTAAATACACAATCATGTCATCTGCAAACAGGGACAATTTGACTTCCTCTTTTCCTAATTGAATATACTTTATTTCTTTCTCCTGCCAGATTGCCCTGACCAGAACTTCGAACACTATGTTGAATAGGAGTGGTGAGAGAGGGCATCCCTGTCTTGTGCCAGTTTTCAAAGGGAATGCTTCCAGTTTTTGCCCATTCAGTATGACACTGGCTGTGGGTTTGTCATAGATAGCTCTTATTATTTTGAGATACATCCCATCAATACCTAATTTATTGAGAGTTTTTAGCATGAAGGGCTGTGGAATTTTGTCAAAGGCCTTTCCTGCATCTATTGAGATAATCATGTGGTTTTTGTCTTTGGTTCTGTTTATATGCTGGATTTTGTTTATTGATTTGCGTATGTTGAACCAGCTTTGCATCCCAGGGATGAAGCCCACTTGATCATTGTGGATAAGCTTTTTGATGTACTGCTGGATTTGGTTTGCCAGTATTTTATTGAGGATTTTTGCATCAATGTTCATCAGGGATATTGCTCTAAAATTCTCTTTTTTTTGTTGTGTCTCTGCCCGGCCTTGGTATCAGGATGATGCTGTCCTCATAAAATGAGTTAGGGAGGATTCCCTCTTTTTCTATTGGTTGGAATAGTTTCAGAAGGAATGTACCAGCTCCTCCTTGTACCTCTGGTAGAATTTGTCTGTGAATCCGTCTGGTCCTGGCCTTTTTTTGGTAGGTAGGCTATTAATTACTGCCTCAATTTCAGAGCCTGTTATTGGTCTATTCAGGGATTCAACTTCTTCCTGGTTTAGGCTTGGGAGAGTGTATGTGTCCAGGAATTTATCCATTTCTTCTACATTTTCTAGTTTATTTGCGTAGAGGTGTTTATAGTATTCTCTCTCTGATGGTAGTTTGTATTTCTGTGAGATCGGTGGTGATATCCCCTTTATCATTTTTTATTGTGTCTATTTGATTCTTCTCTCTTTTCTTCTTTATTAGTCTTGCTAGCAGTCTATCAATTTTGTTGATCTTTCCAAAAACCAGCTCCTGGATTCATTGATTTTTTGAAGGGTTTTTGTGTCTCTATTTGCTTCAGTTCTATTCTGATCTTAGTTATTTCTTGCCTTCAGCTAGCTTTTGAATGTGTTTGCTCTTGTTTCTCTAGTTCTTTTAATTGTGATGTTAGGGTGTCAATTTTAGATCTTTCCTGCTTTCTCTTGTGGGCATTTATTGCTATAAATTTCCCTTTACAAACTGCTTTAAATGTGTCCCAGAGATTCTCATATGTTGTGTCTTTGTTCTCATTGGTTTCAAAGAACATCTTTATTTCTGCCTTCATTTTGTTATGTACCCAGTAGTCATTCAAGAGCAGGTTTTTCAGTTTCCATGTAGTTGAGCAGTTTTGAGTGAGTTTCTTAATCCTGAGTTCTAGTTTGATTGCACTGTGGTCTGAGAGACAGTTTGTTATAATTTCTGTTCTTTTACATTTGCTGAGGAGTGTTTTACTTCCAACTATGTGGTCAGTTTTGGAATAGGTACGATGTGGTGCTGAGAAGAATGTATATTCTGTTGATTTGGGGTGGAGAGTTCTGTAGCTGTCTATTAGGTCCACTTGTTGCAGAGCTGAGTTCAATTCCTGGATATCCTTGTTAACCCTCTGTCTCGTTGATCTGTCTAATGTTGACAGTGGGGTGTTAAAGTCTCCCATTATTATTGTGTGGGAGGTTAAGTCTCTTTGTAGGTCACTAAGGACTTGCTTTATGGATGTGGGTGCTCCTATATTGGGTGCATATATGTTTAGGATAGTTAGCTCTTCTTGTTGAATTGATCCCTTTACCATTATGTAATGGCCTTCTTTGTCTCTTTTGATCTTTGTTCATTTAAAGTCTGTTTTATCAGAGACTAGGATTTCAACCCCTGCCTTTTTTTGGTTTTCCATTTGCTTGGTAGGTCTTCCTCCATCCCTTTATTTTGAGCCTATGTGTGTCTCTGCATATGAGATGGGTCTCCTGAATACAGCACACTGATGGGTCTTGACTCTTTATCCAATTTACCAGTCTGTGTCTTTAATTGGAGCATTTAGCCCATTTACATTTAAGGTTAATATTGTTATGTGTGAATTTGATCCTGTCATTATGATGTTAGCTGGTTATTTTGCTTGTTAGTTGATGCAGTTTCTTCCTAGCCTCGATGGTCTTTACAATTTGGCATGTTTTTGCAGTGGCTGGTACGGGTTGTTCCTTTCCGTGTTTAGTGCTTCCTTCAGGAGCTCTTTTAGGGCAGGCCTGGTGGTGACAAAATCTCTCAGCATTTGCTTGTCTGTAAAGTATTTTATTTCTCCTTCACTTATGAGGCTTAGTTTGGCTGGATATGAAATTCTGGGTTGAAAACTCTTTTCTTTCAGAATGTTGAATATTGGCCCCCACTCTCTTCTGGCTTGTAGAGTTTCTGCCGAGAGATCTGCTGTTAGTCTGATGGGCTTCCCTTTGTGGGTAACTCGACCTTTCTCTCTGGCTGCCCTTAACATTTTTTCCTTCATTTCAACTTTGGTGAATCTGACAATTATGTGTCTTGGAGTATCTTTGTGGCATTCTGTGTATTTCCTGAATTTGAATGCTCACCTGTCTTGCTAGGTTGGGGAAGTTCTCCTGGATAATATCCTGCAGAGTGTTTTCCAACTTGGTTCCATTCTCCCCATCGCTTTCAGGTACACCAATCAGGTGTAGATTTGGTCTTTTCACATAGTCCCATATTTCTTGGAGGCTTTGTTTGTTTCTTTTTACTCTTTTTTCTCTAAACTTCTCTTCTCACTTTATTTCATTCATTTGATCTTCAATCACTGATACACTTTCTTCCAGTTGATCGAATCGGCTACTGAAGCTTGTGCATTTGTCATGTAGTTCTCATGCCGTGGTTTTCAACTCCATCAGGTCATTTAAGGACTTCTCTGGATTGGTTATTCTAGTTAGCCATTTATCTAATCTTTTTTCAAGGTTTTTAGCTTCTTTGCAATGGGTTTGAACTTCCTTCTTTAGCTCGGAGAAGTTTGATCATCTGAAGCCTTCTTCTCTCAACTCATCAAAGTCATTCTCTGTTCAGCTTTGTTCCATTGCTGGTGAGGAGCTGCATTCCTTTGGAGGGGGAGAGGCACTGTGATTTTTAGAATTTTCAGCTTTTCTGCTCATTTTTTTCCCCATCTTTGTGCTTTTATCTACCTTTGGTCTTTGATGATGGTGACGTACAGATGGGGTTTTGGTGTGGATGTCCTTTCTGTTTGTTAGTTTTCCTTCTAACAGTCAGGACCCTCAGCTACAGGTCTGTTGGAGTTTGCTGGAGGTCCACTCCAGACCCTTTTTGCCTGGGTATCAGCAGCAGAGGCTGAAGAACAGCAAATATTGCTGATCAGCAAATGTTGCTGCCTGATCGTTCCTCTGGAAGCTTCGTGTCAGAGGGGTACCGGGCTGTGTGAGGTGTCAGTCTGCCCCTACTGGAGGGTGCCTCCCAGTTACGCCACTCAGGGGTCTGGGACCCACTTCAGGGGGCAATCTCTCAATTTTCAGATCGCAAACTCTGTGCTGGGAGAACCACTACTCACTTCAAAGCTGTCAGACAGGGACATTTAAGTCTGCAGAGGTTTCTGCTGCCTTTTGTTTGGATATGCCCTGCCCCCAGAGGTAGAGTGTACAGAGGCAGGCAGGCCTGCTTGAGCTGCGGTGCGCTCCACCCAGTTCAAGCTTCCTGGCCACTTTGTTTACCTACTGAAGCCTCAGCAATGGCAGGTGCCCCTCCGCCAGCCTCGCTGCTGCCTTGCAGATAGATCTCAGACTGCTGTGCTAGCAATGAGTGAGGCTCCATGGGTGTGGGACCCTCCGAGCCATGCGCAGGATATAATCTCCTGGTGTGCTGTTTGCTAAGACTATTGGAAAAGTGCAGTATTAGGGTGGGAGTGACTCAATTTCCCAGGTGCCGTCTGTCACCACTTCCCTTGGCTAGGAAAGGGAATTCCCTGACCCCTTGTGCTTCCCGGGTGAGGCGATGCCTCTCCCTGCTTTGGCTCACACTCGGTGGGCTGCACCCACTGTCCTGCCCCCACTGTCTGACAAGCCCCAGTGAGATGAACCTGGTACCTCTGTTGGAAATGCAGAAATCACCCATCTTCTGCATCGCTCATGCCTCGAGCTGTAGACTGGAGCTGTTCCCATTCGGCCATCTTGGAACTGCCACCCGTATTTTCTGATTTTTTGATTGTGGCCATTCTTGCTGGAGTGAGGTGTTATTACATTGTGATTTTGATTTGCATTTCCCTGATAATTAATGATATTGATGATTTTTCCATATGCTTCTTATCCATTTGTATATCTTCTTTTGAGAATTTTCTATTCATATTCTTAGCCCATTTTTTGATGGGATTGTTTATTTTTATCTTGCTGATTTGTTTGAGTTCTTTGTAGGTTCTGGATATTAGCCTTTTGTCAGATGTATAGATTGTGAAGATTTTCTCCCACTCTGTGGGTTGTCTGTTTGGTGATTACTTCTTTTGCTGTGCAGAAGCTTTTTAGTTCAATTATGTTCCAGCTATTTATCTCTGTTTTTGCTGCATTTGCTTTTGAGTTCTTGGTCAGGAAGTCTTTGCCTAAGTCAATGTCTAGAAGGGTTTTCTGATATTATCTTCTATGCTATTTATGGTTTCAGGTCTTAGATTTAAGTCTTTAATCCATCTTGAGTTGATTTTTGTGTAAGCTGAGAGATGAGAATCCAGTTTCATTCTTTTATATGTGGCTTGTCAATTATCCCAGCACCATTTGTTGAAAAGGATGTCCTTTCCCCACTTTAGGTTTCTGTTTGCTTTGTCAAAGATCAGTTGGCTGTAGGTATTTGGCTTTATTTCTGGGTTCTCTATTCTGTTCCATTGGTCTTTGTGCCCATTTTTATGCCAGTACCATGCTGTTTTCGTGACTATGGCCTTATAGTATAGTTTGAAGTCGGTTAATGTGGTGCCTCCACATTTATTCTTTTTATTTAGTCTTGTTTTTGTTGTGTGGGCTCTTTCTTGGTTCTATATGAGGAACTGTTCTTCATTCTGTGAAGAATGATGGTGGTATTTTGATGGGAATTGCACTGAATTTGTATATTGCTTTTGGCAGTATGGTCATTTTCATGATATTGATTCTACCCATTCATGAGCATTAGATGTGTTTCCATTTGTTCGTGTCATCTATGATATCTTTCAGCAGTGTTTTACAGTTTTCCTTGTAGAGATCTTTTACCTCTTTTTTGGGTATTTTCATAAGTATTTTATTTTATTTTTTTGCAGCTATTATAAAGGGGTTGAGTTCTTGATTTGATTCTCAGCATGGTCACTGTTGATGTATAGCAGAACTACTTATTTGTGTATATTAATTTTGTATCTGGAAACTTTGCTGAGTTAATTTACCAGTTCTAGGAGTTTTTTGGATGAGTCTTTAGGGTTTTCTAGGTATACAGTCATATCTTCAGCAAAAAGCAACAGTTTGACTTCCTCTTTACCCATTTGGATGCCCTTGATTTCTTTCTCTTGTTAGATTGCTCTCGCTAGAACTTCTGATACTGTGTTGAATAGAAATGGTGAAAATGGGCATCCTTGTCTTGTTCCAGTTCTCAGGAGGAATGCTTTCAACTTTTCCCCATTCAGTATAATGTTGGCTGTGGGTTTGTCATAGATGGCTTTTATTACCTTAAGGTATGTCCCTTCTATGCCTATTTTGCTGAGGGTTTTGATCATAAAGAGATGCTAGATTTTGTCAAATGCTTTTCTGCATCTATTGAGATGATCATATGATTTTTGTTTTTAATTCTGTTTATGTGGTGTATAACATTTATTGACTTGCAGATCTTAAACCTTCATTGCATGCCTGGTATGAAACCCACTTGATCATGGTGGATTATCTTTTTGATATGCTGTTGGATTCAGTTAGCTAGTATTTTGTTGAGGATTTTTGCTTCTAAGTTCATCGGGGTATTGGTCTGCAGTAATATCTCCTGTTTTTTTTTTTTAATTGAACTTATTTGGATCTCCTTTCTTCTTTTCTTGGTTACTTTCACTAATGGTCTAGCAATTTTATTTATCTTTTCAAAGAACCAGCTTTTTGTTTCATTTATCTTTTGTATTTTCTTGTTTCAATTTCAGTTAATTCTGCTCTGATCTTTGTTATTTCTTTTCTTTTGCTGGGTTGGGGTTTGGATTGGTCTTGTTTCTTCAGTTCCAAGAGGTGTGACCTTTGATTGTCTATTTGTGCTCTTTCACACTTTTTGATGTAGGCATTTAATGCTATGAACTTTGCTCTTAGCACCACTTTTGCTGTATCTCAGAGGTTTTGATAGGTTGTGTCACTATTATAGTTCAGTTCAAAGAATTTTTAAATTTCCATCTTGATTTCATTGTTGACCCGAAGATCATTCAGGAGCAAGTTATTTAATTTCCATGGTTTTGAGGGTTCCTTTGGGAGTTAATTTCCAATTTTATTCCACTGCGCTCTAAGAGAGTACTTGATATAATTTCAATTTTCTTAAATTTACTGAGACTTGTTTTGTGCCTCATTATATGGTCTATCTTGGAGAATGTTCCATGTACTAATGAATAGAATGTATATTCTGCAGTTGTTGGGTAGAATGTTCTGTAAAAATCTGTTAAGTCCATTTGTTCTAGGGTATAGTTTTTTGTTTGTTTGTTTTTGTTTTTGTTTTTTGACAGAGTCTCACTGTGTCACCCAGGCTGGAGTTCAGTGGTGCGATCTCGGCTCACTGCAACCTCTGACTCCCAAGTTCAAGCAATTCTCTGCCTCAGCCTCCTGAGTGGCTGGGACTACAGGCACTCACCACCGTGACTGGCTAATTTTTTGTATTTTTAGTAGAGACAGGGTTTCACTATCTTGGCCAGGCTGATCTTGGACTCCTGACCTCGTGATCCACCTGCCTTGGCCTCCCGAAGTGCTGGGATTACAGGTGCAAGCCACCACACCTGGCCTAGGGTATAGTTGAAGTCCATTGTTTCTTTGTTGACTCTCTGTCTTGAAGACCTATCTAGTGCTGTCAATGGAGTATTAAAGTCCTCCACTGTTATTGTGTTGCTGTCTATTTCATTTCTTAGTTAGGTCTAGTAGTAATTGTTTTATAAATTTGGGAGCTCCAGTGTTAGGTTTATATATATTTAAGATTGTGATATTTTCCTGTTGTAATAGTCCTTTTATCATCATATAATATCCCTCTTTGTCTTTTTTAACTGCTATTGATTTAAAGTTTGTTTTTCTGAAGTAAGCATAGCTACTTCTGCTCACTTTTGGTGTCCATTTACATGGAATATCTTTTTCCACCCCTTTACCTTAAGTTTATGTGAGTCCTTATGTGTTAGGTGAGTCTGCTGAAGACAGCAGAAACTTGGTTGATAAGTTCTTATCCAATCTTCCATTATTTGCATTCAATATTAGTATTGAGATGTGAGGTACTATTCTATTGTGCTATTTGATGCCTGAATACCTTGTTTATTTTTCACTGTTTTATTGCTATATATGTCCTGTGAGATTCATGCTTTAAGGAGGTTCAATTTTAATGTATTTTGAGGATTTGTTTCAACATTTAGAGATGCTTTTAGCAGTTCTTGTAGTGCTGGCTTTGTAGTGGCGAATTCTCTTAGCATTTGTTTGTCTGGAAAAGACCGTATCCTTCCTTTGTTTACAAAACTTAGTTTTGCTGTATGCAAAATTCTTGGCTGATAATTGTTTTGTTTAAAGAGGCTAAAAATAGGACCCCAATCCCTTCTAGCTTGTAGGGTTTCTAATGAGAAATCTGCTATTACTCTGATAGGTTTTCCTTTATAGCTCACCTGGTGCTTTTGCCTCACAGCTCCTACGATTATTTCCTTCATCTTAACTTTAGATAACCTTCTGACTATTTGCCTAGAGAATGATCTTTTTGACATGAATTTCCCTGGTGTTCTTTGAGCTTCTTGTATTTGGAAATCTAGATCTCTAGCAAGGCTGGGGAAGTTTTCCTCAATTATTTCCTCAAGTATGTTTTCCAAGCTTTTAGATTTTTCTTCTTCCTCTGGAACACCAGTTACTCTTAGGTTTGGATGCTTAACATAGTCCTAAACTTCTTGGATCCTTTGTTCACTTTTAAAAATTATTTTTTTCTTTGTCTTTGATGGATTGGGTTAATCTGAAAGCCTTGTCTTTGAGCTCTGAAGTTCTTTCTTCTGCTAGTTTAATTCTATTCCTGAGACTTTCCGGTGCAAATTGCATTTTTCTAAATGTGTCCTTGATTTCCAGAAGTTGTGATTGTTTTTTATTTATGCTACTTATTTCACTGGAGAATTTTCCTTTCATACCTTGTATCATGTTTTTAATTTCTTTAAGATGGGGTTCACATTTCTCTGGTGCCTCCTTGATTAGCTTAATAATCAACATTCTGAATTCTTTTTCTGGCAATTCAGAGGTTTCATTTTGGTTTGGATCCATTGCTGGTGAGCTGGTGTAATCTTCTAGTGGTGTTGAAGAACCTTGTTTTGTCATATTACCAGAATTATTTTTCTGGTTCCTTCTCATTTTGGTAGACTATGTCAGAGGGAAAATCTGGGACTCAAGGGCTGTTGTTCAGATTCTTTTGTCCCATGGGATGCTCCTTTAATGTGGAATTCTCCCCTTTCCCCTTGGGATGAGATTTCTTAAGAGCTGAACTGCAGTGATTATTTCTGCTCTTCTGGGTCTAGCCACCCAGTGGATCTACTGGGCTCTGGGCTGGTACTGGGGAGTGTCTGCAAAGAGTCCTTTGATGTGATTTGTCTTCAGGTCTTTCAGCTATGGATACCAGCACCTGCTCCAGTGGAGGTAGCAGGGGAGTAAAGTTGACCCTGTGAGGGTCCTTGGTTGTAATTTTTGTTGAGTGTACTGGTTTTGTGTTGATTGGCCTCCAGCCAGAAGGTGGTGCTTTCAAGAGCGCATCAGCTGTGGTACTATAGGAAGGAAGTAAACTTGCCCTAGGGTTACCTGGTTATGTATTTAGGTTCCTCAGGCAGTGGGCAGGGCCATAGAGCTCCCAAGAGATTATGTCCTTTGTCTTTGGCAACCAGGGCAGGTAGAGAAATACCACCAGGTCGGGGCAGGGATAGGCATGTCTGAGCTCAGCCTCTCTTTGGGGGCTTGCGGCAGATGCTGTGGGGGACGGAGGTGTGGTTCCCAGGCCAATGGAGTTATGTTTCCAGGGGGATTACGGCTGCCTCTGCTGAGTCACACAGGTCACCAGGGAAGTGGGGAAAGCTGGCAGTCACAGGCTTCAACCCACTTTCATGCATCCTGCAGTCCTAAAGGCATGTCTCATTCCCATTATGCACCCCCACCAACAGCACCGAGTCTATTTCCAAGCAGCCAGTGACCAGAGTTGAGAACTTGCTCCAAACCCCAAGGCTTCCTGCTGGGAAAACAAGCAGACTCACAGTTGTTGGCATTTGAGGAGCCTGCAGTGGCAATACAGTTCCCTCAAAGGGTCTGTGGATTCTCCTGAAATTATCTTTTATCTCATTAAATTCAGTCATTCCAGTCACTTGAAGAATCTGGTTGGGGATATAGTCCAAAAGGCCAAGAGTTATATCCCTCTGACTCTGATGACTTTGTCTTCTCTGTTGTTCACTAGGTGAGCAGTTATGGCTTGTATTGTGGAAGTTGTTCAAGTAGGCAGCACTGTCCTATTACAGAAAAATTATAAATCCCTATTTCTTAGTTATAATATTCTCCACCTTGTTCTGATGGTTAAAGATTTACATATATACATACAGTTTTGTTACAGCATTAAGTTAAGATGGGCGACAGGAGAGTATTATATGTGCATCCCAAAGCTGAACATTGTATAAGATCTGGGAAGGGAATAAATGATGGAAACAAAATCAGATAGACAACTGTATTAGTCCATTTTCATGCTGCTGATAAAGACATACCCGAGACTGGGTAATTTATATAGAAAAACAGGTTTAATGGACTCACAGTTCCACATGGCTGGGGATGCCTCACAATCATGGCAGAAGAGTAAAGGACGTCTTACATGGTGGTAGACAAGAGAGAATGAGACCCAAGTGAAAGGGGTTTTCCCTTATAAAAACTATCAGATCTCATGAGACACATATTTCCACAAGAACAGTGTAGGGGAAACTGCCCCCGTGATTCAATTATCTTCTACCAGGACCCTCCCACAGTACGTGAGAATTATGGGAGCTACAATTCAAGATGAGATTTGGGTGGGGACACAGCTAAACCATATCAGCAACTTAGAAGGAGCCAGAGGGCAGATCATGGGAGAGGGCAAGTTCTTACAAATTCCTCTACACCACTTATTCAAAGCTAAATGTTCAAAGGAACTAGACTCAGAGCAAGTTAGCAAAGGCGGATAGGAGTACAAGATTTTTATTACCAATTAAGTGTCCATATTTGTGACCCTCATTTATGACCGTGTGAAGCAGCAGAGATCCTCACAAAGTATTGGGCATGGAAAGATGAAACTGCAAGACTCCAGCAGCTCTTTTTTTCTTGAACAAGTCCCAGAGGCTGTGCAGAAGATGTCATGGTGCCAAGGCTCAACCTAATAGGGTAGCTCTCTCTAGTCTTTACCAGAGGGGAAGCGATTATTTCTATCAGACTCTAAGATGTTACCCTTTCTTTGCGGTAGAGAGCAGAAGGATGCTGAGCCCTCAGGCATGATATAATCACTGGAGAGTGCAGACCCAACACATTCCCTTTGGTGAGCCAGGGCTACCCCCTTCTGTTTATAAATTTTATAAGGCAAAGAAACTTAAAAAAGAAAGAAAGAAAGAACCATTGACAGAGAAGTGACTAATGTACTCGATCTAACAAAAATCTATGATAAAAGTAATTAAAACTGTGTGTTTATTGGTGGAGAAATTAATAAATAGATCATTAGAATAAAACAGAGGATATAGAAATGGTTCCAAGTAGATACACAAATTTAGCTTAGGGAACAGATTGAATTTCACAGGGAAAGAAAAAGAATGGCCTATTTTCCCTTCAAATGGATAACTAGTAGTCCCAATGTCATTGATTTAATAAAGCTAGATGTGCCCCAACTCTCTGTTCCCAGCACCAAAATATAACTGAGATGGGCTGAAAAATGCTGTATTCAATACAATGGTAATATTAGATGAAAATGAACAAGAATATTTTGATGGCTTTGGAGTGAGTTAAGTCTTCCTACGTAGAATACAAATGTCAAAAGTTTGAAAAAGCTGTTCACAGATGTGTAAAATAAGTTTAAACTCTGTATACAAAAGGCATAAGAGAAGTTAAAAAAATAAGCAACATTTTAAAAAATTGCGGAATATTTGAAATTTTTCTTAATGAAATTTGGGGAAAACTAAGCAACATACTAAGAGAAAATGTTTATCACAAAAATTATAGGCAGGATTAATATTCAGAATATATAAAAGCTATAAATGCCAGAAAAATCGAGAAAGAATAGAGATAGGCAATTAACATGAAAAGAAATGCCAACAGACTATAAACATATGAAAAGTTGTTCAACTTGACTAGCAATCAGGGAAATGAAAATTAAATCAACAATTAGCTCACATTTTTTATTCATTATATTGGAAATAGTTAAACATATTGATCATATTCAGTGTTGTTGTTAAGGAAACAGACTCTCATATACTCTTGTTTGGTGTATTCATTGCAAAGTCATTTTGAGGGTAACTTGGAAGTATTATCAGTGCTTTAAATATGTACATTCCTTAATCCAGAAAATCTGTATCTCAGAATTTATTCTCAAGGAAGATGTATTTTCTTCAAGAGTCATGGAAAAGCATTGGGAAAAATGTCCATTACTAGAAGAATAGTTCAAAAAAACTGTTGATACACATAACCACTGCCTTCAGAAAGAATATCATAAATCTTTATGTACTGACACAAAAACATTTGCATGGCATTTTTCTTTTATTTAACTTTTATTTTAGGTTTAGGGGTACATGTGCAAGATTGTTAGGCATTTTTCTTTGTCAGTGAGAAAGGCCAGTCAGAAAACAATTCATAGAACATGATTTTCATTATAAGTAGAAAAAGAAAAAATATTTGTTTTACATAGAAAACATGACTGGAAGGATGACCATCACAATGTCTCACCTCTGTCTCACCCAGCAATTCTGGCTTTCTAATCTTTTTGAACATGCCAGCCTCTCTCTCAACTCACAGAACCTTTTTCTTTTTTTAAACACTTTTCCTTTGACTCTTCAGGAGGCTGCCTTGTTCTCATCCATGAAGCGTCGTTATTCGTATAGTGATCATTAGCCATCCACCTCCACCACATAGTAACAATTTTCTTGCTTCTTTTCCTAAATGGACCACAGTTTTCCTTTTCAAGTGGCTTTGATAGGACTAATCCCATGTTCAGTTCCCGGAACGGGTCATAACTAGCTTAAGCCAATCAATGTATTCCATCTTCCTGGCTAAAACTATTGATTTAGGAATGGGCCAGGTCAGTTCAAGTAGAACAATGAAATTTCATTCTGTGGTTTGTAGGGTTGATGAGGTAATGGCTAGGAATGAGAAAAGTTGCAGTACTAGCTGTTGCTGTAGGATATCTCATGTCAGGGAGAATGGAGCCCACCTGAGAACAGTACCAATGCTGAGGTAGCTAAGCCAATAATTGGAGCAAGCATCCAGTTCTTTGATAATGTCATTTGAATGGCTGAGTCAAACTGTGCCTCTGGATGTCTGGTTAGAGTCCCTAGGCTTTCTGTGACTTGCAAAAGCATTACCACCACCCATACCTGAAGGAACCCTCTCTATCTCATCTTTTTTCCCTCTCATAAGTGGTCTTTGTACCACTCTAGAAGGTAAGTGCTGTAAGGACAGGTATGCATCTGTCATAATTACTGTTATAACTCTATAATTAAAACTCAGTATTTTTGAATGATTAGATAAATGAATGAGTCAAAGTGAAGGATGCTATGGGATGACCTTCATGTTTTGCCGTGTATACTTACATATCACTTGAATCTTTTACCTAAATGATATACTATGTATTATTTTTAAAATGTTTAGTAAAAGGTTAAAAAAAGGTTTGAAGAAATATACTTCCAAATGTTTATATTATGTAATTATACTAATAGAAAGTATCTGTGATAGTGAGATTATGGTTGGATTCCTTTCTTCTTCATATTTTTCTGAATTTTCTAAAATTTCTACAATAAATATACATTGCCTTACAATATTTTTAAAAGGAACATTTTAAAAACACTCTGAGGTCAGTAACAGCGGTCCTAAGTTGAGAATTAGACATCCCATTGTGGGCAAACAAGAACAATGTTGGTCAAAGAGAGACAAATTCAGAGTCTACAGGAATTAATCCCTCAGCTACCCAGGGGAAGGGTATTAATGAGTCCCTTAATGAGGAGGAACATAGTAGAGCTATAAAGGGTGATTATAATTTGTTAGTATTGTCTCTATGCAGCAAACCTTCTGTAGTCTTCAGCACAGAATGTGGCAGAGTGCTGTTTTCAATCTCTGTTCTCCTCTTCTTTTTTAGCAATAAAACCCCACATTTTTAACTGCACACATGGTCCTCTAGAGTAAAGACTGGATTTCCCAGCTTCCTTTGCAGTCATGTGGCATGTCACTAAGTTTCAGCCAATGGGATGAGAGCAGAAGTGTAAAGCAAGGTGTTCCTAAAGGGATGGGGCTTCAGCCCATCCTTCTCTTCTTCCTTCCAGCTGCCTGGAGTGTGTGGCCAGGATGGCTGGAGCTCAAGCATTCGGGGGCATGACCAGGAGTCCACATGCTAAGGATGACAAAGCAAGATGATTAGGAGTCTGGCTGTCTGATGCCATGAAGTGCCATGCTGGCTCTGGACTGCTCACCCCAACCCACCCCACTCTGTACTTTTATATGAGGAATAATTTTCCATCTTGTTCAAGCTGCCAGTATTGGTTCCCCACCCGCTTTTTTTTTGAACCATAATGCAGGTGAACCTAATCTAATTGATCCACAGTGTGGTCGTTCTCAATAAATTGTTATTCTGTGTCACTCTCAAGCAACCCTATTATAGTTTTCAGACAATCCCAAGTTGATTAAACCCACTGTACACTATGCTATTTAGATGACTGAACTGGGTAGACAACCCTGAATACATTGAAAAAAATTCTTATGTCCAAAGTAGACAAAATCAAGGAAGTACCTTCCTCCATTTCTCCCTAACCACACACACACTTACACACCACTTAGAGAATTAGGTCCTAATTAGTTTATAAGCTCCTTTCCCTATGGTGTGTTTTCTTAATACCTGTGCTTCCACTTCTCTCATCTTTATCATAATTGTTCATTCAAACTCTTTTCTCTACTAGCTTCTGGAAGGCAGTGACTATGCATTACATACCAGTGCACCCTTGAGGCCGAACACTGAGCTAGGCCCACAGAGGGCACCCAACAAATATTTGTTGGATAAATAAATAACTCCTTTTTCAAAGGCAACACCGAAAAAAATTAACACATTATTAATTAATAAAATACAAATAAATTAGCATTTTCTATATCAAATGGCTGATTGGAGAATAAGAAGTTTACATGTGACAAAGTGTGGGACTGTTTCACATACATCCCTTCCCCAAAGGTATTAAATGTATCATTCTATTTTCTCTAAGTTGCAATAAGAAGAGATCAGTGCTTGTTCATATTCTTCATGGATATGAGCACAGACTTCAGCAGGTGCTCTTTCTATCCCACTGATAATGGGAAATCTCAGTAGAGAAAAGAAAGGGAAGGGAGTGAGAGAAGCTTTCTTTTTTAGTTTGTCAAGGTGAACACTGGCACTTCAATTTTATTTTTTTTAAGGAAAAAGAATAATCTAGCGAAGATAACTTAGAAGTTGGGTTCCTCAAAAATAGATAAACAATGGAGGAAATGCAGCTCTCCTGTAAACACAGATAATGACCAGAGAAACCCAGTATCTCAGGGGTGGAATGGATCTGAGAGGTTATCCATTCCAGTGAAATTATTTTTGTTATAACATCTAAGTCCACAGAAGATATGTTATCACTATGGGTGAGTTTTCAGGGAGGGATAAGGCTGCACGTGGGTGTTGGGAGGAAGAATACCATGTGTTGAGGACAGATGGAGCTTGTGGGGAAAACTGGGTAAAATGAACTCTCTTGTCTTTGTCTTCATCTTCAAGCCTGCCTCTGGTCGTGTTTGGCTCTATTTTGAGCAGACACTGCCTCCGTGGGCTCTGTGTAAGCTCTGCAAGAGGAGCAATGTGACATCACCACACAAATGTATAATATCATGATCACTGCCTGAGTTGGAATTCTCTGTGCACCTGTCTGCTTCACCAGGTCCATGGAAATCTGTTAATTGCCTGGTTCTCCATTACCAGTAAGTAGTAGGCAAATCATAAAAGTTTATTGAATTGATAACATTTTGTGCCTTTTTCTTAACATGGAAATAAGGAGGTGGTTCTTTGTTTGAAAATGATGTATGGCTTCAGGAGATGGCAAAAAAGACAAGAAGTTTGTACATCTCTTTGGTCTCTGAATTGTTCCTAGAGATTGGGTGTGTGGGTTTTACCTGATTTGATAAATAAGATCGGAGACCTAGAAGTGCAATAGAAAGTCCTAGGCTCATTATTACTCCACTCTTAGATTATTGTAGACCAGAGTTTTTCACTCTGTGTCTCTTGAAAGAAGTTGGGGAGACCAGAAGTTTGGAAAACAAACAAGTAGGTCCAAGTGTTTCTGTGGGACGTGGTGTATTTTTCTCAATAAGCATGACTGAGTTTTGTGGTAACTGTTCTGCCCGTAGCCCTGTTCTCTGGGAATTCTCTCCATTCACCCGTAGCCTGTGCAACCATGGGAGGGTGGCACTGCAGCAACCAGCTTGCAATTCAAGTCACTGCTCCACCAGGAAGGAACTGAATTCTCTCTCCTGAGAATTTCAATGCCACAGAGGCCAAATCAGCCTTTTTAGGGCTCTGGAATTGAAAGTCCACATGGAGAGTCAGGGTTAGGCCCAGTGCCCCAAAAACCAAAGCCACACAGCAACCAAAGTGAGAGGAGGAGGCAGGGTCGGCAGAGGTGGCCAGGCGGTGGGGAGAGTAGAGCTCATATCAGAGAGGAGCTGGGGAGCTCCATGTGGGAGATGAGGACAAGGACGAAAGGTCCAGACATTCAGAGACAGGGACTCCATGGCTGTATATAGTGCTTCACCAATGGGTGTCTTTGAGATTTGTGTCCTTTCAATAAGTGCCCTTAAATAGGCACTGATGTAGGTGGATATACATCTCTTACTAATAATCTCTGACTAAGACACTTGTCTGATGAAAGTAATCCATCTTTTCATGAATACTCTGGATTTGTGCATGAGTGCTATGAACCTCAGTGTTCTGCTACTAAGTCTATTCGGGCTCCTGTATATTCTCCACCAGAAAAGGCAGGTGCCCATTACCAGGTGCCTCTACTTAAGAAACAATTTTGAAATTAAAAACTAGTTCTTTTTTTGAGATGGGGTCTCACTCTGTCACCCAAGCTGGAGGGCAGTGTGATCATGGCTCACTATAACCTTGAATTCCTGTGCTTAAGCAATACTCCCACCTCAGCCTCCTGAGTAGATGGAACTATAGGCACATGCCACCACACCTGGCTAATTTTTGAATTATTATTATTATTATTATTATTTGTAGAGACAGAGTCTTGCTAGGTTGCCCAGGCTGGTTTTGAACTCGTGACCTCAAGTGATTCTCCCACCTCATCCTCCCAAAGTGCTGGAATTACAGGTATGAGTCACCATGCCCAGCCAAGGACTAGTTCTTTAAAAACTGAGTTTCCTAAGTTTATGTTAAATATGGCTTACAAATACACAAATTTTTAGGAATGTTATATCTAAAACAAGGTCACTGAACACAAATCTCATTCTCATCTGTGTTTCTCTGGCCAGCTGCATCATTGCTTCTGCCTTTCAGTGTATGTACATGATAAGGGACTTGGATGGTCAGGTACATTCTTCTCCTTTATATATGAAGAAACTGAGGCCCAAGGAAGTCAAGCAACCTACTTACCCAAGGTCAAAAAGTGATCCTGGACAAAGCTATGGATGAACTCAGTGGTCCTGAGTGCCAAGTCCCGCGGCACTCCCCTTTCATTGAGCGATCTTCTTGTCTTGTCAATATTTAATTTATCCCCTGGCTACAATAGGCCCCTCTTGGCCAGCTGAGTATGAGCTTAGGCATACTTTATTTCTTTTCCAGTGAAGTTTTTCCATGTGGTCCTTTATATAATTGGTCCTCAGCTAGGAAAGAAAATGTATGCTGGTGTCAGGGGGTAAGCCCTCCAACAGTTCCAAAGTTAGCTTTCTGCCTGCTGCATTTTTCAGCTGCAGAGCTGAGTAAATCTAGAACAAATGCTCTCACAAATCACTGATGGGGTCTGTAAAGAAGAATGTTTCCAGTCCCTCTGAGGCCTGACTTAAAAAATGCAAGTAGTTTTAGAAAAAGAGAAAGGTGGCTACTTTTCAAACCAATACTTTGTCCACCCTCTGAGTCTCTGACCTGCATACACATTAGCTCAAACAAACGTGATCCACTCAGCTTCACCTGGCTTGTCATCTCAAATCCCAAATCAGCAGCGCCTCATATTCAAGAAGCAAGGCTGTGCAGAAGCAGCAGGCAAGACTACAAAAGGCCTAGAATAAACAAGCCCAGGAGAAGCCGACAAGTTGAGGGGAGGCAATGCTGCCATGGCCTGGAGCACTGGAGCTACTGGAGAAGTTCAAGAATGTTAGAGAATCTACCTGCCCAGTCCGGTCCCTGCCCATTGCACAGACAGCCCTGTTAGGCATTCCCCACCATGAATGTATGTGGAAGAAGGAACTGAAGGCACTGAAGGAAACTTGTAAATCCTTGGGACAATAGAAGCAAAGCATCAGAGACAGAAGCCAACCAGCCATGCGAGGAACACAGGACTAGCCCTTAAGCCTGTGCTTTGAAACTGTGCTGGGCCCTTATAAGGGAAGCAAGTGCTGCCTGTAGGGGTCATCCCAAACTGCTTCCAGCTCTGCTGCACACTGCTTTGTACAAATAGTAAAAGGCAACATGGATGTGGCATTTATCCTGGCACTGTGCTGGCCACTCTTTACATTCATTAGGCATTCACTGAATCTTCTCCAAAAGCCTGTTAGGTGGGTTTTCAGTATCCTTACTTTCCAAGTGAAGAAGCAGAACTCTGCAAAGTCAAATGAGTTTCCAAATTTACACATTTATAAAGGAAAAAGGCCTAGATTTAAACCAAGGTTTTTCTAACCTTAGAATCCAAAGTCTTATCTCTAATTATCTCTTGCAATGTGTTTGTTCTACAAGAAATTGCCAACCTTCTTGGTAATCATGCTTAGATGCTGCCAAAGTTATTCAGAGGACCCAGGCTTTTTAATTCCTCCCTTCTCCTTCTCCCCGTCCCTCTTATTCTCTTTCCTTTTTCTCTTTCTTGCTTTTATTCTTTTTTTTCCTTTGTACTTCTTGAGAAACTCTCCCTAACCCCTAACAATATTGTTGAAGCCAGTATTTGGCTCCCTGTGTCAAAAGGCTTCCTATTTAGCGGCAAAGGTCACATTCTTTCCACTTTCCTATAAATGTGAGATCCTTGAAAGAAATTTCTGATAAGAAAAGTGTTGGACCCTTTTCTTATCAGAAATTTCTTTCAAGGGTCTCACATTTACAGGAAAGTATAAATGGTTGATAAGCCTCATAGAAGAGGGTGCCAAGCCTTAGCAATAATAAAATATCCTCAAAGGTGAAGAATCACAGAAGAAGTCAGGCACAATGGAGATTAAGTCACCAAGGAAAGGAATCAGTCACCATGAAGAATTGAGGTCACCAACAGGGCCAAGAAGAGGGAGGCTTTTCCATTGGGAATGGAGTTCAAGAGGAGAGATGGCTGGTAGACTGAGCAGGTTAACCTTCTTAGTTGACCTTCAAAGCATCAGTGGGCAATGCTCTTCCTTCTCCCAAGGCTGCCTCCCTGCCGTCTAGCTCAGGAAATGGCCAGGTGGTCTTCTCTCCTTCCCCCTTGCCTTCCTTCTTAATTGGATCCAGGTTCCTGTCACATGTCCCATCCAGCCTGCCTCTTGAGGAAGCCTGGTTCCTCTTGTCCTCTAACATCGCTAATTTATCTAGGCCCTGGGTAGAGTCTTATGGACAACCTACCTTCCCCCTACCCCACAATATTTGCCACCACAATAAAGTACATGGGGAAAGCACATCTAGAAAAGAACATGCCCAGAGGTAGTCTCAGAATTGCAATTTCTCATGGCTGGGCTGAACAAGGCAGCTAAAGGAACTGCTGTTCTAAGCCATAGAGTTATAAAGATATCCAGTGTCTCTGAGGACCATCTCATGCTATTCCTGTATTTCATTAGCTCAGCACCAATTGACTTAACGAGAACAGACAAAGGCTCATTAAAATATCATGCTGAATGAGATGTAATTTTCAGAATAATGTTAATATCAAAAAGTGATTGGGAAACAGCTTTGCCCACCCCTGCAAGTGAGGAGATATTTTGCAAGGTAAGCACTTTTCTCAACAATGGGGTTTGGAAGCTGGGAAAAGGGAAAATAATATGGATGAAGAGGCTGTTGCTGTGAGGATAGAAATTCCATGTCAACTAAACCCAGCTCTGTCTAGTCAACCCAATATCTGAACATTTGGTTTCTCAAAACGTAATTCTACTTTAACCCTAATCCACTAATTACATCTTCTCTAAATTGACCATTCAGCAATTCTTCCATACAAATTAACCACCAGTCCACTTCTAAGAGAAACTGCCAAATTAAATTTAGAATCAGCCAGTGCTGCTTTTCCCATAGGGATCAGTCAGTTGTGAAGCATCATGGCAACGATAACGTAGGCAGATGTAGTTAGTTTTGTGTAGTATAAAGAACATGGCCTTGAGTTAGTCCTAACTTACAGTCTTAGCTCAGTCACTGTGGTGGGTTGAATAGTGTACCCCCAAAATTAATGTCCACTCAAAACCTCAAACTGTGAACTTATTTGGAATTAGGATTTATATTTGGAGATAGTAATTAGTTGAGATGAGGTCATAGTGAATTAGGGTGGGTTATACCAATGACTGATATTCTTATAAGAAGAGGAGAGGCTCACAGAGACACACATAGGGTAGAAGACCATGTGAAGACAAAGGCAGAGATGAGAAAGATGCAGCCATAAGCCATGAGAAGTTAGGAAGAGGCGAGAAAGGAGTCTTCCCCGGAGGCTTCAGAGGGAGCATGGCCCCACCAACACCTGTTTTGGACTTCCAGCCCCCAGAACTGTGAAAGAATAAGTTTCTGTGGTTTTAATCCACCAAGTTTGTGGTCATAATTTGTTATAGCAGCCCTAGAAGAATAAGACAGTCAGTAATCAGCTCAGTAAACTTGAATGAGTTATTTATCCTCTCTAAGCGTCAGTTTCTTTGTCTAGACCAGAGTTTAGGCCTACAACTTAGGACAAATTATATAGACATTCTATTTGCTTATCTTAAAATGGACAGTAATATTACCTAGCTTTTTAAGTAGAGAGAATTGGAATTAAAATATGTTGAGCTCCTAATACATCATGAGCATTAATAGTCATCTCATTAAATATTTGCAATAAATTTCTCTACACTGACTTGATCTGAAAAGAAGTTGAGATGGCTTAACAAATTCTTGTCTTAAAGCATGATGCACTTGGACAGAACTTGATGCTAGACTTTCCAACATCCAATGCAAAAAGGGAAACATGACATTTTATGTGACTCACATATCCACAGGGTAAATTATCACTATGTTATCCTGGCAATCCTAGGGAAGATACTAATGGGCCAAACTCTGCTCTCCCATGAACCCATTTTCCTATCAATGTTTCCAGATTTGATTTAACCTCATATGTTATTAAATTTCTCTGTGAACAAGGCTTACCATAGCAAAAATAAGGGAAGACCTAATTTCTGTTGAGAAAGAACTTCTTGTCCAGTAGTGAGGTAGGGTTTGGAGGGAAGTTATATAAGCCTACAGGAAACTGATGTAAAGCAGAATAGAATCATGTCCTCAATCCTTTGAAGCTTGAAAGGATGGATAAAGGACGGCAATAGGATTCTGAAATAACACAAACCCAAGTTCTATCTCACAGCCATTTTCTCACAAAGCAATGGACACCCCAAACATTATCTGACCTCATACCCACAGCCCAGTGCCCAAACGGGACAGTTTAGAGGGTTGGGGCTTCTTCTTTTCTGAAAAACTTACCTAAGGATTGGCGTTTCCAAGAAAAGCAAAGTCTAGGAATTGATGCAAGAAATGGTATGTTAAGTTCTAGGAATGTAATAGTGAATAAAAACAGGCAAGATCCCTACTCTGATAGAAATTACACCAATCATAACCAAATTTGAAGGTAAAAATGTTCTCTGCTATGAGAATAGATAATAAAGATGAGTATTCTAGTTACAGCAGTCAGGGAGTTGTCCTGTAGAAGTGGTGTTAGAGCTGAGATTCAAAGCATGAGTAAAATGTATCTAGGAGAAATGATGGTGACACAGCTTTCCAGACAGGATGAACAGCATCTGCAAAGGCACTGAAATGAGCAGAGCTTGACTAGTAGAAAGGACTTAACAAACGCCAAATTCAGTGCTCTGGGAAGAGCACAGAAAGTCATGGAGGGAAGAAAAAAAGCTGTCGTGTTAGATGGCAATGAAATCATGCAAAGACCTTGTAAGCCATGTTAAGCTGTGTCTGTATCTCAAGAGAAATGTGAAGCCATTTGAGAGTTTAGAAGTTTGTTCTGCAGTGTGGGTCATGGATCAGCAGCATGGGCATCACCAGGGAACATGTTAGAAAAGCCTAACCCCAGGCACAAGCCCATGCCAACCAAAACAGAATCTGTTCCCCAGGTGATTTGCATGCATATTTATGTTTGAGAAGCACTGGAAACTAGAGCATTTTTTGATGGTAGAGGAACCGCCAAATGCAGAATTCAACGCAAAACATTTATGGTTTTTCTCGAAATCCTACTATCTGTAACAAAACGGATGAACCTGGAGGACATTTGCCAAGTGAAATAAGCCTGTCACTAACGGGCAAATATGGCATGATTTCATTCATATGAGGTGTCTAAAAGAGTCAAATTCATAGAATCAAAACGTATAATAGTGGTTGCCAGTCCCTAGAAGGAGAGAGAAATAGAGAGTTGCTAATTAGCAGTCAGAAAGTTTCAGTCAAGCAAGATGAATAAACACGAGAGATATAATGTGTAACATTGCACCTATAGTCCATAATAACGTAGTGTACATTTTAAAATTTGTTAAGAGGATAGTTATTAACTCATGTTAAGTGTTCTTACCACAATAAAAAAATATGAAGTTGTACATGTACTACTTGTACATTTTTCTGTATCTTTCATATACCTCAATATATTTTTTCCTTTTTATTATACTTTAAGTTCTCGGATACATATGCAGAACGTGCAGGTTTGTTACATAAGTATACATGTGCCATGGTTGTTTGCTGCAGCTATCAACCCTTCATCTACATTAGGTATTTCTCCTAATGTTATCCCTCTACTTGCCCTCTACCCCCTGACAGGCCCTAGTATGTGATGTTCCCCTCCCTGTGCCCACATGTTCTCATTGTTCAACTCTCACTTATGAGCAAGAACATGCAGTGTTTGGTTTTCTGTTCCTGTGTTAGTTTGCTGAGAATGATGGTTTCCAGCTTCATCCATGTCCCTGCAAAGGACATGAACTCATTATGGCTGCATAGTATTCCATGGTGTATATGTGCCACATTTTCTTTATCCAGTCTATCATTGATGGGCATTGGGTTGGTTCCAAGTCTTTGCTATTGTGAATAGTGCTGCAATAAACATACATATGCATGTGTCTTTATAGTAGAATGATTTATAACGCTTTGGGTATATACCCAGTAATGGGATTGCTGGGTCAAATGGTATTTCTAGTTCTAGATCCTTAAGGAATCTCCACACTGTCTTCTACAACAGGTGAACTAATTTACACTCCCACCAACAGTGTAAAAGCCTTCCTATTCTCCACATCCTCTTCAGCATCTGTTGTTTCCTGACTTTTTTTTTTTTTTTTTTTTTTGAGACGGAGCCTCACGCTATTGCCAGGCTGTAGTGCAGTGGCATGATCTTGGCTCACTGCAACCTCTGCTTCCCAGGTTCAAGCGATTCTCTGGCCTCAGCCTCCTGAGTAGCTAGGACTACAGGCATGTGCCACCACACCGAGCTAATTTTTGTATTTTTTGTAAACACGGGGTTTCACCATATTGGCCAGGATGGTCTCCATCTCTTGACCTCATGATCCGCCCACCTCACCCTCCCAAAGTGCTGGGATTACAGGCATGAGCCACTGAGCCTGGCCTTTCCTGACTTTCTAATGATTGCCATTCTAACTGGTGTGAGATAGTATCTCACTGTGGTTTTGGTTTGCATTTCTCTAATGACCAGTGATGATTAGCATTTTTTCATGTTTTTTGGTTGCATAAATGTCTTCTTTTGAGAAGTGTCTGTTCATATCCTTCACCCACTTTTTGATGGGGTCATTTGTTTTTTTCTTGTAAATTTGTTTAAGTTCCTTGTAGATTCTGGATATTAGCCATTTGTCAGGTGGATGGATTGCAAAAATTTTCTCCCATTCTGTAGGTTGCCTGTTCACTCTGATGATAGTTTCTTTTGCTGAGCAGAAGCTCTTTAGTCGAATTAGATCCCATTTTTGAATTTTGGGTTTTATTGCAGTTGCTTTTGGTGTTTTAGTCGTGAAGTCTTTGTCCATGCCTATGTCCTGAATGGCACTGCCTAGGTTTTCTTCTAGCGTTTTTATGGTTTTAGGTCTTATGTTTAAATCTTTAACCCATCTTGAGTTAATTTTTGTATAAGGTGTAAAGAAGGGGTCCAGTTTCTGTTTTCTGCATATGGCTAGCCAGTTTTCCCAACACCATTTATTAAATAGGGAATCCTTTCCCCATTGCTTGTTGTTGTCAGGTTTGTCAAAGATCAGATGGCTGTAAATGTGTGGTGTTATTTCCGAGGCCTCTATTCCTTTCCATTGGTCTATATATCTGTTTTGGTACCAGTACCATGCTGTTTTTGTTACTGTATCTTTGAAGTATAATTTGAAGTCAGGCAGCGTGATGCCTCCAGCTTTGTCCTTTTTGCGTAGGATTGTCTTGGCTATATGGACCCTTTTTTGGTTCCATATGAAATTTGAAGTAGTTTTTTTCTAATTCTGTGAAGAATGTCAATGGTAGCTTGATGGGAATAGCATTGAATCTATAAATTATTTTGGGCAGTATGGCCATTTTCACGTTATTGATTCTTCCTATCCATGAGCATGGTATGTTTTTCCATTTGTTTGTGTCCTCTCTTATTTCCTTGAGCAGTGGTTTGTAGTTCTCCTTGAAGAGGTCCCTCATATCCCTAGTAAGTTTTATTCCAAGGTATTTTATTGTCTTTGTAGCAACCTGTGAATGGGAATTCACTCATGATTTGGCTCTCTGTTTGTCTACTATTAGTGTATAGGAATGCTTGTGATTTTTGCACATTGATTTTGTATCCGGAGACTTTGCTGAAGTTGCTTATCAGCTTAAGGAGATTTTGGGCTGAGACGATGGGATTTTCTAAATATACAATCATGTCATCTGCAAACAGATAATTGGACTTCCTCTCTTCCTATTTAAATACCCTTTATTTCTTTCTCTTGCCTGATTGCTCTGGCCAGGACTTCCAATACTATGTTGAATAGGAGTGGTGAGAAAGGGCATCCTTGTCTTGTGCCAGTTTTCAAAGGGAATGCTTCCGTTTTTGCCCATTCAGTATGATATTGGCTGTGGGTTTGTCATAAATAGCTCTTATTATTTTGAGATACGTTCCATCAATACCTAGTTAATTGAGAGTTTTTAGCATGAAGTTTTGTTGAATTTTGTCGAAGGCCTTTTCTGCATTTATTGAGATAATCATGTGGTTTTTGTCATTGTTCCTTTTTATGTGATGGTTTACTTTTTTTGATTCACATATGTTGAACCAGCCTTGCATCTCAGGGATGAAACCAACTTGACAGTGGTGGATAAGCTTTCTTATGTGCTGCTGGATTCAGTTTGCCAGCATTTTACTGAGGATTTTTGCATCAGTGTTCATCAGGGATATTGGCCTGAAATTTTCTTTTTTTGTGGTGTCTCTGCCAGGCTTTGGTATCAGGATGATGCCGGCCTCATAAAATGAGTTAGGGAGGATTTCTTCTTTTTCTATTGTTTGGAATAGTTTTAGAAGGAATGGTGCCAGCTCCTCTTTGTACCTCTGGCAGAATTTGGCTGTGAATCTGTCTGGTCCTGGGGTTTTTTTGGTTGGTAGACTATTAATTACTACCTCAGTTTCAGAACTTGTTATTGGTGTATTCAGGGATTCGACTTCTTTCTGGTTTAGTTTTGGGAGAGTGTATGTGTCCAGGAATTATCCATTTCTTCTAGGTTTTCTAGTTTATTTGTGTAAAGGTATTTATAGTATTCTCTGATGGTAGTTTGTATTTCTGTGGGATCAGTGGTGCTATCCCCTTTATCATTCTTTATTGAATCTATTTGATTCTTCTCTCTTTTCTTCTTTATTAGTCTGGCTAGTGGTCTATCTGTTCTGTTAATTTTTTCAAAAAACCAGTTCCTGGATTCATTGATTTTTTGAAGGGTTTTTCATGTCTCTATCTCTTTCATTTCAGCTCTAATTCTAGTTATTCCTTGTCTTCTGCTAGCTTTTGAATTTGCTCTTGCTTATCTAGTTCTTTCAATTGTTATGTTAGGGTGTCAATTTTAGATCTTTCCCACTTTCTCCTGTGGGCACTTAGTGCTATAAATTTCCCTCTACACACTGCTTTAGCTGTGTCTCAGAGATTCTGGTATGTTGTGTCTTTGTTCTCATTGGTTTCAAAGAACTTATTTATTTCTGCCTTAGTTTCATTATTTACCCAGTAGTCATTCAGGAGCAGGTTATTCAGTTTCCATGCAGTTGCACATTTTGAGTGAGTTTCTTAATCCTAAGTTCTAATTTGATTGCACTGTGGTCTGAGAGACTGTTTGTTATGATATCCATTCCTTTACATTTGCTTAGGAGTGTTTAACTTCCAATTATGTGGTAAATTTTAGAATAAGTGCAATGTGGTGCTGAGAAGGATGTATGTTCTGTTGACTTGGGGTGGAGAGTTCTGTTCATGTCTATTAGTTCTGCTTGGTCCAGAACTGAGTTAAGGTCCTGAATATCATTGTTAATTTTCTGTCCCATTCATCTGTCTAATATTGACAGTGGAGTGTTAAAGTCTCCACTATTATTGTGTGGGAGTCTAAGTCTCTTTGTAGGTCTCTAAGAACTTGCTTTATAAAACTGGGTGCTCCTGTACTGGGTGAATATATATTTAGGATAGTTAGCTCTTCTTGTTGCATTGATCCCTTTACCATTATATAATGCCCTTCTTTGTCTTTTTTGAACTTTGTTCATTTAAAATCTATTTTGTCAGAGATTAGGATTGCAACCCCTGCTTTTTTTGTTGTTTTTTTTGTTTTGTTTTGTTTTGTTTTGTTTTGTTTTTGCTTTCCATTTGCTTCGTAAATCTTCCTCCATCCCTTTATTTTGAGCCTGTGTGTGTCTTTATATGGGAGATGGGTCTCCTGAATACAGCACACCAATGAGTCTTGACTCTTTATCCAATTTGCCAGTCTGTGTCTTTATATTAGGGCATTTAGTCCATTTACATTTAAGGTTAAATATTGTTATGTATGAATTTGATCCTGTCATTATGATATTAGCTGGTTATTTTGCCCACTAGTTGATGCTGTTTCTTCATAGTGTCAATTATCTTTACATTTTGGTGTGTTTTTGCAATGGCTGGTACTGGCTTTTTCTTTCTATATTTAGTGCTTCCTTCAGGAGCTCTTGTAAGGCAGGCCTCATGGTAACAAAATCACTCAGCATTTGCTTGTCTGTAAAGGATTTTATTTCTCCTTCACTTACGAAGCTTAGTTTGGCTGGATATGAAATTCTGGGTTGAAAATTCTTTTCTTTAAGAATGTTGAATATTGACCCCCATCTCTTCTGGCTTGTAGGGTTTCTGCAGAGAGAGTTGCTGTTAGTCTAATGGGCTTGCCTTTGTGGGTAACCTGAGCTTTCTCTCAGGCTGCCCTTAACATTTTTCCTTCATTTCAACCTTGGTGAACCTGACAATTATATGTCTTGGGGTTGCTCTTCTTGAGAAGTATCTTTGTGGTTTTCTCTGTATTTCCCAAATTTGAATGTTGGCCTGCCTTGCTAGATTGGGGAAGTTCTCCTGGATAATATCCTGAAGTGTGTTTTTCAACTTAGTTCCATTCTCCCCTTCACTTTCAGGTGTACCAATCAAACATAGGTTTGGTCTTTTCACATAGTCCCATATTTCTTGGAGGCTTTTTTCATTCATTTTTGTTCTTTTTTCTCTAATGTTGTCTTTACACTTTATTTCATTAAGTTGATCTTCAATCTCTGATATCTTTCTTCCACTTGATCAATTCGGCTACTGATACTTGTCTATGCTTCACGAAGCTCTTGTGGTATGTTTTTCAGCTCCCTCAGGTCATTTATATTCTTCTCTAAAGTGGTTATTCTAGTTAGCAGCTCCTGTAACCTTTTATCAAGGTTCTTAGCTGCCTTGCATTGGCTTAGAACATGCCCTGTTAGCTCAGAGGAGTTTGTTATTACCCACCTTCTGAAGCCTACTTCTGTCAATTTGTCAAACTCATTCTCCATCCAGTTTTGTTCCCTTGCTGCCAAGGAGTTTTCATCCTTTGGAGGAGAAGAGAAGTTCTGGTTTTGGAAATTTTCAGCCTTCTTGTGCTGGTTTTTCCTCATCTTCATGGATTTTTCTATCTTTGGTCTTTAATGTTGGTGACCTTCAGATAGGGTTTTTGCGTGGTCGTACTTTTTGTTGATGTTGATGCTATTGCTTTCTGTTTGTTAGTTCTCCTTCTAACAGGCCCCTCTTCTGCAGGTCTGCTGGAGTTTGCTGGAGGTCCACTCCATACCCTGTTTGCCTGGGTATCACCAGCAGAGGTGGCAGAACAGCAAAGATCGCTGCCCACTCCTTCCTCTGGAAGGTTTATCCCAGAGGGGCACCCACCAGATGCTCATTGGAGCTCTCCTGTATAAGGAGTCTGTTGACTCCTGCTGGGAGGTGTTTCTCCATCGGGAGGCATGGGGGTCAGGGACCCACTTGAGGAGACAGTCTGTCCCTTAGCGGGGCTCCAACACTATGCTGGGAGATCCGCTGCTCTCTTCAGAGCTGGCAGGCAGGAACGTTTAAGTCTGCTGAAGTTGCACCCACAGCTACCCCTTCCCCCAGGTGCTCTGTCCCAGGGAGATGGGAGTTTTATCTATAAGCTCCTAACTGGGACTGCTGCCTTTCTTTCAGAGATGCCCTGCCCAGAGAGGAGGAATCTACAGTGGCAGTCTGGCTACAGCAACTTTGTGGCACTGCAGTTGGGCTCCACCCAGTCCAAACTTCCCACCAGCTTTGTTTACACTGTGACCAGAAAACCACCTACTTAAGCCTCAGTAATGGTGGATGCCCCTTCATTTATGTTTTTAAGTATGTGAGTATGCATTCATGTGTTAAGAAGGGACGATGATAAATTTCAACACAGAGCCATGCCCAATAATACTACATACCACCCTATTCCATGTACACTCTTTTTGAGAGCAATAACTACATTTTCTACTATGTCAGAGCTCCTCCATGCACTTGGAACAGTATTAGGTATGTATAGAATGCTCCATAGTTGTTGCATGCCCTTTGTTGACAACTCTGAGGCACTCAAACCTGGTACCTCTGTGGGGTTGGCTCCCACTCTGGAGAGATATCTCTTAACAATCAGGCTCTCTTTTTACTCAACACCAGAGGTAAGACATGACCTGAGAGTCTCTCCACACAGTTCTCCTGTGCATACTAATTGATCTGAATTGACACACAAATGAAATCAATTTGCCACCCCCAATTTCTTTGAACAAGACATGGAAACAAATCTCAGCAACAATCAAAACTTCTAAACCTTCTGCATTTGCTCAGGGGCCTTCTGGCTTGCAAGCCTAATTTCTCGGAATACCTTTCCAAGAGGGAAGCAAAATCACACGCTGTTGGAAGTTGGCCAGGGGAAACAGTGATGGTTACACAGCAGGCTCCCCACCCAGAAGAGGAGGAATGGATACTAGCTCTGAGAGCTTGCTTCTTGCAGAAACACCAATGTTTGAAGAAGGAACAGCAGAGACATCATTGGGCCACACAATGATTAGGATGCATGCTAAATATGGTCAGCAGTATCCCAAGTATACAGATTAGCTCTGATGGGTTAGAAAATGCAGTTATTGCTCTCAAGCAGTGCTTCCTCCTGGGGGAAGAAATTGTTTGTTCTTTTTGAACCACGAGAGCTGCCTCTGGGTCTGCAAAGAAGGATGACTGGAAGCTGTTCAAAAAGACAACTTAACCTTCCTCCCACTGGGCAACTTCAGTTACCACAAGCTTAGACAGAGATGTATAAGCTGTCAAACACCACAAAACTAATTCTAAATCTCTGAACCAAGCAAGATTCCAAGCATAAATAGCCAGCCTCATTTTGCTTTCAAACTCTTTATAAAAGGACAGACAAATCTTTCTTTCCCCCTATTCACGCATAGAGGAGAAAGATAAAACTGGATTTGCCACCAACTGTGCCAAATCCAACATTTGGTCAATTCTTTCAAGCACAAGCATTTTTCTGGACACTCAGCTCTGAGAGTGTAATCAAATGAAATTGATTTTGCTTCTGAATGAATCAACTTTATTTTGTGGGGGTTAAGTGGACTTGGCCTAGGTCAGCTTTTAGGTTGTATCCATTGGTAGATTTAAAGGGACCACCGAGTACATCCATATGTCAGTGTCCTTGGAGTCCTAATGTAAGAGGAAAAGGCAAGAAATGCAGGACATGGCTCCACCCTCAAAACCATTGCCACATAATTAAGTGATATTTTAACATTTTATTTATCCATATACTATCAGGAGAGGCAAATATATGGCAGACTATAATAAACAGACATAGTGAATAACATCAAACAACCAAACAGAAGGTTTTGTGTCATGAGGAAAAGCCAACAATATCAATGAGGGCTACAGGCTCAGAGGAAAGGGGAAACTTGGGATCCATGTGGAATTGAAAGAGAAAAAACAGGAAGTTGGGCTTTTGAACAAGTCACCCAACAGATATACGTGTGCCTTCACTGAGCACGTTCGGAATGTCTTAGCTGATGCTGTACCCTTTATACTTACACCTACCATACTCTTCCCAAGGAGAGAGTCAGGGATAGGACAGATTGCCAAATCCTGAAAGAAACATCATCCAAATGGGTAAATACATCTTTCCAAACGTAGAAAGTCCCAAATCACTTCTCTGCAATGTTCAGAAAGATTTACTCCGGAACACAAAAAGGTAGCAACTAATTCCAGCTTTCATATCTGAGTACTATAATTTCTATATTCCCCTGGGAGTTATTCTATCACCATTTTATTTTATTGCTATGTTTGTTTTTACGCTGGGCATGAAAACCTAAGACTTCATGACACCAGATTCCGTGGTGCTGATTCACTATTTTATACCTCAGCTAGCCCCTCTGAGAAAAGTACTATTGAGATATATTCCTGTTTGAGAGAGCTATCATTTTACTAATCAACACAAAGCCCATTGCTGAACAAAAGACATGTATTTGACTGTGTTTATTATGCATCCTTGGCATAAGTGTAAGGCTTTGTATACAATGAGGACTAAGGAAAGTGTTAGTTCATTCAGAAAGTCAGTCAAAAGCAGCTGTTGGTTTCAAACAGTGAGAAAAACTGAATGAGGTAGGGAATTTAAATGCATTGTTTGAAATTTCATTAATGGGGTACATTTAATGACAGTGGGAACATGCATAAAGGAGACTTAATTATATTTAGCTCACCTTCTTGAAATGGAGGTCTAAAACCGGAATGATATGATATATATTTTAAGCAGTAGGTAAAAGGAAATATAATTTTAAAAATGATATTATGCTTAATTCTGATTGGAATACAACGGAGAAAACATATTTAGATCTAGGTTCCTCTTTTTAACAAACATAAATATTCATAGGAAAGTGTCTAGGGTAGTGAAGTATTCAGAAACTGCACCACATGAAGAATGGGGAGGGCATTTACCGAATTTTAATCCTGGGAGGATGGCTTCACAAAAGTAGTATCCTTGAATGACTGAAGAACTGCTTCGTGGCTGCAAACTCATTCTATGTTGTTCTACAAGGGCAGAAACCATGAAGAAGTGAGCACGATGATAGGGTTTCCAAGCTGCTAGAACTGCCCAGTGATGGAATCAGTGTGGCAGAAGCAGAACAAGATGGGACAAGAAAGGGAAATAGTTCAAAGGGTAAGAAACTGAATGAGGAATCATATTGCAGACAAGACCCAAATCTCTACATAAAAGGAATCAAAACCAGGGGAACTTTTTTTCCCCAATAGAGTTTATTTTTTCAGAACAGTTATAGGTGTACAGAAAAATTAAGACCGTATACAGAGTTCTGGTATACCCCACACCCAGTTTCCCTTATTATTAACCACTTACATTTGTTACAATTAATGAATCAACATTCATACCATATTTTTAATAACTGAAAGTTCATAATTACTCAGATTTGCTTAGTTTTTCCTTATGTCCTTTTGCTGTCCCAGGATCCTATCCAGGATACTACCATACACGCACATCATGTCCCTTTAGGATCCTCTTAGCTGTGAAAACTTCTCTTGATTTTCTCATTTTTGATGACCTTGACAGTTTTGAGTACTGGTCAGATATTTTGTAGGATGCCTCTCACATAGGATTTGTCTGTTATCTTTCCTCACAATTAGACTGAGACTGTGGGCTTTAGGGGGGAAAACCACAGAGGTAAACTGCCATTTTCATCACATTATATCAACATGGTTTCTCACTGCTGATGTTGGCCCTGATCGCCTGGCCATGGGTGTTTTCTGGGTTTCTTCACTGTAAAGTTACTGTTTCCCTCCTTCCTTTCCATGCTGTACTCTTTGAAAGGAAGTCACTATGAGAAGCCTACAATTAAAGAGTAGAGATTTATGCTCTCTTTCTTAAGAATGGAGTAAGGAAACCATCATTCTCAGCAAACTAACACAAGAACAGAAAACCAAACACTTCATGTTTGGTTTTCACTCATAAGTGGAAGTTGAACAATGAGAACACATGGACACAGGGAGGGGAACATCACACACTGGGGCCTGTTGGGGGGTGGGAGGCAAGGGGAGGGAGAGCATTAGGAGAAATACCTAATGTGGATCACGGGTTGATGGGTACAGCAAACCACCATGGCACATGTATATCTATGTAACAAACCTGCATGTTCTGCACATGTACCCCAGAACTTAAAGTATAATAATAAAAAATTTTTTTTAAATGCTACCAGAAGTGAGATGCATGGTGGCTATTTTCCCTTCTGTCAGATCTTGATGAATAAAGCAATCATAATTCATCTCTAGAAAGATTATCTATACCCTGGCATTTGAAATGCTTTTTATTTAGAATAGTAGTAAAAGTGGAAAAAGAAAAAGGAAATGATGATGGAATACCAGACCAAGGGAATTCCTTGGATTTTTCCAAACACTTTAACCAACTTGAATTTTTGGAAACACATGGACACCTTATTCCTACTGGTACTCAAAGTCTTTGGGTAGGCAATTCTGATGAAGACGAGGAGCAAGATGAAAAAAATGAAGAGTGGTATCAATTGCAAGAAAAAACAATGGAAAAAGACTCAAGCAAATTGCTTCTTTGGGCTGCTGAAAAAAATCGGCTTACTACAGTACAGAGACTACTTTCTGAAAAGGCCGCTCATGTGAACACTAGGGATGAAGATGAGTATACCCCTCTTTCTTCATCGTGCAGCCTACAGTGGACACATAGATATTGTCCAGGAGATCATTTCACAGGGGGCAGATGCTCATGCAGTGACTGTGGATGGCTGGACGCCCCTGCACAGTGCTTGCAAGTAGAATAATTTGAGTGGTTTCTTTCTTACTGCAGCATGATGCAGATATCAATGCCCAAACAAAAGGCCTCTTGGCCCGCTTGCATCTTGCTGCTGGGAACAGAGACAGCAAGGATACCCTAGAACTCCTCCTGGTGAACTGTTACATCAAGCCAGGGCTGAAAAACAACTTGGAAGAAACTGCATTTGATATTGCCAGGAGGACAAGTATCTATCACTACCTCTTTGAAGTTGTGGAAGGCTGTGCAAATTCTTCACCTCAGTCTTAACAGTTCTGGTAATTTTCTTAAGTTTCTAAGTACCAGTGCCTCCTTTGTGTGAGATGTAAAGTATTCCCATAATCAAAGTTGACATTGAACATCTTAGTACAAAAATTCAGTGGTATTCATTATAATGTTCTTCCAAGTGAATTGACTGACTTTGATGTCAAAATGTATCTGAAAGTTGTTTGCATACATATTTAATGATTAAAAAAAGAAGGGAGTATCTACATGATTTACTTGGAACTCTTTTGAAAGGGACATTTGTTTCTTCTCCATCATTTATTTAGTCATTTTCAGTATGGACTTACGGATATTTATGTTACACTTTGGGTTATAATCCAATACTGCTATATTTTGTTGTTCAAATTGTTCCAGCTTTGTCCATTGGAAATTCTTTCAGTTGGGTTATGTGTTCCTCTGTTCCTCTGACATAATCCCATCATTGTAAGTTTCTTTTAATTTTTAAGCGCTTCCTTACTTTCTGATATTACAAGATGCTTGAGGCTTATCTCGTCTGTTTCCTGCCCCAAAACTATAATCAGCCATTTCTCCAAGGAATCCTGCTTCTTTTTAATGGTTCCTATACTTGTATTATAGACCAAGATCTGGATTCTAGGTGTGTTCATTGTTGCTGGGATGCTGTTCTTTCTAGCCCCTCTCAGCTAACAGAACGAGGAAATACGTATGTATATACTAAATTATGAATATACATTTATCCATAAGTATTTCTGTATCTGTATTAAACTAAATATAAATTCACACTGATGTCTCCAACTGTAATGAATTACCACATGGACCATTCCATGCTTATCTATAACCCCTTGCTTATCTGTAACCTCCCACTTTAACAGTGAGGAACCTGGCTCCCACACTTCTACTGCACATTTACTTAATTGTTCAGTTGCAGCATACATGTGTAGCAGTATCTGGATTATTAATCTGTTCCCCATAAGAAACAACTTTATCAAATAGCGTGCAGTGCTTATTTGAGTCTCTTTTGACTTTAGTCTTATAGACTTTACTTCTAGACTAAAGTTACATAGGTCAGCACCTATCCTACCCGCTTCAGTGGTGTAGTTTTGTATATTTGCAATGCAATCAGAATCTCTTGTCACAGTCTGAATTCCTTCCTGGGATTCTTGGAGCTCCTAATTTTTTGTTTGTTTGTTTGTTTGTCTACATTAAGGTTCTCTCTTTGTGCTATAAAATTCTATAAACTTTGAAAATAATGTCATGTATCTAACATTATAGTATCGTGAAGAATAGTTGTATTATCCTAAAGATCGATTGTGCTTCACCTGTTTAACCCTCTACGCCTCCCCCAAACCATGAATCTGTTTACTACCTTTACAGTTTGTCTTTTCAAAATGTCATATAATTTGAATCATACGGTATGTGGTCTTTTCAGACTGAATTCTTTCACTTAGCAATATGCATTTAAAGTCTATCGGTAGCCTTTTGTGGCTTGATAGCTCATCTCTTTTTAATCAGTGAATAAATATCTATTCACCTGTTGAATGAACTCTTTGTGGCTTCCAGTTTTTGTCAATTATGAATAAAGCTGCAGTAAACACTTGCTTGCAAGATTTTCTGTGGAATTAAGTCCTTAAATAGGAAGATGATGGCTGAATTGTATGGTAAGACTATATTTAGCTTTGTAAAACATTGACAAACTGTTTTCCAAGATGACATTTTTTATCCCCATCAGCAATGAATGAGAACTCTCGCTGCTTTGCCAGGATTTCTTTTTGAGTTTGTTTGTTTGTTTGCCATTTAAGTAGGTATGTGTTAGTATCTCATTGGTTTAACGTAAAGTTCCTTGATGACAAATAATTTTGAAATTTTTTTCACATGGTTATTTTTTATCTGAATATCTTCTTTGATGATGTGTCTATTCAGATCTTTTGCCCATTTTTAAATTGTTTGTTTGTTTTCCCATTGTTGAGCTTCAAGTGTATTTGCATTTTGGATATAAGTCCTTTATCACATATGTGTTTTGTAAATGTTTTCTCCCAGTCTGTTGCTATATTTTCGTTGTTTTTTTGTGTGTGTTGGTTTTTTTTGTCTTTTTTTTTTGACGTGGAATTTCACTCTGTCACCCAGGCTGGAGTGCAGTGGCACAATCTCAGCTCACTTCAACCTCTGCCTCCCAGGTTCAAGCAATTCTCCTGCCTCAGCCTCTGGAGTAGCTGGGACTACAGGTGCACCACCACGCCCAGTTAAATTTTTTTTTTTTTTTCGGTAGAGACAGGGTTTTACCATGTTGGCCAGGTTGGTCTTAATCTCCTTACCTCGTGATCCGCCCACCTTGGCCTCCCAAACTGCTGGGATTACAGGCGTGAGCCACCATGGCCAGCCTTCAATCTTTTAATAGTGTCTTTCACAGAGTAAAAGATTTTAACTTTAATGAAGTACAACTTATCACATTTTTTCTTTCATGGATCATGCTTTTTTATTACCTCTAATCACCAAACCCAAGGTCACCTAGATTTTCTTCTGTATTTTCCTCTAGAAGCTGTATAATTTTGCAATTTATATTTAGGTCTACAGTTCATTTATTTAAGTGGTCATTTCTAGATATTTTTTGAATTTTGACATTCAATTGTTCCAGTACCATTTGTTGAAACGGCTATTTTTTCTCCATTGAATTTCTGCATTTTATATTTGTATATTCCTTCTTGTACAATGAGAATGAATAGTCTATAAATAGGCATAATGAGAACTGTGGTAATCAGTATCAATATAGTTACTCATTGCTCAAATCTACAATACAATGATTAGTGGTTTCAAAGTTACTACACCAATACCACTACCAAAACAAATCTCCTAAATAGAGTTCAAGGTTTCTTTGTTGTTCCTTTTGGTCTTTAAAATAAATCTCAACAATTGTATCTAGTGATATATTCAAAAGTTACTTGAACAAATCCTGGTTTTCTTTTGTATGCTTTTGATAGCTATTTGATATTAACACAGGATCAATAGTCTGTGTTTAAATTTCATTTTAGCTTTCCTCCATCTTTATTAATTTATTTTGATTATTTAGCATATGTAAAACATTAATATGGAATCAAAGGAAAACTATAAAAAGATATACTCAGAAAGACTCCAATTTCTTCCGTCACTCCTATACTGTATTCCTACCCATTCTTGTACGTTACTAATTACTTGTTATAGTAAGGTTTATTTGACCCCTCCAAATCTCACGTTGAAATTTGATTCTCAATGTTGGTGGTGGGCTTAATGGGAAGTGTTTGGGTCATGGGAATAGATCGCTCATGAATAGATTAATGCCCTCCCTGGGTGGTGGGAGTGAGGGAGTTCTCACCCTATTAGTTTCCTCAAGAGCTGATTGTTGAAAAGAGACTGGTATCTTTTCCTGCCCTTTCTTGCTTCCTCTTTCACCATGTGATCCCTACACGTTCTGGCTCCCATTCACCTTCCACCATGGGTAGAGGGAGTCTGAGGACCTCAACAGAAGCAGATGCTGGCACCATGCTTCTTATATAGCCTGGAGAACCATGAGCCAAACAAATGTCTTTTCTTTATAAATTTCCCAGCCTAGGTATTCCTTCACAGCAGCACAAATGGACTAAGACATTAAGTAACTAATTTTATTGGTTTCTGGTTTATTCTTCCTGTGTTTCTTTTTGCAAAATAACACACACACACACACACACACACACACACACACGTGTGCGCGCACACACATTATTTTTTTAAATTCTCTGTTTGGATTATTTAAAAGTCTTTAATTGTTTAGAGCAGTTTTGGGTTCACAGCAAAATTGAGGGAATGATACAATGATACAGAGATTTCCCACATATCCACTGCCCCTACACATGCAACATCCCTCAGTATCAACATCCTCATCAGAGTGGTTTATTTGTTAAAATTGGTGAACACATTATAATCACTCAAGGTCTATAGTTTGCATTAGGGTCCGCTCTTGGTGTTTTACTTTCTATGGTTTTGGACAAGTGTATAATATGTATCCACCATTATAGTATCTTATGGAGTATTTTCACTGCTCTAACACTTTTACATGCTCTGCCTATTCATCCCCTCCACCTCCAACTCCTGGAAAACACTAATCTTTCTACCATCTTCATAGTTTTGTCTTTTCCAGAATACCATGTAGTTGGAATCATAAAATATGTAACCTTTTCAGATTGGTTTCTTTAATTAATATTACGCAATTAAGTTTCCTCTGTGTCTTTTCATGGCTTGATGCTTGTTTTTTTTTTTTTTTAACACTTAATAATATTCCATTGTCTGAATGTACCATAGTTGACTTACCCATTAGCCAACTGAAGGACATCTAGGTTCTTTCTAAATTTTGGCAATTATAAATAAACCTGCTTTAAACATCCATTTGCAAGTTCTTGTATGGATGTAAGTTTTCAACTCCTTTGGGCAAACACCAAGGAAATTTATTTTAATATAAACGGTAAAATACTATATATAATTTTGTGCATTGTGCTTCTTTTCACTTAAAGATACATATTCTGGAAATTATGCCAGATCATTTCACAAATATCATCCTTATTTATTTCTACAGATGCATACCATTTCACTGTATGAAAATACCACCAGTATTTTATGACTAGACATTTTGTTCATTCTAATATTTTGCTACAATAAATAACTCTTCAGCGAATAATATTGCTCATATAAGTGGTTTTGATATTATTGAGAATCAATCTTCAGGGTAAATCCTTACAAGTGAGATTGCTAAATCAAAGTGTTTCTCAGCCATTTTCCTCCCTTGACTTGAATGCTTAGATTCAATTTTGAAAGCAGGGCTTTTTGTTTGTTTGTTTGTTTTGCTTTGCCTTTGTATTGTGGAGGGGTGGGGAAGAATATAAGAATATTTTGTTTATGCAAAATTGTCAAGGCTGAAGCAATGGAGAACTAAACTCTTAAGTGTATTAACTTATCTCTGTATATAACAGCATCAACAGGCAGGCCCCAAACTGGAAGTAAGAGGAAATTTGACTTATTCTTATTCTGGACCTAAGGAAAAACACAAACAAAAATGAAGATATAAATACCAGCAGGGCTGCCACACTGGCAACTCCATAAGGTGCTATTCATATGTTATAAAATGTTAATCGTGTCCCCCAGGAGTTACAGAACATGACAGCTCTGGGAACTTGGACTCTAGAAGGGAAAGGCCTGTTCAGACCTTTGATATTTGGGCACTAAAGGGAAGGTGAACCTGCAGATATCAGGAGCATCTGGACAACAACAACAGCAAAAGTTTGTTTGTGAGCAATTGGATGGATTTAACACAATTTAACTTTTATTTGGTGCATACTTTACACAGGGTTTTTCAGGATACAAGCAAGCACTCAGTACTTGCTACATGCCATAGTCTGTAATGTTAATTACTTCGGCTAGTATTAACAAGTTTGTAAGTTAGGTGATATTCATATCCCCATTATCAAGATGGGGAAACTGAGATTCAAGGTGTTTCATGTATGGCAGAACAACCAAAGTGCAGTTCAGCTACTTCTGCGCTATATAGCCTCGGGTAATTTAGTTAACCTGAGACTCAGTCTCCTCAGTTGTAATAAAGGAGATAATTAGAACATTAGAACACAGTCTAGAGCAGTCTCAAAAAGCAGCATCAACATCACCTAGGAACTTTTTAGAAATGCATATTCTCAGGCCCAGCTACAGAATCAGAACTGGGCATGGTGGAGGACAGGGTGGTTAGGACCCAGTAATTTATGTTTCCATGAGCCTTCCAGGTGGTTCCAAAGCATGCTCAATTTGGAAGACTGGTGGTGTAGAGTAAGGATGTGGATTCTGGAGTCTGAGTCCATGGTTTTGAACCCTGGCATTGTTTCATTGTTATACTTATTGGTGGTGTTACTTTGCTTACTAAATCTCTAGTTACTTAATCCATCTGAATCTGAGTTCACTCATCTATAAAACGGAAATAATAGCTATATCTGCTTTGTTGAGATTGTTATAAGGATTAAGTTGTGAATGTACATAAAACACAACGTGTCTGGCACATACTGAGTGTTGTAGTGAGTACTTTATAGCTGCTTGTTAAACAGAATAAATAAAAATGAGGTTTGTTGGGGGAATTTGGGTAATGTATGTAAACTGTGCTTGGCATATAGTAAGTGCTCAACAAATGTTAACAATTATTGTCATTAGTAGCCATAATGTTTTAATAACTTGTTCTAAAGTCCCACAGCCTCTAAGGGACAGGAGTGAGCTTGGTGCCTTTTATACCCTCAACATACATACAGTGTAATCCACATGAACACAGTCTCTGTTTTCAAGGGGAGGTGAAAATAAAAAGTCCAAACTAAGCAGATAGGCATCAGAGTAGAACTAAACCCAAGAGCCCTGGGCAGTTGCAAATATTGCTGCAAGAAACTCGATGTTGGTCTCAGAGGGATGACATCAGTATGGGGGAAGCAGTGGAGGGAGGAGGCTGATGGCTGCTGGGTCAAAATTGAAAGGGACGCACCATTTCAGCTGGAAACACTCAAAACATCATTATTTTGAAATTGCGGAGCAAATTCAATGGCTGGTATTGCTGTGCTAATGTGTTAATAATAATTCTGCAGTTAGAGACAAGCCTGGGCTGTTAGCGTTCAAGGCCACTTACATTTTAAAGAGTCATTTTATGGAAAGTTTTAATTAGCTCTGGATTGTAACTAACATTCTCTTTAAAACTGTTGTGGGTGTTTGATGAGGTCTGAGTTCCAGTGGATGGAAATGAGAGCTGGATTTTACTCATTGCTCTCACAGTCTGTCCAAGGCAGTTCATGTTTTCGGGGCCTTGGCATGAGTGCTGTGTAGCCAGGCATTACGCCCACCAGAGAATTCAGGCCTGCATGTCCTGTCATTCTCTGCGCAAAAGGAAAAGGGAGCTGGGCCCTTCAAGGGGGAAGGTATTTCTGATCCTAGACCGCAACCCCTGCTTCCCTCCTGCTGCAGCTTACATCTCTTCTTCCGAAGCCCAAATGCCCTGCCTATCCCTCAGGACAGTCTCCTGAGCACAGCTACACACTTCAGCTTCATGCTGTCCCCTCCTGTCTCCCTTCTAAACTCCTACCCAGCAGGCCCAGCCGTTCATCTTTCTTCTTTGCAGCATGGTGCAGTGGGACTAACAGCGGGATTCTGGTGGACTTAGGTTTGAAAACTGGCTTTGCCACACATAAGCTATATACCTTAGGCTTATTAATTCTCAGACTCAGTTTTTTCATCTATAAAATGGGGAAGAAACACCTAACAATGTCACTGTGATGATACTCAGTAGCAAGTATTCAAGGAGAATTTTATCATCATCTAATCACTTCCAACCATTCTAACATTTACTTCGGTTCTGCCTGTGTCCTTCTTAAATTATTCCATCATGTCCTCCCTTTAACCCCTGAGAAGAAGGATCTGGATGACTTCTTTGAATACTCTCATACTGCTCCCCCCACCTAGTTCCCTGCACACTAATCAAATTTCCCTGGTGACTGGCAGACCTGTGCACAGGACATGAGCACCCTTGCTCATGGTGGAATTGGAGGATTATAAAATGACTCCAATGGTGTGGCACTTAAGCGGAAAGAGATCTAGAACTCTTTCAAATTTGAGATCTAGAACTTCACGATCCATGCTGACTCTGGTGATGGAGGAAGCCCAGGTGTGAGAAATGATTTGTGCCACTTCTGCAGCTGTTTATGTTACTTGAGGGTCAGAGAGGCTCACAGGAAGTCAAGGGATTTGGAGGAAGTAAAATGAATCTCACCCACACCTATGATTGAGCAGGGGGAAGCAGAGGGCCTAATAAAGAAGTGAGTAAATGGAAATCAACCAGTAGGGAATGTTGTGGCCTCTGACAGCTGTCCTGAATGAGATCCTGAGGCTTTGGCTGGCAGAGCAGAAAGAAGGGAAAACCAGGATGGGGACAGAAAAAGACAGGCAGCATTAAAACTCACTCCTGGTTGGTATCTTTGAAGGAACTCGCTGGGCTGTGTGTGTGCAGTGACTATCCTTGAGCTTCTTCCCTGCAGTGGACGACCTCCCACCTTGTGACTGGCTGCCCGTTTCTGGCCATTTCCTGTTTTAAATGCAGTCTTTTTTCCTACTGGGCTGTGAGTTCCTTGGGACCAAGAGCTCTGATTTTTTTTAGGTTTTGAATTCTGGATGTCTACTCTGTGGCTGGGCCATAATGAGGAAACTCTAAATGGAAATATAAAAACAATATTATCTTTGGAATTATCCAGACCTCAGTTTCAATTCAGCTCCAGCATCTATCTGCTTGTCTAGTTATATTGGACAAGTCACTTTGCCTCTTTGCTCTTTCTTATCTGTAAAATGGCCAAAATGAGGCTTATCTTTCAGCTGTGAGATTTCCCTCTTGAGGCACGTGTAACATATTACCTGCTCATGAATGGCACTTATTTGGTGCTCAATCACATTGGTGGCTCAGGTAAGGTCTTGGCCTAGAACATCCAGTGATTTCAAGGGATGACAACTAAACCCAAATGACAAAAGCTCTTCAATTTGACAGCTAATTTAGTCCAACCATATTTAGCTAATTCAATCAGTTCTCATTCACCAATGGATAAATTGTGCTCATCATAGGCTTAACCACGCAACTAATATGGTTTTGAGATAGATTGATTAACAAAGCCCTAATTGAGGCTAAATAAATGAGATAAATCTGTAAGTCTGTAATATCAACCAGCAATTCAGAAACAACCAGTGGCAATATTCAGTCACCTGCTTTATTTAGCAATATTTCAACAAATACTTATCGTGTGTCTACTCTGTGCATGCCAGGGATAAGACTATATCCTGTGTCAAAGCTGGATATTAAGAGAATATTAACTCAGCTATGGTCAGTCTGAGTAGAATATAACTAAGAAGGATGATCACTGTGGGATCAGAGTTAGAGAGAAAGTGTAAGGCCAGAGACAGAACCAAGCTGAGAGAGGGACCAAAAGCCAAGGCCAAGAAGCCAATATTGCAAATATTGCTGCAAGAAACTCGATGTTGGTCTCAGAGGGATGATATCAGTATGGGGGAAGCCGTGTGCGGAGGAGGCTGATGGCTGCTGGGTCAGAATTTTTCTGAAAGGGATACTCCAGACACGCTGGGAGTCAAGAGGATCTCAAACAGCTAACAGAAGTGAGGATAGAGCAGGAAGGGACAAACAGAGATCTAGGAGTGATCAGTCTGAGACCAGCATCTGTGTGTGGTGGGGAGGAAGGGCAGGAATCAGAAGGGGAAGACTGAACATACAGGCTTCTTTTCTAGGCTGGCTGCATTCTTGTATGTCTGAGTGAACTAACATAATTTATGAGGACCAAATAGATGTAGGTTGGTTGGAATCACCACAAAATGCTACATTCTTGAGCCAAATATGACCTGTTGACTTTACAGCTCTGAGCCTATCGGTCCTTCCTACAGAGAGTGGGAAACTGCACAGACAAGCAAATATGTGCCTATTTTCTTTCATTTTAACTGTGGCCTCAGCACTACGCCCATGTTGTCTAAATTTACTGCACATACTATTTTCTGAGCAGGGCCATCTCGCATACTTGCTTTGCTTCCTCAAATTGGATTTCCTGACATTGGCCCTGTTTCTTTTCCAACTTGCACAAAAATTCAATGTCCACTTTATTGTCCAATTCAAATTGGGCTTATCATCTTTTTCCTAATAAAAGTTTTTATCAGTCTTCACCCAAAACATGACACCTCTGTCGCCTCTGGCAACTATGGCTAAAAACAGAGATGTGGCATGTGATGGCTAATTTTATGTGTCAACTTGACTGGGCTAACAGGTGCCCAGATGGCTGGCAAACATTATTTCTGGATATGTCTATGTGGGTGTTTCCAGAAGAGATGAGTGTTTGAATCAATAGACTGAGTAAAGAAGATCTGCCTTCACTGTGGGTGTGAGCATCATCCAATCCACTGAGGGCCAGCATAGAACAAAAAGGCAGAGGACGGGCATATCTGCTCTTTCTGCCTGAGCTGAGCCATCCTTCTTCTTCTGCCCTTGGACATTAGCACTCCTCGTTCTCAGGCCTCCAGACTCAGACCAAGCTTTACATCTTTGGCTCCTGGTTCTCAGGCCTTTGGGTTGGGCTTGGGCTGGAGCTACATCACTGGCTTTTCTGGGTCTTCAGCTTGCAGATAGTAGATCATGAGACTTCTTGGCCTCTTTAATTGCATGAGCCAAAACCTTCATAATAAATATCTTTGTATTAATATATAAATCATATAACTTTTTATTAATATACTTATATTAATATATAAATCTTATTGATTCCGTTTCTCTGGAGAAGCCTGACTAGTACAGAGCAGAAGACTCTGCATCTTTCCCCGATGGTTTTAAATGAGTTTTAATCACCCCTCTCCACCCTCATGCAAACATAGCTCAGGCAAGGAGTTTGAACCTGCAATGCATTTTTTTTCTCCGTTTATGTAATCCGTTGATATTTTCCTATTTCAGCCCTTGGGTAGATTTGCTTCACTCATTAGCTAACAGAGCTTATTTTACCTACCTAGGATCTGTACATCTCAGGTTCTTAGTCTTGCCCAGAAGGATGTCTGCTATTTAAAGAAAATAGTGTGTTGTATGATCCCAAATTGCTGTTTTCAGTTCTGGAAACTAAGATTTGGGAAGGGCTGTCCGTTTAGGATGGTTCCAATAAAAATTCCATGAGAAAATAAAAGTATGCTCCAATGATATGTCTTGGAATTCGGTTGGCTTCTGAATACATCCTAAATTTCTTTTGATGTGTGACTTGGTTATACTTAGTTGAGAATGTTGTTGACCGGAAATTATATTCCACTATTGAAATGCTGATGGCACTCAGGGAACTGGTGAGATCCTAGGAAAAGGTTGAGAGAAGGCCTAGAACTCTCTAATTCTTCACACTTTTTTTGAGCTTTTGTTTTCTTCTATAAAAAAGGAGTAACTTCCCTTCTTGAGTCCCATTTTAGAAATGCCACCTATAAAAGAAAGCTTTTCTAATAGCAGATCAGTTTCCCAATTAATTGTGTTTACATCAGAATCAAAGTGAAAGTAAGGGCAGAAAGAGATCATCAGTTTGCAAGGAAGTCAGTGTCTTCCTCATCCGGCTTCAGCTCTGAAGGCTATACCAGCCCCAGAAGCAGCTGACTCATAGAGGGACACTTGTATAGCATCATAGATGTTAGATATCAGCCATTAATGCCACCTATTTAACAAGAATGAACTTGCTCTTCTAAGTCATCTGTCATGGAGAGTTTGAAGAATAGAAAAACTCACAGCAAAACATTTTCTTAGTGTGTCTACCTAGTGGATGGGCATTTGGAATCCTCTCACATTCACCTTAACCCCTTTGCTTTGAGTTATAAGGCAACTCCTTGAACAAAAGATTTGTCGGTATCTTTTTTTAAGCTAATTATTGAAGTTGTCCCCATACTGTTCCCTCTCAACTGCTGAAAACCATTCTAACAATACTGTCTCTCAGCTCATATACTTCTAATCTAAACTCAGAATAAATTTTTAGAACAATATGTTTAGAAGTAGGTTTTTGACATTTTCAATTAGAATTTGGAACATTTTTTTCTGTATCAAATGCACAATGGCAGAATGTACCCCTAATCTCAAGAAGACTCATTAAAAACTTCCATCTTGATACATAATTATCAAGAGTCATAATGGTCATGATTAGTCAAGCTTCAAAATTAAAATCCCCTCTTTGATGAACTTTTGAAATAAAATGCCATTATCATCTAAAACCTCTATCATCTATGATAATGAAGCTCTCAATTAATTCTTTTGTTATTCACAAAAATATTAATAATGCTAGTTCATAGTTTTTTTAAGTATCCACATCTGCAAGAGGCATACCATATAAACCATATGTAACTAATCTCTTCCAAGGGAAACAAGAAACAGATTTGAGCATATGTTTTATGGACAGCTAGTATTCCCCTACAATAATGGCTCATGCTAATTATTTTTCTTAAATTGATTATGCTTGCAATAAATTATTATCTTTATGACTATTTCTAGTTTTAGGAAAGTGTTCATGAAATAGATGGTGATTAGTCTAAATGACCTTGCACAGACTTAGTGTTTCAGATAAATGCCACATTAAGTGGATAATTGTTGTGAGCTGATCCTAACTCTTCTAACAGCTTCTTCTGGTCTAGCTGTTGCTTTAGAAATCTTGAGCACCAAACTGAATTCTACAAGTATTAAGACTCTATTGGAACCTATTGATTGGAAAAGTCCTTACATTTGTGTGGAATATTGTCCTGGGCATTGTAATAACAACTTAGGTGGCCAAGTGTGATCACATTGATGGCTTTTACCTATTTCAAGGTGGCAATCCACCATGGAAGCCAAAAAATGACTTACACTTCGCTTGCCTGTTAGATCCCTAGCTAAAAACAATATTTGGTCATCTTCCTATGAAAATTCTCCTAAAGTTCATAAGACACTTGGTCAAGAAAATCTGCCTTTATAATTTAAACTTATTTTGTATCATGTTTTACCCTAGTTGCAAAAATAACTAGGAACTAGGTGCTCAAACTCTATTAATCATTGCTAGACACATCATTGAGAGAGAAACTATTTATAGAGAAGTAAGATTACATAGCTAACAGTAGATATGTATTATCTATTGCATACAGGAGGCTTCTGAAGGGTCAGCTCAGCAGTCTCTTTTGTTGTGGTTGGGGAAACATCTCATGAAGTATTCAAGTTCAAATGAAATATAAGCTAAATATCTGAATGTAGCCTCAGTGAAATGAGCTTAGGATCCTAATATTTATTAGGTCTTCCTTTTTATCTCTGATATACCACAGTGTTCAAAAAATATACAAGGCATTCATTATGCTGGACCCTACAGGAGAGTTGTGAATCAGAGAGCCATCTCACCTGAGCAGTCTACTGAGGGATATCAAGTAGAGAATGACTATACAAGGCTATGGTGTGGTTATAGTGTTGAAGGTATATGGGGCTGCATAATCAGAGAGGTGCCCCTAAACCAGCTGGGAGTTACGGAAGGCTGCCTGGTAGGAGTGACATCCAGGTAGAATTCTGAGAGGTGAACAGAAGTCAAGAGAATGCAAGGTAACCTGGGTGAGTCTGAGAAGGCATATAGAGACTTTCTTCTAGGTTCTAGGCAATAGGTACACATATATAACCTTCCAAAGGCCAAGAAGACTACAGTACACTTTGAGAAGAGTAGTAGCTAAGCCTGGGGAGGGAAAAAGATTGCATTTTATACAGAAAGTAGAGAAGAGCCATAATAGGGTATTAGGAGGGGAACAATGTTATCAGATGTGCTTTTGAGAAAACACTCTGACAGCAACATGGACTATGGATTGAAGGAGGGTAGGGGAGACCCATAAATATGCTGGAAATAGAGCCTAGCACTAAGAATGGGGCTCACTTCAATCAGTCTCATTTTTCCACGTTCTCTGCAAGTAAAATCCACTTTGGGAACCAACTCAACAATTCAAGGGTGTTTTCAATTATTCTTTGTAATAACATAATCTACTTCATATGAGAAAAATCCTGTTTGCCATAGTTGAAAAATGCTCAGTTGGTAGTTCTCTGGGAGAAACTACTCAGTTTCCTAAAATTTAAATACCCACAGAGTAAAAACAAAGGCTGCTAATAAGAAATGTGTCATTGAAATTGAACAGAAGCTAGAGAAGTCCCATTTCTTGTTCTTTTCATCTTTTCAAAAGCATAGTTCCACAGCAATTTACCCATGATATCATTCATCCTTTGTATCATTAGCATTTGGGGAAATGCCTGAAACTGTCACCATGAGACAAGCAACATGTAGAAACTAGAAATGCAGTTTGGGGAAATTAGAAAATAAAACTCCTAAAGAGGAGGATTGAATGTTTCATTAAGCATAAACATGATGTAAAAAAAAATCCTTTCTGACTTCAACTGTTGTTGGCTACTAAAGTGTCATCACCAATTAGGCCTTTTTGCATGCTCTGTGGTGCAAAACCAATTATCCTGACAGTCCCTGTCCTCAAAACACCAAGATCACTGATGTGGGCAGACGGAAAAAGAGCCAACTTTGATACAAACACATATTAAAGCAGGTACCAATTTTTAAAAGAAAGTCATAGGTAATCATTCATTCATTCATGTATTCATGCCAGTATACACCATGCAAGGCAAGGGATAGGGGAAGAGGGATAGGTGCTGAAACTGGATTAGGGTCATGCCCATAGTAGGCTTAGTTATAGTCTGGTAGGTATGTCACATCATATAATTAAGTGACAGAAAGAAATGAAAGTGGAAAGTAGTAAGTATCAATACAGACTGTGTTTCAGTAAAAATAGATGAGGAAAATGTTGGAGAGTAGTAGAAAGTAAAAAGTAGAGGGAAGAGGAAAATTACAACACTTCACATTTTACTGAACCAAGCACTGTATTTGTGTATTTATATCTTAGATTTCATGTGATAGGGACTATAATTACTCATATTTTAACATCAGGGAGCTAAGACTTAGAAAGATTAAATAGTTTACTGATTCTTGGATATGGGTAGCACGGGGGATCACCATTGTGCCTGGTGTTGGACTTCAAAGCAAGCGCGTCAATTTATTTCTAGCCTACTCTGGAGTTGAGGTCTCAGAGGGAAGAAGACATTATGAGTTTGGTTCAGGATTTTGCAGACTTTACTAGATCAAGGAGCCATGATCACATGCATTTTTGAGAATTCCATATATACACTTCAAACAGTAAGACAGAGGGCAGGAAGCATGGAACTTATGAGGTACAGAGTCTCTTCTACTGTGGTACCAAGATAAGCAATTTGGATGATGAGGACTCTGGAATTTCAGGATTGAGATCTCATCCTGCCAAGGAAGGTTTCCTAGAAGAGGTGGGGCATAAGCTGGGCCTTTGAAAGTAGGACATGAGCAAAAGGAAGTACAAGGAAACCCTCTGAGATTTCAGTGAGCTGTGATCACACCACTACACTGCAGCCTGGGCAAAAGAATGAGACCCTGTCTCGGCCAGGCGTGGTAGCTCACGCCTGTAATCCCAGCACTTTGGGAGGCCAAGGTAGGCAGATCACAAGGTCAGGAGTGGGCCTGAGAAAATGAACCAATTCTGCATTCACTGAAGGGTAATTTGATTCCAGTTAAGGTGTCTGACCAGTTTCCGACCAAGACGTGATACTCTGATGATTGCACACCAGAGTGTTCTGCACTGTGCGGGTTGGGGAGATATGATTTCAGAAGCAGCCAGTGGTAGAAAATGAAAGGCTGAGCTGCTCCTTTAGTCTCCACTTGCCTCTCTCCATCCTTGGATGTGCACAGGGAACATTTTCTTAGTTTTGACAAATGTAGCTTTAGACCTCCCTCTTACCCCTCCCCACCTTCCAATCAGATTATATAGACATGGCCCCCCGGGAGCCATCCCCTCAGAAAAGGGTAAGTTAAAAGAAGAGGGTTGGAGATACTAGAGCATATCATTTATTCTCTGGGTGTCACCATCTCCTCCTACATTTTAAATTTATATACCTGGTTTGTAATTTTCCTCCCATCACTGTTTGAACATACCAATAAATACATTCAATGCCAGAGAACTCAAGCCTGTATGCACATGGCATTCTCCAGTGAATTTTATAGCAGTGGGATTGAGGGTTGAAGGTAGATCATAGGATTCAGGAATCTTGGATATATTCTGGACATTGGGCTCAGTCATAGCTTTGATATAAGAACTAACTTGTTTTTATGAGAACTGAGGTAGTAAGCAGTTCCTCTTGTTCTTCACCTTATTTAAAGGAAAACAGGTTGGGGGCAGAGTTGCAGGGGAATGTCTTACACAAATCAGAGAAGTGTTATTAGGAGGACAGAGTTAGATTTTCTAAATAGATCTCTACTCCTCCACCTGAAGTTTGAGTGTATGCTACATGGCTTGGATGTCATTGGCAAATGACTGATAAATACAGTGACTTCTAGCAGGCTTAGCTCTGCCTGTAATAGTGGTTGCTCGGTTGAAATCGCCCCAGTGTTCACAGATGAAGTTACCTGTTGAGGTAGAAGACCCAATGACATATACAATTTAGAGATGTAAAATGAAGTCAATGTAAAATGAAGGAAAATGCATAGCTTTAAATTTGCCTTTGAAAAGACCTTGGGGAAGCAAGACATTTCTCTGGTTGTTCCTCTCAAATCTGGATTGGTGAGGAGACTAACTTGGTTTTGAGTGAGTTTCTACAGAGAAGGTAGGAACCCATACTTTCTTTTACTATCCCCTTTTGACATCTCAGATGTCTTCTTGGTCAATACAGCGCCTTTTTGAGATACCTTTTCTGTCTAAGTAGCTTTCCTTCAGCCTTGCTGTCATTCAGCCCACCATGCCAATTTTATATCTCCTATATAAGAGGAGTCTGATTCCTGCTATCTGGGCAATCTTCTTCAAGCACTGTCTCAGTTAAGCTGGTACTCTATATATTGTAAGGATACAAAGTTCCAATTGGATTAAACAGAATATTGCCACAGGAAACAGGGACAAAGAAAGTGAAAATAAATTCTCTCATGTTAAACACTTGGGTGGATTCATGGTTTCCATATTCCAACATCATAAAATATTTACCTATAACCAAGACATCGTGCAAAATAAATCAATGGTACCATTCTGTTTTTGAAGAACCAATCATCTCTACAAAGTCAGTGTTTTTACATAGGGCTATATGTTGATGTGTTAGAAAAAAAATCAACACTACTAGCAAAAGTGTCCAACTTCATCTTGCTATTTTAGCCATTATGCTATTCCTGTTTCATTCTCCTTGATTAAATCAGTGGAGGCTTAAGATAAAGCTAGAAATATAAAGGTGATTAGGAGAGAAATGAAGGAAAAGAAAATAAAGTACCCATAAAGGTTGGGTGGTAATTACTACTTAGGGAGTAGGAAGGATTAATTAACATTATTCTGTCTAGTGTAAACCCTCCTCCCTACCACTGTGAACTAGGAAGTCCAATAAAATGTAAGTGAATAAAGTATAATCAAATCTACTTCTTTGAAATGTACTTTAAACAGAATTTTTACAAATTCTTAAACATTTCTTTGTTGCAAGGAATCTACCTATGTAGTAATTACTTTAGTTCAAGTGGCTATTAATTTTTAAGCTAATTTTATGCCTAATGCTATACATCAAAATAATTTCCAGATGAGCTAAAAGTTTATATATAAACATCTATATGATAAAATTACTTAAAGAAATTATAACGCATTATAAAATTGAAACAAAGCTGATATTTCCAAGTGTGACTCCAAAAAATGAACCTATCAAAAAGGTGGGGAGGGAATAGGTGAAACTATCAGCATTAAATTATTTCTAAAGTTTCTCCACAAAAATATATTGTAGATAAAGCTAAAAGGGAAGTTTGTAAAACTGAAAAAAAAATTACAACATATGACAAAGGACAAATAGGGGGATAAATAATTTTTAAAAGAAATTAAAATAGCCAATAAGTGTACACAAAGTATTCAACTCCCCTAGTGATCATGTCAAAGACATAGCAAAATGGCAAAGATTTTAAAATCATTTACATTTACATTACATTTAAAATGTAAATAGATATTTACATTCATTCATGGGTGTTTGGAAACAATATTTCTAGGTCAAACTTTGGCATCACATTTCAAATTTGACTATACCTTTTGATCCAGAAATTTCATACTTAGGAATCTACCCTATGAAATACAGGTTGAACACCCTTAACGCAAAAATCTGAAATTCAAAGTGTTCCGAAATTTGAAACTTTTTGAGTACCGACATGATACTCATGGGAAATGCTCATTGGATTATTTCAGATTTTGGATTTTTTAGATAAGGAATGTTTAGCTGGCATATAGTCTTCAAATATTCCAAAATCCAAAAAAATCAAATCTAATATTTCTCTGGTCCAAAGCATTTCAGATAAGAGGTACTATAATAACAAAAATTAAATTATAAAATAGCTAATTTCCACTGCATATTTATTACATGAAAGGATCTGTGTCAAGTAATTTATGTACTTCATCTCATTTAATATTTCCAATAATTTTATGAGATGGGGGCTGTTATGTTCTTTTATGAAAAAAATGAAATAACTTAAAAGTCTAAGAAAGGAATGTGTTAAGTTATGTCACAGTTATACAATGGAATTCAGCCGTCCTGACATTAAAAAATGGTATCAAATATTTTTTGACATACAGAGATGCCTATGATGTATTAAGTGCAAAAAAGCAGATTACAGGAGAGTACGTACAGTATCATCTCATTTTATTTTAAAAGTATCTACATATTTTTCCTGTGTACATACCAGATACATTTTTATTTGTCTCAAAGTGTATGCATCAAAATATTAATGGTATTTATGTCTATAGTGCATTAATTTTCTTTTTTGTTGATTGCTTCTTTTATCTCTCTACATTGAATGTATTTTATTTGTTTAATATAAAAGGTGACAAAGAAAAAGAAGCAAAGAATTTATAACCCAACTAGAAAACAATTAACAATATGACAGAAACAAAACCACACATATCAATATTAACCTTGAACATTAATGGTCTGTGTGTGCTCCACTTAAAAGATATAGACTGGTGGAATCAATAACAAAACACATTCCAACTGTATGGTTCTTACAAGAAACTAATCTTAGCTGTAAAGACATATAGACTGAAAGTAAAGGGGTGAAAAAAGATACTCCATGCAAATGGAAACCGTAAGTGATCAAGAGTAGCTATGCTTGTATCTTTATGCTTTAAACTTTAAATCAAAAATAGCCAAAAAAATGAAGAAAGTCATCAAATAATAATGGGATAAATTCAACAAGGAGATATAACAATTCTAAATATATATATGCATCCACCACTGGAGCACTCAGACTCATAAAAACAAATATTACTAGACCTAAAGAAAGAGACCAACAGTAATATAGTAATAGTGGGGGTTTCAAAACCGCAGTCACAGCATTAGATTTTCAAGATAAAAACAAAATCAACAAAGAAACATTGGGCTTCAATTAGACTTAAAGCCAAATGGATCTTAAATACATTTACAGAAAATTTTATGTAAACAACTGCAGGGTATACATTCTTTGCATCAGCACGAAGTACATTCTCCAAGACAGACTATACGTTACGCCAAAAAAACAAGTCTCAACAAACTTTTAAAAAATAGAAATCATATCAGGTATATTCTCAGACCACAGTAGAATAAAACCAGATATCAATATCTCAAGCAATGTCAGAAACTATACAAATACATGGAAATTGAACATGCTCCTGATCATGAATGATCATTGAGTCAATGAAGAAATTAAGATGGAAATTTTAAAAAAATTGAAATAAATGAAAATGGAAACACAACATACCAAAACCTGTGGGATACAGCAAAAGCAGTGTGAAGAGAGACATTTATAACAATAAATAAAAAAGTGGAAAGAATGCAAATTAACAACCTAACATCAAACCTAAATAAACTAGAAAAGCAAGAATAAGCCAAATCCAAAATTAGCCAAAGGAACAAATAACAAAAATCAAAGCAGAACTAATGAAATAGACAGCAAAAACACAATACAAAGGACTGACAAAACAAAAAGCTGCTTCTTCAAAAAGATTTTAAAAATTCATTAACTTCTAGCTAGGCTAACCAAGGAAGAGTGAAGATCCAAATAAAACAAGAATGAAAAAGGAGACATTACAATTGATACCACAGAAACACAAAACATCATCATAGACTATTATGAACAACTGTATACTCTCAACCTAGAGGAAATAATAAATTCCTGGAAATATACAACCTCCCAAGATTGAACCAGGAAGAAATGGAAAACCTGAACAAACCAATAATGAGTAGCAATATTGAATCAGTAATAATAGAAAAATCTCCTAAAAAAGAAAAGCCCAGGATCAGATGGATTCACAGCCAAGTTCTATCAACCATACAAAAAACTAATACCAATCTTCCTGAAACTGTTCCAAAAAATTCAGGAGTAAAGAATTCACCCCAACTCATTCTATGAGGTTAGTATTATCTTGATACCAAAACCAGACAAGGACAAAACAAGAAAACTACAGACCAATATCCTTGATGAACATCGACCAAAAATCCTCAAAAAAAAAAAGAAAAAAGAAAAAGAAAAAAGAAAAGAAAAGAAGAAACTAGCAAATCAAATCCAACAGCACATCAAAATGATAATACACCATGATCAAGTGTGTTTTATACCAGGGATGCAAGGATGGTTCAACATATGCAAATTAAAAAATGTGATACATCACATAAACAGATTTAAGGACGAAAATCATATAATCATCTCAGTAGATGCAGAAAAAGCATTTGATAAAATTCAGCATCCCTTCATAATAAAAGAGCTTAAAAAACTAGGCACAGAAGGAACATACCTCAAAATAATAACAGCCATATATGACAAAACCACTGCCAACATCATGCCAAATGGCGAAAAGTTGAAAGTATACCCTCTAAGAATTGGAAGAGGACAAGAATGCCCATCCTCACCACTCCTATTCAACATAGAGCTAGAAGTTCCAGCCAGAGGAATCAAGCAAGAGAAAGAAATAAAAGGCATCAAAATTGGAAAAAAGGAAGTCAGATTATCCCTGTTCACTGAAGATATGATCTTATAGCTAGAAAAATCTAAAGACTCCACCCCCAAAAATCTCTTAGACTTGATAAATCAATCTGGTAAAGGTTTAAGATACAAAAAGCAATGTACACGAATCAGTAGCTTTTTTTTTTTTTTGAGACAGAGTCTCTTTCTGTCGCCCAGGCTGGAGTGCAGTGGTGCAATCTCTGCTCACTGCAACCTCTGCTTCCTGAGTTCAAGCAATTCTCCTACCTCAGCCTCCCAAGTAGCTGGGACTACAGGCACAGACCACTGCACCCAGCTAATTTTTGTATTTTTTTTAAGAGACAGGGTTTCACCATGTTGGTCAGGCTTGTCTCGAACTCCTGACCTCGTGATCCACCCCACCCCCATCAGCCTCCCAAAGTGTTGGGATTATAGGCGTGAGCCACCGCACTCAGCCCAAGAATTGGTAGCATTTCTATACACCAGTAATGACCTAGCTGAGAATTAAATCTAGAAGCCAATCCCAGTTAAAATAGCTACAAAAAATAAAAAATAAAATAAAATACTTTGGAATATATTTAACCAAGGCAGTGAAAGATCTCTACAAATAAAACTACAAAACACTGATGAAAGAAATAATAGATGACACAAGCAAATAGAAAAACATTCCATGAATATGAATCAGAAGAATTGACATCATTAACATGCACATACTGCCCAAAGTAATCTACAGATTCAATGCAACTCCTATCAAAATACCAAAGTCATTTTCCACAGAATTAGAAAAACAATCCTAAAATTAGTAGGGAACCAAAAAAGAGCCTAAATTGACAAAGCAATCTTAAGCAAAAGGAACAAAGCTGGAGGCATCACATTGTCTGACTTCAAATTGTATACTACGAGGCTATAATAACCCAAACAGCACGGTGCTGGTATAAAAATAGACACATAGATCAATGAAACAAAAGAGAGAATCCAGGAATAAAGCCACATATTTACAGCCAGCTAATCTTTGATAAAGTTGACAAGAACATACATGGGGGAAAGGGCACTTTTCTATAAATGGTGCTGGAAAAAATAGATTTCCATATGCAAAAGAGTGAAACTGGATCCCTGTCTCCCACTATATGCAAAAATCAACTCAAGATGGTTAAAAGACTTCAATGTAAGACTTAAAGCTATAAAAATAAAAGAAAAAAATGGAGAAAAACTCTTCTGTACATTGGTCTAGGCAAAGAATTTATGATTAAAAACTTTAAGGCAACAAAAACAAAAATAGACAAATGGGACTTAATTATACTAAAATGCTTCTGCACAGCAAAAGAAATAATCAACAGAGTGAACAGGCAGCCTGCAGAATGAGTGAATATATTTGTAAACTATGAATCCAACAGGGGACTAATATTCAGAATTCACAAGGAACTCAACTCAATGAAAAACCACAAATAATCCCATTTTTTAAGTGGGCAAATGACATGAGCAGACATTTTTCAAAAGAAGACATATAAATGACCAACAGGCATATAAAAATGTTCAATATCACTAATCCTCAGAGAAGTACAAATTAAAACTACAATGAGATATCATCTTATACCAGTCATAATGACTATTATTAAAAAGACAAAAACTACTAGATGTTGATGAAGATGTGGAGAAGAGAGAACTCATACACTAGTAGAAGTATAAATTTGTACAACCTCAATGGAAAACAGTAAGGAGATTTCTCAAAGAGCTAAAATAGAACTACCATTGGATCCAGCAATCTCACTACTGTGTATCTACCAAAAGGAAAATAAATCAATATATCAAAAAGATACATATGCTCATATGTTTATTGCAGTAGTATTCTCAATAGCAAAGATATGAAATCAACCTTAACATATGTTGATGTTAAGTGCCCATCAACATATGGCTGAATAAAGTGGTATATATACATATATAATATACATATATATACACAATGGAATACTATTTAGCCATAAAAATAATGATATAATGTCTTTTGCAGCAAAATGAATGGAACTGGGGGTCATTATCTTAAGTGAAATGAATCAGATACAAGAAGACGAATATTGCGTGTTCTTGCTTATAAGTGGGAACTAAATGTGTACATATGAACATAGAGTGTGGAATAATAAACAGTAGAGACTTGGAAGGGTGAGGGGGTGAGAAGGGGGTGGATGATGAGAAATTATTTAATGCCTGTAACATACATTATTCAGGTGTTGGGTACCCTGAAAGCCCTGACTTCATCACTATGCAATCTATGCATGTAACAAAATTGCACTTGTACCCCATAAATTTATAGAAATAAAAATACCAATTAAATTAAAAAATAAAAAATGACAAAAATAAAAGCAAAACAAAGTCGGTTAATTGTTGTTAATTTTTTATCTCAAGTAGAAAGTAGATCTTTGTTTAATTGTACTTAGTAGACAATTAAACAAAGCAGGCTCAAAAGAAACTGGTTTCAATGGGACTTTCTAAAGATTTTCTTAAATACCAGTGAGTAAAAATTAAAGTGCACAGCAGAGATAGACTGGAGGGTTATGTGTCTTTATAAAAAAACAAAAAGGAGTCTCTCTGAAGTTGAATTGCTGGGTCACTTATCCAAGTACCTTTATCTAGAACTGATTCTAAACTTGGGGACCAGAAACAACAGGACACCAGCTGGTTTTGCTTGGTTCAGGAGTTGCAAATTGGTGGCCCTTGGATGTGTTTCATTTAGCCTCCCCAATGTTTTTAAAAATGTGTGTTTGAATGCCTTCAGTTAGACTTGCATGCTCAAACTTTCCACAATTGCCATGGTCCCTTCTTGCTGCCCAGTACTCCTTTTTAGTTTACTTGGCTGGCATCCTAGAAGATCCATGGACAGAATTAAGGCTGCCCATGATCTTGGGTGGAGGGAAATTACATCTTTATTTTCACTAAGATCTAGCTACAAATTAAATTTTCCATCAGTTATAAATGTAGTTAGTAAACCATCATTTGCAGCACATGTGACTTTGCCACCAATAGAAAGCCCATATAGTTTCATATTATAAGATATTACTACTTATTATTTCTTTAAAATTATGGTAGTTATTAGCTCTGCAAATATGCTTTTGTCCTAATTATTTAATGCAACAATAAAGAAGCACATATACTGTCATATACTCTTTAAGTTTCTTTTTTAATATTTTGCAAAAAAAATCTCAATATCATTGGTTTCTTTTGGACTTTTATGTATCTTAATTTTATGTGTTTAAAAATAATGACTCAAAAAAAAAGCCTGAGTTTAGGATAAAATATCTTCAGCCTCGCTCCCTTGAAGAACACAGACTTAACATTGCAGCATCTGAATACCGAATAATGAAGGTTTGGTTTCTTCACCCGAAAATATTTTTATCAGTTAAATCCAGGCCCATGTGTTTTTCTGGCTAACTCAGTTCACTCAAGTCCATTTGTTCCCTCTTCTAGAGCTGTGCTGTCCAACACAGTAACCACACGCTATACATGGCTATTGAGCCCCTGAAATGTGGCTAGTAGGAATTGTGATATGCTATAAGAATAAAATACACTTTGGCTTTTGAATATTTAGCAGAAAAAATATAAAGTCTTTCATTAATGATTTTGTTGCATTAACTAGTGTCACAGTGCTGGTGACAGAAGTGTGAGCAAAATGGCTGCTGCACAGCGAGCATTTTTATGTATGTCTATCTTTTCTCTTCTCCTTTCCTTACCTGCCTCTGAGTGGCTAGTGGCTATCCCTGACTACAAGCCTCCTAAACCATAAGAAGTTATTAACTAGCTATTTTTTACATGCCCATATCTAACTGTACTGAATGGGGGCTATTTTCCAACTGACGTATGTGTAAACAAAGTCACCATTCAAACCTCTGCTGAGTACACATCAGGTACAATGTCCACAGTGTGATCTTTGGAGACACACAAACTGTTAGCTTCTTGTCCTCAAGGAGAGTTCTAGCTGATGGGACACAAAGGAGGTGCATGCAAACCATTTTCACAGAAGGCAGATGGTAGAAGGAGCATTTGAGCTTGATTTCGGGGTTTAGTTGCACACTTGTTTCTGGGATCTCGGCACTTGCCTATTTGTTTTCTTTGTAGAAGTTTGGCTTCTTTTTGTGATGTTCTTATGAAAAAACAGCATTAACAAAAACATACTAATCATCCTTTCTCATCTCTTTTTTGAGTTTGCTTTTCTGTCCCTTTAGCTGTTACATCCATTGCTTACCATTGAGCAATACATAGTAGGTGCTCAATTGCTATTCTTCTGGTGGATGAATGTAGCTAGCTTACAAAACACTTTGACATCTGTTGACTTACCAGTGCTTCTTAAAGTGTGATCCAAGAAACATCTCATGATATTGTTGAAAGTAGGACTAGGACTGATTTTAATCTGCTGAGTCAGAATCTCTGAAGTGAGGCCTCAGAAATCTGAATTTCTAAGTTATTTCTCTTCCCTTTCTGGCCCATTTCCCCAGTGATTTTTGTTCACATGAAAATTTGAGAATTACTATTTTACATGATCTTCACAAAAATCCTATAAATTAGGTAGGCTGAAAACCATCAGTTCATTCTAGAAATTAGGAAAATTAATGTAAGTGATTTTGTTTAAAATGATACATTTATAACATGGCAGCCGATAAGAGTATTATTCATAGAGATAGAGCGAGGCAGACAGGCAGAAATTTAAGGAGAATTCCTGTCAGCCAGAACCTTGAATTCAGGCACAGACAATGGGGAGTATAAGATGGGCGTGGAAAGTGGGAGGCTGGGGGAGAAAGATAGTTCAGGAGAGTTGCTGCAGTAAATTTAGGCAAAGGGAAGCCAAGGCTTCAGTGAGGACAAATGTATCAGGTAAGAGAAGGAAAATGCATAGTTGATTCTCATTATTCACAGATTCCATATTTGCCAATTCACCTACTGGTTACAATTTATTTATAACCTCAAAATCAATACTCAGGGTGTTTTCACTGCTATTTACAGGCGTGTGCAGAGGATCAGAAAATTTGAGTTGCCCAATACTCACACTTCCAGCTGAGCTGGAGCAAAATGACACCCTGTGATATAGTTTGGCTGTGACCCCACCCAAAATCTCATGTTGGATTATAATTCTCATAATCCCCATAATCCCCACGTGTCAAGGGAGAGACCAGGTAGAGGTAATTCAATCATGGGGGCGATTTCCCCTATGCTGTTCTCATGATAGTGAGTGAATTCTCACGAGATCTGATGATTTTACAAGTGTTTTGTAGCTCTTCCTGCATTCATTCTTCCTCCAGTTACCTTGTATAGAAGGTACCTGCTTCCCCGTTGCCTTCCATCAGGATTGTAGGTTTCCTGAGGCCTCCCCAGCCATGCACAACTGTGAGTCAATTAAACCTCTTTCCTTTCTAAATTACCCAGTCTCAGGCAGTTTTTTATAGCAGTGTGAAAATGGACTAATACACTCTGCCTTCCTGTTTCAGCTCTCATGCCGTAAACAAGAGTCCTTTTTGTGGTCTATTTAATAGTGCCATTTTTTTTGCGTTTTTGTGCATTTTATTGGTGATTTAGCTGTTTAAAATGACCCCAAGCATAATACTCAAGTGATGTCTAGTTTTCTTAAGTGCAAAAATGCTCCGATGTGCCTTATGGAGAAAATATGTGTGTTAGATAAGCTTCATTCAAGCACAAATTATAATGTTCTTGGATACAAGTCCAATGTCCATGAATTAGTGAAGTATATTAAGTGTCTTTAAATAGAAACACACATAAAACAAAGTTACATAATGATTGCTCAATGATAATGTTGTGATCATATGTTTATAGGAACCTAGCCCTGTATTTCCCTAGAACCAATGGTTCAATATTCACTAATTTAGTGTCTGTGGCAACTTTATAGAACATAACCACTGTGAATAACAAGAATCAACTGTAATGATTATAGCAAGAACAACTAAAAGTAGCTGGGTGTGGTGGCTCACACCTGTAATCCCAGCACTCTAGGGGGCTGAGGCGAGAGGATTGCTTGAGCCCAGGAGTTAGAGACCACCCTGGGCAACATAGGGAGACCCCACCTCTACAGAACAAAACAAAATGAACAACTCAAAGTATCTACTCAAAGTAATAAAGTACCAGTCTCTCGGTGCTTTAATAGCAGGGCTATCAACCCTTAACAATACCTGCACTGCATCTGCCATGATCTACACTGCAAGGGTTAGGAAACTGAGGCTCAGGATGGTTGAGTTTGTCCTAAGTCACTTCTGAAAGAACTGCCAAGTGCTGGTTTGTGATAGATATTTCACAGTCAGAACCAACAGGGCTCACTTACTGTTAGGATGGAAGGGAAGGGAAGAAGGGAGTGGCTTAAAAATAATCCCAAGATATCAAGCCCTGTCACTCAGGAAGGTAGTAATGCCACTAAAAAAAGAACAGACTGAGAATCAAATGTGTGCACTTGGCATGGTGGAATTTAATTAGAAAGGCAGGACTTGATTTTACTATAGATTTGGAACTCGTCCACAAAGATGCATTTATAGTCAGTAAAGAGGATGAGACACAATTCCCACCACCACCACCGCCACCAGAAGAAAGTAGAACTTGAAAATGTTTGTATTTAAGGGAGTGAGGGTGCAAGGGAAAGCAAAGAAAGGGAACAAAAACCACATCCAAAACCAAGGAGAGAAGAAAGAAATTGCAGGATAACGGAAGCAAAAATGAATTTTCCATAAAGGCAGAAGAGATGGTCCATAGTATGAGACACTCAGAAAGGGCAAGCAGCATGAAGACTCAGAAAAGGTCACCACATTTGCTGATAGAATGTCATTAGTGACCTTTGGGAGAGCAGTTTCTGTCGATGATAGGGACTGAAGACAGAGAAAGAAATAGTGACTAGGAAATGGAGTCCGCAGATGTGGACTGCTCTTCGCTCTTCTCCCATCTGCAAATTCCAGAGGGATGAAATGGAATGATCACCTTAAAAGGAGAGTGGAACAGTCTTGGAGACCAGAAAACGGAGACCACAAAAACTGGAACAGCAAGAAATGTGGTTTCAAAACACAGGAGAGACTGAAAAAGGAGGAACAAGCAAATCTCTCCCATGGAAAGAGAAGTCATTTCTTCTTTTTGAGACAGTGTGCAGCTTACATCTGCTGATCTGTAGAAAGAGAAATCTAAAGTTCTCAGCTAAGTTCTAAACTGATAAACACGGTCATCTAAAAAATGAATAAACTGCAAGAAAGATTTGGACACTTGGTGTTTTCAGTCTCAGAGATAATATGTCAGGACATCCTCAATGCTGATGGGAGCATATCTAGTCATTTAAGGAAATAACATTGTTGGAGAAATAGACTACAGTTTTAAAGCAGGAATAGTTACTTGGCTACTTCTAAAAAGTTATGACCTAGAAATCTTGCTGAATCTGCTTTTGCCATTAATAATAACTATTTAGGAGCCGGCATTTTCAGGCAGACACCATGCTAAAGTTCTTTACAAATAAAACAACAACAACAACAAAAACCACTTAAATCCCTCAAGTAGGTTAAATGTTTCCTATCCTTACTTGTCTGTTTTCCTTGTTTATCAAGAAATCTGGCAAATTTTTTATATACAGATGTTGCAGAAGCAAACTTCAGCCAAGGTTATGCTAAATTGTCACAAAACTCCAAATGAATAAGACCTGACTGCCTAACTCCACACCCTGGCTATACCTGAATACCCTTAATTTCCCTGCCCATGGGCATGGGAAAGTGGGCTAGGCAATTTGAATGCATCTTGATTAAGTCTCCTCAATGATAAAATGCTTCCAGACATAAGATGTTCCAAACAACCTGTTCCAGGGAAATACTGTGTAGAAGCTGATGAGTAATAGCAGCTTGCTCAGCTAAGCCCAGCCATGAGAATTGAGTTATTAAAATTTGATATGCTAGGGAAGCTATTCTAACCCTGGGTCCAGCTCACAGCTGTCACGGTTCCTGCCCTGTCACTGGGTACAGTGGAAATTGCTCACCACCACCTGATACTCCTGTATAGAGGCCTCGTGCTGGACCTCTGGGTAACTGGAAGCCCTCTAGCTGCATCCCTACCCCCAGGGATTATGTAGTTGGCCTGACCTGGGTTCAGACCCCAACTATGTCAGGAAAGTGTGGTGCAAATTCAGGCAACTTAGCATTTCTGAGCCTGTAAAATGGGAGCATAAGGCTTTTGTAAGATGCAAGCAAGAGTGTATATGAAGCACTTAGCAGTGGATATGATACATAATAGGCTACAAAGACGATGCTTTCTATTACCCCTTAGTACTATTTGCTACTTTATATGCTAAGCAATTTAATGTTTCTATGGTTTTATTCTTTTTAAGTGAGATTCCAGTAATCTGTGTGCATCGTGGCAACTCAAATGATACAGAGGGGTGCAAAGAAAACCTTAATTTTCTCTTCCTCCTTTCCAGTACATCCTCCACTCTCCCTGAGGTATCCAATGGTAAGTTTCATAGGGATCCCTCACACCTTTCTCTTTCCTCACAGGAATACATACGTAATCATCAGAGATTGTTTTCCCTAAGTTCATATATATTGTTTTTGTTGTTGTTTTATCAAAATGAAATCATAATGTCCTTAAAGTTACTCTTTCTACTTTCACAAACATCTCTCTTGGGTCAATATTATAAATCAACTTATTCTTTTGAAGAGCCACATGTTATCCAAAACAGCCTGTTAATGTAATGAGTACATAGTATAATGCTACCGTAATTGACTCAACCAACCTCCTACTGATGGAAAGTTAGGCTACTTATAGCTTTGTTTATCTAGCAGAAATATTGTCATTAGTAATAGTAGTAATGTTCCATTATGGTCATAAGATTGGGCCACCAGAAATATCCCTGTTTTGGTGAGAAAACCAGAATTTATAGTTAAATCCTATATTCTGCATTGTTTTTTCTTCCTCAACTCCCCTTTCTCTCTCACATACCCCTCTATCTTCCCCTCCATCACCCTCCCTCTTTCTTCCTCTTTCCCTTCCCCACTTCCCTCCCTTTCTCTTTCCTCTGCAGAAAAACCTGGAAACAAGGGGACATTGAAGGTTTGTTTTCATTTCTGTAGTTTATTGGATCTGGCCATCGGGGATCCTATAGTTATTTTTGTGACAAAGTATTAGTTGTAAGAGGACTTTGCAATCCCTAAGCAAGAGGTCTTACAGAAATGAATTACCAGGTTGTACTCTCCCTGCTCAGTGGACATGCTGTCCCATCCCTGATCAGCTCATTCTATTCTATTAGTATCCTCAGGAAAATCAGAAATACAAGCATTCTCTTAAGCAGAGGAGAGTTCTTATTTCACTCTGGAGAAGAAACGTTGGAATTTTTTTTTACAATTAAAAAAAGATGCAGTTGTAAACTGCATCTTTGAGTCTGCAGGCTCAGAGGCATAAACTGTTTCCTAGAGTGTTGTTTGCTCTCTTCTTCCCATAGCTTCTGCTTCTGGCACATGCCAGGATTAAGTTGATTATAAGGACAGAGACCCAAAGTCTTACTCTCCCGTGGTGGTTCCCACAGCTGGCTAGTGCTGGACCCATGGTGGCAGTGGCAAGGGCTGGAGGAGGAGGATAGGGCTGGGCTCAGTGGGGTAAGTGCTGGCTTCCAGGGCAGGGAAGAGCTGGCTCAGACAAGCTCTCATCCCTCTGCCTGGCAAAGAGAAAATTAAATTTAGACTAACACACTATATTCAGTTCAATTTACAGTGTTTCGGTCACTTTTAGTTTAAAAGTCTCTCCCAGGTATTAAGTCAAATTTACATCCTGTCAGTATTTGAGAACTACTCACCATTCAGAGTTTTCTCTCCAGGGTTCCCACAAACGCACACACACTTACTGATTCCAGGTATCTTGAGGTCTCACTCCAAGCAGAAAGGGTAGGTAGGTGGAGGGAGACTGTCTTTTTATTGGTGCCTCTCCGAATACCCCTTCTCTATCCTCCTGGAACTGGAGGCATGGAAGATTCCACCTGCCTTCATTAGCCTCTCTGCCTTGGCCTTTGTTCTGCAAGGTGTACTCAGTGTGTACCTTGTCATAGGACAGCGAGCTTCTCCCTGGTCCAGGCCCACAGGAGTCTGCCATGCTAGCTCAAGCTTGCAGGGATTGAGTAAGCTTTGCTGTCTGCTTTCTCCCTCTGCCACCCTACCACCTCTGCTGCTCTGTCCAGCTCCCTAAGGGTTTCTGCTTAGGAAACTCCCATCAAAAAGTGGGTACTAGACCTTGTATTAATAGTCACTCCAAAACTGTCGAGAACATTCTCTGGAGATCACTTCTTGACTTTCTCCAAAGTTCCTCTCCTCTCTTCTCCAGTCCTCTTATTCCTTCTGTCTTGGTGGCAAATAACCACCCCCCTATCCCCCCCACCCCCACTAAACCAGTTATGCTTTATTTTCTACGTGGTATCGACTGGGAGAATCTGCCCCCAGGAAATATATTTCTTATCATTTAGAAGATGAAGGACACAAACTCTCTGGCTGTCAACTGTGAGCTTGCCTTCTATAATTGGGCACTGATGGGGGTAGGGACAGGCAAACAACCAGTTGGAGCAGGGAAGGCATCTTTTCGTGACATTTTACATCACCTTGTGCTATAATTATATAATTAATTTTGTGACCAGTTGCTTTATGTCAGCTTCTCATTTGCTGGAGGAGGCGGCCTGTGTCATGGTGACAACATCCATGTTTTTGTTCACTGTTATAGCTCTAACACTCTGCATGTGACCTGCCATGTAATAGGTGCTCAGTTGATGTTCGCTGGGTGAATGAAGGAGCCATCAAACCAGTGCCCAAGGTCAGAACCTGACCGCCTACAAAGGTGAGTTCTGTCAACTTCACAAGAGCTGACTGATGCTCCTTTAAGGCCTCATCCAAAGACCAGAGTTAATAATACTTGTGGCCAGGATAGCCAGATTGAGCAATTGGTAGAAGAGAGGCAAGGATTTGGGGAACCAGGTAGGACCTAGCAAAAGCAGATGGCTGTCTGCTAACTACAAGTCTCCTAGTCTGAAATGCAAGCGTTTATGTCTAAATATGAAGAACAAGACTCTTTGTCTGCCAGTGCAAGATCCCAGCTGTCATCCATGGTCATTTTCTGTACCTTACTTGGGTTGAATTCCAAAGGGAAGAGAGAAAAGAATCTAAATCCCATCCACTTTGCTCTTTCATTTGAAAGGGCTTTGTCTGTGTGCCTGGGTGCATGTGATTAAAATCCACAAGTGTGGAGCTCTCTCTTCATTTTTATAGACATTTGTTATTCCCAATTTTATGTGGGAGGCAGTGTAATATAAAGTAAAAGGTTGAAATCCAAATTCAGCTACTTGTTAGTTGTATGGCCTGTTGCTAAATTTTCGAAGCATCAGTTTCCTTATCAGCAAAACAAGGGAATGGGCTTGTAATAAATACTAAATAAATGTTAGCATATGTAACAGGCAGAAAGAAAACACACCTCACACTCTTGCCACTCCTTGGTCAATTAGTCTCATGAATGCCATGTAAACCCAATTGCATTCATTTCCTTATAAACTCATTCATTTGACAAACCCTTCTTGAGCCACCGCAATACAGTTGCTAAGACCACAAGCTCTGGAGCTCCACTATCTAGATTTGAATTCTTAATATTTATTTACTGGCTGGGTCACCTTGGGCAAGTTATTTAACCTCTCCATTCCTCCAAACCCCCATCTGCAAAGCAAGTATACCAATAGCATTTATTTCATGGATGATTATGAGGATTAATTAGGTTCATGCATGAAGAAGTTGGCAAGTACCCAAACAAATGTTAACCACTTTTATGACTATGAGCCAGGCACCATGCTAGGGGTGGGATATAGTGTTAAGTAAAAATAGATGCAAACTCTGACCTAACAAAGCTTACAACCCAGCAGGAAATGTGGCTTACAAATAATTACACAATATTCTTATAATCATGCTAAGTGCTAGGAAAGCAATGTAAAGAGGCCAATGGGCAGATGGACCAGAAACTTGATCTGGAATATGTGGAAAAGGGGCCTCCCAGTGAAGTGACAGTAAAGCTGTGCTTTGAGAATTAGAGAGATTTGGTCAGGCAAAAGGCAGAGGAAATGGCAGGTGCAAAGGTCCTGGGGTGGACAGAACCACAGCAAGCTAGAAAAACTGAGACTAATCTGGTGTTGTTGGGGGGAAACAAAGGGTGACCAGGCTGGAGGCACAGGCAGGCACCAGATGGTGCGGGCCTTTGGAAGCAAAGTGAAGATTTCAGACTTGATCCAAAGAGTATCAGAAACCATCAAGGGGTTTTAAGCAGGGAAGTGATATGGCAACTTTCTCACTGTCTTTTTCTATCTTTAGAGCTACAAGATGAGATTAGGACATGGCCCTTTGGCTACTGAGGCATCCTAATGCTTTCTTTCTTCACAGCTTCGTTAGGTAATTCATCTCAGCAGTCTAAAAGCTAGGGACAAATCTGGGAAAACTCTAGGGCCTCAAAAATTTGATTCTTCAATCATTACTGTCTAGCATTCCCCACTAGAGGATGCAATTCTAGAGGAAAATGGTAACACATATTTTTCTTTTCCAATTACACCCTCAGTGCTTACCATACCATAAGGTGTGATATAAATTGATCCATGCATAAATGGTGGCTGTTCAGAACCATCACCAATACTGACATCATTAGGAGCTCAAGAACACCAACCCCAGGTTCCTTTTCACTCTGGTCTTTATGATTTTGGTGGGTGGGACAGGGGCCTCAACATCGGCTTCCTCCTTTGAAGCCCTGGTGCAGCGTGAGTCAGTTATTTCTGATTTCAGGCAGCTCTGAGGTTCACAGGGACAAGATGTTGTGACACTGCTTTGCTTTATTTCTATAGTTTTCTTTGAGCAGCCATTTGTTCCCTCCTCTTGTACCTCTTTGAAAAGCTCCCGATTCCCCATGAAGGATTGAATTCATTTGCGTTACAATACATTGTGTTCTGAGCCAGGGTGTCTGTGCTGGTGAAACCTTCCCTTGATCAAACTCCACGACTTCTGTAGAGTGTTTGGAGAGGCACAATGCTTTTTTTTTGCTATGCCTGAGGAGTATGTTTCAAGAAGAAAACATTGCATTCTCTGTGTAACAAATCATACCTGTCAGGTAGGCTGTCCATCTTAGAGACAATTAAGCACAAGCCCAAACTCTCTGCAGTTTTCCCTGAACCATAGCTGATTTCTCAAGGACTGATTAAACAGCAAATGCAATGTCTCTACAGACAAATACAGGTCATCTTCCCCTTCAATGGCTGAATTCTATCTGCAGCCAGAGCTCCTGCATGTCAGACCCCAACAAGGTTTTGTTTTACATTGCAAACACAAGCAGGCTCATAGAACCCTCTGCCCCGCCGACAGACTCCAGACCTCAGCTCTCCCTGCACAAACGCAAGGCTGTCCCTCCTGCCAAAATCCCAGGACTTGAACCAAATGTAAAAACAGTAGAATTCAATTCAGGTTCAGTTTGGGGAATATTTTTATTTTCTGGTTGAATAATTCTAGAAAAGATATAGGTTTAGTCCTGAGTCCAGCTGGCTTATTGGATTTATGTATTTAAAAACAACTTTGATTTGCTTCATAGCTTGCTTTAAAATAACCTGGGCTCAATCTGATTCTGGGAATGAGAATGACCCATTCCCGCTTCTGCTTAGTGCTCAGTTCAAGACCCTGTGCCCTACATAGAAAGCTAAATGAAGCTCAGTTCTGAAAAATAAATCTTCCTAGTCTGACTGTGCTTGGGACCCAAGGACAATTGAAAAAGCCCCAAAGTTCCTTTTAAACAAAGAGTTGGTCTATAGATAATTTTAATAAAAACATTTTTACTTTTTGGCAATGACCATAGATCAGCCTTCCGCAGGACAAGGGAAGCCTGGGGGGGTGGTGGTTGTTGCTAGCAACTATCCTGGAAACTTGGCAGCTGATCTAAGTTATTCTAAGAAATAAAAAATTGACTTTTGTCCAATTCTAATCATGGGATTTGAGGGATCAGAGAGAAGCATTTAGCCCATCAGGGGAACTAAGGTGTCTCCCCTTTTCTCAATCCTTCATTGTCTACATGTTCGTGATTCCTCTTGCTATACCTGGAACCAAGCATTGGGCCAAATATATAATAGGTGCTTTCTAGGTGTAAGTTGCATTAATTCCAACTCTTACCTTGTAGAAGTTAGGATTAGATTGGCTGCAAGAAACATAAATTCCCAAGAGTGACTTAAATGAGATTGAAACTGGTTTCTCTGTAGTGTAGAAGCAGTTCAGAGGTACATGGTCCAGGGCTGACTTGTCATCACCGTGATGGTCTAGAACCCAGTTTTCCCTCTGCCATTCATATTGAGTAAACCTGTTTCTCCACCAAGGAAGTAAGAAAGGAGGATGTTCCCCTCACTCTTTTTAAGTTACTCATTGTGAAATGTAACAGACATATAGAAAAACATAAAAATACATTATCATAAAACAAACACATAACCAATACCCAGGTCAGAAAATAGAATATTGGCAGCAGCCCAGAAGTTCCTCTCTAGGTTTTTGCCTAAACTTTCCCCTTACCACCATCACTCCCAAAAAGAAAACTACTAGGCTGACTTTAATAGTTGACAGTCCTTACTTTTCTTTATAGTTTTATCAGTTAAGTTTTATCCCCATAGGCTACAGCTTAGAATTGCCTGTATTTAAGATCTTTATAAGTGGAATCATGCAGTGTGTATAATTGTTTGTCTGATTTCTTTTGCTCAATATTATGTTCATGAGATTCATCCATATTGTTGTGTGTAGAAATGGTTTTCACTGTTGTGTGCAATTCTAGTAAATGAACAGTGGTATCTCATTGTGCTTTTAATTTGTGCTTTCCTGATTACTAATGTAGTTGAGCACTTTTTTTGTGGCTTTTAGTCATTTGGATAGCTTCTTTTGTGAATTACCTGCTTAAATCTCTCATCTATATTTTAATTAGCATTTTCTGTTTTATTTATTTATAAGAACTCTTTGCATATTCTGGATACAGTTTGTCAGTTATTGGGATATAAATATCTTCTCACACTTTGTGGCTTTGCCTTTTCATTCCCATAAGAGTGTATTCTGATGGTAAAAGTCCCTACTTTTAATGTAGTCAAAAGTATCCATTTTTTTCTTTGTGGTTAGCAGTTTTGGTTTCTGGTTAAGAAATCTTTCTATGCCCTGAGGCCATAAGAAAATTTTCCTATGTTATTTTCTACAAGCTTTACTATTTTGCCTTTCGCATTTTCGGTCTACCATCCTCCCAAGATTGACTTTTATGTATGTGTGAGATGAGGTCAAATATTCCCCCAACTAGATAGCCAGTAGTTCTAGTACCATTTGTTAAAAAAGTCATTCATTTCCTACTCCTCTGCAGTGTCACCTTTTCCGTTAGTCACATCACATGTTCATATATGCACGGTTCAGTTTCTGAGCTTTCTATTCTAGTCCATTGATTTGTTTGTCTCTCCTAGGTTTCAATCCTGCATTGTAAAAATTACAATGTAGCTTTATAGTAGATCTTAATATCCAGTAGAGCTTGTTTTTTTTTTTTTCATTTTCTTCTCCAAAGATATCTTGGCTTTTCTTGGCCCCTTGTATTTCTCTCTGTTTCAGGATCAGTTTGTTGAATTACCCATGCACACACATACGACGTAAATCTGGTGGACTCTTGATTGGCATTTCTTTAAATTTATAGATCAAATCTGGGGAGATATGACATCTGTATAGTCCATAGTTTTCAAACCTGTGAATGTGGCACATTCCTCTTTTTAATTAGATCTTCTTTAATTTCTGTAAATAATATTTTACAGTTTTCTGTGTGAAGTTCTTTCACATAGGTTATTCCAAGGTATTTGATTATTTTAAGGTTGTTGTAACCATACCTTTAAATTTCATTTTCTAACGGGCATATAGAAATGTAATAAATGCTCATATTCTGATCTCGTACTGACAATTTTTTCGAAGCTTAGTTGTTAATTCTAATGATTCTTCTATAGATTACTGTGAGTCTTTTACAAATATAATTATCTCTATAATTAATGGCAGTTTTATTAATGAAAGTTTTCTACCTTTTCAATCCTTATACCTTTGTGTTTATTTTAAATTTCTTTCACTGTATTTGCTAAGACTTCCACTGCAAGGTTGATTAGAAGTGACAATAGTGAGCATCCATTCTAGTTTGTGATCTCACAGGGAAATTTTTTAATATTTCACCACTAAGTTGATTGTTTGCTCTAAGTTATCTGTAAATATCACATTTCAGGTTAATAGACTTCTTCTATTCTAAATTTCCTAAGATATTTTAAAAATCATAAATGGATATTGAATTTAATTAACTGCTTTCACTGTATCTACTGAGACGATCATATAATGATCTTTTTTGTTGTTAATGTAGGAAATCACATTGATTTTTTTTTTTCTAATGTAAAACCCAGCCTACATTCCAGGAATCAACCCAACTGGTTCATGAAATATAGAAAGTAGATTGGTAGTTACAAAAGGCTGGGAAGATACAGAGGAGGGAAAATTAAAAGAGGTATATAAATGGGTATAAATATACAGTTTGATGGAGGAAATAAGACCTACTGTTTGATAGATCAGTAGGATGACAATAATTTACAATAATCTCTTTTGTGTTTCAAAATAGCTGCGAGATAATAATTTGAATTTTTGTAGCATAAAGAAAAGGCACAAATTTAAGATGATGGATATCCCAATTTTACTGATTTGATTTTTTCAAATTATGTAAATGTATTATCACATGTATCCTGAAAATATGTACATCTTTTTTTGTTTGTTTGCTTGTTTTTGAGACAGAGTCTCACTCTGTTGCCCAGGCTGGAGTCCAGTGGTGCAATCTGAGCTCACTGCAATCTCCACCTCCTAGGTTCAAATGATTCTCCTGTCTCTGCCTCCTGGGTAGTTGGGATTGCAGGTGCCTGCCACCACATCTGGCTAATTTTTTTTTTTTTTTGTATTTTTGTATTTTTAGTAGAGATGGGGCTTCACTGTGTTGGCAAGGCTGATCTCGAACTCCTGACCTCAGGTGATCCACCCACCTCAGCCTCCCAAAAGTGCTGGGATTACAGGCTGTGTACATCTATTTGGTATCACTTTAAAAAAATTTAAAAGAGAAATAGCCTTTTAAACATATTACTGAAGTTGGTTTGCTAATATTTCACTTATAACTTTTGTGTCTATGTTCATGAATGATATTGGCTTCAATTAAATAATATTCTATTCTTAAGGTTCTTTTATGTTTTGATTGTATAGTTATCCTGGGCTCATAAAAAGATTTGGAAAGTTATTTTTTTTCCAGTGGCTGAAGCAATTTCTGTAAGATTAATGATATTTCTTCCTTAAATATTTGGTAGAATTCTCAAAGAGGCTTTTTTGTAGTAAGGTCTTATAGATTCAATTTCTTTAATGAATATAAGCTATTCAAATTTCCCACTTCTCATGTTAGTTTTAGGATGTATTTTCTAATAATTTCTCATTTCATCTAAATTTTAGCTTACTAAAAATTAAAAAATAATTCATAATAATATAACTTATCTTTTTAACATCTGCAGGATGTATACTGATATGTATCTCCTTTAGCCCTGCCCTTTATTAGGCAATTTTAAAACATGATCTCACAAGAAACTTGTCAATTTTATTAATTTTGTTAAAAAGCCAACATTCAACTTTGAGCCTATTTTGTCATGTAACATTTCAGGTTTTCTATTTTTTTTATGTACTTCCTTTTTTTTTTTCTTTTAAAAAATCTTTTGGGTTTTAATACCTAAGTTTTTTCCTAACATTTTTAGATGGGTTTTAACTTATTGATTTTTCCCAGACTTTTAAATTTTCCAATAAACACACAAAGCTCTAAATTTTCTTTTCAGCATGGCTTTCATTCCATGGGTTTTTGTATATAATATTTCTATATGTAATATTTTCTTATAATCCCGTTAAAATATTTTCTAATATCAATTGCAGATTGACTCGTGGCATTTTTTAGAGGTGTATTTATTAATTTCCAAATAATTAGGGACTTTGGAGTTTTCATTTTGTTATCAATTTCTAACTTAATTGCATTATGGACAGATAATATATTTTATATGATTTCAATCTTTGCAATTTTTTGTTTTGTTTTTTTGTTGTTGTTTTTATATAGATACAGGGTCTTGCTCTGTCACCCAGGCTGTTGTGCTGTGGCCCAATCATAGCTCACTGCAGCCTTGAACTCCTGAGCTTAAGTAATCCTCTCACCTCAACCTCCCCAATAGCTAGGGCTAAGGCTGACACCACCATGCCCAGTTAATTTGTTGTCATTGTTGTTGAGATGGGGTCTCACTATGTTGCCCAGGTTCACTATGTTTCCTGGTCTCAAGCTATGCTTCTGCCTCACTCTCCCAACATGCTGGGATTACAGGTATGAGCCACTGTGCCAGGCCCAATCTTTGGAATTAGTTGAGACTACTTCTTGGCCCAGGATATGGTCAACTTCTGTCAATCCATATATGCAATGCTTTTATATGTCCAATAAGTCAGGTTGAATAACCCGTTATTCAAATCTTTATCACATATTAAAATTATGACTTCATATAATTGTGAATTTGACTATTTCTCCAGATTATTTTTTGCTTATTTTAAAAAATGAAACTATGATACTAGATATAGTCAGATTTAAAACTGTCACATATTCTTAGTAAATTAAACTATAATTATATTTAAATTAAAATCACTTCTTTATCTCCAATAAGACTTTTTGCCTTAAAGTCTACTTTGATGTTAGTATAATTATATTAACTTGTCTTGGTTAGTGTTTTCATGGGATATCATATCCTATCACTTTATTTTTCAACCTATGTCTTTATGTTTTATGTGGATCTTTTGTAATTAGGGTATAGTTTGATTTTTTTCCTTCCTAATCCACTATGTCAGTTTTTCTCTGTTAATTGAATATTTAAATCCATTTGTAATTAAGAAAATTCCTATTACATTTGTGTTTTAATATTTTCTGTTTATCCTGACAGTTCTACATTTTTTCTTTTTTTCTCTTTTCTTGATTTCTTTTGGGTTACATATTTTTGTTATTTCCTATTTTATTTTGTACAATTTTTCAGTTAAGCTACCTTTCATTATTTATTCATGTTTTAGTTATTCACCTAGAGATTATAACATGCATCCAGATCTAACATTACAACTTCTTTAACCATTCAAGGGCCATATAAACTCTAATTCTCTTATCTTGCATTTTTTAACACGTAATATTTTAACACGTAAAATCTATTTTTTTTATTTTACTTTACGTTCCGGGACACATGTGCAGCACGTGTCAGTTTGTTAGATAGGTATATGTGTGCCATGATGGTTTGCTGCACCTATTGACCTGTCCTCTAGGTTCCCTCCCCTCACTCTCACCCCGCAACAGGCCTGGTGTGTGTTGTTCCCCTCCCCGTGTCGATGTGCTCTCATTTTTCAACCCCCACTTATGAGTGAGAACGTGAAGTGTTTTGTTTTCTCTTCCTGTATTAGTTTGCTGATGATAATGGCTTCCAGCTTCATCCATGTCCCTGCAAAGGACATGATCTTATTCCTTTTTATGGCTGCATAGTATTCCATGGTGTATGCATACCACATTTTCTTTATCCAGTCTATCATTGATGGGGATTTGGGTTGGTTCCATGTCTTTGTATGGTAAATAGTGCTGTAATATACATACATGTGCATGTGTCTTTATAATAGAAAGATTTATATTCATTTGGGTATATACGTAGTAACAGGATTATTGGGTCAAATGGTATTTCTGGTTCTAGACTCTTGAGGAATTGTCACACTGTCTTCCACAATGGTTGAACTAATTTACATTCCCACCAACAGTGTAAAAGCATTTCTTCACAGCCTCGCCAGCATCTATTGTTTCTTGACTTTTTAATATCACCATTCTGACTAGTGTGAGATGGTGTCTCATTCTGGTTTTGATTTGCATTTCTCTAATGATCAGTGATGTTGAGCTTTTTTTCATATGTTTGTTGGCCACGTAAATGTCTTCTTTTGAGAAGTGTCTGTTCATATCCTTTGCCCACTTTTTGATGGGGTTGTTTGATTTTTTCTTGTAAATTTGTTTTGGTTCCTAGAAAATTCTAGATATTAGACCTTTGTTCAAATGGGTAGATTACAAAAATTTTCTCCGATTCTGTAGGTTGCCTGTTCACTCTTATGATAGTTTCTTTTGCTGTGCAGAGGCTCTTTAGTTTAGTTAGATTTCATTTGTCAATTTTGACTTTTGTCGAAATTGCTTTTGGTGTTTTAGTCATGAAATCTTGTCCCATGCCTATATCTTGAATGGTATTGCCTAGGTTTTCTTCTAGGGTTTTTATGGTTTTGGGTTTCACATTTAAGTCTTTAATCCATCTTGAGTTAATTTTTGTATAAGGTGTAAAGAAGGGGTCCAGTTTCAGTTTTCTGCATATGGCTAGGCAGTTTTCCCAGCACCATTTATTGAATAGGAGATTCTTTCCCCATTGCTTGTTTTTGTCAGGTTTGTCGAAGATCAGATGGTTGTAGACGTGTGGTATTATTTCTGAGGTCTCTGTTCTGTTCCATTGGTCTATATGTCTGTTTTGGTACAGGCACCATGCTGTTTTGGTTACTGTAGCCTTGTAGTATAGTTTGAAGTCAGGTAGCATGATGCCTCCAACTTTGTTCTTTTTGCTTAGGATCGTCTTGGCTATACGGCGTCTTCTTTGATTCCATGTGAAATTTAAAGTAGTTTTTTTCTAATTCTGTGAAGAATGTCAATGCAGTTTGATAGGAATAGCATTGAAACTATAAATCACTTGGGCAGTATGGCCATTTTCACGATATTAATTCTTTCTATCCATGAGGATAGAATGTTTTTCCATTTGTTTGTGTCATCTCTTATTTCCTTTAGCAGTGGTTTGTAGTTCTTGAAGAGCTCCTTCACATCCCTTGTTAGATGTATTCCTAGGTATTTTATTCTCTTTGTAGCAATTGTGAATGAGAGTTCATTCATGATTTGGCTCTTTGCTTGTCTATTGTTGGTGTAAAGGAATGCTTGTGATTGTTGTACACTGATTTTGTATCCTGAGACTTTGCTGAAATTGCTTATCAGCTTAAGGAGTTTTTGGGCTGAGATGACAGGGTTTTCTAAATATATAATTATATCATCTGTAAACAGAGATAATTTGACTTCCTGTCTTCCTATTTGAATACCATTTATTTCTTTCTCTTGCCTGATTGCCCTGGCCAGAACTTCCAATACTATGTTGAATAGGAGTGGTGAGAGAGGGCATCCTTGTCTTGTACTGGTTTTCAAAGGGAATGCTTCCAGCTTTTGCCCATTCAATATTATATTGGCTATGGATTTGTCATAAATAGCTCTTATTATTTTGAGATATGTTCCATCAATCCCTAGTTTATTGAGACTTTTTTAACAGAAAGGGATGTTGAATTTTATCAAAGGCGTTTTCTGCATCTATTGAGATAACCATGTGGTTTTTGGTTCTGTTTCTGTGATGGATTATATTTATTGATTTGCATGTGTTGAACCAGCCTTGCAACCCAGGGATGAAGCAGAATTCATTACGGTGGATAAGCTTTTTGATGTGCTGCTGGATTTGGTTTGTCAGTATTTTATTGAGGATTTTCGCTTCGATGTTGATTGGAATATTGGCCTGAGTTTTCTTTTTTGTTGTGTCTCTGCCAGGTTTTGGTATCAGGATGATGCTGTCTTCATAAAATGAGCTCGGGAGGAGTCCCTCCTTTTCAACTGTTTGGAATCATTGCAGAAGGAATGGTACCAGCTCCTCTTTGTACCTCTGGTAGAATTCGTCTGTGAATCCATCTGGTCCTGGGCTTTTCTTTGGTTGGTAAGCTATTAATTACTGCCTCAATTTCAGAACTTGTCATTGGTCTATTCAGGGATTTAACTTTTTCCTGGTTTAGTGTTGGGAGCATGTATGTATCCAGAAATTTATCCATTTCTTCTAGATTTTCTAGTTTATTCACTTAAAGGTGTTTACAGTATTCTCTGATAGTAGTTTGTATTTCTGTGGGGTCAGTGGTGATATTCTCTATCATTTTTTATTGTGTCTATTTGATTCTTCTCTCTTTTCTTCTTTATTAGTCTAGCTAGCAGTCTATCTATTTTGTTAATTTTTTCAAAAAAACAGCTCCTAGATTCGTTGATTTTTTTGGAGGGTTTTTTGGATCTCTCTTTCAATTCTGCTCTGATCTTAGTTTCTTGTCTTCTGCTAGTTTTTTGATTAGTTTGCTCTTACTTCTCTACCTCTTTTGATTGTGATGTTATGGTGTTGATTTAAGATCTTTATAGCTTTCTGATGTGGGCACTTAGTGCTATAAATTTCCCTCCTAACACTGCTTTAACTGTGTCCCAGAGATTCTGCTACATTGTCTCTTTGTTCTCACTGGTTTCAAAGAACTTCTTTACTTCTGCCTTAGTTTCATTATTTACCCAGAAGTCATTCAGGAGCAGGTTGTTCAATTTCTGTGTAATTGTGTGGTTTTGAGTGAGTTTCTTAATCATGAGTTCTAATTTGATTGCACTATGGTCCAAAAGACTGTTCATTATGATTTCGGTTCTTTTGCATTTGCTGACGAGTGGTTTACTTCTAATTATGTGGTTGATTTTAGAGTAAGTGCCTTGTGCTACTGAGAAGAATGTATATTCTATTGATTTAGGGTGGAGAGTGCTGTAGATGTCTGTTAGGTCTGCTTGGTCCAGAGCTGAATTCAAGTTCTGGATATCCTTGTTCAATTTCTATCTCATTAATCTGTCTAATATTGACAGTGGGGTGTTAAAATCTCCCAATATTATTGAGTGGGAGCATAAGTCTCTTTGTAAGTCTCCAAGAACTTGTTTTATGTATCTGAGTGCTCCCGTATTGGGTGCACATATATTTAGGCTAGTTAGCTCTAGCTCTTCTTGTTGAATTGATCCCTTTACCATTATGTAATGCTGTTCTTTTTCTTTTTTGATCTTTGTTGTTTTAAAGTCTGTTTTGTCAGAGACTAGGATTGTAACCTCTACTCTTTTTTTGCTGTAAAAGCTATTTTTATTGCACTTAATATTTATTATGTTTATACATATGTTTACCATTTTCATTTGCTGTGTATTCCTTTTGGTGTCTGGAAGCTGGTGCTTCAGTTATTTTCTTCTTTCTTTTTTTTTGTTGTTATTAAAATCAGCTCTCAGTCTAATTGTTGCTCCTATAAAGGTTAATGTTTTTTTTTTGTTTTTAATTCTGGCTGCTTTTTAGACTTTTCTCTTTTTTCTCAGAAGTTTTACTAGTATGTGTATATGTATGGATTTCAGTTTATCATGATTGAGGCTCATAGTGCCTTTTGAATCTAAGTTTCAATGTCTCATTGGCTTTGGAAAAAGAATTCTCAGTCGTTTTCTCTTCAAATATTGCTTCTGTTCCATTTGTCTCTCCTTTTATTTAGGAACTTCAATTGCATGTATGTTAGACCATCTAACTGTCTTTTTTTGTCTCTTTCTCTCTTTTCTGTGTCTTCCACCTTTATGTCTCTTAGGATTTTATTACTGATATATTATTTTATCCTAAATCCTAGCACATTAATTCTCTCTTTAAATATGTCTAATTTTTTAAACACATCCATTTGAATTCTTAAATTCAGCTTCTTCAGTTCTATAATTTTTACATGATTCTTTTGCAAATATGTTACTTTTTTTAGTTTCTAATTCTCTGTAAGAATTCACATACTTTTTTTTTAAATCCTCAAGTGTAGTAAGCATAATCATTTTAAAATTTGCTATGTGGAGCTTCTCTGGATGTCTCTGTATTGTCTGTTATTTCTATATGCTCTTATTCATTTTCTCATGAGCCTGGTTATTTTTTACTGGATGTCAGTAATTGCATACACAAAAAGTGTAGAGATAATGTGAAAGCTAAGATGATATCTTCCTTCAGAAAGAATTGATTTTTGTCTCTGCCAGCTTTCTAGTGACGCTGGTAATGCAGAGCCTTTTAAACCAATTTTTGGGACTGAAATATTTGAAGCTGAGCTGAAGTTCTGTGACAGCTTGTCTAGGTCTCATTTATCACTATTCCTAGGGTAGAACCCTTTAGAAGTCTAACCTTAAGCACAGAAGATTTATCAAGGAGGATCCATTTCCTTGGCAGACCTTGGACAAAACTTTTGTCTCCCAGTTCCAGTGAGGCTATCAAAAGTACTGCTCGGCCTCTTAGCAGTCTGTAAAGTTTTCTTCATACCTAATCATGTCTGCAAATAAGAGTTTTACTTCTTCCTCTTCAATCTGCCATTTACCTAATTATCTTGCTGTATTGCACTGGCTTGGACCTTCAGTACAGTATTAAATAGAATTGGTGACACAATATCTTTGCCTTGTTTATTATTTTAAGAAGGTATTATTAAGCCCTGCATTATTGTCTATAGGTTTACATAGATGCCCTCGATTAGGTTTAGACAATTCTCTTTTGCTCCCTGTTTTTGGAAAACTTTTACCATAAAAGAATATTAAATTAAGGGGTGGGAGCTATCTGCGTCTATTGAAATAATTTTGGGGTTTTTTTTTCTCTTTTGTACTAATATAATAAATTGCACTGATTGATTTTTTAATCAATTAACTTGATTGGTATTCCTCCTCCTCTGATTTTCCAGAGAGATTAATATTCTTTCTTCCTTAAATATTGGATAGAATTCACCAACCAAACAATTAGGGCCAGGAGTTTTTTGTCTTCAGAAAAATTTTACATTACAAAATTCAATTTTCTTAAGTGAGCTAAATCTGTTAAAGTTTTCTATTTCTTCTTGGGTCAGTTTTGGAAATTTGTGTCTTTCAGGAAATTTTTCCATTGTTGTCTAGATTGCAAAATTTATTGTCATAAAGTTACTCATAATATTATCTTATTATCTGCTTAATATTTGAAGGCTCTGTAGTGATATCTCCCTTTTTACTCCTCTACTTTATTTCTTGATAATTCTGGCTAGAAATTTTATCAGTTTTATTGATATCAAAAAACAAGCTTTGATTTCTTTTTTTCTTTATGGTTATTTTATTTTCTATTTTATTAACTGTTCTTGTCTTTATCTCATTTTGTCTGATTGCTTTATATTTAATTTGCTTTTCTTTTTCTAGATTTTTAAGATAGAAGTTAAATCATCAATTTAAGTTCTTTCTTTTTTAATGTAGCCTTTTGAACTTACAACATTCCCTCTAAGCATTGCCTTCAACTCAAAATTTTTGATATCATATTTTTATTATCACTCAGTCCAAATATTTTCCAATTTCTCATGTGATTTCTTTTTTCAGAAGATTATTTAGAACTGTATTGTTTAATATCTATATACCAGAGATTTTATTTGTAATTTTATCATTGTTATTATTGACTTTAAATATTTTCTCTGCATTCTTACTCTCTCTTCTCCTATGGCATTTCAAATACATGTATGTTTACTGTTTGATATAATATTATCTAACAGATCCATAGATTTTGTTTATTTTGTTTTTAATATTTCTTCTTTCTCTTTCACCTTGTATCATTTCTGTTCCTTTATCTTTGAGTTTACTTTTTCCTCCATTACGTCGATTTGGCTATTAAGTCCATCCTATGAATTTTTATTTTAATTTTTGAGATTATATATTTCAATTCTCTAATCTTCATTGCTTTATTATCTCTATTTCTCTGCTGAGATTTTCCTTTATTGAAAATATGTTTGGGTTTACTTTTTAAGAATAGTTAAAATGTTTGTATGTTACTTTAAAATCCTTTTATGTTACTTACAACATTTGGTTCATTTCAGGCTAGGACTCAATTACTATTTTCTCTTGAGAATGTGCTCCATCCTCTTTGTTTGTTTGTTTGTTTTTGTTTTTGTTTTTTGAAACAGGGTCTCACTCTGTCTTCCAGGCTGGAGTGCAATGGTACAATCATAGCTCACAGTGGCCTCAAACTCCTAGACTCAAGCCATCCTCCTGCTTCAGCTAAGGATGGCTTCCTGAGTAGCTGGGAATATAAATTGGTACCATCACACCTGACTGATTTGACCTAATTCCTTCCTTCCTTCCTTCCTTCCTTCCTTCCTTCCTTCCTTCCTTCCTTCCTTCCTTCCTCCTTCTTCCTCCTTTCTCCTTTCTCCTTCCTTCTCTCTTCTTTCTTCTTCCTCTTCCTCCTCCTCCTCTTCTTCTTCTCCTTCTCCTTCTTTTTCCCTTTCCCCTTCATCTTTCTCCTCCTCCTCCTCCTTCTTCTTCTTCTTCTTTTTTTAAGTAGACACAATGTCTCTCAATATGTTGCCCAGTCTGATCTCAAACTCCTGGCCTCAAGTGATCCTCCTGCCTCCACCTCCCTGAGTGTTGCAATTACAAGCATGAGCCACAAAACCCAGCCCATCTTTTTAATTCTTTGAATGTCAGATAATTTCAGATTATATCCTGAACATTATGAATGTTAAGTTAGTAGGATTTGGGAATCTTGGGTTTTGGGGGTTTGTCTGCTTGTTTTTAACCCAATGGTTGTTGCTTCCTTTGTCCTTTGTTTCAGCAGATAATTTTTCTTGGCTGGGCTTGAATTTGCAAATTCTATTTCTCAGGCAGCAGCTTTGGTCTTAAAGAAGACATTTTATCTTCAGCTTAGCTGCTCTAAATCTGTTCCATGTCTGAATAGTGTAGGGATTATACAGAGATGTGGGTAGGCAGAGTTTGGGGATCTCCTATCTGGCTTTTCTTCTCTTCTGAGGGTCTCTCACTCTTCTCTTCAGCATCCAGCTCAATTGCCCATCTTCACTTCTCTGGTTCCTCAGGCTGGAAAGATTTCAGGTTTTTTTCATGCAACCCTGTCTGCCTCTGTGTATTCAGCTTATCCTTAGGCTAAAAGCCTCAGAGGTGGAAACTTATTTATACAGCTCTCTGGCTCCCTCATCTAAACTATGCACTCCCCACCAGTCTGTCTGCTTTTGTTTACTTTCCAGGATCTTTAGGCACTTGGGTTTTGTATCATATCCAGGATTAGTACTGATTTTCTCTAGGTGAGGGAGGTTGTCTTGTCTTATTCCATCATGCCTAGAAGTGGAAGTTCTCTTTTAGGATTCCATCAGGGAGATAAGGAGAGGTGGAATCCAATGGCAGTGGGTCAGGATCCAGTCTGCTCTACTGCTCCACTTGATATAAATATTTCACCAATAAATTTTCTTATTTCTGACATTAGGATATAGGCAACATGATCAAACTGCCTCTCATTCTAACCAGAGTTCCCAGGTACATTGGCCTTCTGAGCTGGTGCCACAAAGTGGGCCCAAGAAGTATACCTACACTGACTATTTGGAAAGTTATTGAGTTTCAGGTATACTCAATAGGGCATGAGTCAAGCCTAGTAATTAGAACCTCCTGTCCCATAAGGGGGAACCCTTCCAGACCCTTGTCACCAATGTTCCCCAGTAAGAACAGTATATATGGTCTTATAGAAATCAGACATAGGAGAATTAATCAGGAAGGTATAGAATTTAGAGGAAGATAGGAAGAACCCACCATGAAATTCACACTGAGAAATAAAAACATAAAAAGCACTGGAGTTTATTAAGAAGTGACTTACTGAGCCATCTGGGAAATAGGAGCAAAATGTGTGCAGACAAGGGGCTGCTCAGTGGGTCCAACTGGGCATGATTACCACAGGGCAGGAACAACTAAATATTGAGTGCCCACCATCTTCTGCCAGGGCTGCCTGAGGGCCTCTGTTGGACAGAGAAGGAGGTAAACCTCAGACAGCTTTTACTACTTGCTCAAGGTTTCACAGCTAGTAAGGATGTGGATCATGGTCTGCTTGGCCTCGGAACAGGTAGATAATCAAGCTACGAGGTGCTATGGTTTGGACATTTGTCTTCTCCAAACCTCATGTTGAAATTTGATCTCCAGTGTTGGAGGTAGAACCTGACAGAAGGTGTTTGGGTCATGGGGGCAGATCACTCATGAATCACTTAATACCCTCCCTATTAGTTCCTAGAAGAGCTGGTTTTTAAAAAGAGCCTGGCCCCTCCCCCACTCTCTCTTGCCTCCTCTCTGGCCATGTGATCTCTGCACACATCAGCTCCCCTTCACCTTCCATCATGCAGCAGCAGCCTAAGGCCCTCCCCAGATACAGATGCCCAATTCTGAACTTTTCGAGCCATCAAAATCATGAGCCAAATAAACCTTGTTTTCTTTATAAATGACCCAGCCCAGGTATTCCTTTATAGCAACACAAAATGGACTAATACAGGAGAGAACTTCACATTGTTCTCTGCATCAGAAGTTCTCAGCCTTTTCCAGGCCTCAAGTATACAGTATAGATAAGACAGATAGTAGAACTTTATCACCCACTCAAGAAAGCAAATTAAAAGATAGATGAGCAAGACATTGTTAAAACTTAACCAGGAATCTCAATTTATTTCAGAAAAAATGATTCACACAGTTCAGTGTCTTGATTATTATACACAACCAATTACATGAGCCACCATGTCGTAATTTATCCTGACCTATCAGGGTGAAAGCACTCAAGGCCTGGGGAATGTTATCCTGGAGAAAGGGAAATATTTGGATGCAGGGACTCAGCAGGAAAGAAGCTGAATCAGTTTCCTCAGGGGCTTTGCAGCACAGCAGCAAGAAGCAACCAACCAGAAACCCGGCTTCTCCCTATCTACTCCCATCCCCTCTCCACCTCCTTGCTCACTCCTTGCCTGCGATCAATCTGGCCTCTTAGAGCTATTGACCGGGCTGCCTGAAAGTCATTGCCCAAATTCCATCTCCTCTCAAATCCATTTTCCCTGCCTCAGAGAGAGCCAGTTGGATTTCTCAATTATCAAATTGTACAGTCGTGAGCTTATATACTTCTAAGAGGTAATACGGTGTAAGTTTCTTTTCTGTGGAAATGTCATATCAGCTCCTTTGGGAAGTGAATGGAATATTTAAAATACTCTTTCAGTCTCTATGGCCCATTAAGAGGAATGCCAAGATGGAATGTGACTTTGCTAAGGCTGCAGTAGAAACGTATGTTCTTTAAGAAGCTTGGAGGCAGTTTGCTTTACTGATAACACCACTGCCTAATCTTATATTATCTTTCTCTCTCTTCTCTTCTACCTGGATTTAAAAGTACATAAATGGGCAAATAAAATTTCTCCCTTAATACATATCTGTAACACACATAAGCCAATTTTGGCAATGTATGTAGCACTTTTAAGGCTAATTAAATCAACACTGCTTGTTTTTTTTTAAAATAATAAAAGCAACTACCATTTGTTTGATCTGTATTTTGTGCTAGATAATATTAAGGCATTTAAAAATGCTATTTAATTGTAAAAATTAATGTTTGTTTATACATATAATATATGCATACATTCTCCTTAAAAATTTCAAATAATTTAAATAATACTAACTCAATTTGATCTCAATCCTTGTTCTCACTCAAGGCTCTGCTATTCTACTCAAAAGCAGCACATTTTCAATTTAGTGTGTCCTTCCAGAATTTGCTATGCACTTACATACATATGTTTCTGTAAAAGAGATATAGTACCATGAATCTCTGTGTGTGTGTTTGTTTTATAAACAGAACCATCAATATGTTTTATGCTGCAATTTGCTTTTCACACTCAACAATATGCCCTGGGTATTTCCCCATGTTGGTAAGAGAGTTCTGGCTCATTCTTTCAAATTCCTGTTTCATTTTCCATAACAGGATAGCAGTAAACTTTATTTAGCTATTGCCCTTTTAAAGCACAATTAGGTTTTCTTTTTGCTTTTCTTTTTCCTTTTGTGGTTACACACAGGGTGAATTTCCACAGTCTCCATCTTATTTGATGATTGTTAGCTTTCTTATTGCCAGTGAGAGGGTGCTGCAAATGCAAAGTCGGCCATAGCCTAGTGTGTAGGGTTACACAGACAAGATTCCAGAGCCTCAATTCCAGTATCCAATCGTAGACAGGATTATCTGCTTTTTATTTTGAGGGTGGTGATAAGGAGAAAGAAAAAAGCTAAAAATGTAAACAATAGCTGTTGAGATATCACCTCTGGGATATTACATATTTTTCAGACAACATGAAGGACTACCAAACAATAGGAAACAGTCACTGTTTTCATCGTGATTTCTTGGTGTTTTTGACTGGAAACTATCAGAAATCTCCTGCAGATATGAGAAAAACAAACTCTTAATTAAGAAGAGTGTACGAGGCATGTGAAGAACCCTTTCTTTCCAGACATTACATGTAAATGTGACTTCCTGTACATCCCCATAGGCTTGCAAACCCCATCTTGTGGCTAAAGCTCTGATCAGTGCTGCTACCCTCTCATGGTTCTGGATCTCAGACAGCTGCACTTCTATCCTGCAGCCTTCAGAAGAACAAAACACAAATGTTCGCATTTGTTTATCTTTTCTGAAGTAGTAGGTTTGTTTAGTGACAGAGTTATTATAAACATGATTTATACTCATACTAGATATTCAAGCATTATGGAAATGTATAAAGAAGAAAGTAAAAATAAAATCTCCCCCAGTTTCCCTATCCTGATGTGAATTAACATTTTGATAAACATGCTTTCTCTCTCTCTAAAAATTGAAATTTCTATACTTGGCTATAGCTAGTTTTTTTTTAAGAACCAGCTTTTTTCACTCAACAGATGTTCTATATGTATTTCCTTAACAATGCTAATAGATATGATTTATCCTAGATACTGACTAAATCATAATCAGGCATATAGTGGTATGGTACACTTGTTCATTCATTTATTCATCTCTCTATTCATCCATTTGTCCTCCAATCTTCGTTTTGTGGCTTGCTACATGTCAGGCAGTGTACTAAGCACTGGGCACACAATGGGGAGCAAGACAGGCGCAGCATGAGGCCCATAGATTATTGTTCTAGCAGAGGAAACAGATAAGCGATAACAATATGCGGTAAATCTTACTATACCCAGTTTAGGGGTGTGATGAGGAGAGGCTTCGTGGAAGAACAAATGACTATGCTCAGAAGTCGCAGATGATGAGGGAGGAGTTTGCCAGGCAACAGGGAAGGGGCAGGGGAGGTGTTTAAGTCAGGGGGGATAGCCCTTGCAAAGACCTGGAAATGAGAGAGATATTCACCATTCTGCTGAATATATTGTATCTAGCTGGAGTACATTGTTTTCGGGGGTATGGAAACAGATGAAGCTGGAGATTAGGCAATAGCATTAACCTTGCTCAGTGACCCTCTAAACTGAATCAGCAGTTATTTTCCAAGCATGAACATATTACATCCCTAAGTCACCTAGTTAAATTCAGACCTGGGCATGACTCAAATAAAAAGGAAAATCAAAAGTTAGTTTCCTCTATTTTGATATATTGTAAAAAATTGTAAATATGACCAGGGACTTTCATAAAGACATTTAAAAGGAGGCAGAAGACTTTGGCAGTGAGAGACCATGGATTGGCTCTTTTGCTGCTACATAATATTGTTGAGTGGGACATAAAAAGAAGAAATCGAATAGGCACAGGAATAATTGCCCAAATACCTGTTTTGCTATTGTCCAGGTCTGGCTGATTTTATGAAGGGTGGGTGGGTAGTAAGACAAATATCATGAAGAATATTACAGTGTTAATATTCTAGAAACACTTGAGCACAGAACAAACTTTTATCATTCTGGGGCCCAATGAGGTGAACAAAAGCAGGCAGCCAGGCCCTGCTGGCTCAAGCACAATGAGACCCCTAAGACAGTTGTAAGCCAGATGTCTGTCCCATGTGCTTCAGGAGCATATGCAGGTTAGGAATTATGAGTAAGGTAAGTGGCCAACATGGAAGATTTGGGACATCAGAAGCAAGAACACTGATCTCTGCCGGAGGACAGGACTCCTCTCCCATCAAATCACCTGCAGCAGAGAGAGGGAAAGTAGCCACAGAGAAGGCGCTGACCCTGCACCTCCAATGCTCTGCCTGGGCAGAGCGCCAAGAGGCTCCCACCAGCCCAGGTCTGCTCAGGGGCAGAGCAAACCTCCTGGGGAGTGAGGAGCCCCTAAGTATGCATCAGTGCCAGAAGCACTGGCCAAGGGTTAATTAACAAGGTTCTGATCTCAAAGACGGGGACACAAGGGCCAATATAGGGAACTGAAAACTAAACAGTAACTTACAATTTTGACATTTAAAGGTAGCCTCCGCTGGGCATGGAGGCTCACGCCTGTAATCCCAGCACTTTGGGAGGCCGAGGCGGGTGGATCACCTGAGGTCAAGAGTTCGAGACTAGCCTGGCCAACATGGTGAAACCCTGTCTCTACTAAAAATAAAAAATTAGCAGGGTATGGTGGCAGGCACCTGTAATCCCAGCTACTTGGGAAGCTGAGGCAGGAGAATCGCTTGAACCCGGGAGGTGGAGGTTGCAGTGATCTGAGATCACACCACTGCACTCCAGTCTGAGTGACAAGAGCGAAACTCCGTCTCAAAAAAAAAAAAAAAGAAAAAAAGAAAGTAGCCTCATTTCCTAAGAGTGGTTTTAAATGGACATTTTTATATTCTCCACTAAGGGAAATTCTGGAAAATGAAGATAGAGCCGTGGTTCTGCTTGCTTTTTAAATTCTGTGGTTCTCTGAGCTTTCTGGTGAAACTGTTTGTTTTTTTTTTCCCTCTATGTTGAGTAAGTGTTTTGAGTACCTGGCAGGACACTGAGGTACACTGGGCACTGTCCGAAGTATAAAAGGAGAAAATATATTTTATCACATTTGGACCCCAATTGTCAGGTTAGAAGCAAATAATTACAAGACAGTGGGAAAGGATTCGCAAATGAAGTAAATTCCAACGAGTGATACCACAGGTGGCTTGTACATTAGAGGAAAATGTTTATTGACTATATATTACACTGAGAAATAGAAAAGATAAATATTTGTGCTTCCATTGAGACACATTTAAAATTCCCAAACACCCATTGCATAATCTGCTAAGCAATTTGCCCAACTGTTTTGCATTTTTTCCTGAACAGGTGATTACACTGATATTTATTCTAGTCTGTGTGGATTTGTTTTTGGTGATTATTTGTAGTTGTTATTTATCTGTTGTTGAATTTTTTTTGAGGGGAGGGTAACAACTTAAATAAATTTTATATAAGGTATTATAACAAATCTCTGATTTTTAAAATCACAATCAATTTTGTTTTTCCATTGACAAAATATACAAATCTACAATCTTAAGCACTGTTTATGGAACAAAAATATTAATTAAGTAGGATAAACTCAGCTTTTAAAGTCATGGAATGGGGTTTCCAGGTTAATCAAATATACTAGTTAATAAAGAGCTACCACACATATGATACATCTAGAATATAATAAACTGTATATCACTAAATTAAGATGAAACAGATATCTTTTTTGGATGTTAAGGAGGTGTCTCATGGCTGGGTACAATGGCTCACACCTGTAATCCCGACGTTTTGGGAGGCTGAGGTAGGCAGATCACTTGAGGCCAGGAGTTTGAGACCAGCCTAGCCAACATGGCAAAACCCCATTTCTACTAAAAACACAAAAATTAGCCAGGCATGGCGTTAGGCATCTATAATTCCAGCTACTCGGGAGGCTGAGGCAACAGAATCGCTTGAACCCAGTAGGTGAAGGTTGCAGTGAGCCGAGATTGCGCCACTGCACTCCAGCCTGGTCAATGAAGCAAGCAAGACCCTGTCTATTTTTTTTTTCACTTTTTTTTTATTATTATTATACTTTAAATTTTAGGGTACATGTGCACAATGTGCCGGTTAGTTACATATGTATACATGTGCCATGCTGGTGTGCTGCACCCATTAACTCGTCGTTTAGCATTAGGTATATCTCCTAATGCTATCCCTCCCCCCTTCCCCCACCACAAAACTGTCCCCATAGTGTGATGTTCCCCTTCCTGTGTCCATGTGTTCTCATTGTTCAATTCCCATCTATGAGTGAGAACATGCGGTGTTTGGTTTTTTGTCCTTGCGATAGTTTACTGAGAATGATGATTTCCAATTTCATCCATGTCCCTACAAAGGACATGAACTCATCATTTTTTATGGCTGCATAGTATTCCATGGTGTATATGTGCCACATTTTCTTAATCCAGTCTATCATTGTTGGACATTTGGGTTGGTTCCACGTCTTTGCTATTGTGGATCATGCTGCAATAAACATACGTGTGCATGTGTCTTTATAGCAGCATGATTTATAATCCTTTGGGTATATCCCCAGTAATGGGATGGCTGGGTCAAATGGTATTTCTAGTTCTAGATCCCTGAGGAATCGCCACACTGACTTCCACAATGGTTGAACTAGTTTACAGTCCCACCAACAGTGTAAAAGTGTTCCTATTTCTCCACATCCTCTCCAGCACCTGTTGTTTCCTGACTTTTTAATGATTGCCATTCTAACTGGTGTGAGATGGTATCTCATTGTGGTTTTGATTTACATTTCTCTGATGGCCAGTGATGATGAGCATTTTTTCATGTGTCTTTTGGCTGCATAAATGTCTTCTTTTGAGAAGTGTCTGTTCATATCTTTTGCCCACTTTTTGATTGGGTTGTTTGTTTTTTTTCTTGTAAATTTGTTCAAGTTCTTTGTAGATTCTGGATATTAGCCCTTTGTCAGATGAGTACGTTGTGAAAATTTTCTCCCATTTTCTAGGTTGCCTGTTCACTCTGATGGTAGTTTCTTTTGCTGTGCAGAAGCTCTTTAGTTTAATTAGATTCCATTTGTCAATTTTGGCTTTTGTTTCCATTGCTTTTGATGTTTTAGACATGAAGTCCTTGCCCATGCCTATGTCCTGAATGGTAATGCCTAGGTTTTCTTCTAGGGTTTTTATGGTTTTAGGTCTAACGTTTAAGTCTTTAATCCATCTTGAATTGATTTTTGTATAAGGTATAAGGAAGGGATCCAGTTTCAGCTTTCTACATATGGCTAGCCAGTTTTCCCAGCACCATTTATTAAATAGGGAATCCTTTCCCTATCGCTTGTTTTTCTCAGGGTTGTCAAAGATCAGATAGTTGTAGATATGCGGCGTTATTTCTGAGGTCTCTGTTCTGTTCCATTGATCTATATGTCTGTTTTTGTACCAGTACCATGCTGTTTTGGTTACTGTAGCCTTGTAGTATAGTTTGAAGTCAGGTAGCGTGATGCCTCCAGATTTGTTCTTTTGGCTTAGAATTGACTTGGCAATGAGGGCTCTTTTTTGGTTCCATATCAACTTTAAAGTAGTTTTTTCCAATTCTGTGAAGAAAGGCATTGGTAGCTTGATGGGGACGGCATTGAATCTATAAATTACCTTGGGCAGTATGGCCATTTTCATGATATTGATTCTTCCTACCCATGAGCATGGAATGTTCTTCCATTTGTTTGTATCCTCTTTTATTTCATTGAGCAGTGGTTTGTAGTTCTCCTTGAAGAGGTCCTTCACGTCCCTCGTAAGTTGGATTCCTAAGTATTTTATTCTTTTTGAAGCAATTGTGAATGGGAGTTCACTCATGATTTGGCTCTCTGTTTGTCTGTTATTGGTGTATAAGAATGCTTGTGATTTTTGTACGTTGATTTTGTATCCTGAGACTTTGCTGAAGTTGCTTATCAGCTTAAGGAGATTTTGGGCTGAGACAATGGGGTTTTCTCGATATACAATCATGTCATCTGCAAACAGGGACAATTTGACTTCCTCTTTTCCTAATTGAATACCCTTTATTTCTTTCTCCTGCCTAATTGCCCTGGCCAGAACTTCCAACACTATGTTGAATAGGAGTGGTGAGAGAGGGCATCCCTGTCTTGTGCCGGTTTTCAAAGGGAATGCGTCCAGTTTTTGCCCATTCAGTATGATATTGGCTGTGGGTTTGTCATAGATAGCTCTTATTATTTTGAGATATGTCCCATCAATACCTAATTTATTAAGAGTTTTTAGCATGAAGGGTTGTTGAATTTTGTCAAAGGCCTTTTCTGCATCTATTGAGATAATCATGTGGTTTTTGTCTTTGGTTCTGTTTATATGCTGGATTACATTTATTGATTTGCACATATTGAACCAGCCTTGCATCCCAGGGATGAAGTCCACTTGATCATGGTGGATAAACTTTTTGATGTGCTGCTGGATTCGGTTTGCCAGTATTTTATTGAGGATTTTTGCATCAATGTTCATCAAGGATATTGGTCTAAAATTCTCTTTTTTTGTTGTGTCTCTGCCAGACTTTGGTATTAGGATGATGCTGGCCTCATAAAATGAGTTAGGGAGGATTCCCTCTTTTTCTATTGATTGCAATAGTTTCAGAAGGAGTGGTACCAGTTCCTCCTTGTATCTCTGGTAGAATTCGGCTGTGAATCCATCTGATCCTGGACTCTTTTTGGTTGGTAAGCTATTGAATATTGCCACAATTTCAGATCCTGTTATTGGCCTATTCAGAGATTCAACTTCTTCCTAGTTTAGTCTTGGGAGAGTGTATGTGTCAAGGAATTTATCCATTTCTTCTAGATTTTCTAGTTTATTTGCATAGAGGTGTTTGTAGTATTCTCTGATGGTAGTTTGTATTTCTGTGGGATTGGTGGTGATAGCCCCTTTATCATTTTTTATTGCGTCTATTTGATTCTTCTTTCTTTTTTTCTTTATTAGTCTTGCTAGCAGTCTATCAATTTTGTTGATCCTTTCAAAAAACCAGCTCCTGGATTCATTAATTTTTTGAAGATTTTTTTTTTTGTCTCTATTTCCTTCAGTTCTGCTCTGATTTTAGTTATTTCTTGCCTTCTGCTAGCTTTTGAATGTGGTTGCTCTTGCTTTTCTAGTTCTTTTAATTGTGATGTTAGGGTGTCAATTTTGGATCTTTCCTGCTTTCTCTTGTGGGCATTTAGTGCTATAAATTTCCCTCTACACACTGCTTTGAATGTGTCCCAGAGATTCTGGTATGTTGTGTCTTTGTTCTCATTGGTTTCAAAGAACATCTTTAGTTCTGCCTTCATTTCATTATGTACCCAGTAGTCATTCAGGAGCAGGTTTTTCAGTTTCCATGTAGTTGAGCAGTTTTGAGTGAGTTTCTTAATCCCGAGTTCTAGTTTGATTTCACTGTGGTCTGAGAGATAGTTTGTTATAATTTCTGTTCTTTTACATTTGCTGAGAAGAGCTTTGCTTCCAAGTATGTGGTCAATTTTGGAATAGGTCTGGTGTGGTGCTGGAAAAAATGTATATTCTGTTGATTTGGGGTGGAGAGTTCTGTAGATGTCTATTAGGTCCTCTTGGTGCAGAGCTGAGTTCAATTCCTGGATATCCTTGTTAACTTTCTGTCTCGTTGATCTGTCTAATGTTGACAGTGGGGTGTTAAAGTCTCCCATTATTATTGTGTGAGAGTCTAAGTCTCTTTGTAGGTCACTCAGGACTTGCTTTATGAATCTGGGTGCTCCTGTATTGGGTGCATATATATTTAGTATAGTTAGCTCTTCTTGTTGAATTGATCCCTTTACCATTATGTAATGGCCTTCTTTGTCTCTTTTGATCCTTGTTGGTTTAAAGTCTGTTTTATCCAAGACTAGGATTGCAACCCCTGCCTTTTTTTGTTTTCACTCTGCAGGATATTATCCAGGAGAACTTCCCCCAATCTAGCAAGGCAGGCCAACATTCAGATTCAGGAAATACAGAGAACTCCACAAAGATACTCCTCGAGAAGAGCAACTCCAAGTCATGTAATTGTCAGATTCACCAAAGTTGAAATGAAGGAAAAAATGTTAAGGGCAGCCAGAGAGAAAGGTCAGGGTACCCACAAAGGGAAGCCCATCAGACTAACAGCTGATCTCTCAGCAGAAACTCTACAAGCCAGAAGAGAGTGGGGGCCAATATTTAACATTCTTAAAGAAAAGAATTTTCAACCCAGAATTTCATATCCAGCCAAACTAAGCTTCATAAATGAAGGAGAAATAAAATCCTTTACAGACAAGCAAATGCTGAGAGATTTTGTCACCACCAGGCCTGCCCTAAAAGAGCTCCTGAAGGAAGCACTAAACATGGAAAGGCACAATCGGTACCAGCCACTGCAAAATCATGCCAAAATGTAAAGACCATCGAGATTAGGAAGAAACTGCATCAACTAACAAGCAAAATAACCAGCTAACATCATAATGACAGGATCAAATTCACACATAACAATATTAACTTTAAATGTAAATGGACTAAATGCTCCAATTAAAAGACACAGACTGGCAAATTGGATAAAGAGTCAAGACGCATCAGTGTGCTGTATTCAGGAAACCCATCTCACGTGCAGAGACACACATAGGCTCAAAATAAAAGGATGGAGGAAGATTTTTTTTTTTTTAAAGAAGTGTCTCCGGGTCTTAGAATGTCTGGGGGTGGGGCCACCATTCATCATGTGTCATTGTGTAGAAGATCTGTGGAAATGTCACAGGGAGGAGGGCTCTGATTAGCCAGATACCAGATAGCACAGCTTGCCATGCATTTTCTTCATTTGCCATCTTCATATTCAGAGACTGATCATTCAGGGGACTAAATGGAATGAAGTATGTTAGGTGTATTTGCCTAGCAAGTGCATATATGATAGACTGGATTAAGAAGAAATGGTAGATGTAAAGACCAGTTATGGGGTTCTAGGATAAATCCAGAGAGGAAGTGAAAGGAAAGGATAAATTTCCCCAAGAAAGAGCCAAACAGTAAGGGCAAAGAGCCAAGAATGCCTAAGGCAGCAGGAACACTTGGGTTGTGGGGGAAATAAGTAAATATATTACTTATATAGCAAGTGTGACATCCAAGGGACTCCACGCTTTTCTGGATCATATTGGCACTCTTCATTTCTGAGAGCCTTGTGGGTAGAATGTGGTTGATCATGGAACTTTCCCTCTGTATTATAATTATCTTTTGCCTTCCTCCTTCCCTAGACCATGAGCTCTTTGATAGCAGGGACTTGGTCTTTCATCTTTGAATTCCAAAGCACCTAGCACCATGCCAGGCACATAATAGATACTTATTAAATGTTTGAAAAAGGAAGAACGTGGTCAGGAAACAGAAGGAAGTGAGAGGTTAAGTGGAGAAGGGCACTGGCATGTGTCATTGATATTCACGTTAAAATTTAATAACTGAAAGGAAAAAATTCTTGAATAATATCTTTAGTTTATGGAATGGTAAACTGAGGCACATAGGTAAAGATGGCAACTTGTCCAATTAAGGTCAAAATCAAGGAGCTACAGGCAGAGACAGGGCCAGAAAGTAGGTTTATTCTGTGCACTGTTCTATCCCCATCTGATGAGCAATCCTGCCTCCTTCCAGGGAGAGCAGTACTTTTTTTACTTCTCTCAAAGTAAACAAGGTTTGGGACACAAGAAAGCATAAAAAATATATGAAAAATGTCTTTTAATAAACAGAGAGTGGGCCATGATAACTCTAACAAGACTAGGTTTAATCCCACAAGGCTGACCACAGAACACATTGATTGACTCTACAAAACTAAATTTTAAAATTATTACTTGACTAACTTTTGATAAGAATTCAATTGCATGATTTGAAACTTTAAAAAGGCATAAAATATTTAAAAAGGTATAAATATTTTATTTTTGATACAGTGTCTTACTCTGTCACCCAGGCTGTAGTGCAATGGTAAAATCATGACTCACTACAGTCTTGACCTCCTGGGTTCAAGCAATCCTCCCACCTCAGCCTCCTGAGTAGCTAGAACTACACATGCACACCACCATGCCCAGCTAGTTTATATTTTCTTTAATTTTTTGTAGAGATGAAATTTCACTATGTTGCCCCTGGTCTCAAACTCTTGAGCTCAAGCAATCCCACCTGGGCCTCCTAAAGTGTGGGGATTACAGGTTTGAACCACTGCACCCAGTCTTAAAATTTCTTTATGGTTATTCAAGACAAATATGAATAGATACTCATGTTTACTTCCTTTTTATTACGCAAAGTGTAGCATACGGAAAAAAACACATATTGATCTGAATCTTTATTTTATAATTTAAAATATGTCTTGGAGAACTCTCATATGAACACAAAAAAAACTATATTCAGATACAAAGTATTTTATTAGAGGGATGAAACATAATTTAATTAAATGGCCTCTTATTGATAGACATTGGAGTTATTTCTAGTCTTTTGATTTTAGAAAAATTTTCTTTAGTGACTAACATTGTCCGTAGTCCAAGGTTTGTGCATTTGTAATTTTGACATATTGCCATTTACCCTTGTAGTGGTTTTACCAATTTACATTCAAGTCAGCAGTCTGAGAGGACCTGATTCTTCACAGCCTGTACATCCGAGTGTGTTATCAAACTTTAGGATGTTAGCCAATATGATGGGTGAAAAATGGTATTTAAGGGTAGTTTAGTTTGCATTTATCTTAGGAATGAGGTTGAGCATCTTCAAAATACTAGAAAATGGAAGTATAGAATGAAACTAAAACAGCATTTTCTTCTCTTATCAAGACCAAAAACCTGCACACAGCGGGCCCCAGAGAAGGAAATCTCAGCTTCCTCTGAGAGGCATTTGGGAACAGACCACCTCTCAGTACAAGTACTTCACATTAATTAATCCATTCAAATTCACACGTCCTTGAATTATAGGCACTTTTATATCATTTTACAGATGAGAAAACTGAGGTTGAGAGAGCATAACCTTCCCAAGATCTGTTAAATGACAGAGCAGGGGCTTAATCCTAGGTCTGGAGGACTTCAGGACCCTGGATATCAACCACTAGCCTGTACCATTTAGGAGGCTGTATTTATGCATGGAGTTTGAATTAGGCCATTTGTATGCTGTTCTTCTCCCATCGGATTTATGCTCTTCTCACTGGCCTAGCCATCTTCCAACTCTGCGCCTGGTTTGGAAGGATATATTTTTTCTTTAATGTAGCTCTGGTTCATTGCTTTTCCCGGTAGAGTTTTGAGATGCAGCAAGTTCATTCTCAGGCAGTCTCTACCTCTCTGTACTTTACCCTTTTCTGCCTGTGTCTTGATAGAAGCCACTGTGTTTGTAGCAAATTATAAATATTGATCTGTTTTCTCTCTCACCTTCATATAAATATGGGAGTTGGAGCATTGGGCTGTGTAGTGATCATTTTTTAAAAAGCAATTGGGGAAAATTCATTTCTTGATTATATATGAGGGATTAACTCAACGTAATCATGTGAGCACAAAATAATGTAAGACTAGTTGATTTATAATTCCTTATTAAACACAACTGAACTTTCCAAAATTACTTAGGAAAGACAAATTCCTCCCAAGTAGAGCTATTACATTGAAAATAATGGGCCGGGTGCGGTGGTTCACGCCTGTAATCCCAGCACTTTGGGAGGCCGAGGCGGGTGGATCATGAGGTCAGGAGATCGAGATCATCCCGACTAACATGGTGAAACCCCGTCTCTACTAAAAATACAAAAAAATTAGCCGGGCGTGGTGGCAGGCACCTGTAGTCCCAGCTACTCGGGAGGCTGAGGCAGGAGAATGGCATGAACCCATGAGGCGGAGCTTGCAGTGTGCCCAGATCGCACCACTGCACTCCAGCCTGGGCGACAGAGCAAGACTCCATCTCAAAAAAAAAAAAAAGAAAAAGAAAAAGAAAAAGAATGGAGAATTTAAAAGTTAGTTCTCTAGCTATATAGCAGTTGTGTCTATACCATCATAGCTAGAGTGAATTATTAGTCTTCCACTGAAGTGGTGTGTACTTCATTAGAATGGATTGGGAGCCCTATCAGCAACAGCTGTCCATCAAGGAAGCCTTCAGTAGGCTATAAAATAACCAACCTGTATTCACGACTGCTTGCAAACCCTTCCAGGTTCCTTTGATCTCATGGTTGCATCTAGGCATTCTCATTCCCAGCAACCACCTTCAGAAATTTCTCTCTGGTAACCCAGGACAGCACTTCTACAGCTGCTTCTGCCTTGCCTGTCTAGCTCTCTTTCCTCCTCCTAGCCTGAAACCTCAGCACGGCTGCTGTAGGAAAGCAAGTTTTTTAAAGCTGGGTCCCCTTCCCATGAAACCTGCACCAGCAACATCTAGTTTCACAATCTTGGGTCATAGATGTCCTGGAAACCAAGGACCAGGTTAAGGCTGTTTAGAATAAAAATCACCTAGGCAAATCAAATCACTTGAAAATTGCTATTACTATTATTAAAAAGTCAAAAAATAACAGATGCTGGCAAGACTGCAAAGAGAAGGGAATGTTTATTCACTGTTGATGGGAATGTAAATTAATTCAGCCGCTGTGGAAAGCAGTTTGGAGATTTCTCACAGAACTTAAAACAGAGCTACCATCTGACCCAGCAATACCATTACTGGGTATATACATAAAGGAAAACAAATTGTTCTACCAAAAAGGCACATGTATTCATATATTCATCGCCATGCTATTTACAATAGCAAAGACATGGAATCAACCTAGGTGCACATCAACAGTGGATTGGATAAAGAAAAAGTGGTACATATACAACGTGGAATATTATGCAGCCATAAAAAGGATGAAATCATGTCCTTTGCAGCAACATGGATGCAGCTGGAGGCCATTATCCTAAGAAAATTAAAACAGAAACAGAAAACCAAATACTACGCATTCTTACATATAGGTGATAACTAAGCATTGGGAAACACATGGATGTAAAGATGGGAACAATAGATGCTGGGGACTACTACGAGAGGGAGAGAGGGAAAGGAGGAAGGGCTAAAATACTACCTATTGGGTACTGTATTTACTACCTAGGTGACAGAATTACTTGTACTCCAAGCCTCAGTATCACACCTTATACCCATGTAACAAACCTGCACATGCATGCCCTGAATCTAAAATAAAAGTTGAAATTAGAAAATAAAAAAAAAAGAAAAGACAATTGCCCTTAACGTGTATCTCATGTCCCTGCCATACAATTCAGTTGAACAATGAGGGAATTTAAGGAATTGCCACCCCATGCGCTTCCTTTTACCCCATCCCAAGGGCTCATCTCAAAGGTGTCTTTTTCTGTCCTGGGTAGAGGTAGGTCTGGAAGAAGACTTTAGCAGGAAAAGAGGGAAGGGGAACCAAGATGCAGGTGCCTCTATTTTTCTTCTCTCTGCTCCCACTGTGAACAACTTCCTTTTACATGGTGGTTCCCCGCCCCCTTGGCTACATATTGGAACTACCTGGAAAGTTTAAAAAATACTGATGCCTGGGTCTCATTGTATTGGATGGTCTAGGGTGCAACCTGAGTTGTTTAAAGACTCCCACATGTACACACATGTTTATAGTAGTATCATTAACAATAGCCAAGAGATGGAAGCAACCTCAGTGTCCACTGATGGATGAGTAGAAAAACAAAATGTGGTGTATGTATATAATAGAATACTATTCATTCCTAAAAAGGAAGGGAATTCTGATATATATTACAACATGGATGGACCTGGAGAAAACTCATGCTTGAGTCTGATAAGTGGACTAAAAGACAAATACTGCATGATTCCACTTGGTAGAGGTAGACTGCTAGAGTAGTCATGGACTTTTGGCTCCTATCAAAGATATGAGCAGTTCTCACATGGCAGTTTCCAGATTTGCTCTGCAAGAACCTCCTGGGGTCTCTAATTTTCATCCTACAATTATAGAATCTGAATTTCAATGGTTGGAGCCTGGGAATATAAACGTCAATCATCCCCCCAAGTCATTCTGATGAGCTGTAAGTGCTGGAAGTCACTAGATGTCCTAAAATCCAAACTCTCTGATCTCACCTGAGGTCTTGGGCACTCTGGCTCTAGCACATTTTTTCCAGCCTTACTTCCTATCTTCCCTGTGCCCTTTACAGAGGGCATTGTGTCCTTTGTCTCCTCTGCACTTACACCATGCCCTGGTTCAGAATTTTCTTCCTGCCTAGAGTGCCTTCTACTCCTTTGCACTTTGCCCTTCTCCTGAACCTTTGAGGCTTGGACCAACTTCTGCCTCTTCCATGGAACTTCCCTGGATTCCTTTCCCCATACTCATTTTTTCTCTCTCCTCTCCCCACCACTGGTCACAATTTGTTGTGAGCTGTAGGGCCCTTTCCATTGTATATCTCACTTGCATGTATATGCATGTGTATGCATGTATATGTATATCCATTGCATATCTCACTTTTGACATATTCAGGATATGGTCTCATGCTTGGTTCTAATTCTCTCTGGGCAAGATGAGGAAGTTCCCTGGTACCAGTGTGATGCTTGGCTGAGAGTAAATATTCAATATTTGTTGTACTAAAATGAATTTAACTTTCCAGCTCAGACCTTCTTTACTTCTAAAGTCCAGATAAATATATCCAGAGGTCTACAAGATGTCTCAAGCTATTCAAACAAAACACAGTCAAAATGAAGTCTTGATATTTCCGTACAGTTCTGCCTTTCCTAGTGTCCCTGTCTCAACAATGGCATCTCTAGCACCCAATTACTTGCTCGAGTGAGAATGCTGGACATCACCTTTTATACCTCCATGTTTCTCTCCTCCCATATCCAATCAGACACCAGGAACTGGCAATTTCATTCCCAAAATGAATTACAAACCCTCCCTTTTCTCTCCATCTTTATTTCTCACCACTTGGTATTGTCATCTCTCTCTAAAGTGAAATATGACCTTGTCTCAAACACCCACCTTGTCCCTTCCAGCTTATTCTCCTTACTGCAGAGAATGGGGTTCTGGCCTCATTCTGGCCATGTCACTCCATTGCTCAAACCCTGTCATTGGCTGCCCACTGCTCTTGATAGTTACGGTCGTCTGTAGGATCTGGAAGGCTCTGAGTGATCCAGCCTTTGCCAGTACCTCCTGCCTTGCACCCTGGTTTTACTCCTGCTACAGCAACACCATCTCCACCACTGTGCTTTATTTTGGCCTCACTTCTTTCCTTCTCCAGAGAATTTGCCCATAATGATCTCTCTGCACAGAGTTCTGGTACTATCTACCCTGTGAGTAACAACTACCCATTACTCTTTTTTCAAGCTTTAGTGTATATGTCACTAATTTAAAGTGAGATCTGTCCTCAGCCCAAGTGTAGAAGGCGGCCACATTCCCTCCACAGAGCACTCTTGATTTTTCCATCTTAGCCCCTGTTATAAGTGTACTTATTAAAAGTAATAATTTCTTGGATATTCCCACTCTACTGAGTTTCATCCCTGATTGCATCCCCATCTTTAAGCACATAGTAATTGCTCAATAAATATTGCTGCATGAATCAACTCCATCCAACCTGCCTGCACAGACCATACTCATTTTGCAAGCCCCTCTCCTTTTCAACCCCAAGGTAGAAAAAAAAAATCATTAATATATCTGCCACAGAATTGCTCTTTTCTTGAGCTGGCCCAAGCTAATCACTGATATGCAAGATGGGTAGGGCTGTCTTAGGAGGGAGAAATGCAGGAGTGGGCTTCTGGTCACCATCGTGCTAAAAACCCAAGTCCTCCACCCCTTCTCCACTGAGCACCCGCCATGACTGGAACACAGTTCTGTAGCCTCTGGCCCCTACCTGCCAGGCTCTGGACCAGGGACTGGAAGTTGGGAGGGAGGGAGGGAAGCCCCAGCCTTTTCTCTTTGCCTTTCAGGGCACATTGTCATGAACAAAGGCAGGAGAAGGAGGATTGTTTTCTTGTGATGAATGCTGCATTTTAAATGAAGTTCCTTAGGCATTTAAACAATCATATTTATTCTACATGCAACAGTAGTTTCATTACATATAGTGAAAATCCTTCTAAATGTTAATGTAACATTGGACCAAGGAACCTCACATTTGGAATGAATAAACCAAGACGTGGCCTCACATTAGTGAAAATGTACTGAGCTTAGTTCTCTGCTGCAACTTGTTTTAGGAAGAAAACAATTTCTCATAGTTGTAAAGAACACAGGCTTTGAAGCCTCTGAAAGACCTGGGTTCAAATCCTAGCTTACTAACCTGGTGGCTTCAGGTAAATTATTTGAGGTTAGTGAACCTTCTTTATAGGGCTTTTTGAAGGGAATTACACTGAAGAACATATATCAACTTATTAGTATACAGTGCTTTCAGTATATAGTATGCAAATGGCCCTCCATACCCATGGGTTCTGCATCTGTGGATTCAACCAAGCACAGATCAAAAATACTTGGGAAAAGAAATTCATAAAGTCCCAAAAAGAAAAAACTTGAATTTGTTGCACATCAAGTGCTGTGTCAAATCCAAGTGAAGTGATGTGTAGGCATTGTATTAGGTATTATAAGTATTAAAATTGTTAGTAGTGTTATAAATTCCTTAGATTCTATTAATAGCACAGTGATAGAGCTTATCTTGAGTCAAGTTGAATCTTGTCTAACATCCACCATTCATTCCATAATTATTTCTTGAGCTCCTACTTTGGTTCAGGCAGTATGCTAGGTACTGGATAATATTTTGGTGAGTGAAATGAACAAGGGTTTGCCCTTATGAAACGTAAAGTCAATGAGGGACAGAAAAACAGGTAAACAAACCAATTAGTATATAGCTATTAAAACAAAATGTGACTTGTGCTGCAGGGGAATGAGCTGTGTGCTGTGAGAGGAGATGATAGGGAGGAACTGCACAGATGAGGTCATCAGAGACGTGCAAACCTACGAGTGCAACTGAGAAGATCAGGCCCTTGGCTGACTCCTGTTCCCACCCGCACAACACAGGACCATCAGAGACTGTCAAAAACTGTGTTCATTCATCGTGGTACTCTTCAAATTTCCTGACATTTTACAAAGCTAGCCTCACTCTGATGCTTTCCCTAATCTGACCAAAAACTGGTGATTGTGCAACACACACCCAACCTTCAGATCAGTAGATTAAAAAGAAAAACCCTTAAATAAAATGTTAGCAAATGCAATCCAGCAGCATTTAGAAAGAATAATTCACCACAACCAACTGGATTTATTCCCAGAATACATAGGTACATTGATATAAATTAATCTGGTAATATAATTTATCCTATCAGTCCCTCAAAGAAGCAAAACTGTATCCTCATCTCCTACAGATGGAAAAATTCTTTCATTGTATTCAACATTCAGAATAAAGTTTTTCCTTACTACTCATTGCTGTGGTTATTTTACCTGAAGTTCTAAGGCTTTCGATTACCAAGCATGATGACTAACATAAGCAAACATCAAGGTTAGAACAAAAATATTGTGTGTATCTGTGTGTGTGTGTGTGTGTGTGTGTGTGGAGCAGGGGTAAACTGGCCATTTCTACCAGGTTCGTTTACATTATATCAATATCCATAAGACTTCAAAACCAATATAAACACCATTTCAGCACAGTTCATGACTTGTACTTAGCCCAGGAACTGAAACAGAAGTAACAGGAAAAAATCCCCAAAGGCTATGGCCACTCACAAGTGGGATGGTTTATGCTAAGGTATAACTGACTGACAGCCTCTGCTTCTGAAATTAATTACTTTTCTTCTGGAGTTAAATTTGCTGATGATGCTTCTCACAAAAATATGAGATCTTTACATAGCAAATGCTCTAATTAAATAAGAATAAAGGCAGAAAACTTCAAGACCTAAATGAGATACATTTATTCCGTGCATGTGGTTGAATCTTTAATAATTTGAAATGTAACAGCCTCTTCCCTCCTGGGATAGCGATGATATCTTGCTCTTTCCTGAATTTGCATCTATCTCCCGTCTGATGTTTATTTATGACGGTGGTAAAGAGGAGAGATGCACTCACTTTGTTCTTTCCCTACCACCCCCTGCCCAAGCTCTCAATCTGCCGTACTGTGTACAGAATGGTGTCTTCCCCAAATTCATATGTTGAAGCCCTAACCCCCAATATGACTGTATTTGGAGATAGGGCTCTTAGGAAATAATTAAGGTTAAATATGGTCATAAGGGCATAGGATCCTATCAGATCCTAATCTGATAGGATTGGTGGCCTTATAAAATCTCTCTCTCTTTCTTTCTTTTCCCTGCACCTACAACAGAAAGGCACCATGTGAGCACACAGCAAGAAGGTGGCCACCTGCAAGCCGGGAAAAGAGCCCTCACTAGAACCTGACCACACTGGCTCCCTGATCATGAACTTCCAACCTCCAGAACTGTGAGAAAATCAATTTCTGTTCTTTATGCCACCCAGTATATGTTATTTTGTTATGGCAGCCCAAACAGTTTGTGATACCCAGAGGGGAGAAAAAGGAATAGCTATGAGTATAAGGAAAATGAAGAGATCCAGCTTTTTCTTCCTTCTTCTGTTTAAACATTCTTTCCTGCTTTCAACACTTGGCCCACTCAGGGAAAAATGCTGGGTTACTTGTGCCTTTGAACTAGCTTCCAAGAGACTAAGAATTGGTATACACTTCCCTGCCGAGGGACCACAGACATCATTGTTGTCTCAGAATCAACCTCTCTTTTCAGCATCCCTCCTCCACTGTAGGTCAGAACACAGTAAAGATGTATGGCAGGGACAGTGGCACCACTATGTGCCAGACGCTGGGCTGGGCACTGCAGCCAGAGACCAGTCATTTTAATCCTCATATGGGCTGCATCAGAAATACAACAAAGGAGCCTCAGGCTATAAGTCATAGAACTTAGGCATATCTGGCTTTGAGACTAGTCCTCTTGGCACAGTTCTCTGCTCAGATCATGATGCTTCCAAGAGCTAATTATCCCAGGAGCCACAGCTGGCCAAGAACATGTGTAATGCAGACATCGGGTGGATTTCCAAACTAGTGAGTATTCTCAATAGGACTCTCAACTTCTACTCTCCCACTTCTCTCCCATTCCCCTTCACCCTAGAATTGGATCCATTAGGCAAAGAAGATAGACGAGTCCCAGGTGCTCCATGCCCTCAAAGTTCCCAAAGGTTGCTCTTTTAAGTATTTGGGGGGAGGAGAAAGGAGCAAAAGAAAGAGAATATGTTAAATGAGAATCTTTCAGTGGCAAGCTAGCTTGGGTAGGGATGAGGAGAGATTTAATGAATGACAAGGGGCAGTTCACAGAACCCAAGAGCAGAAAAGTGCTGGGCCCTAGGAAGAGTTACTAGAGTTAGGAACTGGAAACTGGACAGGATGCCCTGCAACTCTTGTTCTCTGTCCATCCTGCTTAACTGGTTTATCCTCCTCTCTGTTCATGTAACAACAGCTTATTATTATTATTATTATTATACTTTAAGTTTGGGTAATGTAAAGAATGTGCAGGTTTGTTACATAGGTATACATGTGCCATGGTGGTTTGCTGCATCCATCAACTTACATCATCTACATTAGGTATTTCTCCTAATGCTATCCTTCCCCTAGCCCCCCAACTCCCAACAGGCCCTGGTGTGTGATGTTTCCCTCCCCATGTGCCTGTGTTCTCATTGTTAAATTCCCACTTATAAGTGAGAACATGTGGTGTTTGGTTTTCAGTTTCTGTGTTAGTATGCTGAGAATGATAGTTTCCAGCTTCATCTATGTCTCTGCAAAGGACATGAACTCATCCTTTTTTATGGCTACATAGTATTCCATGGTGTATATGAGCCACATTTTCTTTATCCAGTCTATCATTGATGGGCATTTGGGTTGGTTCCAAGTCTTTGCTATTGTGAATAGTGCCACAATAAACATATGTGTGCCTGTGTGTTTATAGTAGAATGATTTATAATCCTTTGGGTATATACCCAATAATGGGATTGCTGGTCAAATGGCATTTCTAGTTCTAGTTCCTTGAGGAATCACCACACTGTCTTCCACAATGATTGAACTAATTTACACTCCCACCAACATTGTAAAAGTATTCCTATTTTTCCACATCCTCTACAGCATCTGCTGTTTCCTGACTTTTTAATGATCGCTATTCTAACTGGCATGAGATGGTATCTCATTGTGGTTTGGATTTGCATTTTTCTAATGACCAGTGATTATGGGCTTTTTTTCATATGTTCATTGGCTGCATAAATGTCTTCTTTTGAGAAGTGTCTGTTCATATCCTTCACCCACTCTTTGATGGGGTTTTTTCTTGTAAATTTGTTTATTTGTAGATTCTCAATATTAGCCCTTTGTCAGATGAATAGATTGCAAAAATTTTCTCCCATTCTGTAGGTTGCCTCTTCACACTGATGATAGTTTCTTTTTCTGTGCAGAAGCTCTTTAGTTTAGTTAGATCCCATTTGTCAATACTGGCTTTTGTTGCCATTGTTTTTGGTGTTTTAGTCATGAAGTCTTTGCCTATACCTATGTCCTGAATGGTATTGCCTAAGTTTTCTTCTAGGATTTTTATGGTTTTAGGTGTTACATTTAAATCTTTAATCCATCTTGAGTTAATTTTTGTATAACTTTTTTTGTATAATTTTTTGTAAATTTTTGTATAATTTTTTGTAAGGAAGGGGTCCAGTTTCAGTGTTCCACATATGGCTAGCCAGTTTTCCCAGCACCATTTATTAAATAGGGAATCATTTCCCCATTGCTTGTTTTTGTCAGGTTTGTCAGAGACCAGTTGGTTGTAGATGTGTAGTGTTATTTCTGAGGCCTCTGTTCTGTTCCATTGGTCTCTAAATCTGTTTTGGTACCAGTACCATGCTGTTTCGGTTACTGTAGCCTTGTAGTGTAGTTTGAAGTCAGGTAGCATGATGCCTCCAGCTTTGTTCTTTTTGCTAAGAATTGTCTTGGCTATGAGGGCTCTTTTTTGGTTCCATATGCAATTTAAACTAGTTTTTTCCAATTCTGTAAGGAAAGTCAATGGTAGCTTGATGGGAATAGCATTGAAACTATAAATTACTTTGGGCAGTATGGCTATTTTCACTATATTGATTCTTTCTATCAATGAGCATGGAATGTTTTTCCATTTGTTTATATCCTCTCTTATTTTCTTGAGCGGTGGTTTGTAGCTCTCCTTGAAGAGGTCCTTCATATCCCTTGTAAGATGTATTCCAAGGTATTGTATTCTCTTTGTAGCAACTGGGAATGGGAGTTCACTCATGATTCAGCTCTCTGTTTATTTGATATTGGTGTATAGAAATGCCTGTGATTTTTGCACGTTGATTTTCTATCCTCTGACTTTGCTGAAGTTGCTTATCAGCTTAAGGAGATTTTGGGCTGAGATGATGGGGTTTTCTAAATATACAATCATGTCATCTGCAAACAGAGACAATTTGACTTCTTCTTTTCCTAGCTGAATACACTTTATTTCTTTCTCTTGCCTGATTGCTCTGGCCAGAACTTCCAATACTATGTTGAATAGAAGTGGTGAGAAAGGGCATCCTTGTCTTGTGCTGGTTTTCAAAGGGAATGCTTCCTGTTTTTGCCCATTCAGTATGATATTGGCTGTGGGTTTTTCATAAATAGCTTTTATTATTTTGAGGTACATTCCATCAATACCTAGTTTATTGAGAGTTTTTAGCATGAAGCACGTTGAATTTTGTCAAAGGCCTTTTTGGCATCTATTGAGATAATCATGTGGTTTTTGTCATTGTTCCTGTTTATGTGATGGATTATGTTTATTGATTCATGTATGTTGAACCAGCCTTACATCCCAGGGATGAAGCCAACTTGATCGTCGTGGATAAGCTTTTTGATGTGCTGCTGGATTCGGTTTGCCAGTATTTTCTTGAGGATTTTCACATCGAGGTTCATCAGGGATATTGGTCTGAAATTTTCTTTCTTTTTTTTTTTTTATTGTTGTTGTTGTTGTGTCTCTGCCAGGTTTTGGTATCAGAATTATGCTGGCCTCATAAAATAGGTTAGGGAGGGTTCCCTCTTTTTCTATTGTTTGGAATAGTTTCAAAAGGAATGATACCAGCTCCCCTTTGTATCTCTGGTAGAATTCGGCCGTGAATTGTCTGGTCCTGGACTTTTTTTGGTTGGTAGGCTATTAATTATTGCCTCAGTTTCAGAACTCATTATTGGTCTATTCAGGCATTTGACTTCTTCCTGGTTTAGTCTTGGGAGGGTTTATGTGTCTAGGAATTTATCCATTTCTTCCATATTTTCCAGTTTATTTGCATAGAGGTACTTATAGAATTCTCTGATAGTAGTTTGTGTTTCTGTGGGATCAGCGGTGATATCCCCTTTATCATCTTTTATTGTATCTATTCGATTCTTCTCTCTTTTCTTCTTTATTAGTCTGGCTAGTGGTCTATCTATTTTGTTGATCTTTTAAAAAAACCAGCTCCTGGATTCATTGATTTTTTTGAAGGGTTTTTCGTGTCTCTAACTCTTTCGGTTCTGCTCTGATCTTAGTTATTTCTTGTCTTCTGCTAGCTTTTGAATTTGTTTGCTCTTGCTTCTCTAGCTCTTTTAATTGTGATGTTAGGGTGTTGATTTTAGATCTTTTCTGCTTTCTTTTGTGGGAATTTAGTGCTACCAATTGCCCTCTAAACACTGCTTTAGCTGTTTCCCAGATATTCTGGTATGTTGTGTCTTTGTTCTCATTGGTTTCAAAGAACATCTTTATTTCTACCTAATTACGTTATTTACCCAGTAGTCATTCAGGAGCAGGTTGTTCAGTCTCCACATAGTTCTGCAGTTTTGAGTGACTTTCTTAATCCTGAGTTCTAATTTGATTGCACTGTGGTCTGAGAGACTGTTATGATTTCCATTCTTTTGCATTTGCTGAGGAGTGTTTTGACTTCCAGTTATGTGGTCAATTTTAGAATAAGTGTGACATGGTGCTGAGAAGAATGTATATTCTGTTGATTTGAGATGGAGAGTTCTGTAGATGTCTATTAGGTCTGCTTGTTCCAGAGCTGAGTTCAAGTCCTGGATATGCTTGTTAATTTTCTGTCTCATTCATTGATCTGTCTAATATTGACAGTGGTGTGTTAAAGTCTCCCACTATTATTGTGTGGGAGTCTAAGTCTCTTTGTAGGTCTCTAAAGACTTGCTTTATGAATCTGGGTGCTCCTTTATTGGGTGCATATATATTTAGGATGGTTAGTTCTTCTTGTTGCATTGATCCCTTTACCATTATGTAATGCCCTTCTTTGTCTCTTTTGATCCTTGTTGATTTAATGTCTGTTTTGTCAGGGACTAGGATTGCAACCCCTTCTTTTTTTTTTTTTTTTTTTTTTGCTTTCCATTTTCTTGGTAAATCTTCCTCCATCTCTTTATTTTGAGCCTATGTGTGTCTTTGCATGTGACATCAGTCTCCTGAATACAGCACACTGATGGGTCTTGACATCCACTCAGAGACCCCATCAGAAGGTCACCAACATCAAAGACCAAAAGTAGATAAATTCACAAAGATGGGGAGAAACCAGTGCACAAAAGCTGAAAATTTCAAAAACCAGAATGCCTCTTCTCCTCCAAAGGATTACAACTCCTCCCCAGCAAGAAAATAAAACTGGATGGAGAACGAGTTTGACGAATTGACAGAAGTAGGCTTCAGAACATGAGTAATAACAACCTCTTTCAAGCTAACAGAACTTTTTCTAACCCAATGCAAGGAAGCCAAGAACTTTGAAAAAAGGTTAGAGGAATTGCCAACTAGAACAACCAGTTTAGAGAAGAACATAAATGACCTGACAGAGCTGAAAAACACAGCATGAGAACTTCATGAAGCATACACAAGTATCAATAGCTGAATCTATCAAGTGGAAGAAAGGATATCAGAGATTGCAGATCAACTCAATGAAATAAAGCAAGAAGACAAGATTAGGGAAAAATAGTGAGAAGAAATGAGAAAAGCCTCCAAGAAATATGGGACTATGTGAAAAGACCAAAACATTTGATTGGTTTACCTGAAAGTGATGGAGAAAATGGAACCAAGTTGGAAAACACACTTAGGATATTATCCAGGAAAACTTCCCCAATCTATCAAGACAGGCCAACATTCAAATTCAGGAAATACAGACAACACCACAAAGATACTTCTCGAGAAGGGCAACCCCAAGACATAATCGTCAGATTCACCAAGGTTGAAACGAAGGAAAAAATGTTAAGGGAAGCCAGAGAGAAAGGTCGGGTTACCCACAAAGGGAAGCGCATCAGACTAACAGCAGATCTCTTGGCAGAAACCCTACATGCCAGAAGAGAGTGGTGGCCAATCTTCAACATTCTTAAAGAAAAAAAATTTTCAACGCAGAATTTCATATCCAGCCAAACTAAGCTTCATAAGTGAAGAAGAAATAAAATCCTTTACAGACAAGCAAATGCTGAGAGATTTTGTCACCAGCAGGCCTGTCTTACAAGAGCTCCTGAAGGAAGCACTAAACATAGAGAGGAACAACTGGTACCAGGCACTGCAAAAACATACCAAATTGTAAAGACCATTGACACTATGAAGAAACTGCATCAACTAACAGGCAAATAATCAGCTAGCATCATAATGACAGGATCAAATCACACATAACAATATTAACCTTAAATGTAAATGGGCTAAATACCCCAATTAAAAGACACAGACTGGCAAATTGGGTAACAGCAGCTTTGACTCTCCAGTCTGCAGGGTGAAATGTGGGTGCCCCACTTGGGCAAGCTTCCATGTTTTTGCCTCAGCTATCCAGAGACTTCTGGGTTATCTCTTATTTATACATCCCTAGGAGACGTATAATGAACATGGGTGAATGTTCTACCCTTGGTCCAGTTTGCTGTGGCCAAGAGAGACAGAGTCATGAAGTAAGAAAGGCAATGAGGTGAGAACAAAAATACATCCCTCAAAAAAGCAATGCACCACAAAAAAAAAAAGGAGAGAAGAGAGCCCAAAGGAGAAGAAAGCTGGCTGGATAACATTTATTGACTATCTCCCAGGTGTCTTACTATGTTCTAGATGTTAGAATGAACACAACGTGTGATGGTTAATATTAGGTGTCAACTTGACTGAATTGAGAAATGGCCAGATGGCTAGTAAAGTATTGTTTCTGGATGTGTCTGGGTATATACCCAGAAAAGTTGTTGCCAGAGGAGATTGACATTTGAGTCAGTGGACTGGGAGAGGAAGACTCATACTCATTGTTGGTGGGCACCATCCAATCACCTGCCAGTACAAGAACAAAGCAGACAGAAAAAGGGCGATAGGGTTGCTTGCAGAGTCTCCGGGCTTTCTCTCCTCCTGCCCTTGGACATCAGATTCAAGGTTAGTTGGCCTTTCAACTCTGGGTCTTACACCAGCAGCCTCCTGGGGGTTCTTGTGCCTTAGGCCTCAGACTGATGGCTGCACTGTCAGCTTCCATGGTTTTGAGGCTTTTGGACTTTGAGCCACGCTACTGGCTTCTTGCTTTTCCCAGCTTGCAGGTAGCCTATCCTGGGGCTTCATCTTGTAATCATGTGAACCAATTCTCCCGATAAACTCCCTTTTATATGTACATATATCTTATTAGTTCTGTCCCTCTGGAGAATGCTGGCTAATGCATAAGGGACAAATAAAGCATGACCTTCTAAGGACCTAGTTGGGGAGACCAGAGAGACATGGAAGAGACAATTCCTGGTCAATATGCAACAGCATTTACCCATGAGCTGAACTGCAAGACCAAGATGCTGTGCCTCAGGTTGCAGAAGGAGTAGGGTCTGTGGCAGTGAGAAGGAAATTCGAGTTTACTGTGCCAAGCATCTGCTAGTATGTTCTTATCTGACTCCAGCCTCTCAACAATTTATCTATAAGATAAATGCTACCTGAGAAAACTTCCTGGAGGATAGAGGGAAAGGGCATGTTAGTGGAGATAGTAGCATGGTCAAAGTCTTGGTGGTCAAAAAGACCATGGTTTGTGCAGGGGAGATTCAGGTAACCAGTCTAAATGCTTTAAACTCTCCAGTCTGCAGGGTGAAATGTGGATGCCCCTCCTGGGCAAGCTTCCATGTTTTTGCCTCACCTATCCAGAGACTCTGGTGTAAGACCCAGAGTTCAAATCCTTTGAAGTAGGAAATGCTTTGAAAGGGTGGAATTTGTAGGAAGGAAGTTTAATAAGAGCTCAAATGAATGAAACCAATATTCGTTTATTCAATTTACTTCTTGATCCCTACTATGTTGTATGCCAGGCTCTGGGTGTGTCCCTGCTATGGTGCGCCAGTCAGGTATTAGGGACAAAGAGATAAATAAGATACAGCACAAACTTTGAGAAGTCCACAGTCTAGTGGGCAGAAGAATACATGTTGGAAACAACAGGCACATGCTTCACACATTTCAGAGACTGAAATGTCACCCATAGATTCTGGTTTCTCGGTATATCAGCCATGTTTTTCCATGGCAAATAAGTAAGGCAGAGGATTAAACTCAGAACATCATTAGTGCAGGCTTTATGTGTCTCTACCATTTTAAAAAGCATCTAAGGAGATTTTTAAAAGAGATTTAACAATCTAATAGTCAAGTCTTTGGGGATTTTAGGGTGACCTGGTACCCAAAGCAACAGCATGCTGAAGACACTAATCTACAGTACCAACTCTGAATAATACTCTAAAAAAGTTGATGCCATACCATTGGGCAGTCACTTTGTAATGCTGTTCATATAGAATAAATCTCATTTTTAACAAAAATGTATCTTTAAGATATATACAACAATTACCCTAGAAATAAATTGGGCTGTCTATTATATTGATATATATGCAATCTTGGAAATTTGTCTCTAGTGCCTGGTTTACTATACACCAACAGAATTTAGAGCTCCATTAAAATACTTTATAGCATTCAGGCAGCAATGTTCCTATTTCTTATGCGGATACATTGGAAACATGGTTGGGGCTGTCATTCATCCCTGGCACCTAAATGTTTTTCACAAATAGTTATTGCCTTAAGAAAGTATCACCAAATGAAATGTTTTTATTTGGTTCTTTGGTGATATGTCAATAGACATTAAAATAAAAACTTCCTGTACTTAGGTGCAATAGTCCCCTTCAAAGTGTTTTCAAGAGGAGCTGGAGGGTCTCTAAGGACCCATCAGTGGGAATGAGGAGGCAGAGCTGAGGGATTATTACCTCTTAAAAGGATAGATCTTTCTATTGGCCACTTCACCTTTATTGGGAAGGAGGGAGCATAATAGAATTTTATATGTACTATCACACATCCAGAGGAGGATCGTTGATATGCTGTATGCCTCGTGCATCTGCCAGCTTGGGAGCAGGGCACACATGGGCCTTATCTCTAGACACCAACAAAATGCAGTTGTCCATTTCTTCAATGAACTCAGTTTGTGGTAATATCTTTGGATATACCATGAACTGAGTTCATTGGAGAAACGAGAGATTACCATGAACCGAGTTCATTGAAGAAATGGACACCTGGATGTGGTTCAGGAGGAGGATAATATGCAGGCCTTACACAATGACTTATTTATAATCTATTTCAATAAGGAGGCCTCATAAAACAATGAAAATAGATTTTTTTCTTCCATAAATTAGACTTACCTTCCCAACTGTATTGCCTGGGGTTTTATATATATATGTATATATGTGTATATATACACATATATATATATAAAATATATATGGATATCATATGTATGGAAATTTGATTCATTCCTTATTAGTCATATAACAATAGTATTACTAAAAATAGCAATAGCACTCCCTTAGCCCCTTCATTGCTTTAGTTTTCTCCATAGCACATATTGCCTGACATAATATTTATTTTATTATTTCTGTATGATTTTCCTCCCTCCACTAGAATGTAAATGCCATGTGGGCAAAGATTTTGACTTCTTTCTCCTCCCCCACCCTCTGCATCTATCCCCAGAGCCTAGAACATGTCTAGCTCAAAGCATGTGCTCAAAAAATATTTTGTAAACAAATGAAAAAGCTATCCTTTAGTAAGTCTTGATTACATACTTTCCTCATTTAATTAATACAATACTATTAGTAATATTATTTCCATATTTTTAAGAAAATATATGAATTATTTTTCATATAAAGAGCTAAAATGTGGCCAGCATGGTGGCTCATGCCTGTAATCCCAGCATTTTGGGAGGCCGAGGCAAGTGGATCACTTGAGGTCAGGAGTTCGAGATCAGCCTGACCAACATGGTGAAACCCCATCTCTACTAACAATACAAAAATTTGCTGGGCCTCATGGCTGTAATCCCAGATACCTGGGAGGCTGAGGCAGGAGAATTGCTTGAACCTGGGAGGCAGAGGTTGTAGTGAGCTGAGATTGCGCCACTACACTCCAGCCTTGGCGACAGAGCTAGACTCTATCTCAAACAAACAAAAAGTTAAAATACTACTAGAGCCAGATTATAGTCTTTAAATACCATTTTCTAGTAAAATGAACAAAGGCTTCCTAGAGAAATGACTGATTCTAGATCTAGTGTGGGAAATACATAGAATGAGACTAGAACATCCTGTTATGCAGAAAGCAAAGAAGCTATCAAAGACTACTTGAGTTGTGTCAAAGAGTTAAAAGACCAATTTAAAGGGACTCCCACTGTCCAAAGCTGGGGCAATAATGATTTTAAAAAGAATAACTGCAACAGATTGAAAACCTTAAAATGTTAAAATCCATTAGTTCATAATAGTACTGCCAAAAAAACAAACAAAAAAAACCATCTGATTGGTCACCTTTGCAAGATACTAGGGAACACCCTCTTCATTCTGGAAGTGGTAAATAAGAGAATCAAGACTCAGTTTCATCTCAGAGATATAAAGAGTAGAAAGCAGTATTGTTCCCACACTTACAGCATGAAAAAAGCTTAAAAAATGCAAATAAGCAACTTTTCTTGAACTTTCAGAGAACTGAGGTCACAGGGCAAATAACTAACCTGAAATCTAGTGTTGAAGACAAAATGCACAAGACAATTAAGGAGATGATTATATTTAGACTACTGTAATAGAAGAACACCTTGGATTCAAAGATCAGAGTATCTCAGCAATGTGGTTTCATCCCGGACTTTTTAAGGAGAAGTAGATAAGTTACAGCTGGGGTGATTTACAGATGGTATCATTTTGCAGTTAGGGGAAGTCTCAGTCATGTTGCTGAACTAGAGATGTTTATTTCTACGTCTGCCCGGTTTCGGGGAAACAAACAGTTCTAGCTTTAGCTACTCATTCCTAAGGCTAGGGGTGAAAGGGAAAGGATCTATATCTGGCTTATCAACAGGTTCAAGCAAAAGGGGAAAAAAAAGATCTGTGTTTGACCTTGTCTCAGGTAAACACAAAAGTCTTATGCCAGTCATGACAAAGAGTGGACAGCAAGTTTTAGCTGAGTCATATTGGGAAGGGTGGTTCCTTGTGATGTCCTTTCCTGAAACACCAAATAATCGGAGAACTTCTTAACTATTGCTGTCTGCTGGGAGCACAAGACAGTAAATTTCAGCATTGTTCCTGGAGAGAGACAGGTGCCTACAGAGAGAAACAGGACCAGGACAGCTGCCTATCTGATGCAGAATACCAAACACCATGTAAGTGCATAAGAAGGTTCATATATAAACTTTTAAGGAATTCCTAAAGTCTGGATATGGGCTATAAGAGTGTTAATTTCTTGGGAGCCACAGAAACAGAGGTTTGCAAACTCTTACAGGTGTAATTTCTCTCAGGTGTTCAGCTTACTTTAGCTTTAGCCCCTGCTGAAACTTCACGGAGACCCATCACCCCTTTCAAATAAAAGCGTTCATCTTCAGAAGGAAGCACAATAAAAACTGTAGCCTTAAGAAGCTGGAAGCAATTCATTGCAGCTGGGCCCGGAGAAAAGGAAAACATTTTCTATCCCTGAGAGAAAGGCAGGAACAGTACCAAGCCCAGCACAAGTCTGCAGGAGGGTAAGACCACACCCCCTTGAGACAGGTGCTCAGGGATTGTCCACGACTGAGGCTCAACCAGAAGATCAGAGAACATCGCCCTGCTTTGCAGCAAGTGTTAAGAAAAAATAACAGTGGAATAAGATATGAGAAGCACAAGAAGTGGATTTTCTTTGGGGAGCAGGGCAAAGGGAAGACCCAGTGCCAAGCCAATATATCCGAAGCCAACGGGGGAGCAGACATTGAGAAAAACACTCCAGCAGATTATCCTACATCCTGAAACAAGGTAGGCCTCTCCATGAGTAAAGTCATTTTTTCTTTAATCCTTATAAAATCTATTTATTTTTTGCCTTCTATTCTGCTTCCTCATATAGCAATTAGCTTTCTTGTTATTACTTGCCTCATGTGTGCATTTCCATCCCTTTACTTCCAACTTTCCTATGTCACTTTATTTCAGATGTGCTTCTTGTAAAAGTACATCACTGTTTTTGATGTTTGTTGTGTTGCAATTTTATAATGGCCATTTTGAATCCCTTGATCAGAAATGTATCCTTGGAAGGTTTAGAGAGGATCATAACCTTGGCTAAAGCCACTTGCCCAGTGGCATGATGACCTGCTGCTACATTGCCTTTAACTTCCATACTGTCTTTTTACCTGGGCTTCAATTTGATAACAGCCACCTCTCTAGGAAGTAGGAATGCAACTAAATGTCTCTTAACTTGCTGTCCACTTTTGATAGAAGTTACAGGGAGGTGAGAGATGCTTTTTCTTTCCAAAGCATCCGAAAGTCACGTACTACTCTAGAGTAACCCTGCTATCTGTATATAAGTCTATTCTCTGGTCTTTGGCTAGTTGAAAAATTCTAGAAGGTGCAATAAATTCTGCCACCTGGGGTGCCTTTTCCTCAGACAGAGGACTGTATTCTAAAGGAGAGCTTGGATTAGTGATGGAATATCTTGCTCGATAACCTCCAGATTCAGTTTTTGTTACAGTAAGTAGCTAGTCAGGTATAAGCAGGGCATAAAAGAGCTCCCCACCACCCAATACATACTCCAGTAGTGTCAGGTGACCATCCAGTGATGGTCAGGCAGTGTTAACTGTCTCTCTAAGGAAATAATTGATCCCAGCTGGCACTAGGGAAAGACAGTCTCCTAATAGATAGAAAATACCTGAAACTGGCAATTTGCAGCTTCCCAGTAAGATCTGAGGAGTTGAGAGAAGTGACACAAGACCCGGAAGTATGCCAACATATGAAACCCCAAGTCAAAAAGGTCAAACTGTGCACTTGTCTTTCAAGTTGCCCACTTGGTTCTCTTCCAAGTGTACTTTCCTTCCTTTCATTCCTGTTCTAAGGTTTTTAAATAAATGTTCTCTCCTGCTCTAAAACTTTCCTCAGTCTCTCCTTCTGCCTTAAGCCCCGAAGTCAAATACTTTCTTCTGAGCAGGCAAGAACTGAGGTTGCTGCAGACCAGTACCTATTTGCCACTATTAACATATTTTGGTGCCTTGTGACTCGGATACCTTCCACTATTAACATTTTGAGGTATGATCCATAACAAAGATTATGAGGTCGTGGTTCTCAATATGAGTCTCAGATAAATCTGACTGTGGTACCGAGGGTTCCCTAATTAAGAAAAGATAATTCTGAGGTTCAGCTCCCCATCTTCTTGCAGGGCAGGAGAGTGACAGTGTTTAGGTTTTGTTGTGGTGAATAACCCATGTAAGAGGCAGGGAGTAATAGCATCTCATAAGAGGTTAATCAGATGGCTGAAAAGTGCTATGTGTCCTCAGTAATGTCTGTACTGTGTGAGGAACCTGAGGTCAAGTAGGGAGCCAAAACCAGTTCAGCAGAAACATCACCAAGTTTGCAGTAGCAGCTGTGGTTCTCAGACAAGGAGGATGAACCTTTGCCCCTGGGTCTACTGATGATGCAGTTAAAACCCAAAGGGCTTGTCCCAATCACTCATATGCAAACAGATGAAATGTTTTTTGGTTTTTGTTGTTGTTGTTTTAGTTAGAGATACCTAGATAAGGAGGCAATTGAAAAACCTTCAGGTTCCAGAAGTCCTGCTCCCATTTGGACTTTCAGAGCAGAAGTCTGTTCCTGAGGATTTATTCGTAAAAAGGTTTTGCAATCTCAGAAAAACTTAGAACCCATTGTCTGCAATATCCACTTAAACCTACAGATCCTTTCTATTGTAGTTTGTAAGAGATCCAGGGCATGTTTGAATAGCCTTCAGTCTAACAGTTTTTCCCCTCTTGTGCCCTATTCGATAAACTATTCAGGAAAAATTGTAATTTATCTTTTGGAACTTTAAGTCCATTTTCTAAGACTGAGAGCAAGTAAATGGAATATTTTTAATAGTCTTGTTCTCAAAAAAGAGTATGAGATCAACTACATAGCATATTAGAACTGAATCACAAGATAAATTTAGATCTTTTTTATTTTTTAATTTTCTAAATTATACTTGAAATTCTGGGATATATGTTGCAGAATGTACAGGTTTGTTACATAGATATACACGTGCCATGGTGGTTTGCGGCACCCATCAACCCATCATCTACATTAGGTATCTCTCCTAATGCTGTCCCTCCCCCACCCCATGACAGGCCCTGGTGTGTGATGTTCTCCTCCCTGGATCCATGTGTTCTCATTGTTCAATACCCAACTGTGAGTGAGAACATGTGGTGTTTGGTTTTTTGTCCTTGTGATAGTTTGCTGAGAATGATGGTTTCCAGCTTCATCCATGTCCCTACAGAGGACATGAACTCATCCTTTTTTATGGCTTCATAGTATTCCATGGTGTATATGTGCCACATTTTCTTAATCCAGTCTATCATTGTTGGACATTTGGGTTGGTTCCAAGTCTTTGCTATTGTGAATAGTGCCGCAATAAACATATGTGTGCATGTGTCTTTATAGCAGCATGATTTATAATCCTTTGGGTATATACCCAGTAAAGGGATGGCTGGGTCAAATGGTATTTCTAGTTCTAGATCCCTGAGGAATCGCCACACTGACTTCCACAATGGTTGAACTAGTTTACAGTCCCACCAACAGTGTAAAAGTGTTCCTATTTCTCCACATCCTCTCCAGCACCTGTTGTTTCCTGACTTTTTAATGAACGCCATTCTAACTGGTGTGAGATGGTATCTCATTGTGGTTTTGATTTGCATTTCTCTGATGGCCAGTGATGAGGAGCATTTTTTCATGTGTCTTTTGGCTGCATAAATGTCTTCTTTTGAGAAGTGTCTGTTCATATCTTTTGCCCACTTTTTGATGGGGTTGTTTGCATTTGTCTTGTAAAATTTGTTTAAGTTCATTGTAGATTCTGGATATTAGCCCTTTGTAAGATGAGTAGATTGCAAAAATTTTCTCCCGTTCTGTAGGTTGCCTGTTCACTCTGATGGTAGTTTCTTTTGCTGTGCAGAAGCTCTTTAGTTTAATTAGATCCCATTTGTCAATTTTGGCTTTTGTTGCCATTGCTTTTGGTGTTTTAGACATGAAGTCCTTGCCCATGCCTATGTCCTGAATGGTAATGCCTAGGTTTTCTTCTAGGGTTTTTATGGTTTTAGGTCTAACGTTTAAGTCTTTAACCCATCTTGAATTAATTTTTGTATAAGGTGTAAGGAAGGGATCCAGTTTCAGCTTTCTACATATGGCTAGCCAGTTTTCCCAGCACCATTTATTAAATAGGGAATCCTTTCCCATTTCTTGTTTTTGTCAAGTTTGTCAAAGATCAGATAGTTGTAGATGTGTGGCATTATTTCTGAGGGCTCTGTTCTGTTCCATTGATCTATATCTCTGTTTAGGTACCAGTACCATTCTGTTTTGGTTACTGTAGCCTTGTAGTGTAGTTTGAAGTCAGGTAGCATGATGCCTCCAGCTTTGTTCTTTTGGGTTAGGATTGACTTGGCAATGCAGGCTCTTTTTTGGTTCCATATGAACTTTAAAGTAGTTTTTTCCAATTCTGTGAAGAAAGTCATTGGTAACTTGATGGGGATGGCATTGAATCTATAAATTACCTTGGGCAGTATGGCCATTTTCATGATATTGATTCTTCCTACCCATGAGCATGGAATGATCTTCCATTTGTTTGAATCCTCTTTTATTTCAATGAGCAGTGTTTTGTAGTTCTCCTTGAAGAGGTCCTTCACGTCCCTTGTAAGTTGGATTCCTAGGTATTTTATTCTCTTTGAAGCCATTGTGAATGGGAGTTCACTCATGATTTGGCTCTCTGTTTGTCTATTATTGGTGTATAAGAATGCTTGTGATTTTTGTACATTGATTTTGTATCCTGAGACTGCTGAAGTTGCCTAGCAGCTTAAGGAGATTTTGGGCTGAGACAGTGGGTTTTCTCGATATACAATCATGTCATCTGCAAAGAGGGACAATTTGACTTCCTCTTTTCCTAATTGAATGCCCTTTATTTCCTTCTCCTGCCTGATTTCCCTGGCCAGAACTTCCAACACTATGTTGAATAGGAGTGGTGAGAGAGGGCATCCCTGTCTTGTGCCAGTTTTCAAAGGGAATGCTTCCAGTTTTTGCCCATTCAGTATGATATTGGCTGTGGGTTTGTCATAGATAGCTCTTATTATTTTGAGATACGTCCCATCAATACCTAATTTATTGAGAGTTTTTAGCATGAAGGGTTGTTGAATTTTGTCAAAGGCCTTTTCTGCATCTATTGAGATAATCATGTGGTTTTTGTCATTGGTTCTGTTTATATGCTGGATTATGTGTATTGATTTGTGTATATTGAACCAGCCTTGCATCCCAGGGATGAAGCCCACTTGATCATGGTGGATAAGCTTTTTGATGTGCTGCTGGATTCAGTGTGCCAGTATTTTATTGAGGATTTTTGCATTGATGTTCATCAGGGATATTGGTCTAAAATTCTCTTTTATTGTTGTGTCTCTGCCAGGCTTTGGTATCAGGACGATGCTGGCCTCATCAGATGAGTTAGGGAGGATTCCCTCTTTTTCTGTTGATTGGAATAGTTTCAGAAGGAATGGTACCAGCTCCTCCTTGTACCTCTGGTAGAATTAGGCTGTAAATCCATCTGGTCCTGAACTTTTTTTGGTTGGTAAGCTATTAATTATTGCCTCAATTTCAGAGCCTGTTATTGGTCTATTCAGAGATTCAACTTCTTCCTGGTTTAGTCTTGGGAGGAGGGTGTGAGTGTCAAGGAATTTATCCATTTCTTCTAGATTTTCTAGTTTATTTGTGTAGAGGTGTTTATAGTATTTTCTGATGGTAGTTTGTATTTCTGTGGGATCAGTGGTGATATCCTCTTTATCATTTTTTATTGCATCTATTTGATTCTTCTCTCTTTTCATCTCTTTTCTTCTTTATTGGTCTTGCTAGCAGTCTATCAATTTTGTTGATCTTTTCAAAAAACCAGCTCCTGGATTCATTGATTTTTTGAAGGGTTTTTTGTGTCTCTATCTCCTTCAGTTCTGCTCTGATCTTAGTTATTTCTTGCCTTCTGCTAGCTTTTGAATGTGTTTGTTCTTGCTTTTCTAGTTCTTTTAATTGTGATGTTAGGGTGTCAATTTTAGATCTTTCCTGCTTTCTTTTGTGGGCATTTAGTGCTATAAATTTCCCTCTACACACTGCTTTGAATGTGTCCCAGAGATTCTGGTATGTTGTATCTTTGTTCTCATTGGTTTCAAAGAACATCTTTATTTCTGCCTTCATTTCGTTATGTACCCAGTAGTCATTCAGGAGCAGGTTGTTCAGTTTCCATGTAGTTGAGCAGTTTTGAGTGAGTTTCTTAATCCTGCGTTCTAGTTTGATTTCACTGTGGTCTGAGAGACAGGTTGTTATAATTTCTGTTCTTTTACATTTCCTGAGGAGTGCTTGACTTCCAAGTATGTGGTCAGTTTTGGAATAGGTGTGGTGTGGTGCTGAAAAGAATGTATATTCTGTTGATTTGGGGTGGAGAGTTCTGTAGATGTCTATTAGGTCCTCTTGGTGCAGAGCTGAGTTCAATTCCTGGATATCCTTGTTAAATTTCTGTCTCGTTGATCTGTGTAATGTTGACAGTGGGGTGTTAAAGTCTCCCATTATTATTGTGTGGGAGCCTAAGTCTCTTTGTAAGTCTCTAAGGACTTGCTTTATGAATGTGGCTGCTCCTGTATTGGGTGCATATATATTTAGGATAGTTAGCTCTTCTTGTTGAATTGATCTCTTTACCATTATGTAATGGCCTTCTTTGTCTCTTTTGATTTTTGTTGGTTTAAAGTCTGTTTTATCAGAGACTAGGATTGCAACCTCTGCTTTTTTTTGTTTTCCATTTGCTTGGTAGATCTTCCTCCATCCCTTTATTTTGAGCCTATGTGTTTCTCTGCTCATGAGATGGATTTCCTGAATAGAGCACACTGATGGGTCTTGACTCTTTATCCAATTTGCCAGTCTGTGTCTTTAATTGGAGCATTTAGCCCATTTACATTTAAGGTTAATATTGTTATGTGTGAATTTGATCCTGTCATTATGATGTTAGCTGGTTATTTTGCTCATTAGTTGATGCAGTTTCTTCCTAGCCTCGATGGTCTTTACAATTTGGCATGTTTTTGCAGTGGCTGGTATGGGTCGTTCCTTTCCATGTTTAGTGCTTCCTTCAGGAGATCTTTTAGGGCAGGCCTGGTGGTGACAAAATCTCTCAGCATTTGCTTGTCTGTAAAGTATTTTATTTTTCCTTCACTAATGAAGCTTAGTTTGGCTGGATATGAAATTCTGGGTTGAAAATTCTTTTCTTTAAGAATGTTGAATATTGGCCCTCATTCTCTTCTGGCTTGTAGAGTTTCTGCCAAGAGATCCGCTGTTAGTCTGATGGGCTTCCCTTTGTGGGTAACCGGACCTTTCTCTCTGGCTGCCCTTAACATTTTTTCCTTCATTTCAACCTTGGTGAATCTGACAATTGTGTCTTGGAGTTGCTCTTCTCGGGGAGTATTTTTGTGGTGTTCTCTGTATTTCCTGAATTTGAATGTTGGCCTGCCTTGCTAGATTGGGGAAGTTCTCCTGGATAATATCCTGCAGAGTGTTTTCCAACTTGGTTCCATTCTCCCTGTCACTTTCAGGTACACCAGTCAGACATAGATTTGGTCTTTTCACATAGTCCCATATTTCTTGGAGACTTTGTTCATTTCTTTTTATTCTTTTTTCTCTGAACTTCTCTTCTCGCTTCATTTCATTCATTTGATCTTCCATCACTGATACCCTTTCTTCCAGTTGATCGTATCAGTTACTGAGGCTTGTGCATTTGTCACGTAGTTCTCGTGCCATGGTTTTCAGCTCCATCAGGTCCTTTAAGGACTTCTCTGCATTGGTTTTTCTAGTTAGCCGTTCATCTAATTTTTTTTCAAGATTTTTAACTTCTTTGCCATGGGTTGGAACTTCCTCCTTTAGCTTGGAGTCATTTGATCGTCTGAAGCCTTCTTCTCTCAACTTGTCAAAGTCATTCTCCATCCAGCTTTGCTCCGTTGCTGGTGAGGAGCTGTGTTCCTTTGGAGGAGGAGAGGTGCTCTGCTTTTTAGAGTTTCCAGTTTTCCTGCTTTGTTTTTTCCCCATGTTTGTGGTTTTATCTACCTTTGGTCTTTGATTATGGTGATGAACAGATGGGTTTTTGGTGTGGATGTCCTTTCTGTTTGTTAGTTTTCCTTCTAACAGTCAGGACCCTCAGCTGCAGGTCTGTTGGAGTTTGCTGGAGGTCCACTCCAGACCCTGTTTGCTTGGGTATCAGCAGCGGAGGCTGCAGAACAGCGGATATTGGTGAACAGCACATGTTGCTGCCTGATCGTTCCTCTGGAAGTTTTGTCTCAGAGGAGTACCTAGCCATGTGAGGTGTCAGTCTGCCCCTACTGGGGGTGCCTCCCAGTTAGGCTACTCGGGTGTCAGGGACCCACTTGAGGAGGCAGTCTGTCCGTTCTCAGATCTCTCGTTGTGTGCTGGGAGAACCACTACTCTCTTCAAAGCTGTCATACAGGGACATTTAAGTCTGCAGAGGTTTCTGCTGCCTTTAGTTTGGCTATGCCCTGCCCCCAGAGGTGGAGTCTACAGGGGCAGGCAGGCCTCCTTGAACTGCGGTGGGCTCCACCCAGTTCGAGCTTCCCAGCCGCTTTGTTTACCTACTCAAACCTAGGCAATGGTGGGCGCCCCTCCCCCAGCCTCACTGCCGCCTTGCAGTTTGATCTCAGACTGCTGTGCTAGCAATGAGTGAGGCTCTGTGGGCGTAGGACCCTCTGAGCAAGGCACAGGATACAATCTCCTGGTGTGCTGTTTGCTAAGACCATTGGAAGAGCACAGGATTAGGGTGGGAGTGACCTGATTTTCCAGGTGCCATGTGTCACCCTTTCTTTGACTAGGAAAGGGAATTCCCTGATCCCTTGCACTTCCCAGGTGAGGCGATGCCTCGCCATGCTTCGGCTCACACTGGGTGCACTGCACCCACTCTCCTGCACCCACTGTCCGACACTCCCCTGTGAGATGAACCTGGTACCTCAGTTGGAAATGCAGAAATCACCCGTCTTCTGCATCACTCACACTGGAAGCTGTAGACTGGAGCTGTTCCTATTCGGCCATCTTGGCTCCACCCCCCACATTTTCTTTATCCAGTCTATCATCGATGGGCATTTGGATTGGTTCCAAGTCTTTGATATTGTGAATAGTGTGGGAATAAACATACATGTGCATGTATCTTTATAGTAGAATGATTTATAATACTTTGGGTATATACCCAGTAATGGGATTGCTGGGTCAAATGACATTTCTGGTTCTAGATCCTTGAGGAATCGCCACACTGTCTTCCACAATGGTTGAAATAATTTACACTCCCACCAATTGTGTAAAAGCATTCCTATTACTCCACATCCTCTCCAGCATATGTTGTTTCCTGACTTTTTAATGTTCACCATTTTAACTGGCTTGAGAGGCTATCTCATTATGGTTTTGATTTGCATTTCTCTAGTGACCAGTGATGATGAGCTGTTTTTCATGTTTGTTGTTCACATAAATGTTGTCTTCTGAGAAGTTGTCTCTTCACATCCTTCACACACTTTTTGATGGGGTTGTTTTTTTCTTGTAAATTTGCTTAAGTTTTTTGTAGGTTCTGAATATTAGCTCTTTGTCAAATGGATAGATTGCAAAAATTTTCTCCCATTCTGTAGGTTGCCTCTTCATGATGATGATAGTTTATTTTGCTGTGTAGAAGCTCTTTCATTTCATTAGACCCCATTTGTCAATTTTGGCTTTTGTTGCAATTGCTTTTGGTGTTTTAGTTATGAAGTCTTTGCCCATGCCTATGTCTTGAATGGTATTGCCTAGGTTTTCTTCTAGGGTTTTTATGGTTTTAGGTCTTACATTTAAGTCTTTAATCCATCTTGAGTTAATTTTTGTATAAGGTGTAAGGAAGGGGTCCAGTTTTAGTGTTCTGTGTATGGCTAGCCAGTTTTCCCAACACTATTTATTAAATAGGGCATCCTTCCCTAATGTTTGTTTTTATTAGATTTGTCAAAGATCAGATGGTTGTAGATGTGTGGTGTTATTTCTGAGGCCTCTGTTCTGTGGTCTGTATATCTGTTTTGGTACCAGTAACATGCTGTTTTGATTACTGTAGGCTTGTAATATAATTTGAAGTCAGGTAGCGTGATGCTTCCAGCTTTGTTCTTTTTGCTTAGGATTTTCTTGGCTATGTGGTCTCTTTTTTGGTTCCATGTGAAATTTAAAGTAGTTTTTTCTAATTCTGTGAAGAAAGTCAATGGTAGCTGGATGGGAATAGCATTGAATCTATAAATTACTTTGGGCAGTATGGCCATTTTCATGATATTGATTCTTCCCATTCATGAGGATGGAATGTTTTTTCCATTTGTTTGTGTCCTCTCTTATTTTGTTGAGCAGTGGTTTGTGGTTCTCCTTGAAGAGGTCCTTCACATCCCTTGTAAGTTGTATTCCTAGGTATTTTATTCTCTTTGTAGCAATTGTGAATGGGAGTTCACTCATGATTCGGCTGTTTGTCTATTACTGGTGTATAGAAATGCTTGTGATTTTTGCACATTGATTTTGTATCCTGAGACTTTGCTGAAATTGCTTATCACCTTAAGGAGATCTGGGGCTGTGACAATGGGGTTTTCTAATTATACAATCATGTCATCTGCAAACAGACAATTTGACTTCCTCTCTTCCTATCTGAATACATTTTATTTCTTTCTCTTCCCTGATTGCCTGGCCAGAGCTTCCAATACTATGTTGAATAGGAGTGGTGAGAGAGGGCATCCCTGTCTTGTGCCAGTGTTCAAAAGGAATGTTTCCAGTTTTTGCCCATTCTGTATGATATTGGCTGTGGGTTTGTCATAAATAGCTCTTATTATTTTGAGATCTGTTCTATCAATACCTAGTTTATTGAGAGGTTTTAGCATGAAGGGTGTTAAATTTTATCGAAGGTCTTTTCTGCATCTATTGAGATAATCATGTGGTTTTTGTCATTGGGTCTATTTATGTGATGGATTATATTTATTAATTTGCATATGTTGAGCCAGCCTTGCATCCCATGGATGAAGCCAACTTGATCATGGTGGATAAGCTCTTTGATGTGCTGCTGGATTCGGTTTGCCATATTTCTTTGAGGATTTTCACATCAATGTTCATCAAGGATATTGGCCTGAAATTTTCTTTTTTGGTTTGTCTCTGCCAGGTTTTGGTATCAGGATGATGCTGTCCTCATAAAATGAGTTAGGAAGGAGTCCCTCTTTTTCTATTGTTTGGAATAGTTTTAGAAGAAATGATACAAGCTCCTCTTTGTGCCTCTGGTAGAATTCGGCTGTGAATCATCTGGTTCTGGACTTTTTTTGGTTGGTAGGCTATTAATTACTGCCTCAATTTCAGAACTTCTTTTTGTTATTCATGAATTCGACTTCCTCTTGGTTTAGACTTGGGAGGATGTATGTTTCCAGGAATTTATCATTTCTTCTAGACTTTCTAGTTTATTTGCATAGAGGTGCTTATAGTATTCTCTGATGGTAGTTTGTATTTCTGTGGGATCAGTGGTAATATCACCTTTATTATTTTTTGTTGCATCTATTTGATTCTTCTCTTCTTCTTTATTAGTCTAGCTAGTGGTCTATCTATTTTGTTGATCCTTTCAAAAAACCAGCTCCTGGATTCATTGTTTTTTTTTTTTTTTTGAAGGGTTTTTGGTGTATTTATTTGCTTCAGTTCTGCTCTGGTCTTAGTTATTTCTTGTCTTCTGCTAGCTTTTGAATTTGTTTGCTCTCACTTCTCTAATTCTTTTAATTGTGATGCTAGGGTGTCGATTTTAGAACTTTCTTGATTTGTCTTGTGGGAATTTAATGCTATAAATTTCCCTCTACATACTGCTTTAGCTATGTCCCAGAGATTCTGGTATATTGTGTCTTTGTTCTCATTGGTTTCAAAGAACTTATTTATTTCTGCCTTAATTTCATTATTTACCCAGTAGTTATTCAGAAGCAGGTTGTTCAGTTTCCATGTATTTGTGCAGTTTCTTAATCTTGAATTTTAATTTGATTGCACTGTGGTCTAAGAGACTGTTAATGATTTCCGTTCTTTTGCATTTGCTGAGGAGTGTTTTACTTCCAATTATCTTGTCAATTTTAGAGTAAGTCAATTTTAGAGTAAGTCAATTTTAGAGTAAGTGCTGAGAAGAATGTATATTCTTTTGATTAGGGGTGGAGAGTTCTGTAGATGTCTAGTAGGTCTGCTTGTTCCAGAGCTGAGTTCAAGTCCTGGATATCCTTGTTAATTTTCTCGTTGATCTGTCTAATATTGACAGTGGGGTATTAAAGTCTCCCACTATTATTGTGTGGGAGTCTAAGTCTCTTTGTAGGTCTCTAAAACTTGCTTTATGAATCTGATTCCTTCTGTATTGGGTGCATATATATTTAGGATAGTTATTTCTTCTTGTTGCATTGATCCCTTTACCATTATGTAATGCCCTTCTTTGTCTCTTTTGATGTTTGTTGATTTAAAGTCTGTTTTATCAGAGACTAGGATAGCAACCCCTGCTTTTTTTTTTCTTTCCATTTGCTCGGTAAATCTTCCTCTTTATTTTGACCCTATGTGTGTCTTTGCATGTGAAATGGGTCCCCTGAATACAGCACACCAATGGGTCTTGATTCTTTATCCAATTTGCCTGTCTGTGTCTTTTAGTTGGGGCATTAGCCCATTTACATTTAAGCCTAATATTGTTATGTGTGAATTTGATCCTGTCATTATATGCTAGCTGGTTATTTTGCCCATTATTTCATGCAGTTTCTTCATAGTGTCAATGGTCTTTACAATTTTATATGTTTTTGCAGTTGCTGGTACCAATTGTTTCTTTCCATGTTTATTGCTTCTTGTAAGACAGGCCTGGTGGTGACAAAATCTCTCAGCATTTGCTTGTCTGTAAAGGATTTTATTTTTTCTTTACTTATGAAGCTTAGTTTGGCTGGATATGAAATTCTGGGTTGATTTGCATTTCTCTGATGGCCAGTGATGATGACCATTTTTTCATGTGTTTTTTGGCTGCATAAATGTCTTCTTTTGAGAAGTGTCTGTTCATATCCTTTGCCCACTTTTTGATTGGGTTGTTTGTTTTCTTCTTGTAATGCAAATCAAAACCACAATGAGATACCATCTCACACCAGTTAGAATGTCAATCATTAAAAAGTCAGGAAACAACAGGTGCTGGAGAGGATGTGGAGAAATAGGAACGCTTTTACACTGTTGTTGGGACTGTAAACTAGTTCAACCATTGTGGAAGTCAGTGTGGCGATTCCTCAGGGATCTAGAACTAGTAATACCATTTGACCCAGCCATCCCATTACTGGGTAGATACCCAAAGGATTATAAATCATGCTGCTATAAAGACACATGCACACATATGTTTATTGCAGCACTATTCACCATAGCAAAGACTTGGAACCAACCCAAATGTCCAACAATGATAGACTGGATTAAGAAAATGTGGCACATATACACCATGGAATACTATGCAGCCATAAAAAAGGATGAGTTCATGTCCTTTGTAGGGACATGGATGAAGCTGGAAACCATCGTTCTCAGCAAACTATCACAAGGACAAAAAACCAAACACCGCATATTCTCACTCATACGTGGGAATTGAACAATGAGAACACATGGACACAGGAAGGGAAACATCACACCCTGGGGCCTGTTGTGGGGTGGGGGGAGGGGGGAGGGATAGCATTAAGAGATATACCTAATGCTAAATGATGAGTTAATGGGTGCAGCACACCAACATGGCACATGTATACATATGTAACAAACCTGCACGTTGTGCACATGCACCCTAAAACTTAAAATATAATAATAATAAAATTTAAAAAAATTCTGGGTTGAAAATTCTTCTCTTTAAGAATGTTGAAGATTGGCCCCCACTCTCTTCTGGCATGTAGGGTTTCTGCAGAGAGATCCACCATTAGTCTGATGGGCTTCCCTTTGTGGTTAACCTGACCTTTCTCTCTGGCTTCCCTTAACATTGTTTCCTTCATTTCATCCTCGGTGAATCTGACAATTATGTGTCTCTCGGTTGCTCTTCTTGAGGAGGATCTTTGTGGTGTTCTCTGCATTTCCTGAATTTGAATGTTGGCCTGTCTTGATAGGTTGGGGAAGTTCTCCTGAATAATATCCTGAAGAGTGTTTTCCTCCTTGGTTCCATTCTCTTGTCACTTTCAGGTACAACAATCAAATGTAGGTTTGGTCTTTTCACATAGTCCCATATTTCTTGGAGGCTTTGTTCATTCCTTTTCACTATTTTTTCTCTAATCTTGTCTTTATGCTTTATTTCATTAAGTTGATCTGCAATCTCTGATATTCTTTCTTCTGCTTGATTAATTCAGCTATTGATACTTGTGTATGCTTCGTGAGGTTCTTCTGCTGTGTTTTTCAGCTCCATCGGGTCATTAATGTTCTTCTCTAAACTGGTTATTCTAGTTAGCAATTCCTCTAACCTTTTTTCAAGGTTCTTAGCTTCCTCGCATGGGGTTAGAAGATGCTCCTTTAGCTGGGAGGAGTTTGTTATTATCCACCTTCTGAAGCCTACTTCTGTCAATTCATCAAACTCATTCTCTGTCCAGTTTTTTCCCTTGCTGGTGAGGAGTTGTTATCCTTTAGAGGAGAAGAGGTGTTCTGTGTTTTGCAATTTTCAGTCTTTTTGCACTGGTTTCTCCCCATCTTCGTGGATTTATCTACCTTTGGTGTTTGATGTTGGTGACCTTCAGATGGGGTTTTGGTGTGGACATCGTTTTTGTTGATGTTGATACTATTCCTTTCTGTTTGTTAGTTTTCCTTCTAATAGTCAGGCCCCTCTGCTGCAGGTCTGCTGCAGTTTGCCAGATGTCCACTCCAGACACTGTTTGCCTGGGTATCACCAGTGGAGGCTGCAGAACAGCAAAGATTGCTGCCTGTTCCTTCCCCTGGAAGGTTCATTCCTGAGGAGCACCCGCTAGATGCCAGCTGGAGCACTCCTGCATGAGGTGTCTGTCAACCCCTGCTGTGTCTCCCAGTTGGGAGGCACGGGGGTCAGGGACCCACTTGAGGAGGCAGTCTGTCCGTGAGCAGAACTCCAGCACTGTGCCGGGAGATCTGCCACTCTCCTCAGAGCTGGCAGACAGGAATATTTAATTCTGCTGAAGCTGTACCTATAGCCGCCCCTGCCCCCAGGTGCTCTGTCCCAGGGAGATGGGAGTTTTATCTATAAGCCCCTGACTGCGGCTGCTGCCTTTCTTTCAGAGATTCCCTGCCCCAAGAAGAGGAATCTAGAGAGGCAGTCTGGCTATATCAGCTTTGCCAAGCTGCAGTGGGCTCCGCCCAGTTGGAACTTCCTTAAGGCTTTGTTTACACTGAGGGGAAAACCCCCTACTCAAGCCTCAGTAATGCCAGATGTCCCTCCCCTCACCAAGGTGGAGCATCCCAGGTCGACTTCAGACTGCTGTGCTAGCAGCAAGAATTACAAGCCAGTGGATCTTAGCTTGCTGGGCTCTGTGGGGGTGGGATCCACTGAGCTAGACCACCTGGCTCTCTGGCTTCAGCTCCCTTTCCAGGGGAGTGAATGGTTCTGTCTCACTGGCTTTCCAGTCACCACTGGGGTGTGAAAAGAAAATCCTGCACCTAGCTCAGTGTCTGCCCAAACGGCTGCCCAGTTCTGTGCTTTAAAACCAGTGCCCTTGTGGTGTAGGCACCAGAGGGAATCTCCTGGTCTGTGGGTTGCAAAGACCATAGGAAAAGCGTAGTATCTAGGCCAGAGTGCACTGTTCCTCATAGCACAGTCCCTCACAGCTTCCCTTGGCTAGGGGAGGGAGTTCTTCAACTGTTTGTGCTTCCTGGGTGAGGCATCGCCCCACCCTGCTTCTGCTCACCCTCCGTGGGCTGCACCCACTGTCTAACCAGTTTCAATGAGATGCACCAGGTACTTCAGTTGGAAGTGCAGAAATCACCCGCCTTCTGCGTTGATCTCGCTGGGAGCTGCAGAGCAGAGCTTTTCCTATTTGGCCATCTTGCCAGCCACTCCCAGATCTTTTAAGTCTTGTTTGAGGACTTGGGAAAAGTAGGAAAGGGCTTCAGTAACCCTCTGAGGCATGACTTTCTAGATAGAATGTTGTCTTTCTCAGGAAAAGGCAAAAGTATTGACTCTTCTAGTCTAGAGGCACACTGAAAAAGGCAGAGCAAAGGCTCACTGCAGGTAAGCAAGTGGCTTCTGGAGGAGTTGTGTGGGTTGGGGTATTTCTGGAAAGTGAGGAATAACAATTTTGCCAATGGCCTTGAAGTCTTAAGCAAATTGACACTGTCATCTGTTTGGGTTCTTTACTCACAGGACAGAAGTGTTACAGGGCTAATGCAGGGTATGAGAAGACCTTGGGATACAAGGCTTGCAACTATGGGTTTGATCCCTTACCTGTGTCTGAGTTCAAGGAATATTAGGGAAGTTTATGTAATGGTTTGATAGACTCTATCTGTATTTTTTATAGGTTCTGCTCTGATTATTTTGCCTACATCAGTAAAATTTTTGCCCATATAGTGTCACTTTTCTGTGGTATGCATTAAATGTAATGGGAGAAGCAGTGGCATATCTAGAGCAGACACATCTTGACCATGAACAGAGGAGTTCTCTGGAACCTCAAGAAATAGTCCTCCTGGCATGCTTTTAATCATTGCAGTTCCATTTGCAAAGTAACCATTCTATTAAATTGGCAGGGGTGGTATCACAGAGCAGGAAGGAATGTTTTTCAGTCAAAGACACAAGGGTTAGGTTAAGAACTGGGAGATGGGGAAAACCTGAGGGTTATTTGAAATACCTTCCACATAAGTTGTAAGTTTACTCGGAGGAAGAAGTTAAGAAAGGTAACAAGGTATAATGCAGAAAAAGTGGCACACATATCTTTTTTTGTATGAGTTGAACTAGGAATTGATTAGCATGACTGTATTCATAGTTAATTTACTTTGAGTGTTTGAGGGTATGGCAAGATATTGAATGCTTTTTCATTCCTTGGAATGCCTTCATTGATCCAAATTGAGGGATGTTTCTTTGTCTTGGTTTTTCTTTTATAAGATGGGTTCATCTATTTCCAGTGTTCCTTCTGTTAACAATATCTACAAGTGTCCTTGTCAGCAGGTGGTTGGTTGGGGAATGGACTACCTAGCTGTTTAATCTATAGTCCTATCAATTTACTTTAGAGCTTGTCTCACTTTTGTCCTAAAGCCCTGGCAAAATGTTCTGTCAGGTATTAGAGTTTAGCTAATGGGGCTGTTTCCCATTCTAATGTCTACTTTCACATTAGGACTTTAACGTCAGGTTTAACTCCATCGACAAAGTGAGACGAAAGGGCTGCTATCACAACAGCACCTTCTTTATTTCCAAGAGATGTCAGAAAGTATTTCCTACTCTATCTTGAGCAATCTGTAGTTTCATCTTTTGTGCCTATTTGCATGATTGAATTGTGGTCCTATCAATTTTTACTGTGAATGTTTCAGGAATGGCTTTTTATGAGATGTTGACCTAATTTTCTGGCCTGTTTTTGACCCTCAGGTTTGTTATGGAAAGAAGGATCCTGTAGATTGCTTTCTGGGTCAGCCCAATTATCTTTTGCCATTTAGGATTTAGTATCTGAGGTTTGGACCAATGTGTGTACAGGCTGATATAGGTCAGGTAACCCTAGGTCATATGTACCCAAAATAATTCTAAATTCTTCTATGAATATTTGCTGGTCTTGTTTGAGTTTAGGGAAATCCTTAGTTGCAGCTCTTGAATGAGCTCAGGTCCAAGGCTTCAGTTCGACAGTTGCCTGCAGGACAGGCTCATGAGAGGAATGGGTCCTTATAGGCAACTGGCACTGGGGGGTTTTAGGAAAGTTGTTGGGAAAGGTAGGGAGGCTGGACAAAGGGAAGAAGAGGTAGGAGGTGCAGAAGGAGAGAGATCAGCAGCATAAGAGGAAGACTTTGAGGTCCCTTGAACTGTCTAACCCCCCTGACCTGAGGTTCTTATTGATTATCCTGGACCTAATGATTGTGCTGTCCCTAGCACCCAGTAGGTGCTTTGGAGAATTCATTTGGTCATAAGCTTGGGCAATGGGAAGGGAGGCAGTTTCTAGAAGAGCTAGCAATGGAGGATAAGGACTGGGGGGAGGATTTACTATGGTAATAAGTCTAGTTCTTGCTTTAACTTTGTCAAGTTGCCCTTTAGCTTTAGCTGGAGGCTTTTTTAGTGATGCAATTTTTAATTCAGAGTTTTGTTTGGAGGTCCCTGAATACCAATCAAGAAATGCTACCCTTGCAGTGAGCCGAGATCGTGCCACTGCACTCCAGCCTGGGTGACAGAGTGAGACTGTCTCCAAAAAAAAAAAAAAGAAAGAAAGAAATGCTAACCATGGAGCTTGTAGAATCTTATTCCCTTTCTTTTCTTAGGTGCCTCTCCAACTATTTTATTCAAATTCAGTGTTCCCCAGAGTGGCACTGAAGACCTAAGTCATCTTCTGAAGTTATGCCATTTAGAGAGAGAGGCACAAGAATTAGGACTGTAATCAGATTACATATAAGAAGCAGGGATTTTTCCAGATACAGGAGAGAATTTAGACTTAGAGGACCCCATACGAGCTGGTGATAGTTGGTAGGAATGTAATGCTGTGCACTTCGTGTCTCAGGTCCACAACCTGACAGGTGGCGGCCTCCGAACATAGACCCAATAGTCTGTGCCCCTGGCAGGTGGAAAACCAGAAATAACATTGCCTCTGGGTCAAAGCCAAGCTCTCAGGAGCCAAATTCAGGATGGAAGAAGAACCTCATCTGGTTTCATTGGTGACCCACAGCAAAGTTTGTCCAATGGACACCAGTCCAACAAGATCTGAAAACTTCCCCGCCTGTGAGGCCAGCTTGAACAACAGGCCAATAAGGCCTTTGCCCATGTTCTGCCCTAGGATTCTCCTTCTTTTGACAAGTAACACTTTTAGACAGCACAACACAAAACAGTAGCACAAAAAATAGAAAAAAAAAAAGGTGGGGAGGGATGAAAAGAGATGGCCTGATTCAAACAAGGGCGCCAAACAAATAGGAACCAATAACAAAGCCAGTGACTCACCTGAGGATAAATAGCCAAGAAACTCAACACAAAGAGAGTAGAGTTCATGCCCAGGGTGTGGCATCATAGGATTCATAAGCTAGGAGCAGCAAGGCAAGAGGGGCCCTCGTGAATAGTGCACCTGGGTGAAGGCTGGGGTCTGTGCAGTGCACAGTGCAGATAGGGTCTCTGTGGAGCCTCCACAATAACTATGGAATGAAGACCAACCAGATGAGAATAACCAGGCATGGTTTATTCAGAGCCTGCCATAGCAAGGGAGTCAGCCACCATTATTTGTGCTTGGCAGAGGCTCAATGGCAGGCAGAGGAATGGTAAAGCTTTATAGTGAAAAAAGGGAAGTCTTCAGGTATGCCCTATTGGAGGCTATTGGCATGGAGGAGCTGCAGGCAGGCTAACGAGAAACAGAGCATTCTATGTCGTTGGTTAGTGGTAAGTATTTGACTTTACCTAATTGGTCCTCTGTTGTACAAAAGTAGGTACAAAATTAGGAAAGCTGTCAGTTATTAATAAAGTCCTGCTTGGGGGTAATTATCATAGGTATTATTGTTTAGCTTCCTGGATTTTTGTTAGAAGTAGAGATCTGACACCCTACAAGTCTGACTTAGAAATAGCAGACTGGTTTCCTGGGCTGTTTACCACAGATTATGGGTTGACTTCCTGAGCTGGTTGCTGCAGATTGTGGGTCAGAGTTCTATTTTTATATATGGCCTGGCCATTCTCTGTTTGTATATCAAGTCTCTTGCATCAATCTGATTTATTCATGTGTAACTATTATGAGTTTCCAGCATATTTTAGAGTTTTACATGTATCGTTGACATTATCTTGCTTGACACTTAATGGTCTCTTAAACTGAATACTCGTGCCCATCTTTAGTTCTTGGCTATTCTTTCTGCTCTCATTGCTATTCCTTCATTATCAATTCTCACTCGCTCCAGAACTTCCGTTACAAACCTGTTAGTTTTTAGATCTCTCCTTTACATTTATTAACTTACTTTCTTTCTTTTCACCTGATTACTCCTTTGGCTGTATTTTGGAAAAATTCTTTACTCAATTTTCCAGCTAATTAATTTTTTCCTTTTAAGTGTTTATTTGATGTTTCAGTACATCTATTGATAATTTTTCCCCTCTAAGTTATATTTTTCATTCTAAGAAGGTAATATATTTTAAAGATTTTCTAAGTATGTAAATTATCTTTTTTAAAAATCATATTCTTATTTCTATTGCTAATTCTTTGTCTTTGGATATAAATTCTGCCATTGGTTGAGTTTGCTTCTTCCATGGTGTCAAATTTCCTCCTATATTTGATGATTTTTATATTGTGTGTTCACCTTGGTGCTTGAAATTTCCTGTTAAATTTTCCACTATCCAGTATTTCTACACTATGAGACCTTAGCAGTGTTACTATTTTGGATGAAATGTGTCTGGTGAGAATGGTCAAGGGTGGATTGAATGAGTTGAGTAGTGGCTGGCATTTGGTGCTTGAGCTCCCTATGTTTCTCCTGGCCCTGGAAGCAATGTCCTGCCTCTTTGATTTCAGCTCCCACCTACAGAAACCAACCCTCCATCCCTACCCCCACCCCTATGGCTGCAGCCTGGGCCCTGAGGAGTGATACACAAGATATTTTCTGCCTAGAGTATGTCAACTTAGCACCCTGTTTGTTGCTTCTGGATCACCTTCAGGTTCTGACATCCACCACCTCAATGCATGGGACTTTTAAAAATGAGATTTTTTTCAATTGTTTACGATAGAATTCTCCTTCAAGGAATTTCCCTGTCCCCTGATGCACACATACCTAGTTTTCTTTTCTTTATGGGGGGTGGGGGAGTCAGGGTCTTACTCTGTTGCCTAAGTTGGAGTGTAGTGGCATGATCATGGCTGACTGCAGCCTCAACCTCCTGGCCTCAAGTCATCTTCTGCCTCATTCCTCCTAAAGTGCTGGAATTACAGGTATAAGCTACTGCATTCAGCCTATACTGAATTTTTTTTTGGTACAGCCATACGTTTTTATTTTCATGTATTTTCTGTAACTTGTTTCAGTTTGGCATAGGATGTAGAAGATTGGTACACATGTTTAGTTTGCAGTCTTGTAACTGGAAACTTTTTAGTGTAGTAATTGTTAAAGTGTGATCCAAGGACCCCTGGAGGCCGCAAAGACTCTTTTAGAGAGTCTAAAAGATTCTTCCTTCTTCAGCCTCACATCTATGTGAAGTTGAATTCTCTTTATATACTTCAACCAACACAACATATTGCAGCAGATTGAATGCACAAACAGATATGACAATCCAGCTGTCTTCTATTAAGTCGGACATAAAAGAGATTTGCACAAGTATAGAACATTGCTATTCTTCTCATTGTTTATTGTTTTGAAATATATACTTATTTTTATAAAGTATTATTGATATTAACATGCAATAGATATCTTATTTAATGAATTAAATATTAAAAGAAAAAATAAAGGTTCATATTTATTAAAATAAGTAAAGATTTTCTATTATCTTATTTTTTTATTTTCACAAATTCCTTTGGACTATTCTTTTCCTCTCATTCCATATATTCCCCTTAACTAATTTGGTGTTATACATTGTTACCATTGTTATAGTGAATGAAGTGAAATTTTTAATATTTACAATTTCATGAGTCTAAATGTAATAAATGTATTGTTTTTTCTCACACAAAATAAGAATCTGTTTTAAATCTGATCATTCCAGTATTGATGTGTATGCTTTTGTATGCTACAGTGTTCATTCTAAATTAATTTTTACAGCCCTCCAGATTAGAAAGTAATGTTTTTGTTTTCCATAATTAATATTGGTTTAAATTTACCATTTTGTTTGCTTCCCTATTTCTTTTTCCATCTTGAATCTTCCTTCTGAAATAATTTTTCTTCCTCCTGAAGCACATATTCTTGAAGTTATTTCAGTAAGTCTTTTTTAAACTCTCAATTTTTGTCCAACAATATCTTTATTTTGCACATGTTCTTGAAAGATAGTTTGTTTTCCCATGTATCAATTCTAGATTGACAATGACATTTTTCACTTGGTACTTTACAGATAATGTCTTTTGTCATTCTAATGTCTTTCGTTTTCCAATATTGCTCTTTATAATGCAAATATCACTCTAATTCAGTGATTTTCAAAAGTGGTTCTTAGACCAGCAGCCTCAGAATCACTTTGGAGCTTTTTCGAAATGCAACTTTTAAAAATCTTATTCCAGATTTACTGAACCCAAACTTTGTAGTTGGGGTTCAGAAATGTGTTTTTAAAAGTCCTCCAAGTGATTCTACTGCCCACTTAAGTTTGAGAGCCAGCTATCTAATTGTTATTTCTGTAAAGGGTAAAGGTAATTCATCTTCTGTTTCTGGCTGCTTTTAAGGATTTTTGTCTTTAATGTTCTACAGACTCTGATAGGTCTATAAATAAATTTACTTTTATTTATTTTAGTTGGAATTTATTGGGCTTCCTGGGTCTAAGGATTGGTGGCTTTCATTAATTCTGGAAAACTGTAACCCATTAGCTCTTTAAATATTGATTTTACCCTACTTCCTATAGTCTTTGGAAGCTTCAATTATACTTATATTGGAGCTTCTCACTTTACATTTCATATTTTAAAATTATTTCCCCATGTTTTCTATATCTTATGTTTACTATATTTGGGATCAGGTTTTCAGCTATTCCCCAGAGAAGATTTGTGTTTACTTCTGCTAGGGACACATTAAATTCAATTTTCTTCTTGGGTTTTTGGACCACATAGGTAATATAAATTCTTCCCTCAAACCCATATGAATGCAGATTGTGTTAAAAATTCTCATGGGTAATTTTTTTCTTTATTTTTATTCTATTTTATATGGCACCAAGGCCAAGATCAGCATATCTACTCCTCTACCCCAATTTTCCTGTTTTTAAAAAAATTCATTCACTGAGGTCATTGCCTTTTGAAGGTCTTGGCTTTCCTGAAGTTTCTGAGCTTACCTGTATACTTACTTCCATGGCCTAGGCTTTGTCTACTATCTCCTGAACCCACAAACTATTGAAACAAAGACAGAAACCACCAAAAGATTAGCAGATACTCTGGGGCAAAAGCTAGCTCTAGAATTAGCTTAACCTTGTGGATTTTTGCTTGCTTGTTGTTTTTTTCCCTCCACTAATTGGGACATTTATATTTATATCTATATCTTGGTGGTTGAGCTATCAGTGAAGTGCATTAATTTTATTCAATATTTTGAAACATACTGAGCTTCTTGTCAGTTCTGTTACCAAACATTGAGGTCACTTGAATTATCTAACCCCCATGACCTCAGGTTCTTATCACTACCCATACTCCTCATTGAATATCCTGGACCTAGTGGTTGTGCTGGCCCTAGCACCCAGTAGGTTCTTTGGAGAACTCACTTGGTCATAAGCTTGGGTGATGGGAAGGGAGGCAGGTTCAAATTCCCTGGGGAACCCACGGGAGTTTTGTCCATAAGAGGTTAGGCCTTATTCTGGCTCACTGGGAGTTTTCTGGCCTGAGATAACCTGAGAGCAACTTGGAGAGGGTGGGGTTTTGGAAGTCATGCCCCCCTTTTCCTTCAGTCTCAGCTCAGAAGGGGCAGGCCCAAGACCCATCAGAGAACCTCAAAGGAGACAGGCTGCAGATCAGAACAATGAAGTAAAAGCAACAATCCTGGTTTCCTGGATCTAGCAACTGCAGTACCCTCAGATGTGGACCTGGAATTGGGAAATTCTCTCTGTTATGAATGTCACAGGTTGTAGGATGGGGGGAAACCCCATCAATGAATATAGTAAAGATAGGGGCAAAACAAATATTTGTTGAGTGGATGAGTTCACAGGAATTTTTCTGAGCCTTGGAATATTATTGGAGGTTCTAGTCCATGATTGATCCTGGGCTATTTCAGTTCTTTTCATTAAAAAAGAATTTTTATTGAGCATCCAAACCAGCCAAAAGGCCCAGGCTATGCTTTTGTGGGGTGTAGAGAAGTGGCCTTTTTCGATGATTGAGGGGGCCATATGGGATAGCTAACATATCACCTGGGAGATATCAGTGCTGATGCAGATGCTTCCACCAAGCACATGGCTTGAGATGGGGAAATAGAGGAGACATTCCAGAAACAGAAACAAATGTAGGATAGAAGTAAAGCAGATTGAGAAAAAAGATTAACATGGAAAAGGAGGTCAAGGGTGATGGAGGTAGGCTTTGCATACACAGAGAAATTGTAGAGGGAGTTTATGTGTTATTTATGTGGCAAAAAGCCATGGGCTTTTGACCAAAAACGGGCCAGGATATTCATGCTAACAAAGGCAGTCGACTGAATCCATAGACAGGCCGAGATTTTATGTTGGGGCAAGAGACTACAGGATATCCTTAGAGTTCTCTAGGAGTGATTGTTGTGGTTGGTTCCTAGGGCAGGTGGTGCTGTCTGGTGTCAATAATGACTGTCTCCTGTGGCCAGCTGGCTGTGACATTATGTATCCTTACATTAAATGTGATTCTGGAAAGTGGCTTCATTTCTACTGGTTAGCGTTAGCCAGCTCCTAAATCCTAGTTTAATGCTCATCCAAAGTGCTAAGTTCCTTTGTTCATGAACTATTTGTTAAAGTATAAAATAACTTGGGAATTATTCTGCACGAAATGTCAAGCAGCAGAACAAATAACTATTCCCCTCATTAATCCCTATGGGCAGCATCTGTTTGAGAGCTTTGCTTTTCCATAATGAAAATATGTCAGCCCTGAATATATATTTGTGCTATTGAGACTGAACAGTGAAATGAAATGAATTCTCCACTCAGCCACAGGTGAAATATGGCAGTTTGTGGTGAATGAGGCACTGAGCGCTGTAGGAAGTTGAGATTCGAACTTTGAGAAACCTTAGGGAGGCTAAAATCAGCGAGAGAGGGGAGGGCAGTGTGTGATTAAAGTGTAAAGCAATTCCCCAAACTAAATTCATCTTAATTCATTCTCATTTATAAGAGAAAGCTACTCCACATAGTACAGCTGGGTGTTTAAGAAATATGTGGGGCTTCGTTGTCCTCAAAGCCATGGAAATCAGGGGAAGCCCAGGGGTGAGGGTTTGATGTGCAGAAACGGTGTCATACAGAAAGGAAAGAGCACAGACTGTCAGTGAGCACAGAATCATAGGACCTCAGGGACAGCCCATCCATCTCACAGGTGAGGAATGTGAGGCCCAGAAAGGGAAGGAAATTGTCTAAGGAATCAGAGAGCCAGTGAAATTCTTACCCAACAGGGCCTAATCAGACTAGCCTATTCACTCAACACTGTGTGCAGAATGCCTAGCTCTCTGTCCTCTGCTCTCTCCAGTGCAGAAATCAGTAATTCTTTAAGGGCAGGGTCTGATTTCTTCCTCAGATAGTGCTGGGTACCTGGTAAATGACAAATTTTGTGAATAGATATATTACTGGATTTTTCCTCGAGGTCCAGAGTGGTATTCTTTGTGTACAGATGGGTGGAGGGATGTGTATATGTAGTTACCTTCTTTTTATTTATCTATATTTTATTTTTTTAATTATACTTTAAGTTCTTGGATACATGTGCAGAACGTGCAGGTTTGTTACATAGTTATACACATGCCACTGTGGTTTGCTTTTATTTTTTTAAGTCAGATTACATAGCCCCACAACATAGCAGTTAAGAATGTCAGCTTTGGTGATTGCCCATGCAAGGTTCAAATCCTCACCCTGCCATTTATTAGCTGTGTGACTTTAGACAAGCTGCATAACTTCTCTGTAAAGTGGAATGAGACATTGTATCTACCTATAGAACTGTGGTGAGACTTCTACAAGATAATGTAGTTGTAGGTAAGTAGTCCTGGCCTCTAATGATGGTTGTTAATGTTATTTCCCTTTCATCCTAAGTCACTCCTGCACCAGTTCCCCCATGACAAACTCTATGCAGAGGCTGAACTACATCCACTTGTGACACAGTATTCTCATAGCATAGCTCTACATTAAGGCATTGTTGCTTTTCCTAGCTTGCAAAGCTGCCTCCAATCAGTGTTCTTCTCCATGGGAGAAGAGTGTGAACCGCTAAATAGACTGTTAATGTTGATGTCTTCATTTGTTTTTGAAAATGGTCACAGATGATCAGGAGGTGAGTGAAATCTGCCTTGAGCCTCCAATCTACAAGACATGGAAACAGCATTACCAAGGTCCCTATTTTAAGAACTGGCCAGAATTTTCATAAAAATTAGACTTGGTTTTAATGAGTCTCATTGTTTTGCCAGAATGTGATTAGCTTTTTAAAATTAAGCTTCGATTTATAGGAATAGAGGTCAAATTTGAGAAAAATAAGTAGGAAGAAAATATTCTTGTTATATATAATCAAATGGTCTCTAAGTCCTTTAAAAAAACAAAAAACAAAAACAAAAAGGAGCCCGGGTGCAGTGCCTCATGCCTGTAATCCCAGCACTTTGGGAGGCCGAGGCAGGAAGATCACGAGGTCAGGAGATCGAGACCATCCTGGCTAACATGGTAAAACCCTGTCTCTACTAAAAACACAAAAAATTAGCTGGGCGTGGTGGTGGGCGCCTGTAGTCCCAGCTACTTGGGAGGCTGACGCAGGAGAATGGCATGAGCCCGGGAGGCGGAGCTTGCAGTGAGCTGAGATAGCACCACTGCACTCCAGCCTGGGCGACAGAGCAAGACTCCGTCTCAAAACAAACAAACAAACAAACAAAAACAAAAAAAAGAAACATTGAATAGTAAAACTAAGAATAGTGGAATAAAATAGTAAAAACAACTGGAATGTCAGGAAAAGAGAACCGCCCTCTGATTTGGAGAGCATGTGCTGTCAGTCGTTTAGAGTCTCAAGACCCATTGCTGAAAACCTTTGCAAATCATTATATGGCACCAGGATTACCATTCAAATTTGTGATATTTGAACTTTTGGACAGTAGAACCTTGACATTGTAGATTTGTCATCATGGATCTACATGAAGCCCACATGTAGTATGATTCTATATTATGAAATGTTCAAAAAAGGCAAATCCATAGAGACAGAAAATAGTTTGACGGTTACCTGGGGCTCAGCATGGGAAAGGGAAATGACTGGATAGCTGGGCATGAGGTTTCATTCTGGAGTAATGGAAATATTCTAACATTAGATGTGCTGTGGTTAACAACTCAGTAAATTTCAAAAAGGTCACACCTCAAATGGGTGGACTTTATAGTAAATAAATTATTCCTCAGTAAAACTATTTATGAATTCAACTTGTGTGAACGATGAACAATTCAATCTGTGTAAAAGTATTGATCAAATGTCATTGTTTCTATGAAGTTTCTTTTTAAAAATATATCCAGGCAGAATTAATTGGTCAGTTTTCCTTGTTCCTATTGCTATTTGCTACGTTCATTATTCATTCAACAGACAGTAATTGCTCGTCTACCATGTGTTGAACACTGAGGAATAAGAGCAGGATTTTTTTTTTTTTTTACTGTGGTAAAATATATTTAACAAAATTTTCTATTTTTATCATTTTAAATGTACGGTTCAGTGGGATTAAGTACATTCACATTTTTGTGCAACCATCACTGCTATCTTTCCCCTTATTATTCCAGATGGAATCTCTGTATCCATTAAATACTAACTCCCCATCTTCTGTTTTCCCCAACCCCTGACAACCACTATTCTACTTTCTATCTCTGTGAATTTGACTACTCCAGTTATCTCATATAAGTGGAATCATACAGTATTTGTCCTTTGATGTTGGCTGATTTCATTTAGCATAATGTGTTCAAGCTTCATCTATGTTGTAGCCTATAATAGAATTTCCTTTTGAAGGCTGAAAAATATTTCATTGTATATACTGACCACATTTTCTTTATCCATTCATCCATTGATGAACATTTGGGTTGCTATTTCTTGGCTACTGTGCATAATATTGCTATGAATATTGATGCACAAGTATCTGTTCAAGTCTGTTTCCAGTTTCTCTGGATAAATAAGTAGGAGTGAAATTACTCAATCATGTGGAGATTTTACATTTACTTTTTTGAGGAACTGCTGTTCAGTCTTCTGCAATGGCTGTCCTGTTTTACATTCCTACCAGCAATCCACAAGATTTCCAGTTTCTCCACATCCTTGTTATTTATTTATTTGGAAATAGCCATCCTAAATGGTGTAAAGTGGTATCCCATCGTCGTTTGGATTTGTATTTCCCTAATGATTAGTGATGTTGAGGGTTTTTTGTGTGTGCTTAATGATCATTCATATATATTCTTTGGAAAAATGTCTAGTCAAGCAAGTCTTTTGCCCATTTTAAAAATCAGGTTGCTTTTTTGTTGAGTTATAAGAGTTTTTAAAATATATTATTGATATTAATTCCTTACTAGATACAGTATTTGCATATATTTTTCCTCTTCTATGATTTGCATTTTCATTCTGTTCATAGTTTCTTTTGCACAAAAGTGTTTAATTTTCATTAAGTTCAATTTATCAATTTTTTTCTTTTGTTGCCTGTGCTTTTTGATGTCAAATAGAAATCATTGCCAAATCCAATGTCTTGAAGTTTTTTTCTTTTTTCTCTTAAGAGTTTTATAGTTTTAGCTCTTACATTTAGGTCTTTGATCCTTTTTGGAGTTAATTTGTATATAGTATAAGGTAAGGGTCCAATTTCATTATTTTGCAAAGGATATCCAGTTTTTCCAACACAATTAGTTTAAAAGACTATTCTTTCCTCATTGCATGGTCTTGGAACCCTCACTGAAAATCATTTGACCATATATATGAGAGTTCATTTCTTGGCTCTTTATTCCATTTATCTATATGTCTGTCTTTATGCCGTTACCACCCTTTTGATTACCATAGTTTTGTAGTAGGTTTTGAAATCAGGAAGTGTAAGGTCTTCAACTTTGTTCTTCTTTTCCAAGATAGTTTTGGCTATTCAGGGCCTCTTTAGATTCCATATGAATTTTGGGATGGGTTTTTCTATTTCTGCAAATAATAAAAAATCATTGGAATATTTATAGGGATTTGTTTTGAACCTGTAAATCACTTTCAGAAACATCTTAATACTATGAAGTCTTCTATGAACACTGGATGTTTTTCCATTTATCTATATCTTTAATTACTTTCAGCAATACTTTATAGTTTTCATTGTAAAAGTCTTTTGCTGCCTTTATTAAGTTTCTTCCTAAATATTTTGCTCTTTTTGTTGCTATAGTTAATGGAATTGTTTTGTTAATTCCATTTTTGGAGTTTCATCATTCTTTAGAAATACAGCTGATTTTTGTCTGTCAATTTTGTATCCTGAAACTTTGCTGAATTCGTTTATTCTAAGTTTTTGTGTGTGTGAAATATTTAGGCTTTTATATATGTGAGATTATGCCATCTGCAAACAGAGTTAATTTTACTTTTTCCTTTCTAATATGGATGCTTTTATTTTTCTTGCCTAATTGCTCTGTCTAGAACTTCAAGTACTATATTGAATAAGAGTAGTAAAAGCAGAATGCTTGTCTTGTTTTTATGATCATAAGAGAGAAGCTTTCAGTCTTTTGAGTACGATGTTAGCTAAACACTTTTTACATATAGCCTCTATTAAATAGTTTTCTTCTATTTCTAGAGTATTTTTGTCATGAAAAGGTGTCGAATTTCTCTAATCAGTTGAGATAATCATGTGTTATTGTTTATTCTTCACTGTTAATGCCAGGTATGTTATACTATTGAGCTTTGTATGTTGAACAACCTGACATTCTGGGAATACATTCCACTTTGGCATGGTTTATAATTTTTTTAATATACTGCTGAATTTAGCTTGGTAGTATTGAAGATTTTTACAAGAATATTATTGATACTGGTCTGTAGTTTTCTTGTAGCATCTTTGGCTTTGGTTTCAAGGTAATATTGGCCTTATAAAATTACGTAGGAAGTATTCTGTGAAGAATTTGAGAAGGACAGGTGTTATTTCTTCTTTAATTGTTTGTTTGAATTCACTAGTGAAGCTTTCTGGTCCATAGAGTTTGTTTCTTGGAAAGTTTTTGACTACTGATTGCATCTCCTTATTAGTTAGGAGTCTATTTTGATTTTCTGTTTCTTCATGATTCAGTCTTGGTAGGTTGTGTGTTTCTAGAAATTTTTTTCATTTTGTCTATTTACCTAGACTATCCAACTTGTTGGCATACAACTTTTCATAGCATTCTCTTATAATCCTTCTTATTTATATATAATCAGTAGCAATACCTCCCACTTTCTGTTTTGAGTAATGTAAGTCATCTCTTTTTTCTTAGTAAATTAATTAAAGCTTTGTCAATTTTGTTCATTTTTTCAAAAAATAAACTTATGGTTTTGCTTATTTTTCTGTATTATTTCTCTATTCTCTATTTTATTTGTCTCTACATTAATCTATGTAATTTTCTTCCTTATGTTAGCTTTGGCTTTATTTTGTCCTTCCTCTTCTAGTTCCTTATGGTTTAAAGTTAGATTGTTGATTTGAGATTGTTCTTCTTTTTCAATGTAAACATTCAGAGCTATAAGTTTCTCTCTCCTAGTACTGGTATTGCTGCACCCCACAAGTTTTGGTTTATTTATTTTCATTTTATTTATGTCAAGACATTCCCTAGTTTCCTTTGTGATTTCTTTTTTCACCTACCGGTTGTTTAGGAGTGTATTGTTTAATTTTCCCACACTTGTAAGTTTCCTCATCCAAATACTAACTAGGCTCAACCCTGTTTAGCTTTGGAGATCAGATGAGATTGGGTGTGTTCAGGGTGGTATGGCTATAGGTTCACACATTTGTACATTTTCTAGTTTCCCTTTTGTTATTGATTTCTAATTTCATTCAACTGTGTTTAGAAAAAAATACTTTGTGTGATTTCTGTCTTTTTAAATATATACAATTTAACATCTTAATAAGACTTGTTTCATGACATAACATGTGGTCTATCTTAGAAAATATTTCATAAACACTTGAGAAAAATGTATCTTTTACTATTGTTGAGAGAAGTGTTGTGCATATGTCTATTAGGTCCAACTGGTTTATAGTGTTGTTCAAGTCCTCTATTTCCTCATTGATCTTCTGTCTGGAAGTGGGGTTGAAGTCTCCAACTGTTATTGTAGAGCTGTCTATTTCTCCACTCAAGTCTGTTTGTTTTGTGTGTTTTGGAGCTATGATTTTGGGTGCATGTATGTCTATAATTGTTATGTCTTCTTGGTGAATTGACCCTTTTAACATTATACAATGTCCTTCCTGGTCTCTTGTAATCATTTTTAATGTAAACTTCATTTTGTATAATAGTATATCCATCCCTGTTCGCTTTTGGTTAATAATAATATTTACATGGAATATCTTTTTCCATTCTTTCATCTTCGACCATTTGTGTCCTTAGATATAAAGCAGAGCTTCTTGTTGAGGGCATAGAGTTAGATCATATTTTGTTTATCCATTCTACCAATCTATACCTTTTGACTAAAAAGTTTAGTCTATTTAAACTAATTATTAATAGGAAAAAATTTACTCTTGCCATCTTGTTATTTCTGTGTGCCTTACAGTTTTTTCTCCCCCTCATTTCCTCCATTACTGCCTTCCTTTGGGTGTGTGTGTGTGTGTGTGTGTGTGTGTGTGTTTTGGTCAGAGTCTTGCTATTGCCCAGGCTGGAGTGCAGTGGCAAGATCCCAGTTCACTGCAATATCCGCCCCCTGGGTTCAAGCGATTCTCTTGCCTCAGCCTCCTGAGTAGCTGGGATTACAGGCATACACCACCATGCCCAGCTAATTTTTGTAATTTTAGTAGAGACTGGTTTCACCATGTTGGCCAGGCTGGTCTTGAACTCCTGACCTCAGGGGATCCACCCATCTCAGCTTCCCAAAGTGCTGGGATTACAGGTGTGAGCCACCATTCCTGGCCAGATTTAGTTGATTTTTTTTGTAGTCATGTGTCTTGATTCTCTTCTCATTTCCATTTGTGTATATTCTATAGATATTTTATTTGTGGTTACTATGAAAATTACTTCTTAAAGTTATAACAATCTATTTTAAATTGGTAATAACTTTAATTGCATACAAAAACTCTACTCCTTTACAGCTCCACCCCCTTCAAGTTTGTTATTGTTACAAATTACGTATTTATATATTGTGTACACATTAACCTACATTTATAATTATTTTTTATTTATTTGTCTTTTAAATCTCACAGAAGCTGAAAACTGTTATGAACCAAAATTACAATAATATTGGTTTTTATATTTGACTATGTATTTACCTTTACCTTTAAGGAACTTATATCTTTGTATGGCTCTGAGTTCAGCATCCTTTCATTTCAACTCGAAGGACTCCATTTAGCATTTTTTTATAGGGCAGGTCTAGTGGTACAGAAATCCATTAGCTTTCGTTTACCTAGGAATGTATTAATTTCTCCCTCATTTTTGAAGTACATTTGTACTGGGTAGAGTATTCTTGGCAGACATATTTTTTTTTTCTTTCAGCACTTCAAATATCATTTCATTCCTTTCTGGTCTCCAAGGTTTCTACTGAGAAATCAGCCTATAATTTATTAAGGATTCTTTGTATTTGATGAGTCACTTCTCCCTTGCTGCTTTCAAGATTCTCTCTTTGGCTTTGACTTTCAACAGTTTAATTATAATATGTTTTGGTGTGGCTCTCTTTGGGTTTATCTCACTTAAAGTTCACTGAGCTATTTGGATTTGTAATGTTAGGTCTCTCCTCAAACTCGAGACATTTCCAGCTTTAATTTTTCACAAGTAATCCCTGCACACCTTTATCTCTTCTTCTTCTGGAATCTTCTTTTAATGTGCATATTGGTCCATCTTATGGTGTCCCAGAAGTTCCTTAAGCTCTACTTGCTTTTCTTCTTTTTTCTTTCTGTTTCTTAGACCTGTTAATTTCTAATGTCCTATCTACAAGTTTTCTGATTCTTTCCTCTACCTGCTCAAATATACTGTTAAACTCTTTTTGTGAATTCATAAATTCCGTTATTGTATTTTTCAGCTCCAGAATGTCTAATACTTCCTCTTTTTTTTTTTTTTTTTGAGACGGAGTCTTGCACTTGTCACCCAGGCTGGAGTGCAGTGGTTCAATCTTGGCTCACTGCAACCTCTGCCTCCCAGATTCAAGCAATTCTCCTGCCTCAGCCTCCTGAGTAGCTGGGATTACAAGAGTGCACCACCACACTCGGCTAATGTTATATTTTTAGTAGAGTTGGGGCTTCACCATGTTGGCCAGGCTGGTCTCGAACTCCTGACCTCAGGTAATCCACCCACCTTGGCCTCCCAAAGTGCTGGGATTACAGCCGTGAGCCACCGCACCTGGCCTACTTCCTTTTTGTAATTTACATCTCTTTGTTCATATTTTTATTTTATTCATATATAATTTTTTTTTTTTTTTTTTTTTTTTTTGAGAAAAGGTCTCATTTTCACCCAGGCTGGAGAGCAGTGGTGATCAGGGCTCACTGCAGTTTCAAACTCCTGAGCTCAAGCAGTCCTCCCACCTCAGCCTCCCAAGTAGCTGAGAGTATAGGCATGTGCCTTTGTGCCTGGCTCCTTTAGCTCTTTGAGTGTGTATATATATACATGTACATATACATACATACATACATACGCACACATATATTAGACCCTAATCCTCTATCTCTTTTATGTCACCTATATATTTTTTAGTCTCTTGTTTAAGTTTATGTTATTAATTTTGATGGAGGCAAATTTTTTCATCTTCTCCATTTGGCTCATGTGTGCTAAGACTTAAGAAAAGCCTTGTTGCCTCCTACTGTCATAAGTATATTTCTTATATATTTCATTCTGTCATTTGGATTTTTTAAAATTTGCAGTTGAGGTGTCAGTGAAAAATTCAAGTAGAATTATCTAAATGGCAGGGATTGTTTCAGAATGGAGCAGAAATCAAAACCTAAACTTGACATACAGATTGGGGGCATCTCAAAATGGAGATGTTTAAAACCGTAGACATAGATAAGACTGTCCAGAGAAAACATGTAAAGTTAGAAGTGGGACAGGGGTACAGATCTGAGGTACACCCATACTAACAGAACTGGTTGAACAAAAGAATATACAGGAAACCTAAAAGGAATGTCCAGAGAGGCAGGAGGAAAGTCAGGGAATGATGGATAAAAAGAACCAAGTAAGGCAAGCTTTAACAAGGGTTGAGTAGCTACTGCCCTTGACATCAACCCGTTATGATTATGACAACGTCAACCCTTTTTTTTTTTTAGACAGGATCTCACTCTGTCACCCAGGCTGGCGTGCAGTGGTGCGATCATGGCTCAGTGCAGACTTGACATCCCAGGCTCAAGTGATCCTTCCACCCCAGCTTCTGAGGTAGCTGGGACTACAGGCACATGCCACTGTGCTCAGCTAGTTTTGTTTTTGTTTTTTGTTTGTTTTGAGACAGAGTTTCACTCTGTTGCCCAGACTGGAGTTCAGTGGCGTGATCCTGGCTTACTGCAACCTATGCCCCCTGGGTTCAAGCAATTTTTCTGCCTCGGCCTCCCAAGTAGCTGGGATTACAGGCGCCCACCACCACACCCAGCTAATGTTCATGTTTTTAGTGGAGATGGGGTTTCACCATGTTGCCCAGGCTGGTCTCAAACTCCTGAGCTTAAGAGATCTGCCCTCCCCAGCCTCCCAAAGTGCTGGGGTTACAGGTGTGAGCCACCACATCCAGCCTCAACCTATTTTTTAAAAAGAGTTATTGGCCAGGTGTGGTGGCTCACACCTGTAATCCCAGCGCTTTGGGGGGCCGAGGTGGGCGGATCACAAGGTCAGGAGATCAAGACCATCCTGGCCAACATGGTGAAACCCTGTCTCTATTAAAAGTACAAAAATTAGGTAGGCGTAGTGGCGCATGCAGGAGAATTGCTTGAACCCAGGAGGCAAAGGTTGCAGTGAGCCAGGATTGTGCCACTGCACTCCGGCGTGGCGACAGAGCTAGACTCCATCTAAAAAAAACAAAAGAATTATTTACGTTTGTCTTGTTCAAGGTGGTAATAACTTTTTCAAGCAGGTACCGGATCTTACTCACTTTCATATTCCTAGAACTGAATATGTTTCCTGCCCATGGTGCCATCCATCCATCCAACAGAGTGAAATCTATAAATCTACCAATTAACCTATAAAGGTTTGTTGAATGAATATTTTTTAAATCTTTCTTTCTTTAAGTCAATATATCAAAGCAAATCTTACCACTAAGAACTTTGAGAAAGTACTGTGACCTTTATGGCCAGCTCTATAACTAAAGCTGGAGAATTGGCTTCCAGTTCTTCCATTAGTCTTGGCCTTTAACATACTAACATGGCATCCATGAAGGTGCAACTTTAGGAGAAACGTGGGGTTTTACCTGCTGATTTGAGAAGAATTGGAAGTATGTTCGCAAACAGCAACAACTCTTTAATGTACCCTTTAACTACCTTGGAGACTTTACATTGGTCCTTGTTCTCCTGACATTAGTTATTTTGTGGATTTATTAAGCACCTTTTCTTGAACTGTCAATCTGTAAATTGTCTGTAAAATTTAGTCCAGAGGGTAAAGGAATGGAATTATTCATAAGATAGTTTCTACCTCAGCTCATGGTGAAATTACTCACTCAGGGTATAATTAAGTCGTAGACACACTGGCCCAAAAGTGGATAGAGGGGAAACAGAAATAATTCCTCTTCCAATTTGGGTGCTTTCTGATGTTTGACAAGTATCTAGTGTATTCACAAAGATAGGGGACCCTAGGGTCCCCATAAAGGGAAGAGAGGTGAGTTGTGTTTTTTTTTTGTTTGTTTTGTGTTTTCAGAGAATTGGAGAATAACTGGCTGGGGAGGGGAGGGAAGGGATAAGCAGAGTTTAAAAACCTTAAGGTTGTAAACAGGATGACAAGAGTGAAATCTGATAGGTAAGGTGTAAAGTTGGAGCCTGAGCGAGGCAAAGGCAGCCAAAAGAAGGGCTCAGGTGAGTGGTTCTAGAGCAGCGGTCCCCAACCTTTTTGGCACCAGGGACGGGTTTCGTGGAAGACAATTTTTCCATGGACGTAGGGGTGAGGGAGATGGTTTCAGGATGATTCAAGTGCATTACACTTATTGTGCACTTCATTTCTATTGTTATTACATTGTAATATATAATGAAATCATTATATAACTCACCATATTGTAGAATCAGTGGAAGCCCTGAGCTTGTTTTCCTACAACTAGATAGTCCCATCTGGGGGTGATGGAAGACAGTGACACGTCATCAGGCATTAGATTCTCATAAGGAGCATGCAACCTATATATCTTGCATGCGCAGTTCACAATAGGGTTCTCACTCCTATGAGAATCTAATGCCACTGCTGATCTGACAGGAGGCAGGGCTCAGATGGTAATGCAAGTGATGGAGAGTGGCTGTAAATACAGATGAAGCTTCACTCACTCACCCACTGCTCACCTCCTGCTATGCAGCCAGGTTCCTAAGAGGCCACAGACCGGTATTGGTCTGTGGCCCAGGGTTTGGGGACCCCTGTTCTAGACTGAGCAGACACAGGGCATGCATGTGCCAGGGGTGCTGCAGGTGCCAGGCCAGACCACCAGCAGGCAGACCTCCCCACCACAATCAGAAGTCCTGACAGAGCCTTATTGGCTATCCCCTTTGTCTGCTCATACTATTCTGTAGTGATTGTGTGCGGGACATGGCCTGCTGAATGTACATTCCACCCAATGAAATACAAACACTCAGATATTGCAGACAAAGTAAAATTTATTGAGACAGACAGAAATGCACCTACTCAGGACTACAGTTAAGCATTTACTATTAACCAAAGAGTTGTGTTCACATTCCAGATAAGTCTACGTGGAAAAGCATTCAGAATTTACTAGGTTTTTGCTACATCACTATTTCATCTACAATAGGGACAACAAACTGACACTCAGGATTTGATGGGCTCTCATTACAATGCTATACATTTAACAGGAACAAACATCAGTGACTTTGAGAAAAAGTTATAAAAAGACCAAAACCACCCACTGTAGAACGGGCTCTTGGATATTACTGTACAGCGTGGTCAAGGTAACAAGAAGAAAAAAATGTGAGTGGCATCCTGGGATGAGCAGGGGGACAGACCTGGACAGACACGTTGTCATTTGCTGCTGTGGGTAAGAAAATGGGCGTAAAGGAGGAGAAACAGATACAAAATCTCCAACTCAGTATTAAGGTATTCTCATGCCTAGAATATTGGTAGAAACAAGAATACATTCATATGGCAAATAACTAACCATGGTGGAACAAAATTCTGGGATTTAAGTTGGATACCAAGGAAATTGTATTAAAAGAGCTGTTCATGGAATAAGAATAAAACTGTTCATTAAGAACTTTTCAAAAGTGAATTAGTGAGGATTCAGCTTATTACCTGTATCAAATGAGGAAGTGGTTTATTACAGTATTTTTATAATCAGTATTTTATGTGTACTTGGTCACTATACAAGTGACTTCTTGTCACTGGTACAAGTGGACTTTTTGGAGGACTATTTCCAAGAAGAAGAAAGCAAACATTCTACTTCTAAGGATAAGGTAACTCATTATAATCTTTAGTACTCATGGAAAGTATTAAAGATCTTTTAAAAAATCGAATGCTGTCATGTCAAAGTGAGGCATGAAAAGTATTATTAATGTGGCTCCATCGATTTGGGGGTTCCAATCTGAGGAGGGCTTTTTATTTAATATTTTAATGAATCAAAATATCTTCTTAGAATGTCTCTGAAAATGGCATCTCATTACCTTACTGGGAACTGTCTATTGAGCACTCTTCTCCATCATTAAGTTAATGCTAAGGATCTTTAAGTGTCATCTTAATTTGATACTTGTCATAAGATAATTAGGCAAATTAAAATCAGTGGTTCACCCTGTTCCTAGAAGTTTTTCTAAGTGAAATCAATTTTTCAATTTTAATTTGTTCTCTTGTACATTTTCCTAAGCTCAAAGGAGATAGTAACAATGGTTTTCTTTGATGATCTAAAGTGAGATTTTACAATGTTGTGATTTTTAATATACTTCATAGTAATTTTATTGCAATTAAACACCTGTTTTCTAAATTATCTCAGTTTTGTTCAAGAGAGGAAAAAAAATATTGAAACAAAGGTGATGGAGTTGAGATCCCAAAACAGAGTTTGCCTATGGTCTGTCTTCCTATGGGGAAAGTAAGTACAAAACCTCAGGGTTATTTACGAAGCCAAAGGACTTTGCTATATCAAGTAGTTCATTTCCTATCTAAGACCAACTATAGGTATGATGCCACTGTATTCAGCCAATGCTGACTGGATTGGAACATGCTAATTTAAGGTGAGTTGGTACATCTAAATGGTCAATTTGGGATGGGGGATTGGTCAGCTGCCACTATGATCATGTTTTGGCTGAACATATTTCTTGCTTGAGTTTATGTGGCTTTCGTGTGGACAGGCTGAAGTTCATGGGGAAGGCAAGAGATAGATATGTGGGCCAGAGAGCCTTGCTTGGGTGGCTGATTCTGATTAGGACACCCTGGTAGATGAAAACCAGCAGTGGACAGGAGCTTATAGACTGGTACTGAAGGAAATGGGAGAACTTCAGAGACTACTGTTTGGTACTTGTATCTGGGCCAGCTTGATAGGGAGAGAAATCCTAAGGAATGTAGAGATGATGACCCTACCAAATTTGGAACTAGACTCCAATGAGTTTAGTTAAAACAAACACTATGGTGAAGAACTTTCTTCATTAGTATCTTGTCACTTGGGGGAGTGAGAGGGGGACAGAATTTGCTCTTAAAAACCCAGGGTTTGCTTCCATGTGTTATTATGATGTTCTTTGTAGGCCTCCATTTGGGATTGAGTGGTTAAAAAAAAAAATCTGTACAGCTTTTGTGCCCTTATCATGATTTGTCAGTAGAAAGGGAGTAAAAGCAAAACATTGAGTTCAGAATTAGAAATTTTCTTCTTTTAAGGAACACCATGGTACTTTCTCAGAGAACAGGAGATATGTGTGCATGCCTTAGAAAAAGCCCTTGAGTAGGTAAGGAAGGAAGGAACCTATGGCAGACAGGATTGCTGCAGCCAAGGGGGCTTCAAGCAGAAATGAAAGAGATGGCTTGTGAAGCTGCCCGTGTCGTGTGGGAGTCGCATGGCTTCTGCAAGAAAAGTGATTTAGGCAGACGGAGGTTTTTTCTCAATCAGAGGCTTTCAGTAACTCTGCTGATGCACAGAGAAGAGACTTCCTCAGCCTGCAGGCTACAAGAGCCAACTGTTAGTGCAAAAAAGGACTTTAATACAAATTTCTTATTCCAGAAATTTTGTTCCAGGTCTGGACAAGCCGATAAATTCATCATTGTTTTTCAAGTGAGTTTTTAAGATACCCAAACACTTTTTCTGAGAGGTATGGGTGTGTGTGCAAGGCACACACACACAGTCTTTCTGTACATGCATGCATATTTATGCATGTACAGGGAAGTATCCAGACACCAATTTTTAATAAAATGAATTCCCCAAAGGGAGTCTTGACTGAATTAAGGCTGTTGTTTATAGGAAGCCAGATATAATGATGTGAAAAAAACTAATTTTTAATAATAATCACCGGCAGTAACGGGGGCAGGGGGAAAAGGTACAGTGTGGTGTATTTTTTTTTTTCTTTTTCACGACATCTACAGGACACAAGAGAAGCACTTAGACACTGTAAGGCTGGGAACCATGCTGTAATAACCACCAGTGTGGGTAATCAAAAAGGGTCTTTGACATTTAAGAGGGTGGGGGCTCCCTGCACTGTCAGAATTCCACGTAAATCACATGCTTGTTGGAAAAATCTCACAGAAAGGAAGGAGGCTCTAATTAAGCCAACCACTTCCCTATCCAAAAAATAAACAACAACAACAAAAAAAAACACAACACCTTTTCTCCCATACAAACATATGCAAAATCAGAATCCTCTGGGAACAAGCAGTTGTATTCCAAACCTTAGGTCGGGTATAGAGAGTAACAATGGAGAAGAGACCTTGGTGCCTTGGAGTCTTAGATACAAATGCAGGAATAGGAAGTGACTTGCAATTTTGTGCAAAACTTGTGTCCTCTTTCTTGTGGGCACTACCATATGTACCCGACCTCATCCTCTTTGTCGTCATCCTCGTCCTCATCATCCTCTGTCACGGCTCGGGTGTGCACCCTCAGCTTCCCCTCTTTGTCCTTTGGTCCCAGCTCCCGTTCATATTCTAGGTCATCCAGCAGGACCACGGAGCCACCACTGCCAAAATCCCCTGAGGTTTCCTGCTCCTCTTCTGAAAGATTAAAAAAAGCATTGAGGTTAGTTTCCACTTATACCTCATGACCCACGTCAGGGGTTCCTTTGCCTGAATTGTAGGGTAAAACCAAGCAGTTCACTTTCTGAAAACAGAAACATCCCTGCCCCACTGAGGTGAGTCTTCAGGGCATAGATTACAAACTTTGTTCTCGTAAGAGCCCTAGAATTCTTGAGATGCTCCTACCTTCCCAGGAGGTTTACAACCCTAAATGAGAAGTGAAGGCAGCCTAAGTCGCTCTTTGTCTGCAGCATTTCTGTCTCTCTTCTCTGGTCATAGTGAGTTCCTGCCACTTGCCAAGCTAGCTACACGTGAGCTCATGTGATTTCAGGGTTACTATGTCTCTATTATAAACTTAATGCATACTGGAGTTACCTCTCAACATTCTTCTGCAGAGATCCTTATGCAGTGAGGACCCACAGGCCACCCAGGTCATTGTGGGGCTCATGCAGGAGGCCTTACTCACCACAGCTCACAGCACCCTGTTTCCTGGAGCCAGCCAACTCATTCCCATATTTGTCCACACACCAGCACTGCCCCGTGCTGCCGTGGCACTGTGTGGCTTTGTAATAGCCTTCCTCATTACACCGAGGTATGAAGGCCCCTGGGGGAACAAAAGGTGCAACTTTAATCAGAGACATGCAGAGATACTCAGGGTTAATGCCCGTCAACACAGGGAAGAGGGCTCACATGTCAGAATATCTGCTGCAGGGTCAGCAGCAGAGGATGGGGATGGTTGGCTATTAGTCAAAATTACAGGGCCCTTAACCTTTAGAGGCCCAAACGCAATGAGCTCTAAGGATGTCAGTGTTTAAACGGGAATGATAATAGCTATCATGTATTGAATACTTCTATTCTGGGTACTGACCTAAATCATGCTTACATATGTATGTGTATATATACATATATTTGCAGAATCTCTTATTCCCACAACTCTAAGAGATACGTACCATCATTACCTTTTAATATGAAACTGATGTCTAGGAAAATTAAGTAATCTTCCCAAGGCATCTGCTAGTAAATATCAAGTCCAGCATTACCAATACTTTGCCCAACCACATAAAGTGACTCTGTGAAATTGTTATAAAACTTTCTATACGCATTAACTACTGCACTTGGTGCTGACTAGTAACAAATGTTCTATGAACAACACCAGTCTGTGGATCATATGGTTCCAAGCTATTCCTTGTCACTGTCTTCTAGCCTCTAAGAAAGAGGTAATTAATAATAGCTAAGTGCTTTACTTGCAGTATTTCATCAAGCCATGCCAATATCACCATAAGGTGTTGCTATTACTATCTGCCTGTTTGCAGGCAAAAAAAAAAAGTGATAAACTGGAGTTAATTTGCCCAATCTTAAGCAAAATTCCTTCTTTGATTAGTTCTAATTTTTCACTTTAAATCTTGAATGGGTACTACTGTTATTACATTTTTAATGTGAGAAAATCGTATGGTTTTTATGCTTTATATACTTTTAACAAGATGGATTACTAGTGGCACAAATTTACAAGTATGTTACTAAGTGATTGATATGGTTTGGCTGTGTCCCCACCCAAATCTCATCTTGAATTGTAGCTCTCATAATTCCCACGTGTTGTGGGAGGGACCCTGTGGGAGGTAATTGAATAGGAGGTAATTGAATCATGGGGGCGAGTTTTTCCCATGCTGTTCTCATGATAGTGAATAAGTCTCACAAGATCTGATAGCTTTGTAAAGGGCAGTTCCTCTGCACACGCTCTCTTTCCTTCCGCCATGATTGTGAGGCCTCCCCAGCCATGTGGAACTGTGAGTCCATTAAACCTCTCTTTCTTTACCCAGTCTCAGGTCTATTTCTTCATAGCAGTGTGAAAATGGACTAATACAGTGATTGAGGCATATAATTTTGTTTTGGTGTTTTCTGCATTGTTTCTTTTGAAGTTCCTAATTCATAAAATGATTCAGATATGCTCTAGAGATTTTTTATAAAATGAGAATCTCTCTTTTGAAGAATTTGCCCATAAAAATATCTTGAGCCTGGTGCCCATTTTGAGGGATGAAAGTAGCATTTTGATTAATTTCCTGGTTTTGATTTACCTGGGTCTTCTGTTATCAAAATTTGGTAACTGATAGTATCCATTTCAACTAGGTTTTCATAATTGTTATAAATTGACTTATAGCAGTGGTTCTCAAAGTGAGGTTCCAGGACAAGCAGCAGTGGCACTACATGGAAAACCCTTAGAAATGCAAGTTCTTGGGCCCCACCTGAGACTTAGAGAGTGGGGCTCAGCAGTCTGTTCATTTATTTAATCCTCCAGCTAATTCTGGTATATACTAAAGTTTGAGAACCACAAGTTTACAGTATTCACCTATAACTGAGCTTATATCCCACTTTTAAATTCATGACACTATTTGAGCCTTTTCTTCATGTTGTCAATTTCATTTGTTCAGAAAACTATCTCTGATATGGTATTTTAATATTTTTACTTCACTGTTGCCTGCTTTCATCTTATTCACTTTGTGTTGTTCCTATAGTTTAAGCTACATCTAGTTAATTTTATTTTGATCTTTTTTTATAAATGCATTTGACGCTATGAAGTTTCACTTAGTTGCTTCCCATGTATTTGGTACACCATGCTTTCATTTTCTTTCATTTCTAGATATTTTGTAGATTTTACTTTCTTCATCTTTGATCAATTTTTATTCATGAAACCAAATGTATGGGGGTTTAGTAATCTCATATTTTACTTCTATTGGTATTGTGTTGTGGCCGGTAAGTTTGATCTGTGATCATTTATTTGAAATTTGTTTGAAATTTGTTTTGTTTTGTGGTACGGTCTGTGGCAGATGTTTGAAAGACTACATTCAATGCCTAGATTCAGGAATACATATATAAGCATGAATGCTAACAAATCTTAGTCTACTTGAACTGTAGGTTTCAGGAAGTGGTATGTCAAAGTTTCTGAAGACCACTGTGGCTATAATTCGCCCTTACAGTTCTATTCCATTTTAAGTTATGAGTATAGTCATGAGCCACATAATGATGTTTTAGTCAACAATAGACTGTATATGTGACAATGGTTCCATAACATTATAACACCATATTTTCACTATGCCTTTTCTATGTTTAGATGTAACACAATGGGAATTATTTTTATAATTGCCTGTAGTATTCAGTACGATAAAATGGTGTACAGGTTTATACCTAGGAGCAATAGGCTATACCATCTAGGTTTGTGTGAGTATACTCTATGATGTTTACACAATGACAAAGTCACCTAATGACACATTTCTCAGAACCTATCCCTGTCATTAAGCAAGGCATGTCTATACAGCAACTGATGGCATAATAGGGTAAAAGGGATATTTCAGCAAGATGATTGCATTATAAAAAACAGATTTGCTTTGTCAGATATTAATGTTGTTTAAAAAAGAGTATTTACCCTCATTTAATTTCAACTTTCTGTGGAATTATTTTTGTATAACTCTCCTTTAAAATACTAATCAATAATAATAAATGTGTTTAACTTGTTCACATTTATTGTGATTACAGATATTGTGATTACAGAAATGCTTACTCTTATTTCTGCCACCATATCTGTTTCCTACTTACTAAGTTTTCTTTATACCTTGTCTTTTTTCCATAGGTTTAAAACATATATTCTAATAGTCTTGTGGTTACTCATATTTTCCACAGGGGAACATAGTTTTTCCTAGTAAAATCTACAGTTAATCTATACAGATTTTTTTTTTCCGTGAACAAACTAGAAGCTTAACACATTCTTACCACCTTTTTCTCACTTCTCCCAATTGTCTGGAATTTTAATTCCAGGTTGCCATATAACTCTTTTTATTGGTCTTAGTTAGCAGAATTGTCATTTCTTTTTCATTATTGCATCTGAATAGTTCTTTCTGGGATCATTTGTTTGGTAGAATAAATCCTTTAGTGATATTTAAGTGAGTCTGGGGTTAGTAAGCTGACTGAATCTTAGATGGTTTCAGAGTACCTCTGTCATCACACTTGAATGATCACTAGGATAAATTTAAAATTGTAGGTTCATAGTTATTTCCCCTCGGCACTTTGAAGATACTGATTCTCATTGTACTGTGGGTAATCTTTATTTATAATAGTTTTTAGTTTTGGTTTTCCTTACAGGGTAGGTGTGTTTCTTGATAGTGTGCATCTTCTATGGAAGAATTCTTCCTCTTTGTGTAACCTGTAACCTGGGTGGTAACACCATCTACATCAGCCTCCTGAAAACAGAGGTTCCTGCCTTCCACTGTAGCTTTCTATGCCCTAATTTAATTTCTGATTTTGTGAGTGTGCTTACATTTTCAAATTTGCCTTTTAGTTAGTGGAACAATCCCAGAATAAAAGTGTGGCATGGGAGGGACAGATTTCTCCTATTTTGAACCAAGACTTCAACCCAGACCCAGCTGACTCTAGGGTCTAGTCTAGAACATGCTACTCACCAGGCTATACCAAGATGATCATATTCTCAGAGATTAAATGAGACCATGGAACACCATATCTATCACTTAGGAAAGGCTGCTGATGCCACAGTTAGAGGCTTAGTGGTATCCACCCTCTCATTAACGAGTGTATGCCATTGCATGTTGCATGCTATCAGTTTTCAAAGAGCAGTAGATAGAAAAGAAAATGTAGATGCTGTCAGTAGCCCAAAAAGAGATTTGTGAACAGATTCTCAATCAAGGACTGCAAAGAAAGTGAACATGTAGAGAGCTGGCTCCTCCTTGGACCAAAAAAAAAAAAAAAAAATGGGCTGAGGCCCTGGGTTGGTAAGAAGCAGGTGCTGCTCTAAATCTACAATGCAATAATTATAGCTGATAATAATTTGTTGATTGCTTTATTTATTTGACTCTGTATACCCCTGACTACATAAAGAATTTGTAAGCAAATGGCATTTTTTCTGAGTCAGCTGGAGTAATCTCCATATGTGGGAAATGTGATAAAGCAAGCTTTAAAACAAAATGGGGTTTATTTTAACAGAAAGGTAGGCATTTCATTCATGTGCACTGGGGTAAATGAGACATCTTATCACAGGTGACCCTTACCAATGAGGCAATGTATGTTTTAATAAACAGCAATGTACTAATTCTACAACTACCTGCGGATCATAGGTACGTCACTCAAAATAATATCCCACAGGGAGAAATGAGATCAATAAACACAAGTCTTTGCACTAGAAAAACCTATGGAGGAGGGATCCAGCCACTTTGCCTTCAGACAAGAAATATATCTTTATGTCCTTTTACTCAGCAGAAGAATGTAGGCCTAAAGAGCTCAAAATCCTGACAACTTTGGGGAAGTCTACATGCATTTTGAAATAACTCAAAAAATCCTAAGAGAAGAAAATCACCGGAATTCATAGACTGCCTACATTTGACAATCTGCAAGAAAACTTGCCCATTTCCTTCTCTATTCATTTCCTTCAAATGAATAGAGAAACTGAAATGGCAGGCTGCTTGGGGAATGCATCTGCCTCTGAATGCTTCACAGGAATTATTCTGTATCACTGTGTGGCAGCTGACACCTCTTTTTTTAAAAGCAAGGAAAGCAAAGCAGGCTCCTCCTTTCTTCAGCAAACCGGTGAGAATGGCCAGTGTTTCTATGACAAATGCCAGGACTTCCTCCACGTGCTGGAGAAAGTCAGGCTTGGAGCTAAAGGGGACACTTTGAGAGGCCTGCAAGTTGTGCATGTTAGGGGAACACACATTCACTCAACCCACTTGCTTCCGTGGTGTCCAAACAGCCTGCATACTTTCCTGGAGGGATTAGGTGAAGGTAGAAATAGGCTTAAGCACATACATGTCATTCAACCCTGTCTGATAAATTCTGAAGAGAGTACGGCTTATCTGCCTCCTTCAACAGACAATCCTATCTGGGGAATGGAGGAAATGCTATAATTTTTAGACCTTATAGTTTGAGCACTTGAAAGCACCATTCAATGATCTTACTTAGAAAAAGCCAAGATTTGTTTTAGCCTAAGATCAGGGAGGAGTTAGCAATGGGGAAGGTGCTGGACTTCAGCCCTGGCTGACCTCTCTTCCTGCCGAAGGAACACACAGCAGTTTTCAACCAGCCAGTCCTCTGTTTATGTCCAGCTGCCTGGAAGAGCTCTGCCTGGGGTAAAACAAGGCATTTCTTTCATGAAACACTAGCCCTAATTGAATAACCATTGCCATGCTGATCATTACAAGGGACATGGCTGGCTTAATTAGTTGTTTAAATGAGTGGCAAGAAATTGTACTTACCCAACAGGCTTTTCCCCTTACTCAGCTTCTGAATTCTGTTCATTTCATTCTGGCAAGGGAGACCTAAAAAATAATTTCTGAAAGTCAGCTTCCAGATGGTATGGAGTATAATCTCTAATGATTGACTTCACTCTTGATGTGAAATGTAGACAATGACACACCTGGGAGTGGAATTGTTCCATATGCTGTTACTATGCAACAAAACAAATTTGGGCCATTAGTGTTACTAGTTAAAAAACAAACCTCATACCACAATGCACTTAAAATAGTATTTGGGGGCCACTTGCATTGTATAGAAATTTTTCTTTCTAGTACCAACTCAAGCAAATACTAAGTATCTAATAGGTGGTGTTAATAGGTGGTGTAATGGACTTTTTCCTTTCTATCAGGAAGCAAGTAATCAGCCAAGGCTTATTAGTGGGGAAGTGTTCTGAATCCACAGACGAACTAACCAGAGGTGACAAATACTTATATAGCCTAGGTTTTCCTGTAGGAAAGGATGGATAGGAATGGTTACTTCAGACCTCACTACCCCCAGGAAAGTAAAACAGGCTTTGAGAGACAACTATGAAAATACAGAAGAGATCTGGAGAGGCAGTGATGAGACTTTGTATCTAGGCTCTGCCACCTCCTAGCTGAATTCACCTGTCCCAGCCTCTGGGTCCTCAGCGGCAAAATGCATGTCATAGAAAAGAAGTTAGTTTCATTCTAAGCAAAATGAAAAGTGACCTCATTCATTCTTCAGAGTTTTACCATGATTGCCTTTGCAGACCTCGTGGCTCTGGGAGTTCTGCTATTTGTTCATGGTTCTGTCCTTGGCAGAGGAGTTCTGGTTCTCTGAGTTCTTATCTTTGGCTGATACTGCCTCTTTCTGCAGGCCCCACACTTGCATATAAAGTATCTAAGCAACCATTTACAACTCTTACCCTGTAGACTGCACAATGCTACCTGGTCTTGCTGCTTGTTCCAAGACAGAAACTGCTTGTAAAATACATTTTGTTGACTTCTTGTTTTAAGATGCTTTCAGAGTAAAGGAGAAACAAATTTCATCTGGATTATAAAAGGTAGCATTTCCTGGATGCTGTGCCACAGGAAGGGGTTCTGGCTTTCAGCAACTGCAAGAGTAAGGGCAGTCTATCCAGAGATGTCCCATGTGGCCAGGTGACCAGCTCTGGCACTGTTACCTCCAGGCAAGCATTAACACATAGGCTCTGTGTTGTAAGGAAACCATGCTAAAAATCACACGTTACAATACGAACTCAAACCTAAAACTATCACTAATCTTAATGCTGAGAATCACTACAAGTATTTACACTACTAAAATTTTTAAATGGCTATTATCTTAACATTGATTTTAGGTACGAAAAATGAGGTATAAAAATTGAAAATGAAGAGAAAAATTATCACTATTTGCAGACGATATGATTGCACACCTGAAAAATCTAAGCAAACCGACCAGAATAACTTATAAACAAAGCAAGATTTTAGTAAGGTGGTTGGGAACAAAATTAATGTTGAAACCACCAGGGAGGGAATATAGTGCAAAAAAACACCTATTTCAGTTACAATGGTAGCAATAATAAATACAAGGGAAGTATAATAATTGTTAGAACAAAATTTCAAAATTAACACCATGGGTTGATAGATCCTGTTCTAAAACAAAATGGTTCCATATTATACAGCTATTGATTTTTATTTGATTAATTTTTCCTGATACTTAAAAATTACCAATAGGAATTGTTTTTAATTGGATAAACTGATGCTAAAGTTCACACAGGGAAAGAAACATACTAATATCCAGGAAAATTCTAGAAAAACAGTAATGGCAGCAAAGGACTCTTCTAGCAGTTAGTAAAACATATTGTAAAACAACTGTGATTTAAAAGTCTAAAACTGATTTATTTTATATATATTATATATTATATATATATTTATTATATATATATATTATATATAACATATATTTATTATATATATTATATATATATTATATATAATATATATATATTATATATATATAGCAACTGGATGACCATCTCCAGGGAGGCTGGGAGCCTACTTGACTGTGTAATACACAATCTAGACTGATACAGAATTTAAGTGAACAGCAAAAAACAAAAAGTGAGAAATACCTGTCTAAGCTTTATGGCTTCTTAGAAGCCACAAAATACAGAGAAGCTTGGCTATCTTAAAATTTCTCCATAACAAAAATGCATGAACTGTAATTTGGGAAAAAATATTTACAATCCCTATGACCAGAAAAGTTCCAATTTCCTTAAAAAACAAACACACAAGAACCTGATAGAAAAAATATACAAAGAACATATAGACATTTCCAGAATGTTTCATATGTACAGATGTTCAACTTAACTCATAAATCAAGAAGCTTGGTAACGCCATAGAGAATAGGTATTCTCATATATCTTTGGTGAAAGTAAAAATTGTTACCACCTCTTTGGAGGTGAGGTCAATTGCTCAAATTTTAAAAGGCACATGCCTTTTGACTAGTAATTTTAAGAACATATCTTGAAATCCCATACACACATACTTACCTTTCACTGAATACCCACGTTTTCTGTTGTGTGTGTATTGTCTATGCATACATAACTTAAATACTTTACTTTCATATTGGCAGCCATCCTCCTTTCCTGGCGGTGGGATATACCAGCTATGCCTGTAGTTGTATGTTCTCCTGATGTGGGTCAGTCTCTTCTGGTCCCATTAACTGTGACTGCCATACTCAGGTGCACCCCCCAGACAGAGGGAAGTAAAGTCAGGGCACCTGCCACTGGCTTCCTGTCCCTACTCTGAATCCCCCAGCAGGCCAACCTGTCTGACTTTGGGTTGTATGAAATATCCTGGTATCTTTTCTTCTATTCCCCAAATCTTGCCTCTTTTTTTCATTAGCTGGAGTTTATTTATAACCAAAATATTCTTGTCTAGGACACTTAGTATAAATCTGAACTTATCCTAGAGAAACTGACAAGTGACTTTCTCAATAAGAATGATTTTCATTGTCTCTTACATTTTTAAGGTATTTTTTACATTGAGAGCTCACAATGACCTTTGGATTATGTCATGAAGGTTTCTATACCCATTGTATAGATGAAAAAACGGACAGTTGAGAGACTTCCCCAAAGGGAGGAACAGACAGAAGTAACTGACTACTTGATTTATACTCTTGGTTTTTCTAGTATACCACATTAAAAGCAGAAATAAACTGGAAGAAATGAGACTTTGGGCCTGGCATTAAATGGAATGAATTATTTATTCTCTGGCTGTGGCTCTCTGCCCACTTCATAGTCATATGCAGTCCTCCTCTGCTCCAGCAAGGCTGCCCTGGGCTAGGGACCCCAACCCTCCATCCCCCCTTACCTCCAGGCTTCTGGAAGCAGTAGCACCACTCATTGTTAGAAAGCTTGCCATCCTTGAAGGAGTCACACGAGTTGAAAAGAGGCTTGATACAGGGCTCGTACTTATCCAGGTAGATGGCATTGATCTCTGAAGGGTCAAGCAGGAGGTCATAGTTCATGTCCAACTTGTTGAACATCCAGCCCAGGGAGTCCTTGCAGATGGGCAGGATGCTAGTGTCAAACCCTGCCAAACAAAAGGCATATCTCAGCTGCCACCAACCCTGATGCTTTCCTCCCTGCTCACTCCCCAGCTTTCTGCCCCAAGAAGATGCCAAGGCCCACCTGCCTCCCTTCCTGAGGCTGTTTCCTTCCCAGCATACAGATTTAGTGGTTCTCCAGAATATTTTGTGTTTTTTTGTTTTGTTTTTAAGTGAAATGGTTTAAAAGTCATCATTTGAGGAAAATGTGTTCTAAAGGGGAAAAATCCCCAATGTTAACATATCTGTGATATAAATATGTGTTTTCATTTGCTTAAAATGGGGTATGCCTGAAAGAAATAATAGAAACATGGTGAGTGAGAGGTATAGCTTATGGTACCAAAAACTATGCTTTCATATTTCAAAAAACACTGAAAAACCAAAACAAAATATTTTTAAAAGGATAGCAGTGAAATGAAACAACATAGCATAATCCAGAAGCACCGCTTGCATCCCAGAGGACCTTTGAATCCAAGCAGTCTGAATGTTAATGGCAAAACAAGCCAGGTGCCTGCCTCTGTTCCCCACTCTTCTCTTCTGCAATCCCCTAAGGAGATCCATGAGATGGAATCCAAATCAACTCAGACAATAATTTCTTTCTTATTTCCCTGGGGGAGAAGAAGTCGTTTTCTTAAAGAATTATTTGTTTCCACAATGGAAAGTGTATGCACTAAAATAATAACACTTAGCTCAACACTCGGGATATTGAGTCTACTGTAGACATGTACCAGATTTAAAACTCATCTTTTTTCAGAATCAAAGGTCCCGTGCAATCTCAGGTTATTCCATAAACTGGATTTTTCTGGAATACCCCAATGATAAAAGTGAACGTCTGTTGCTATATAGAAAGCATGCTTCTAAGCACTTTGTACTTAATTGTCTCACTGAATCCTTGTAACAGTCCTATGAAATGGTGCTATATCATTTCCACTGTACAGATGAAAAAATAAGGCTCAAGGTCATACAATTGTAGAATGGAGACTCAGACCCCGGCAAGCTTAATCCAGAATCTACATATTCTCAATGACTCCTCTGCTAGCCTTCTGCCTGACTTGATCTTCCTGTCCTGAGGTCATCCAGTTGGCCTAGAGTGTCATGTTTAGGGATGGGCAGTGCAAGGGGGGCCTGATGGGGTCAGTTGCCCATCATTAAGCATTAATGACAGCCTGGTCATTAAGTTTCTATGTGAATCACTAGGAACCCTTTCTTAGTGAAATGTAGAATACAGCAAAATGTACCCACTCTTTTTTTTTTTGAGACAGAGTCTCACCCTGTTGCCCAAGCTGGAGTGCAGTGGCACCATCTCGGCTCACTGCAAGCTCTGCCTCCCGGGTTCACACCATTCTCCTGCCTAGCCTCCCGAGTGGCTGGGACTACAGGTGCCCGCCACCATGCCCAGCTAATTTTTTTGTATTTTTAGTAGAGACAGGGTTTCACCGTGTTAGCCAGGATGGTCTCGATCTCCTGACCTTGTGATCCACCTGTCTTGGCCTCCCAGAGTGCTGGGATTACAGGCTTGAGCCACCGCCCTCGGCCCTGTACCCACTCTTTAAAGCAGCATCTTTGCAGAAAAGTCTTCACTGTCTAGAAGCCAGTAAAATAAGTACAGCATCTCCTCCTCCGAGCTCTCTTATAACCCTATGCTTCCCCTCATTGTCCATGCTTGTTAATCAAACTATAGGCTCCCTGAGGAAAAAGACTGTCTTGTCCCCTTCAGCAGCCTCAGGCATGACAGGCATATAGTGCTCAATTAAAAAAAAAAAAAGTTGGGAGGCGTTTTCTAGCTATTGTAAACTCTATTGCTTTAAAACATAAAATCTTTCCATTTTTAAATTTATTCAATATCTTAGAACACATTTTAAAATACCCACCCCCTCTTTTTTTTTTTTCCAGAAGAGAGGCTACGGGGCATAACGTGGCCCCTTCTTTGATTGAATGTCATGATTGTCAACAGTCTTTGATGATGCTGTCCTCAGGGGGCTGCTGAATGAGAGGAGATAATTTACTTTGGCACTACACAGCTCTACGCTTTTGTAAACAATATTTTACATACATCAATTTTATAGGATATCGATATTTTAATACATAAGGCAAGAGGAGTTTACTGCTGACTGGTCGGCAAAAAGAAGTGCCAATCTGGTTGGGCAGTAGTCAAAAAGTCAAGCGCAGCCCACCCTACCACTACTAGAAAAGGAGTGCCTGCATCTTGACATCTGTGGTTGCCTGTCATGCAGGAGAAAGGAGAGCAGCCCTTCTAGTTGGCCCCAAGAGTGCAGGGACCAAGCAGCGTTCCAGGGCTTCCCCTTCAGAACTCCTAGACTCAAATGCCGCTCACTCCTCTGGCCTTCTGGGCTAACCAACATCATGCTTTAACATGCCCTTCACTCCAGTTGCTTCAGGATATCAAACCTAAAAGCCTCTTAGGGGACTCAATTTGCTTTTGGGCAAAGGCAGGTCTTCTGGAGAAATCTCCAGAGACTGGAGGCTGCAAGCAGCTGCTCTCCTCACATCAATCTGCTCTTTGTTGAAAGGTTGTTCAGAAAACCCAAGGGTCAGGCTGCTCCTAGAGGATCCAGGGGAAAAAAATCTTATTTTGCTTTTCCAACAGACCCAACCACCAAGAACCACTTTGGAGACACTTAAATGCTATTTTTTTCTTAAGGTAAAAGATCCCAACTACTAAAATAATTGTCCCCTGGATTGATGTTCTCCACTGATATCTCTAGAAGGCTATGAGCAGCCAAAAATAACTAAAAATTAAGAAGATCATTTTTGTTTTGGCTGAAAACCAGATGCTAGTCAAACTCGGGATCTCAACAGTTGCTATTCTAACTAACTTCTTACCTACTGCATTCAATCCAGGAGCATTACTTTCAGAAATTCCAAACAAGCAGGGGATCAGGTGAAATGCTGTTTTAAATGATGTGTTTTTATATTTTGACCAAATAATATCAGAATGGCTACAAAGAAAAGGCTGTGGCCAAACTACATATATCAAATAATTGTGTTTAGTAATCTATTCTGTGCTCATTGGCCACAGTGTGGAGAAGCCTATCCCTAACTGCCTTTGAATTAAAGGCATCAAAGAGACTCCATTGATGGGCAAATGTGAGGACCCACTCTGAGTGTTCTCTGCAGCTTATGACAAAGCTGAGTATGGTCTCTGCCAACTCAGCACCTGATGCTGGCAGGAGGCTCCTTGAGCAATCTGCACGTTATGGATGGGGAGAGGGGACACCTGTCTGGGAGTTTCTGTGGAAGACAATATGCAGTCTGACTATTGTACAAAAAGACATAGCACCAAAGATGTTTGCTACAGTGTTACTTCTATTAGCCTAACATTGGCAACAACCTCAATGTCCCAAAATAAAGATCAAATTAAGTAAACTGTTATCTCCATAAACTGGGATTCTGTGTAGCTATCAGAAAGCAGAATACTATTCACAACATGAAAAGATAGTCACATTTCTACATGGTAAAAGATCATAAAACAGTCTGGAAAGTATGATCCAAACTTTGTAATTATACACACACACGCTGTTTCATATATGACACCAGAAAAAACCTCAAAGTATGTACCACAGCATGCTTACGGTCATTAAAATGGTGAGATCATATATTTTTTTCAAAATGCCTATACTAAACATTTTTTAATCCAACTTTTTTTTGAGATTGGGACATACTTAAAGTCAAAGTATATATTTAATGTAGTGGGTGTTTTTCACCCCCAAATGATATTGCTAACCCTAAATCCATGTCTAATAAATTGAGGAAATGTGATATTTAAAATGGTCTTACTGGCTTGGGCTGTGTTGGAGCTGGTGGGCTTGATGACTCTGTTCGCATCCTCGTGGAGAGCTCCAAACCAATCCTTCAGCCGGGAGGCAAGGTTCCGCAACTCCTTGTCTGTGCAGGCTAGAGAAAAGCAAACAGAACAGACAATGGGGCTGGGGGCTTTCTGCCTTCTGTGTGCAGGGCTACTGGCAAAGCCATGTTCGAAGCAAACCTTTCTATCCAACCACGATATAACTGTTACCTCACGTGGAAAACACCCCAAAGATGCTGTTAGTACAAACAAAGAGTGGGACAAAAAGAGAGCCTAGACCCCCAGGGCAAGCAGCCTTTGTTCAGAACTTGAATTTGGATGGCCTCTGTGCTGTGAAAGCAAGCTGCGGTGGTCTCACCGTTGTGTAGCATCCTCAGAAGACAATCACAGATCACTTTTGCTAACCGCATAAAGCTTGCTCTTGCAGTTTTGCCAGAGGAGATTACATTTTCCACTAAACTCATGCCAAGAGATTAACACCCAGGCACAGCTAATGCTCTTAGAGAGAGGCTGCCTAGGACACCAAAAGATCCTATTAATAGCAGACTCCTAATTTTGTCTTAGCCCAAGGTTTGGATTTGGGGATTGGGCCTATTTTGCTAGCCTTCCAGTGGTCTCATTCTTGACTTTCCACTGTAAACAGATGGATGCCTTCTCCATGAAACAGTCCTTTCAGCCCATCTATAACTATTTAGTCATTTCTTAGGGTAAGACAGAATCACTGGGGCAGACAGATACCCCTGAGAACAAGAAAATCCAGACAGATGGATGGGTGGGCAGGTGAGTAGGTAGGTGCAAGCTATTTGAAGGTCTTGTAGAGTGCTAAAACTTGAGGAAAGAAATCCCAAAGGAATAAAAATGGTGCAGAGAAGGGAGTTGACTTTCCCTAGCCCCTCCCTCTTCCCTCAGGGCATACGCCAATTCTTGGTACTGAGAAAACCTGCAAAGGGTCCAAGCAGTAGGCTGCTACCACGACCTAGAGAACCCAGCAATGCATTTGGGGTCTTTAGTATCTGGAGAGACAGAAATTAAAGATCTGAGGAGTCAAAATTCCAATGAGTAAAATGGGGCAAAGAACAGAGCCCCACATCTGTAACTTCTCCCATATTCTAAAGCTACAGGAGCACACTGCTAAGGAGTTAAGCAGAAATGCTGTTACAAGGCACAGCCAAGTTCTGAATATCTCATGGTGCTGAAGAGACACAGATTAGGGCTCAGAACCTACCAGTGCAGAGGGAGCCTGGGGGAATCCCTGGGGTCTTCACTGGAAGCCATAGGGACAGTGATGAAAAAGGAGTAGACACAGCCTCACCAAAACTCCAAGCTAGCCTTCAACCAACGCAGGACCTGATTGAATTAAGGTGATCAGCCCCCATCGGCCTGCCTTGCAAAAAACTAGGTGAAACTTCTCCAGAAGAAAATACCATGCAGATCCTCTCCTCATTTTTATCATCCACATGTGCTTATCAGGCAAGCCCATTTCTCACCCTAAGGCTTGATGGAGAACCGAGCTTCCCAGAGCTCAGGCAGAAAAGGTCTTTCCCCACCCTCCATATTAGAGGAGAGGTGACCAGGCCCTGACTGGGTCTCTGCAACCTGGGGACTCTCATTTACGACGCTGCCTTCTGTCCAGGTAGGATCCAGACTCTACACTCTGCAAAGCATGGAATGAATGCGTGTCCAGTGTTTATACCCCAGTTTTTAATGACCTTAAAACACTGCCTTGCTTTTAATAACCAGGGTTTGGCTGTATTTTAAAACACCAGCCAGGAAACAACACTGACAAATGTCTCGACAGGGAGCAAAGAATAACCTCTCAGGAGTCGCGCCGGCTGGAATGAATCCCAGCTTTGCCACTCACTGGCTGGGTGACCTGAGACAAGTCAGCCTCCAGCACCTCGGCTTCCTTATCTGTAAAACTTCGGATAATATGGTTATATAACTATAAATCAGACAATGTATATAAAGTTCTTAGCAAAGTACATGATATATGGTAATTACTTAGTATGTGCCACCTATGATTTTGATTATTATTACTATTGCTATTTTTAAACTGAAGATTTATAGGTAACATTAGGGCTAGCATCACAGCATTCAGAAAGCCAACAGCAAATCCACCTACACACAACTGGCTTTAGCCACATAAAATAGTTGCTTGTGTTATCTAGTAAGCTGCCATTAGCCATATATGGCTATTTACATTAATTAAAATTTAGGCCAGGTGCGGTGGCTCACGCCTGTAATCCCAGCACTTTGAGAGGCAGTGGATCACCTGAGGTCAGAAGGTTGAGACCAGCCTGGCCAACACGGTGAAAACCTGTCTCTGCTCAAAATACAAAATTAGCCAGTCATGGTGGTGCATGCCTGTGATCCCAACTACTTGGAAGGCTGACGCAGGAGAATCGCTTGAACCTGGGAGGCGGAGGTTGTGGTGAGCTGAGATTGTGCCAGTACACTCCAGCCTGGGCAAAAAGAGCAGAAACTCAGTCTCAAAAATCAAAATTTAAAAAATCTAATAGATAGTTCCTCAGTTGCACCACTGCATTCAACAGCCCCACACAGCTAGTGACCTCCACACTGGACAGCACAGACGCAGAATCTTCCCACCACAGCAGGGTGTCGTGCTGGGCAGCACTGAATCAGGTTAGCGATCATTTTGGGCTAACTAACTTTCTGGAGCATCATCATGATATTCTGCCATCCAAGTTTGTTCTGGTACTTCTCCCCTTCAACTGTTTAAGATGAGCTGAGAAAGAAGATAAGCCCCCACAAGCCAGGAACCAGCATCTCTTGCTAAGCCATGCTCCCAAATAGCAGGGAAGGTAGTTGTTTAGTTGTTATGAAGGTGGAGAATCCTGGCTTAGCCCAGGTGCCAAGGCAGATCCTCAGGAGCAGGCCCTCCCGACACACTTATTGGATCCAACTCAGAACTTCGGGGCCGTAGGTTTTCACTTTCTGACACTGCCCTGCTCTAAGCAGGAGAGGATGTGGCCTGTTTTTCTGAGGGAAATAGGTTGTGCACTCCGTAGTCAATTTCACATTTGAAAATGGGAAACAGCCTCTATTTTTTCTCTATTGCCATGCCCACCATCTATTCTAAATGTTCTCTGAACAGAGAAAATTGCCAAGTCAACATGCAGAGGAAATCTCATGCTTCAAGATGAATTAGTCAGTCATGTTTAACTAAACCCTGACAGACGTGCAGGTAATCTGTATCCTTACAAGACTGCTGGATTTTCCACAGGCTCCCCAAAGTACACAAGTCTTGGATGTCTGATGGGATCAGGCACTGAAATCCTGAAAGAATGAATCTGTCACTCAGGGACAAGTCCACTAGCAGGGAGCCACTGGTGTGGGTCGAGAGAGATCAGAAACCCGAAATGGAAAGAGGAGGCTCTCAGTTACTGGGCCCTGTTCACTCACAAGGTCTTCAACCGAATGGTCTGTATGAGAAGAAAGTCAGGCACAGGTTGCCTGGAGCTTGATACATCCCAAAGAAGGAAATAATCAAAGGCAACAGCCTGCAGAGGGCTATTTGTTCAAATTTGGTATTCTAGCCACAACACACAGGCTGGTGATGGGAGAAAAGTGCCTGCCTTTTAAGGTGCTTGCTCATCATCGCCCCCAATAAAGGTGTGAACAGGGGACTGAAGCTTTCAGAAGTGGGGACCCAGAGGATACATCCCACACACTTAGTACATTCCTAGGGAAAAGTAATGTTCGTGGGGTGAAAAATATAGTCATATATCCCCCTACTATTCTGGTGCCATTCTGGCATTCTACCCTGTGGCAATCCCGGCAATTTCTGGAGAGGGGTCCTGGCGAGAGGAGCAGGGCACTTGGGCTACCAGCATCAGACTCTTCAGAGGAAAAGACAGTGCTTTCTTGGGAGAGGATTTGGATTAATCACGAAGACCAAGACCCGCTTTCTTGTGCTCTCCTCATCCTCCTGGATGGACACGTGCCAGCTAGCCCTCTAATTCTCCCATTTTCAATTACATTCCCTCCCGCCCTCCATCCTGGTTTCAGCTTGCTTTTCATTGCTCTTGTGCTCCCAGTTTTCTTCTCAGCATCCTACTGAGAGGTGAAGCCAGCTAGACTTCCTGGGTTGAGTGGGGACTCAGAGAACTTTTCTGTCTTACAAGAGGATTATAAAATGCACCAATCAGTGCTCTGTAGCTAGCAAGGGGATTGTAAAATGCACCAATCAGTGCTCTGTAAAAATGTACCAATCAGCACTCTGTAGCTAGCAAGAGGACTGTAAAATGCACCAATTGGCAGGATCCTAAAAGTAGCCAATCACAGGGAGGATTGAAAAAAGGACACTCTGATAGGACAGAAATGGAACATGGGAGGGGACAAATAAAGGAATAAAAGCTGGCCACCCCAGCCAGCAGCGGCAACCCTCTCGGTTCCCCTTCCACACTGTGGAAACTTTGTTCTTTTGCTCTTAACAATAAACCTTGCTACCTCTTACTCTTTGGGTCTGTGCCATCTTTAAGAGCAGTAACACTCACTGCAAAGGTCCACGGCTTCATTCTTGAAGTCAGTGAGACCATGAGCCCACTGGAAAGAACTAACTCCAGACACACTACTTCTCAATGATGTTTCCCCATTTACCCTACTGTTTCTACAGGTTATGACGTATCATTTTTACACAATCTCCATCTGCTCCAATGGGCTGGTGTGTGAGCCACGTCTCTGGGATCCACTCCCCAGCCTCATATCTGCTTCTTCCCATAGTCAGAAAATGGTACCAGCAGATACTCATATTCTCAGGGCAAACACTTGGGAATTGTCCTGGTTCACAGTGAAAAAGTTCACTGCTTCTTATCTCCACTGCCTCTATTCTAGTCTCCAGTGCCACCACTACCTCCCACCAAGACAACTGGAACAGGCTTCTAACTGGTCTCCCATCTTGCCCCCTCCCTCCCCCGCCATGTTCCCTTCTCCATCCAGCAGCCGAAGTGATATTTCCAAAACGGACATTTGATCAAGTCACTCTCCTGCTTGAGACACTTCAGAGGCTCCCAATTATTCTGTAGGTTAAGTCTAAACTCCATAATGTGAGCTAAATGGCCTGCAGGACACACTCACTGAAAAACCAAATCTCTCTTCTGTATCTGCTCCTCCTCAACCTTCATGCTCTGGCCTTACTGCCCCTCCAACATGCTCTTCTTTTGGGAAACAAACACCTCTTCCCACTGCCTTGCTAATGCCAATTCCTCCATCAGATCTTGGCTTTAAAGTGACATTTTCTTAGAGGACTTCCCTGATCCTCAAACTTGAGATTCCTCTTTTCTATGCTCCCAATGCCTTGTTTCTCTGATAGCATTCATAACACCCATCTCGTTCAGTGCCCATTTCTCCCCTAGATCATAGCAACATAAAACATGCCCTGACTCTGCCCAGCACTGGGGACCCAGCATCTAACCCAGTCAGTTCCTTGCATGAAGAAAGTTCTCAATACACACCTATTGACTGAATAGAATCACCCTTTTACTGCCTTTTGTAAACTTCAATTTTTCCATCTGCAAAATGGTGTAATAAAGCTTAGCTCATAGCATCACTACATGGAATAAGATGAGACAATATTAGTAAAACATAGCTCACAGCTACTGGCATATAGCAGGAACTCAATAAATTTATGTTCCCCTTCTCATATCCCAACTGTCTGCATAATATGTTAGAATTGTATTGTTGTGCGTTTTTTAAGCCTGAGGAGATGCTTGTGATATAAAGAATAACATCTCTCCTTATTTTATACATGGGTCAGTAGAAGTCCAAGAAATACAGGTTGCAATATCTGTCTGCTGTGGATAAGTTCCAGGATTGGGAGATTGGTCTGACTTCCCCACACCCGTATTCTTAGCACTTGCTCTAAGGTACTATGTAGTAGTTGTTCAAAAATATATTTATCACTAAGTATATTTTAAATGAATGAACAATAGATCACAGACTCCCAATGTCAAACAGCTATTAAGTGGAAGAGACAGGATTTGAATCAGGCTGTCATCTTGCTGGGCCATCCCCACGTGCAGGACTTACTTCCTGGATATGTTGGTCTTGTGGGCAGCCAATACTAACCTAACAATTAATATACTTGGTCCATACTCTGGGTTGAAAAAAATCAAAATATCAGGCCTTGCCTTGTGTAGGAAACTCTGCCAATGATGCAGGTGAGGTAGCTAGCTGAGCAATATAGGATGGAGGGAGAGCAAGCAGGCTCTCGCCTTTGTTAGCTTTGGTGTGAGAACAATGGTCTTTTCGAAGAACTGCGAACAGCCTGCTGCCTGTGTCACATGTGTGGCCACTGGGGCTTCATTAGAGAAAAGTATAGTGCCATTGCACATTACTCCAAAATGTGGAAAAAGACAGCTCTCTCCCCCAGGAAAGCACAGCACTCAGGCAGAGAAGGGCCCAGGTAATTTGGTGCTCTCCCAGTGGACTTTTCCTGTCTGTTTGGAAAATATGAACAAAATGCAAAGAGCAAGTGTAAATAAGGCACGTTCAGTCTCCATGGAAAGTACATAGCCCTGGGAAGAAAACGTGATTGCTGTCCACCTGGCCACCTTTGCCCCCTCCACCCAAGGCAATGGAGCTTTATAGGGCTTTAAGCTAGACTGGATTTGAATGCAGACAGTGTTCAAACATAGCTTGGAGTGCAGCATGAGGAATGCAGCTGATGGGAGGGAGAAGGAGGCATTGTTGTCAATACTGTAGGACAGAGAAGCTGCTCCAGGGTTACCGCAGCCTTGGTGGGGTTGTAAGGGGGAAGGGGAGCTCTAAGTTATTAGTATTTGCTTATGTGGCAGTTAGACTCCCCAGGCAGTAGTCTTTGGAGGAAAGAAGGGTTGCTTCTTACCTAGATGAGTGTCAGTAGTCTGGCTCTGCCTGTACCCTGGGACCCCATTGTCCCCTTCTCCCTGGCCCCTGTGTCCTCCCTCAGACAAAACCAGGGGCTAGTGAAGAGCTGGTGAGGAAGTTTCAAAATAGGTAATGGTTTTGAAAGTGGAGAGGTAGGAGCTAGGAAATCCAAGCATCTTTGAAAAATGCTCCCAAAGGCTATAACTGGTGTTCCACGCTGGTCTCAGCTCATTGATGACTTCAAGGGCTGAATGACAGTCTGAAAAGCCCTTTCTGAGGATTTGACAAAAAAGGGGAAGACAAGGAAACAATCAGTGGGATAAAAAACATTTGGGAGATGCGATAAAAAATGGAAAGGGAGACAGAGGATAGAAATCCTTTATTCAAAGCTATAGTGTTACTATCTAATAGAGTAAGAAGTGGCGAGCAAGTGTGAGTGAGCGTGTCTCTGTTAGAAATCCTAACTGAAGCCACATTTGAACACCCAATTGGGGATGTCCGAAAATGGCAAATCTGACACACAGGCATCACAGGATAGCTGTAAACCTCTGTTGGGGAACCAATTACTGGTATATTCTTGTAATGCATGAAATCTTTCAGCTAAAGAACCAAAGGATAAAAATAACCCTACCCCACTCCTCCCCTTCTGTCACAGGACCAGCCCCCCTCTCTCAGGCAAACCTCACCAATGCGATCTCAGGGCTCTAGCAGAAGCAAATATGAAAACAATCAGAATTTAATTTAAACTTTAGTGCCTCCGAAGGTGATTAAGGAGTTGGGCGAGACTCAAGTTCTCTTTGGGAGCAGGCTGGGAGGCCTCTCAGAAATGGAGACCTGATGCTGATTCTTCCAAACTAATCTCCTTCAGCCCTCCTAGGTGCTATTGTGAATAATTACTTAATCAGAGCAGCCCTGGATCAATGTGCTCAGAGTGTTTGCAATTAGTAGCTCCTGTAGAAGGTCCAGCTGAGCCTTCCTTAGAGCAGTGATGAGTTGAGATGAAATAACACTTTCCAGAGTCTGGGTTCAAGCAAACACAAGGGTGCCTTCCTTAACTGCCTTGCCTGGGTTGGGTCTCTTCCCTCTATCACGGCATTCTCAGGCTGCTGGAAGCCTTCAGCAGCAAGTGTCTGTCTCCCAGTACAGCATGGTAGGCTCCTCCTCACCAACAGGGACCATGTCCCTCCTGTCATTCAATATCTAAGCAAACAGAAGGTGCCCCAGTGCTGGAAAAATGTGTAGGAACACCAAGGAGAGGATGCTGCATGCCATGTGAGCATGAATGTGGGGAAGGAGTGAGTCTACAATTCCCTTAGGAATGTGGACCCCAATAAACTTGAATGCAAACAGGTGAAGATTGATTCTGCTTAGCACAGTCATTCTGCCTTAAAAGCTTAAAAACAGGAGAGAGAAAGTAGGCTCTGGGCTGGGCATGGTGGCTCATGCCTGTAATCCCAGCATTTTGGGAGGCCAACTCACCTGAGGTCAGGAGTTCGAGACTAGCCTGGCCAACATGGTGAAACCCCGTCTCTACTAAAAATACAAAAATTATCTGGGCTTGGTGGCAGGCGCCTGTAATCCCAGCTACTCTGGAGGCTGAGGTTCCAGTGAGCCGAGATCACGCCACTGCACTCTAGCCTAGAAGACAGAGTGAAACTCCGTCTCAAAAAATAAATAAATAAAAAATAAAAACAAAAAGTAGGCTCTGGAGTCAGGGCTGAACACAGATCCCAGTGGTGCCATCCTCGCTGAGACTACGGACAGGTTACTTTTTAATCTTCAGTTTCCTCATCTCTAGAATGAAGGTGATAACAGAACTAGTATTAGGACCACGAGGAGAATGAAACTATAATAGAATGCACTTAAGCGCTCAGCTCCAGGCTTGCCATGTGGTAGCACCAGGCCACACTCAGTAGCTGTCGGCTGTGATCTGATTTGTGTTTGTGGCCACAGAGCAGCATGGTGATCCATCAAATAGAAAAGTATAGGAATCAAGATCATGCATGTGATGCTTTCACAGGAAATGACCACAGGAAGCCATCCAGCAAGATAGGAATCTCTTCTATTGCTTTTCAGAGAAGGTGGATGATATCTCCCAGGTCCTACGGATGGTAAACGGCAAAACTGAATTCAAGCCCAGTTCTCTCAACTAGTTTCACTCATCTGCTCATCTATGACAACCCCATTTTCCCCAAGAAAATACCTCCTCCACAAGATACAGACCATGCACTTGAGTGCAAGGTTGGGACCGACACTCCCTCAGACTTCCAGCTCTCACAACCCTCAGTGTACAAGTTGTTGCTCTTCATGCAAGCCCTTGCTCTTCTCTGATCCCCTGCTTTTTCATCTGTAAAATGGGAATAATGTTTGTGGTGAGGATTTTGCTTTCAAATACTGACAGGCAGCCACTATTTCTTCTCTTCCAAGGAGCTTCAGGGGCTGGGAGCACTTACCCTTCAGAGGCTGACAGATAATAGGCTCCTTGCCATAAGCAGTTTTGTAATAGAAAACACAATAGGAGCTTACTGAAGGGATTTAAAAAACATATACAAGGTGAATTGCCTTTCTAATTGGAGATCATCTAACAGAGATCTCTGAGCCAGGTTATGCCTGCTCAAATTAAATTGCATTATATGTAATTCCAGCTTTTACTTTTCACTGCCTAAAACATCAATATATATGCGTGTTCTCTTATCCTTAGAGAATGTGTCATTTTATGTAAAAACAGGCATGAGCAAAGGAATTAGGTGCCATTATTCAGGAACTTGCTAATAAAGTCTTTAAAAAGCAATCTTTGGAAGAGTTTAAAATACTGACATTAAACTTGGAATAAGATGAGTTATACTAATTAATGGTACAATCTACAAGCAAAGATGGATAAATTTCCCTATTAAACCCATTAAGACTATTCTAGGTAAGCTGATTTGAGGAGACTTTAATGTTTCCCTTGATTCTAATGATAATCTTTCATCTGGAAAAAGAAACACATTTAGAACTTGCATAACATCTGTAAATGTGCATTAGTGGAGTAACGCTTATTTTTTTTTTTCTCCCTGAATAATCTAGATCAGGGAAGTTAGCTAGATGAAATAAGCTTTTAAAGCTTCTGATAAAATCCACAGCCACTTTCACACTCTGGGGCAAAAAAAAAAAAAAAAATTATTGGATATGCAAAATATTGGTTTAAAATGCCAAGTCTGGCTTTAGCTGTGCTCCCTAGCCAGTGGGTCAGCATTTCCCTACATGGGAGACCTGAAATCGATTAGCAGCATCATACCCAGCAGTTTTACTGAAGGATTTCATGGCCAACCAGACTTTTTAGGCCCTCAACTAATGAAGACTAAGCTGCAGAAATGACAACTGCTGTTCTCACCTAAAATCAGCAATGGCAAATGCTCTGAGATGAGGGTGTAAAACAGGCTCAACCTGGACTACTGAGAGAGCCATGGGGGAAGGGGAAGGACAGAGTCCTGGGAAAGGGGCTAGGTGATAATGCCTAATTCCTTCATGGGCCATCCCACTGTGGAGAGCCAGACTGAGTGTCTGAGAGTCATTTTGCCTTTTGTTAATGTATGAGCTCAACTGGCCAACAGCAGTCAGTGAAGGCTTCCTGGAGGAGGCAAGAATTGAACTGAGGCTCATACGCAGGGAGGACTTAGAGACATTCTAGGCAGGCCTTAGAAATAATGAGGAGCCCACTTTGAATAAAGTGATTTATTTTTAATGCTCTGCTCAAATTAAATATACCATTTCTAAATCATAAATGTATATAAAATCATAAGTTGGGGCCAGGTGCAGTGGCTCATGCCTGTAGTCCCAGCACTTTAGAAGGCCCAGGAGGGTGGATCACCTGAGGCCAGGAGTTCGTATTAGCCTGGTCAACACGGTGAAACTGTCTCAAAATACAAAAAATTAGCCGGACATGGTGGCACATGCCTGTAATCCCAGCTACTCAGGAGGCTGAGGCAGGAGAATCACTTGAACCTGGGAGGTGGAGGTTGCAGTGAGCCAAGATGGCACCACTGCACTCCAGCCTGGGTGACAGAATGAGACTCCATCTCATAAATAAATAAATCATAAGTTGTATAAATATGTATATTTGTTCTGCATATCTGTTTAAGCTATTCCACTATATTACATAATATATATGCATATATACATCTCAAGGGATGACTTCTGACAAAGGTAGCACAGCTTGTTCCAGGGCCAATATATGAACTTTTATATCTGTAAGAGGTTGTTGACAGAAGATGTCTTTTTAGGGTATATACAAGTCTCTATTTCTAATGAGCAATTTGTGTCCAGTTTGACCTGCTCAAATTCAACATCCAAATCTAGATATTATTGAACAATTTTGATTTCTATATTTTTTCAATCCCAGAAGCATCACAATATGCATGTATGTTTTTACACTTAAACATGAGGTAAACTTAAATTGTTATTTAATGGAGCAGAAAGCCACAAAGAATTGGTGGAGGACCAAGCCTGGGATTTGAGATCAGATCCTGAAGGTGATAGGAAGCTTAGGAGGTGTCTGGAACCTGGGAATGGCTCTTTTATTTGGGAGTGGGAGGAGAACACTGGTACACTTTCATTCACAGATTACATGGGGAGGATCAGGCATAGACTTAAAATGAATGCAGAGAACCATGAGCTCCTTTTAATTCCCCCCACTACTCCGCCATTGCCCTGGTTTAGAGTGGATGGTGCCATGGGGATATGGGCTGATGGAAGGGTGGTAGCATTGACTCTTTCTTGCAACAAAGGTCCAGCAGCATCTCCAGGGGTGCCAGAGTCTAAGGTAAGATGGTGGACATCGAGCTGGAGTTGAAAATTCCCACTTGGAATTGAGGCCAGAACAGAATAATCCTGGAGATGCCTGGACCAGATGCAGCAGGACACCTGCATTATCATGCTTCCAGTGAACAAGCTGATGAAGGAGGAAGATAGATAAATGAGGGTCTAGAGACAAACTGCCTCCTGAAACCATAAAGGTGTTTTAGGCTATTCCAAATCCTGCTTGCTTGGGTGTACGACTTACTACTCTTCTCACTCTTCAGGTCATGCAAGTCTCTCAATCATCTCCCCTTCTCCTGAGGGCATGATTAGGTATAGTGACTTGGCATGAAAAGTAGCTGGCATTCAAGCCTCAAGTGACCTCCTCTGGGCTCAGAGAGGATCGTGTGGCTGGCACAGTGATGAAATGTTTGCTATTATTATTATCTCTATTTCTAGTAAAACTGCTATATTTGATCAACATTTCCTATTTAGAGATCCAGTATCTAACAACACAGCATGACATAGCTAGTAATTTCGCTCTTCCCTCCTGAATGTCATTTATAAGCAACAATGTACCCAGGAAAAAAAAACCTAAATTTTATTTTCAGTAAAACTAGGAGATATATCCCCAGGCTTGAACAGTACAACAGAAGCCACCCAGATGGAAGTTAAAAGGTCCAGGTGGACCAATAAAAACACAATGACCCAGCAAAAATAGACTTCCTACAGGCAAAGAGCTCCTTCTGAAGTGATAGACTTCTTGTTCAGCAACAACTAAGGGATCTGGAAGAAGGGAGAGTGCACAGATTAAACAGAAGCTGCACAGGAAAGTAAAATAAGGGAAGGAAGAAAAGAGCAAAATGGCCTAGAGGCAGCAGATCTCAGAGAGCGTCGACAAAATTATTATTCTTGTAGGCAAGAGGCTTGCCATAAAGTACAACTTGGGTCTGGCAAGAAAATTAGAGACACAGTGAGCACAGCTGATAAGAGAAACCCTCTTAGACCTGATCTGTTTCATAGAAACAGAAAAGATAGGACCATACAGAGGAGCCATTTTTATAGGGGGCCATCTGTCACTGGTAAATCCCTGAAGCAAGTGCCTTTGGAGTGTGAATCTATAAAGATAGCCTGGTTCTTCCCCTTCCATCCACAAGGCTTCCTTTTGAATAGGTAGGCCAGTAACATCTAACTTATTCCAATAATAGCTTTTTTTTTTAAAGGGGCTAGCAAGTTGATTTTTAAAGTGAGTTACAAAAGAGCAGCATTGCATCTATGTTCTAGGTTTTGAAAAAAAAGAAAAAGAGCAAAACTTACTACAGAACACTTAGCAGAAAGATGGAAAAGATGAACATGTAGACCAAGTATAAAACCATGGATTAAAATGAAACAATCACCTTTGTAAAGAAAGACAACAAAGCAGTATTCAAGAACTCAGGGGAGAGATAAGGAGTCAATGAGGAAATGGCATGGAAGCATTTAGAACCTAGGGGAAAATGAAGCCAAAGTGGAGAAGCACAAGGGAGAACAGACACTGTGGAAAAATACAAGAGAGAAGGATGCCAGAAATGAGAAGAGTGAACAACATGAAGAGGAAATAAAGAAGGAATTACAGAAGGTTACAGAGTAACATATAGCTATAGAGAAGAGACAAAGAAAACCCTATATATGGATAACTGAAGCCTCTGAAGAAACAAAAGACAACAATGGAACACGACATAATTTAAAATACAATTCATTAAACCACTCCAGAAATAAGGGTGGAATTTACATGTTTAAAAGGCACAACATAAGCTAGGAAAAAGGGACCAAGAATGGTCAATACTAAGATCTACCTAAATAGAGTTACTGGGTTTTAAAAGTAAATAAATATCTGGTTTGTCAAAGATCAGATGGTTGTAGATGTGTGGTGTTATTTCTGAAGGCTCTGTTCTGTTCCATTGGTCTACATGTCTGTTTTGGTACCAGTAACATGCTGTTTTGGTTACTGAAGCCTTGTAGTATGGTTTGAAGTCAGGTAGCATGATGCTCCCAGCTTCGTTCTTTTTGCTTAGGATTGTCTTGGCTATACGGGCTCTTTTTTGGTTCCATATGAAATTTAAAGTAGTTTTTTCTAATTCTGTGAAGAAAGTCAATGATAGCTTGATGGGAATAGCATTGAATCTATAAATTACTTTGGGCGGTATGGCCATTTTCACCATATTGATTCTTCCTATCCATGAGCATGGAATGTTTTTCCATTTGTTTGTGTCCTCTCTTATTTCCTTGAGCAGTGGTTTATAGTTCTCCTTGAAGAGATCCTTCACATCCCTTATAAGTTGTATTCCTAGGTATTTTATTCTCTTTGTAGCAATTGTGAATGGGAGTTTGCTCATGATTTGGCTCTCTGTTATTGGTGTATATGAATGCTTGTGATTTTTGCACATTGATTTTGTATCCTGAGACTGCTGAAGTTGCTTATCAGCTTAAGGAGTTTTGGGTCTGAGATGATGGGGTTTTCTAAATATGCAATCATGTCATCTACAAACAGAGATAACTTGACTTCTTCTCTTCCTATTTGAATACCTTTTATTTCTTTCTCTTGCCTAATTGCCCTGGCCAGAATTTCCAATACTATGTTGAATAGTAGTGGTGAGATATGGTATCCTTGTCTTGTGCCAGTTTTCAAAGGGAATGCTTCCAGCTTTTGCCCATTCAGTATGATATTTGCTGTGGGATTGTCATAAATACCTCTTATTATTTTGAGATATGTTCCATCAATACCTAGTTTATTGAGTGTTTTTAGCATGAAGCGTTGTTGAATTTTGCCGAAGGCCTTTTTGGCATCTATTGAGAAATCGTGGTTTTTGTCACTGGTTCTGTTTATGTGATGGATTATGTTTATTGATTTGCATATGTTGAACCACCAAAAACAAGCAGCGGGGAAAGGATTCCCTATTTAATAAATGGTGTTGGGAAAACTGGCTAGCCATATGCAGAAAACTGAAACTGGACCCCTTCCTTACACCTCATACAAAAATTAACTCGAAATGAATTAAAGATTTAGACGTAAGACCTAAAACCATAAAAACCCTAGAAGAAAACCTAGGCAATACCATTCAGGACATAGGCATAGGCAAAGACTTCATGACTAAAACACCAAAAGCAATTGCAACAAAAGCCAAAATTGACAAGTGGGATGTAATTAAATTAAAGAGCTTCTGCTCAGCAAAGAAAAAAAAAAACCTATCATCAGAGTGAACAGGAAATCTACAGAATGGGAGAAAATTTTTGCAATCATCAATCTGACAAAGGGCTAATATCCAGCAACTACAAGAAACTTAAATTTATGAGAAAAAAACAACCCCATTAAAAAGTTGGCAAAGGATATGAACAGACAGTTTTCAAAGGAAGACATTTATGTCGCCAAGCAACATATGAAAAAAGCTCATCATTACTGGTCATTAGAGAAATGCAAATCAAAACCACAATGAGATACCATCTCAGGCCAGTTAGAATGGCGCTCATTAAAACGTCAGGAAACAAAAGATGCTGGAGAGGATGTGGAGAAATAGGAACACTTTTACACTGTGGGTGGGAGTGTAAATTAATTCAATGATTGTGGAAGACAATGTGGCGATTCCTCAAAGAAATACCATTTGACCCAGCAATCTCATTACTGAGTATATACCCAAAGGATTACAAATCATGCTACTATAAAGACACAGGCACACGTATGTTTATTGTGGCACTATTCACAATAGCAAAGACTTGGAACCAACCCAAATGCCCATCAATGATAGACTGGAAAAGAAAATGTGGCTCATATACACCACAGAATACTATGCAGCCATAAAAATGGATGAGTTCACGTCCTTTGCAGGGACATGGATGAAGCTGGAAACCATCATTCTCAGCAAACTAACACAGGAACAGAAAACCAAACACTGTATGTTCTCACTCATAAGTGGGAGTTGAAAAACGAGAACGTATGGGCACAGGGAGGGCAACATCACACACTGGGGCCTGCTGGGGGGTGGGGGGCAAGGGGAAGAATAGCATTAGGAGAAATACCTAATGTAGATGACAGGTTGATGGGTGCAGCAAACCACCATGGCACATGTATACCTGTGTAACAAACCTGCATGTTCTGCACATGTATCCCAGAACTTAAAGTATAATAATAAACACACACACACACACACAACACACACATCAACACAGTAGCAGAAAAGATACCCAAGTAACTTAGGAGAGGAAAAAGGAATAAGTCTGCCCTCAGATTTCAGCACGGCAATATTCAAAAGAGGAAGTCAATACAACAATATCCTTAAAACAGCCAAGAAAAGAAAGTTGAACCAAGGACTTTACATCGAACTGTGCTCTCTATCAATAATTAATACTTCAGGAAACCAGTTCTATACAGTTAACCAGGAACTGCTGTTCTCATGAGCCCTTCCAAAGGAAATACTAGAGAATTGTAGACAACTGTGGTGACTGGAGTGACAGATAAGAAGGCAAATGCTACATGCCCTGTCAATGAAGAAATGATACAAACAACAACAACAAAGACGGGAAGGGAGGAAGCAGATGCAAAGTACAAGTTTACTGATGGCCTTAAACATAATAGTTGGAGTCAGATGACAGAATTAAAAGCTGAGTAATATAATATTGAACATATTTCACTGAACAAAGATTAAACCCTAAGAGGATAATTGTATCAACTATGATCAAGTGTCAGGAGAAATGAAGGGGAGGCTAAACTGGGGGAGAAGGGAAGAGAGAGAAGAATCATATTAATTTTATCACTGTTTTAAGTGAGAACATTCCTGAATATCAGAAGAATGATACACACACATGCCCTGCCACACAATATTAAAAAACGTAAAGGAAAATATGGAAAAATAACAGAGATGATAGTACTAAACATAACTTTTTACTTCAATAAGTCTAAATGAGTTAAAATTCACCTCTCAAAAGAATAAGATTTTATTTTCAGACCAGGTCACAAAGAGAAGCCTAACTCCATATTGATTTTTACAAGAAATATAACAATGGCAAAGTGATTCAGAGAGGTTGCTAGATATTTTGACCCCAAAATTTCACTTTGGGACTAACACCTACAGATAAGCATATAAATACATTTGAAGTAGCATGTATAAGGCTATCTATAACAGCATTACTTGAAATAGCAAAAGGCTGGAAACATTCAAATGTCCATGGTTAAATCAATTATAGTATATCCACCAATGGAAAAACTATAAAGCTACTCATATGAGATGCAAAGATCTCCAAGAGAGGTCAACTGAAAGTGCAGAATAGTGTATATTCTATACTATATATGTGTTAAAAGGGAGAGAGATAATCTGTATTTGCATTTGTTTCTATGTGCATCAAGAGCCTCTTCAAGCATACACAGAATATAAATACATATAAATGAGTGAGCAAAGGCAGTGCAGGGTAGTAGCCCTGAGGTGGGAGAAAGCTTGAGTGATATGAACATAAGAGACTTGTTAGCTATAACCCAAGACAGTTTGCACCAATCCATCTGTTCTCATGCTACACACTAACATTTTTCTTTTAAACCAAAAGGGAGAAAATAATTCCTAAATGCAGGATTTTTTAATCAACACAATCTGTGTGCTGTTCTCCATTCTGCCCTGTGACCTTGGGCAGGTCTAAATTCAATTCCAGCACTCCCTAAATCAGACACTCTGGGGGATACAAAGATGATTAAGACATAGCCCTTGCCTGGTGCTTGGTCTCCCCTCTCCTAATTTGTAAAAGGAGAATGCTTTCCCTCCACTGAGTTGGTGGAATTTTAACAAGGAAGACACAGACCCTCTCTCTCTCAGAATCCTCCTTCCTGGAGAATCAAGGTTTGCTTCAAATATGTGTTCACCTGGGGAATCTTCTCCCAACACCCATCCAAGAAGAGTCTACCTCCCCCTCCTTGGGGTGTCCCCAGGGCCCTATTCATGCAGTTCTACTTTTCCATGCCATATCACAACCTGCTGTCTCTTTTGGACTCTGAGGTCAGATGCAGTAAGAATTCTGCAGTAGTCACATCTATACTCACCCGAGTTCCCGGCAGAGTGCCTGGCCAAAAGTCGGCATCAATATATGTTTACAGGAGGTGCAAAGGGAAGAATGTGAATACTTAAGTGAAAACGCTGCTCCAATTACCATAAAAGCACCATGAATACTTAAGTGAAAACGCTGCTCCAATTACCATAAGAGCACCAAGAATAAACACGCCAAACAGGTCATGGCCAGCATGTAACTTTGAGGATGTTGTGGAGAGATAGAGCCACCATGGAGAGGGATAACTTCCAGCCAAACAGAAAATGGACTTGCGAGGAAGGGAGGGGCAGGGAGAAATGCATGTGTGTGGGACACTATGATGTAGCATAGATAAAAAGACACATATTGTCTCAGTGAAGCCTCAGGATGTCCTGGGAGGGTGACACTATCATCTCTACTACATACCTGAGAATACCAAGGTCCCTAAACAGGCTAGGGGGCTTGCTCACTCCAGCCTCCAGCTCCCTCACCAGCACACACATAAAGGCCAAAGTGAACATTTGACACCAGGACAAAATAAATCTGTGCTCTTAACTTCACCCATGCTGACTAATTTATGAAAAATATGACCTAATTCTTCTACCACAGATATCACACCAACATCCCTTGCCTGAGAACAGGAATTACCAGGTACCACATGCCGAAATTGGGTCTCTGGGTTTATAGATTGTTGCTATCCCAACCTGATAACACCTCAGACCTTAGCTTAGCCTGGTAGCAGCCTGAGGTCCCTGGAATGTCATTTTCATGTTTCTTTGCATATTGTGTTGAGGGATGCTAGAACGATTGTACACCTAGCTTATCTTGCACTGGCTTCTCATTCCTGTCTGGATAGTTACCACTAAGTAATTTAGTTTATCTGTGTCTCCACAAGCTTATTTGAAAACCATGGAACGCTGCTTACAGAAAATTAAGCTTCATTTTCTTTAAGCATCCAGCCAATAGCGCAGGCAGGAGATGGTGATTTGGAGGTAACTGGCTTATGCATATGTAAACATGATGCATTTAGCAAATTATATAGACTTCACACTTCAGAGCATTGAAGAAAACAAAGGTACCTTCCAAAGAAACTTTAGTGCAATCAAGTCATTCTGAAAGGAATACAGAATTACTGGTTTGTGAGAATAGTTGAGCTCAGATATGAATGGAAAATAATGGTGTGGGGCAGAGGCATAGACAAGAATTTGAACAGGGTTAATTTTAGGTGGTATTACAGCATCTCTAAGGACTCCCAGGAATTATATCCCATAACGTGCCTTGAGATTGAATTCATGGTGTAATGAGGTTGTATGTTTCAGACTCAATTCCACTGTGACTCTTCATGCTTTCCACAATTTCCCAGCATGTTTTTCTCCCTAAGCCCAGAGATAGAATTCTAGACATGACTTGTGTTCACAAAGGATTGCAATGGTTAAAGCATCCCTGAAATTTATTACATACCTTTTCCATTCTCCATCAGGTCCTTTTGCCTCAGTCCCATCTACCACATCAGCAATAAATTGCACTGATAATGTAATTAAAAATATCATCCCAGAAGAGCAACCTTATAAGCCACTGTTATGGACTTTAGAACTCCTGGACAAGTCAAATTAGAGTACTTGGGTGTAAGTAGTTTCCAATTTGTAGCCCAAAATCAAGATGGTTCATTTGTCTGCAGGTGCTGCACCTAAGGGGTCCACTAGCTTGCAGTGCTCAAACTGCCAACAGTTGACTGCAAGGGTCCAAGTGGCACCAGTGCAGTTCAACTTGTCATGTTCATCAACATCAACACCAGGAGTCCCGAGAGTTGCCATATATTAAACACCTACTGTTGCCAATACCCATGTTAGCACTTTGCCTTCATTTATTTCTTTTTTCATTTAATCCTGGAGAAAATCCACTGAAATTATTATTTCAAGTGACTTTTATCCAGCTGCCACTGACTGCTTGTTGTAGGACAGGCACTCTACACCCAAATGTGATCTCATTGACTCAGCACACGAACTCTCTGTGAGGCGAGGATTTTAATTCATATCCTTTTTCCAGACTGTGAACCTGAAGAAGTTACAAAACATGTCTAAGTCAAGGAGCTAATAAGTGGCAGAACTGGGAGTCACATTCAGGTCATGGCCACAGTCACGTCTGTCCTGTTGTATCCTGCATTCTCACCATTTAAAAAGAGGTTCTAATTGCCAGAAAATGAGGACGAGCTGGAGAAAGAAGCACTTTGGGCATGCAGAGGTTATGTTGGTCTCTGGTACATAATTCTTCCCTTTCTTCTCCCTGCCATCCATCCTCCCACACACACATACATGCAATTCCAAGTGATAGATTCATTAATTATCACAACTCTTTGAGGCAGGCACTATTTATCATTCCCATTTTACAGCTGTGGAGACTGAGGCTTGGGGAAGTGACATAACCAACTCAAATTCAGTGAAATATATAATAGGGTCAAAGTTTGCACCAAGGCTGTCTGATTCCAGGTCCCAAACTCTCAGCCAGAAGGTTCTATAATAGTTAATCTAATAATTAGAGGCATGTTTCTGATGGTCCAAGAGCTAATTCTAATTAGGGTTCTGCCTCAAGATGAGGGACAAACACTGAAAATTATGACCCGTTAGATTTTCTGTAATACTTAAGTCGAAAAAGCACAGGTGGGTGCAAAGATGATGTTGTACTCTTACAACTATAAGGCTTATCATAGAAAAAAATAACCTAGAAATAATGTCTAATATTAGGGGTTAAGTTGTGGTTCACAAATACGTTGGAAAACTACGAAGGCATTAAAAATTTGGCAAAGAAGAATATTATGACATGGAAAATGTTTATGATACATTCAGTGAAAAAAAGCAGCTTACAAAAGCATCTATGATTTGACCCCACTTTTGTAACATGAAATGAATAATGTGGATGTGTGGAGTGAGTTGGAGGGAGAAAGAGAGACACAGAGAGAGAGACAGGGGAAGGTATATAATAAAAGGTTAACAATGGTCTCTGACATGAGAAGAGCATGGTTCTTTTTCTCCTATTGCCTATAGATGTTTTCTAATTTTCTACAATTAACATTGTATCCATCACTTTGTGATTTCTTTTTAGGTTTTGTTTTGTTTTGTTTTGTTTTTTGGCCTAAGAACTTGAATGTATGTGGTATAAGACAAAAACACTCCGATGAGACTCAGAAAAGATTGCTGGAGATCAGAACAGACTATCTCAGAGTCTTGAGTTTGTGGATATTTCCTGAAAAGTCTTTCATGATAACATTCGCTTGGCAAACTTTCTTTGTTGACTTGGACTGCAGCCTCGTGTTAAAGAGAGTTTATTTAAATTTGCTTAACCTGGAGGTTCCCCAATTTATATGACCACACAACATTTTTTATGTGCAGTACATAATTGGTATCTTGCAGCTCTGAGGAACCCAGTCTGGGAATCGTTTGCCTAGAGAACATTTTTTATTCATATCTACGATCTATGTGTAGTCCGAATGCCAACCTCTCCCTCCAGAAATTCTCATTCTCTAACACCTGTAAAACTAATGAATTTTTCCTCTCTGCATCCCCCATAAATACTTTCAGAATTTAACTAAATGAAGCAGAAATATTTGTACTCCCTCTAGACATGGGATACCTGGATCTGTAGACATAAATTCCAGTCAAAATACTTTGTGAAATATGAGACGCTTCTCTTTTTCACTGCATCTACTGCTAATATTGCTAAGAGTGTTATCACCAGGAGTTACAGTTTTTTTAAGAGCTTGCCTTGGGAGCCGGGTCAGCAGAGATCTGCAGGTAGTGGAGACAGTGGGGGCGCATCGGGGTAATAAAGATGGCTCTGACTATCTCCTTCCTTGTTGATATAGTTTGGATATTTGTCCTTGCCCAAATCTATGTTGAATTGCAATCCCCAGTGCTGACAATGGGGTCTGGTGGGAGGTGTTTGGATCATGGAGGTGGATCCCTCATGGCTTGGTGCTGTCTTCATGATATTGACTTCTTGCAAGATCTGGTCATTTAAAAGTGTGTGGCACCTCTCTTCTCCCTCCCCCTACGCCCCCACTTCTCTTGCTTTGTTCTGTTTTTGCCATGGGATATGCTTGATCCCACTTCACCTTCCTTCATGAGTAAAATGCTTTCTGAGGTCTCCCCAGAAGCACTTGCCAGCACTATGCTTCCTGTTCAGCCTGCAGAATCGTGAGCCAACTCAACCTCTTTCCTTATAAATTACCCAGTCTCAGAGGTATTTCTTTACAGCAATGCAAAAATGGCCTAAGACACTCACTGAGTCCATTTTCCTTGGCCATGTGGTCCCAAGTAGGGGTGTGGTCTAAAGACATTCAGGTTCACACATATATCCTTGCTAGTCCAAGAGTGGAAATCTTTCGGCATCAAGATTTGGGGTTTTATTCAAAAAGTGCCCTTAGACATAATTTACAAGCTAGTTAAGCCTGCTATGCCCAGATTGTAAGTATCCAGGATAGAGGAAGAAGAGAGAGACCCTCTTGGGTCTCTCAGATCTATCCACAAGAGGGACTTTCTGTGTCAATATACCTGAGCTTATCACCTATAATGGAATATGTACATAGCTAAGACTCATTAATCCAATTTTCTATCTCAAGGGATATTAGAATCCTGACAAGAACAAATTCCTGAGAGGGTCAGAATATATCATCTTTTATTTAGTTTGTTTTGCTTTTTTAATCTCGTGTAATGATGTGAAAACCGCCAAGGACTCCAGCAGAAACCACCCATTTATCTGGCAGTTATTCTGTACACGGTGGGGGTCTTGCTGAGAAAACTTGGCAGGGTGAACAGACAAAGGTCAAGCCCATTTGGAGGTGACTTCTCCAGAACAGATAGATTCTCTCCTGTGAAATTAAGCTGGAGCTAATTCAAAAAGTGTCTTTGGGTAAAAGCGAATTCTGAAACCTCATTTTTCTACTTTTGCCAAGAGGTGGCTTAAGTAGCTGTGGAGAAGAATTTGTAGCATGGTTATCACAGTAGTCTTGGGAAAGTAAAATTGGTCTGCTTTTTAAAGAACAGAACAGGCCAGGCACGGTGGCCCATGCCTGTAATCCCAGGACTTTGAGAGGCCGAGGCGGGCGGATCATGAGGTCAGGAGATCGAGACCATCCTGGCTAACACAGTGAAACCCCATCTCTACTAAAAATACAAAAAAAAAAAAAAAAATTAGCCAGGCATGGTAGTGGGCACCTGTAGTCCCAGCTACTTGGGAGGCTGAGGCAGGAGAATGGCATGAACCTGGGAGGCGGAGCTTGCAGTGAGAAGAGATTGTGCCACTGCACTCTAGCCTGGACGACAGAGCAAGACTCTGTCTCAGAGAGAGAGATAGATAGATAGCAAAGCAGAGATTCAGACACTAGTGCTGGTACCATTCACATTCACACTCACATTCAGGGCACATTTTCCCACAAGGTTCTCCTTCCCCAAATAGGAGCCTGAAGGAATCTGGGAAGCACAGTCAGAGCCCTAAAAGGTCCTGCTTCGGATGTTGTCACCCTTTGACAGTTCTCAGCATGGGAGAAAATGGGGTCTGTTTGTGTGCACACATGCACATGTAATAGACTGTAATAGACTACAGAGGGGGAAATCCCATCCTGCCCTTCTGCATGCAAATCCTCTCAAGGTGACAGATTTGTTCTGAGACATGTCTGTGGCCTGCCCCTCTGGAGGCATGGAGCAGATCCCAGGGAGTGGCCACAGAATGGGACTGCTTTTAACATCCCCCAAGTCAGGATACCATTTTAAAAGGCTCTAGCAACTAAGCACGTGACAATGAGCCCAGTGACAGATGGCTTTTAAGGGAACCTAGCCAGCGTAGAGAAGTGTGGAGGAAAGGAGGAGAGAAATCATTCCATATTGTGGTTCCAAGATTTGGAGTCTGAAGGATACTTCTACTGAAATGGCTAGAGTTAGGCAGGTCAACTTCACTGCAGAAGAAGGAGAAGGCCTAGGGGAGATAAGGGTGATGGAATCAGGGTGTCAATACCCCACTGGAAAAAAGGCTGCTTTTCATCGCAAAATCAGACCACTAACAAACCCCCGCACGTTCCTACCTCTGGACCTTTACAAACATGAACATCCCTCCCAAACTGCTATGCTCTCCTTGTGAGCTCTGAGATTTCATTCATGTGAGTACTGGTAAAAATAATATTCCCACCTCACACATTGTCATGCAGAATAAATGAAGGTCATGCAATACTGCAAGCATGAGCACAGCAGGAAGTGGGTATTTAACAAGCCGGACATCCATAGAACACTCATTCTCTGGCTTACGTACTTAGAACTCTTTGCAAGTGAGGAGCTGAATAGATAATACGTTCATAAGTTCAAATTCAAATAGCATTTCCCAAATAAGAAGACCTAGAAAATAAATCCTATACCAAACAATAAATTTTCTGTGGGAAACAGGCTTGTACTAAAAAACCCAGATTATAAGAACTTGGAAAAATCAAACAGGTCATCTTAACACCAACTGGTGTCTAACAGTGAAAACATGAAAAAGTCATCTAGTTCTTGCACAATTCTTATCACAGGGACGGGGTATAGTTTTCTAGACTTCCAGAAGGAAACAAAAAACCCAACTTAGAGTTTGAGTTAGGGTAGAGAAAGGCTGCCCAGGCATCAAAAGACGCTGTCTAGGACCAAAACTATTTGCTGTATTTTAAGAGAGCAAAACAATCAAAAACAGCAGCCTACTATGGCCTCACATTCACAATGCTGTGAGATGGCCCTGCAGGTGGTCCAAGGAGTGGAACCTGGTGGGGAGTAAAAAACCAGGAATGATGGGGCTTTGTTTTGGGTACAGGTGTTGGGCCACTCCTGTGTGCTCAAGCACATGTGGAGGCTGGAGCGCTGAGGCTCCTCCTTCTCACTGGGAAGTACTCGAGGCCCTGCAGCATGCTGTGGCCCCCACGGTTCTCCTCCCCTGTTCTTCTAGCTGGCCTCACACGACCTGCTGAGGCAGGAGCTCTCAAGGCTGCCTGCTGCTTATGTAAAGGGAGGACCTCAGCTACCACAGAGCAGGGAATTAAATAGACAACTCAGCCACAGGAGGCAGCACATGTGGCTTCTGGATTTGAGTCTGCCTCCCTACCAGATCACAAGGCTTTGGCAACTACAGACAGCATTACATTTCTGTCTCTCTTATGGCAGTACCTTGATGTGGTAGGAGCTTCATACACAGTTGCTATTGGCGACCAATTAAGAAGCTGAGGCTGGTGTTCTTGCTTCTTTTCTGAGCCAAATTCCAAGGGGAAATTTAAATGACTTAAAAAGTCATAAAAGAAAACAAGAATAATACTTTTTGAATTACATTATTCTCAACACCTAGCTATGTATATATGTAAACAAATAATATGTAAGTAGGGTCTTTGCTCTAATAATTAAAAACTATAATATTGCAAGATTCTTTAGACAGAACCACAAAACAGAATATATGACGCTGAAAAGGTAATAACACAATAAATGTCTTAAAGGACATCATAATAGAATTATCCAACCAGTGGCATCATTATATTTGTTATTTTAAAAGAAAAAAGTTGCAAAAAGTTAAAACTCCACCTTACAAAACACATCATTGTTAAGTTTTACAGGGATTAAAGGATTAGGCTAAAAACAATTAACAGTACCAATTATTAAAAGATGAATAAAGAGGGGGTCTGTATATATCAAAGCCATAAAGGAAAAATTTTTAAAAAATTATAAAATCGAGTATAAAAATGAAAGGTTTATGTTCATTAAAAGACTCACTATAGCCCCACACTGTGGAAGACAGCCTATGGGCAACCAGCCACAATTCCATCCAAGCAAATCAAACCAGAAAATTCTCCAAATTACAATTCAATCTAAAAGTCCCCAAAGCTTAGAAGGAAACATCTAGCATTAATTGCCCTGTGTCAGCTTTAGCCTGGAACAGTGGTTCTCAACCAGGGCTAGTTTTGCCCCCGAGGGGGCATTTGGTAATGTGTGGAGACACTTTTGTCCTTCATAACTGGAACAGTGCTACCAGCATCTTGTGGGTAGAGGCCAGGGATGTTGTTAACATCTTATAATGCACAGATCAGCCCTCACCACAGAAAAATCATCCCACCCAAAATGGCAACAGTGCCCAGGTTGAAAAACCCTGGTGTAGAAGAGAAAAGGGGTTTATTCTGTGGAAGATATGAGTAAGTGGGGACCAGTCAGGTGACCTGGAGGAAGAAGTGGACACAGGTCTAAACCTCAGTACTCTGGTCAACGTGGAACCATCACTGGGTTAATTCCTACTATAATACGTATAAATCATTACCCTGCATATATTAATAGTTGTACTTTGCTGAAGCCTTCCTTTCCCCTCACCTTGTCCCCTCCCTCAGGTATCTCATATAGTGACAATGAAGTGTTATAACCCTCAGGAGGTACATGATAACCATTGAAGATATTGATACGAAAGTATGGATATGTACATCCACAGAGGAATGACTGATGAGGCAAATCACCCCTTCCCCCAATTAGTTAAAAACTCTAGAGGAATGCTCTGCCCATCTCCTCCTTAGAGGCATATTTTATTTGCTTTTTCTCTCCTTATTATACAAATGCATATTAGGATCTTTTTTGAGTATATATTTTACCTTGCCTGTAATTATTCCTCTCTCTTTTTTCAAAATGTATACCTGAATCATTTTTAAAATTTTAAAAAAAGAAACAACTAAGTTACTATAAATGATGTTACAAGACAAGCTGGAAAACAGTTTGGAAAAAGGCAGAGTCAATATTCTTCATATATAAAAAGTTCTTTCAAATCAATAGCAAGACCATTAAGAATGTAATTGAAAAATCAACAAAGGCAATGAGCAAATGCTCTAGAGTGAGAAGAAATACAAATAGCCAATAAATACACACACATACACAAAAGTGTTTCACTTCAATAGTAATAAAAAAGTAAATGGAAATAATAAAATACTATAGTAAGCTTATAAAATTGGCAGACATTAAAAATATAACTGCTACTCATACACTGCTGGGGTCAGATGTGAATGTAAATAATCCAATCTTCCTTAAAATTATTTTGATTATGGGAAATTTACAAAATAAATTACTGGTTTCTAATTATAAATGCTATACTTGCTTGTGCAGAAAGTTTATAAAATATCAAAAAGTATAAAAATGAAAATCAAATCACCTATCACTTCAACACCTGAGAAATAATTTTAACGTTTTGCTATACTTTTCCTAGTTTTTTCTCAAGGTGTTTATGGGTATGTGTGTATCATGTTATACATACAGTTTAGGGCCTTGCTCTTTTTCACTTAGGATTGTATTGTGAGTGTATTCCTATACTATCACATTACCTTTTAAAACATAATTTATGGTTGTAAAATATGATGTCATATTTTTATAGCTAACCACTCCCCTATTGTCGAATATGTAGGTTTTTCACTGTGCTTGTTTTTGTCTTTCATAAACAATGTGGTAAAGATCATCGTTGTGCCTCAATCTTTTCTGAATTTTCAATGATTGCTATTTGCCAAGATTTTACTTAGAATGACAGGAAAATAAAGACAGTGTGAGACAAACAAAAAATAGATATTTTGCAACAAACAGACCCTCATTATAGGAATTTCCATTAAAATATACTGTACTTCAGACAGAAGAAAAGTGCCCACAGACAGGACTTCTGAAGTGCAAAAAGGAATGATAGAAAAAGGAAAAGGAAAATATGTAGGTAAAACCAAGCAAAACATAAACTATATAAAATAATAATATCTTGGAAGTTAGAAAATGTAACGCACAAACCCATATCAATAATGCCATATAAGTTAGAGCTAAAGTATCCTAAACTTCTTCCTTGTATTGTCTGGGAGGAACACAGAGATACTGATTAAGTTTAGGCTCTGACAAGTAAAGTATGCATGCCAAAATCTCTGGATTACAAACTAAGAGAATAGAATAGGGTGGTTATCTTTAAGACTAATGAGCATAAAAAAATAGGAAAAAAAATCCAAAATTAGAAAAAAAGGAGAGATAAAAAGCAGAAAATATTAATAAGAGAGTAGAATTTCCATAACTCTATGTAGGTTAAATTATAACAGAATGAAAAAAAAAACCCATCTGATTGCTCTTACCAGACAACCAAGACAAAAGGATAAATAAATATTTAATATACAAGGATAAAATTTTAAAAAGATATTCTAGGCACACACTGAGAGAGTGGCAGTAGCTATATTATCAGACTTTTAATATCAGAATTCTTAATTATCAAAATTCAAAAAAGACTACTGAAAACAGAATCAAAACACAATAAGAGGTTCACATCACCAGAAATGCAGTCTCCCTAAAATGTATGCACTTAATAATATAAAAGATATTCAGAAGAAAACAGAATATGTTTATGACTTCAAGGTCGGGAAGGATTTTCAAGTAAGGTAGGAAAGGATTTTTAAAGAAGGACCTGAAAGATTGCAAAATTGGATGGTATAAAATTAACAATTTCTTTGTATTAAAAGACACTACAAAGAGTAAAAAGAAGCAGCCCACAAACTGGGAGAGGATATTTGGAACACACAACTGAAAAAAGGTTAGTATCCAGAATAGAAGAATAAATAAATTTTTTAAAAGACAACCCAATACAAAAATCAAGAAGAGACATGAACAGGAACTTAATAAATGAGAAAGCCAGAATGACCAATAAATATAAGAAAAGATGCCCATAAATGCCAAAGAAAACCATGAAGATCCTATTTCATACACGCCAGGTTGGCAAAAGTTAAAAACAACCTAAAAAAATAGAAAAGAACTTTTGGTGAGGATGTGAAATAACCAGAACTTTCATGCACTCATGGTAGAAGCATCAGTGGAACAATGACTGTGGAATACTATTTGCCATTTCTTATAAAGTTGAAAATAAGCATTTATTATTCCTCAATAATTTCATTCCTAGGTATATGCCCTGCATAAAATCATTTGTACATATGCACCCAGAGAAGTGTAAGAATGTTAATATCAGCATTGTTTATGATAGGGAAAACTGGAAAAAAGAAATGCCCATCAAAAGTATATGTTCTTGTTTACAATGTTGAATGCTATATAACAGCAAATGTGATTGAAATTTAGCTACATGCAGCAGCATAGATAAATTTTGGGAATGCAGCATTGAGTGAAGAATACGATATGATTCCATCTACAAAAATATTCTAAAGCAAGCAAAACTGAACAAAATATCATTAAGGGATGCAAATATGTGCCAAACTATAAAGAAAATTAATGTAGCAATAAACACAGAAGTCAATATGATAGTTACCACAAAATAGGGAGGAGAGAGGATGGGGTTAGGAGGTGACACAAGGTAACTTGGAAATTAATGGCAATAATCAAAGTTACTGGTGTTCTTTCTTTGTATTGTTACCGTTTATCCCTTACACACATTTCATAGATTAAAAAAATTACCTATTTTATATTAAATAAACTTCTAACAAATTAAAAATGAATATACTAGCTGTGTTTCATTAAGGTAGTTCTGAGCCTAACTGTATTCACAATAATCTGGCAGCCATGAGAGAACATCTTTCTGTGAACTAGAAAACTCCAAAATGGAATGCAGTTATTCTACAAATTATTCTGGTTGTTCAACATCCTTGGAACTACTCTAAATTATGCTTTGCTTGGGAAGAAGATGACAATATTTTCCATTGATTGGTACTGCTCAAGATGCAGTTGATTTTTTTAATACCCATATGTTTCACTGAGAAAAGAGATGATATCAATAATGAGTTTAAAGAGAAAGATCTATGCTGACAAAAATGTTTGCTTGATGCAGAAGTTTTAGCTCTAAAAGAAAACAAATTTTTGGAAAAAAAACTGTGGCAGTTTATATTTTCAAAATATGCTCTTCTTTATAATGTGACCTTGGCACACTTGCTTAGAGAGATGGCATCTCTCTGTCCCCTCCTTTCACTTGGAGAGAGCTTTGTGACCGACCTACAGAGTATGGAAGGACTGATGCATGATGACTTGCCAGTCTAGGTCATTAAAGGTGACAGAGCTTCCCCTCAACCCCACCTTCTCCCTTCCATACCACATTGCTAGCTCTGCCTGTCTCTGGACACTTGCCCTGGGAATCTAGCTGCCAAGTTCTGAGGAAGCCCAAGAGACCACAAGTGGGTGTTCCAGCCAACAGCCCCAATTCATGTACTAGCTGACAGCCAATGCCAAACATGGAAGAATGCTTTTAATATGACTCCAGTCCCAGGCACTATCTGCCTGCAACCACATAAGAGACCCCAAGTGCAAACCACCCCAGTTGACCTGAAGAGCCACCATAGATACTGACGATCAGTAATTCGTTATTACCTTGTCACCAAGATCGGGGCAGTTTGTTACAGGGCAAGAGATAACTGAAACAAACTATGATTTTAAGCTCCTTTAAGGCAAGTAGAGGAAAGAGGATATAGAATATTACACTCATGCAAGACGCCCAGGATGTACAATGAAGCCCTGCTACTAAGTAGCTGCATGCCTGGTTAAGCTCTGTGAGCTTCAATTTCCCTAAGTGAAAAAAAGTGTCGATTTATATCAATTTACATGTCTCAAGGTTTTTCAAGCATAGGATATATTGCATGAAAGTCAGATCATATACAGTAAACAACAAAGGGCAGCTATTGACATTAGTATTACTATTGTTAGGGCTGGTATTTGGGTGGCCAGCGTTCTCTTCCAGACCTCTTCCATTCCTATATGGGCCATAGATAGAATTCTCCACTGCTCATTGGCTGAGAACACATCAATTGTGTCTGCAGCTCACACGAGGGACCACTTGGTTTCACTTTTCTCTGAGTTTGCTCTTTCTTTCCTATTCCTTAATCTTGGTTCTGAGTCCCAGGCAGCAAAGCCTAGCAAATAAGAGAAGCAGCACAGTATAGCGGATACAGGCATAAATGCTGGAGCTGACTGCCTGAGTTTGGATCCTGGCTCTGCTTTTTGCTGTTTTTGTTACCTGGGACAACTTGTATGCTTTCTTTGCCTCAATGTCTTCATCTTAAGAATGGGACTAAGAATAGTATCTATCTTACAGGGCTTTTAAGAGGATTCAAATAAATGAATTAACATATATAGTTCTTAGAACTTTGATATATAGTAAATTTCTTAGTAAGCATTGAGAGCACTTGGTCACTAAGTTGGATAAAGTGACTTATTTTGGTAATGTGAAAAATAGACCTCAATAGAAGCAGAAGGGCTGGCTTCACTTCCAACCAGCTCCCCAGTAGAGAGTAGGGACTGGGTTTTGACTAGAGGATTGGGTACCCCTACAGTGACATCTTGAAGACACATTCTGGTAGCCATTGCTTGACAGGCACTAGGGACAGATTTGAAGGCAGGGTGTGATAGGCTAACTATTGCTGTACTTCTAAAATCTGCAACACATAAAACATGCTCCGAGAAAAGTGACATGAAAAGTGTTACTTATATACCAGACTGGGGCTAGAAGAATAGATGAGGAAATGAGAATCAAATTGTGCTACCAATGGACAGAAGGTGCCATGAGGAAGGCATCCTTTCATCTGCAATGCGATGCCCAGACATGTTCGATACCCTAATTATCACAAGAGAGGAAATGCCAATTCTTTGTCAGCCTAAGTGATTTTCTTCCTCTGTCCCTTCCTTTATGCTCTCACAGAAATGAAGGAGAACCAAGCTGATTTGTCTCTTTCAAAAGACTGCTCCCACAAAAGACATTGAGTATCATTAGCAAGAACTGCTTCTATAGCACAATGCAAATAAAGGTAGTAAAATTCACATAACCATAGCAGACTACATGGTGAAATTGGATCTAATTAGCAAGTGTCAATATAGTATTTTTTTTTTGCTAACTTTAACACTTGCATCCTTTGCTATTTCAGGAAGTCTGCAGAAGATCTTCTTAGGCATGCAACCTAGAAGCTTGTACTTCCTGTTAAGTTACTTTATATTAATAAGGTAGCTTCTCTCTGAAATTCTAGTGCTAGGCAGTTCCTTAAATGACACGGAAGAAAACTTTGGCTTTTGAACAGCAAACCCAGCAGCACAGGTACTGCTACTCTGATAAGGTTAGCACAGAATGAGAGAGTGCGGCCAAGGGTGACGGGTGTAATTAAAATTATGTTCGGCTGCTGATCTGCCAGACAGATAAATTCCATAAGCACTAAATTGCACCAGTTTGAGGGGGGGTGGTAGTTACAACTGACTGCTTATGTTTTGTTAAATACAACACTGATGTAAAGCTGGGATCCTTAAACTTTGCTGTGATTAATAACATCTCACCAGGTTTTCAGAATAAAAGGAGCACCAACCTTTGACCTATTGAAATATTTAAATAATGCAGAACATGGGAGAAAATGCCCTGCTTACTGCTATCTACCCCTCTGTGGCTCTAACATTTGAACATCTCAATCATTAAAAATAATTTCCTGCTGTACAGAGCAATTACTAGGAAGGGAGCCATCTGACATGTAAAAAAAAAAAAGTAGAAGAACCCCAAAGCTAGACAGGAAAAATAAAAAAAATTGAATATCCACTGATCTCATGATATGTCAGTCATCTCTACCATGTAGTTAAGACTGGAGGCATCCACTATATGCCAGCAATTCCACTTTTGGGTATTTATCCAAAGGAACAGAAATCAGGATCTCAAAGAGACAACACTCCCATGTTCACTGCAGCACTGTTCACAAGATCCAAGATGTGGAAATAACCTAAATGCCCATGAACAGATGAATGGAAAAATAAAATGTGGTATGTACATATAATGGATTATTATACTGCCTTAAAAAGAAGGAAATCTCATAATGCAGCAATGTGGATGAATCTTGAGGACATTATGCGAAGGGAAGTAAACCAGTCACAGAAGGATACATACTGCATGATTCCACTTATATGAGGTATCAAAAACTGTCAGTCAAATGGATATCATCAAAGAGTGGAAGAGCAGTTGCCAGGGGGAAGAGAAAATGGGGCATTACTAATCAAAGGGCATGAAGTTTCAATTAAGTTAAGATGAATAAGCACTGGAGATCCATTGTACAACATTGTAACTACAGTCAACGATAATGTATTGAATACTTAAAAAGAAGGTAGACCTCATGTTAAGGTAGATCCCTTTTCCAGGCCTTATCTCACCTGTGATGCTGCCAGAGCACAATGAAATTTTTTCAAAAAAGACTGACAGCATCACAGGTGAGATAAGGCCTGGAAATGGGACATTAACAGCAAGCCAGCAACAGTGGGAAATAATCCTACACTTGAAGCACCTGCTACATACATTACCTCTGCCCATATCACTCCCTTCTAATAAATTCATTTAACATTTAATAGATATTTCATGAGCATCCACTATATTCTAGCTATTCTATTTACACAATGGTAAATAAAACATAATTCCTGTCCTCAAAAACAAAGAAGCAGCTGGGTGTAGTGGCTCATGCCTGTAGTCCTAGGTACTGGGGAGCTGAAGTGGTTGAGGTGGGAGGTTCACTTGATCTAGCTAACACAGCAGAACCTGTTTCTAAAAGCAAAACAAAACAAGGAAGGACAAAGAGATCAGGAGAAAAATCTAAAACTGAATGTAAAGTGATACAAAGGGTACCGTGAAATAAACTAGCATACCATTTTACAGATGAGATAGGTGAGATTCTGAGAGGTCAGCCAGCAATAAAACCGAGGTTAAAATCTAAATCTGAGTCCAAACCTGTGATATTTCCAGTCCATCATGAGCCTCCTTCTAGCTGCAGGAAGGAGAAGAAACTAGTCAAGGCAGCTAGGGAGGTATTACCCCCACTCAGGAATACATTGCGAAGGAAAATTGGGCTTAAGGACTTATACAAACAAGTGAGGAGGCTGGCTTTGAGGAATGATGAAAACTATCATTAAATAGAAGGAAGGCATACAGAGAAACATGTCTGCAAGAGGCGAAATTCTATATACCTGAGGTCATCTAGCTCTCCATAGGGATGGAGCAGGACCAGGCTAGAGAAAGAACCAGACAAATAAAAACATCGGCTCAGTGTGGTCAGGAAATGGGTCTCCTTCAGTTGCAACTCATCACCACCAAGGGTAGGTAAAACAAGAATACCAAAGCAGTTAATTTTATGTGTCAATGTGGCTAGGCCACAGTATCCAGATGGTAGGTCAAACATTATTCTAGATGTTTCTCTGAAGGTATTTTTGTAGATGAGATTAACATTTAAGTCAGTAGACTCAGTAAAGCAGATGACTCTCCATAATGTCACTGGGCCTCATCCAATTATTTGAAGGCTTTAAAAGACTGACCTCCCCTAAAAAAGAGGGGGAATTCTGCCAGCAGATTGTCTTTGGGCTTGAAGTGCAGCATCAATTCTTCCCTGGGTCTCCAGCCTGCCAGCCCACCCTGGAGATTTTGGACTTTCCAACTGCTATAACTGCATCAGCCAATTCCTTCAATACAATTTCCCTCTCCCTCTCCCTCTCCCTCTCCCTTTTTCTGTCCACACACACACCCTCTATTGGTTCTGTTTCTCTGGAGAACACTAACACAACCACATTAAAATACAGAACCGGCTTCAATATCCAGAAGAATCCAACCAAGCCTGGAGCACGGTCAATCCAAAGCTGCCTCCCAGGTGCTGGTCTGAGTTGCTGGGCCAAGGACCTCCACAACATTCACAGGAAACAAAAAGGAACAGCAGGCTGGATGGCTTGGTGGACTTGTTCTAGGGTGAGTAATTTATTCATTCGTTTGATAAATATTTATTGAATATCTATTATGTTCCAGGCCCTCTGTCAGGTGCTGGTGAATCTGGGCTCTGATTCACCTGAATCCTGGCACAGAGTAGTCATTCAGTAAATATCCTTTAAATGAATGAATAAAATCTTCATTCTAAAATAATTAAACTCATGTATTTTTATGACTGCTTTATTTTCTGAAAAACTCCACTGCTGATGACTAAATCAGGAACTTGGGTCAAAATACCTAGAGGACAAACATCACCTAAAGGACCAGATGACAGTGGCAAGAATTCCTGTGAGAGACTGAGAGTTCTGGGACCCTGCTTCACAGGCCTGAGACTTTCTCAAGCTCTTTCCATGTTTTGAACTTGATTTTTTGTTAGGGGGAAGGAGAGATGACACACAGATAGTGCCTTCAGAGAAAAGCAGGCACCAATTTATACAAATAATATAGCCATCATAAGCTATTAGGTCAGTTTTATATGAATTCAATGCTTATAAAAATCTTCTAGTGTTAATGGAATCCCAAAGTGGCTTCTTTTGTAGAGCCAGTAATCCCCTGCCCTGTCCCAGAGCAGTGCTATCCAATATAACTTTGGTGATGATAGAAATGCCCTATATCATAGTGTCTGATGTGGCAGCCATTAATCATGTGTGGGCTATTGAGTACTTGAAATGTGGCTAGTGTGACCAAGGAATTGAGCTTTTAGTTTTATTTACTTTTAATTCATTTTAATAGCCATAAACACTCAATATCCATATGTGGCTAGTAGCAGATACAGACTAACTGAAGGGTGTGGTAAAAGGGTGTTTTAACAGAGTAGGTCTCTCCAGGCATGGGGAGGCTTCTTCCATCAACCCCCTTGCAGAGCTTATCAGCAGTCAGTATGGCTGTAGTCCACCCTCCTGCCCCCATACTCACCACCCCTTTTGCACCCCTCATTTTCTCTTGCACAAAAGCAGGCAGGAAGCCAAATCTCAGTAGAGACCTTGTAGCTGCACTGCTGAAAAGCCTGCTGGGCAAGGAACTGATGAGAAACACGGGGTGAACCATAAGGTGGGCAGCAGGGAGAGTGAGTGTCTATGAAGCTCTGTGGTCAGAATAAACTTACCACCCCCAAACTGCTGTGCCCTTCAGATTTCAGGAAGCCAACCTCTCCCATCCCCCCTCCAAAATGGTATAACTAAGAGGGAGGGCATTTTCCACCTTGGGGTACCCACACCTCTTGTGCTCCACTCTTTAAGTCAGGTGACTCTGACACACCAAAGCATCCAGCTGTCAGAGTGGTGAATCTCCTCTGTGGGATGCAAGCTGCTTCCCCAGGGACACAGGTGAAGGGCTGAAGGAGTAGAAATTACAGTATGAGGACACATGCTCTCTGGCCACATGAAACAGAGTAGAAAAGTCACCTCAGCCAGACTCTTACTGGGCAAAATGCTGTGTTCCAGAGGAAATGCAATTCATAGGACTACCACTTGCACACTCTAAATGACAGAATACAGGATCTGGCAGAGAAGGTTCACTGGAAAAAGGTATTATCTAGCACAGCAACACAGGGCCGGTGGCTTTGAGCATGTTTACCAATATGTTCAGTGGCCTCTTGGAGCAGCAGGAGTTCCTTGAGCTTGCTGCCAGCTCCCCAGAGACACTGAGAGAGAATGTATGTGTTGTTAGGGATGTTATCCCTGGGGGTGGGCTTCATATTCCAGATCACTGCTTAAGGTAGGAAGTTTACAGATGGGTCCTGGGGTAGAGAGATCAGTGAGGTCCAAACCTCCTACCTACCTACTCTAGGACTCTGGAAATGAGACTGCCTCAGAGAAGTGAATGACAGAACCAGTGGGCAAGTGAACACATGTGAAATCTCTCCCCGAGACTCGACCCCAGAATGAGAGCGAGGCTTGGTGGGAACTAAGCCAGTTTCAAGACATTGACACATCCAGACAATGTGTCAAATAGGAAAAAAGAAAAAAGTGGTCATTATAGAACCAAGAAGAAAATGAGAGCTTGAGAGGCAAGCACTGGAAGTGCCCTTTGAAGACCTCTCCCAAGGGGCTGGGACCTCAGTCCATGGATGGTCATGTAAGCAAGACTAAACCTAAAAGCAGCCAAGGTCATCAAGCTATTTTAGCCAGGGTGGTGGTGGGGGGCTGCCTGCTTATGGTCAACTGAGTTCCCTTGCTCTAATTCCTAGCTCACCTAACAAGCACGAATTATAATCTGGCTCTCAGAGAGCCATACCCAGAGAGTAAAACTGGCCCAGGATGTGAGTATTTTGGTCTCCATCTATTTAACAACTGTCCAGACTTGATAAGCTATCTTGGTTTTGGTTTATAGAACAGTCTTTTGAGAACTTGCTTCATGTGACCTCATCCCTGAGAGACTGAGCCACTCTCAATGTAAAACTAAAATCAAGTTTCAGATCTGTAAAACTAAGATCCAGACAGATCCAGGCTATAATAAATATGTCAAAGAAAAGGTCACCTTGTACAATCTTTTGTCATAACCAGCTAGACTTCCTTAATGATAAACTTATATGACTTGGTTAATAACAATAATTTAAATAATCATCTTGACTGATCCTTACAAAAACCCTTGTGCGGCAATTTATTTATCCATTTTAAACCATAGGGAACTGAGACCTAGAGAAGTTAAGTAAGGCGTCCAAGACTTTTTAGTGGAAGAGCTGGGATTAGGCCCTGGGTCGGCTTGGCCTCAAAGTCCTCACACGTGCAACTCCAACAGTGATTATCAAACTTGGTTTGGCAAGGAAGCCAGAGATCATGCTAGGGTCATGGCAAAAGCCAAGAGGAAACCAAATTTATTAGCTTCTACAGAAAGGGTACTAGAGGGCTAGGCATGGTGGCTCATGCCTATAATCCCAGCCCTTTGTGGGGCTGAGGCAGAAGGATAGTTTAAGGCCAAGAGTTCATGACCAGCCTGGGTAACATAGTGAGATCCCTTCTCTATTTAACAATAATATGAAGAAGAAAGGGTACTAGAGGAGGTTCCGTTTTGTTTACTACAAACTGGATTTGATCATCTGTTTGTTGCTCAAATTTGCCTCCCCAAGGAAGCATGCAAGGAGAAAACAGACACATGCCTTAGAAATCATGTGGGCTGGGAGGCTTCTGCTATTTCACGAAAGCATGAGCACTTTCTGTGGGTCAAAAATGTCCCCTCTTGGACTTCTGTTCAAAAGGATTTCCTTTCATGAGTTCACACACTGTATTATAAACTCTTCTTTAGACCAGCATTCTTGAGAGCAGGAACTAAAGCCTAATACACAGCCTGGCACACTTAAAAATATATACCGGGTAGAGTGATGGATGAAGTAATGTCCTGCCACTCCTGGGGATAACAGCCATTAGCTCTTGGCCCTACGGCCATCCAAGTTACTGCATTATGATTCATTTAGCATTTATCCAACAAACATTTATTTTTGGACAAATGAGCCGTTTAAAGGTCTGATCCAAGAGGACATAACACAGCTTAATGAACCATTAGTGACCACGCCGTGGCAATTCGATGCAAGAGCAGAGGTGTTAAACAAGGCCTCTAAGTACAAAGGACGCAAATGGCAATTTACAAAGGAAGGACTGCAGCTTGCCAAACAAAAAAGAAAAAATGTTCAACCTCACAAGTAATCAAAGCAATACAAATTAAAATAGGAATTGATTCCGGGGGGAGGTCTAGCAACTAAGAAACACTTAAAAAATTCTGTGTCTTTTTAACTAACAACTCAGGATTAGAAAAGATGTTGGCAAATGACCAGACCACGGGAGTATGAGTTGGTAGGGCATTTTTGGGCAGATATGTTGGTAGCATGGATGGATTAAAACACCTAAAGTTATCTATACTTGTGATGTGTAATTTCATTTTAGCCATTTATCCTAACAAAGATGTGGACAAAAGCCTATCTGTAATAATGCTAACAAAATATTTTGAATAGCAAAAAAAAGTCAAACAACTTAAACCTGGAAACTAGTTAAACACATCCTATGACAGAATGCTATGCGGCCCTTTAAAATCAATTCCTCAAAAAACTGATTTGAGGGGAGTTTGTGATATATCTTAAAGTCAGAAAAGTAGGTTCCAAGGCACTACCTATAAAATCACTCCTGTTTTGTTTTAAAAAACCATAGTTTCTGTATTTTTCTTTTCTCTACATTAAAATAATTAATATTTCCCACATGTTCAATAATACATATTTTGTAATTTTTTTAAATAGCATTTAAGTCTCACAAATAAAACTAACAATAACCACTCAAATTTGCGTGGGACTCTGTACCATTTCCTAACTGTTTTTATTCCCCACAGTATCCCTGACTTGGAAAGAGAAGAAACAATACATCCGATGCTTTCTACTTATTAAATACCACCTCACACCCAGGTCCCTCATTTCAAAGGCAGAATTCTTTCCATTAAGCTAAAGCTAGGTCTGCCCGGAACCAGTGTCAATTTCCAAAATTCACCGGCTCTCATGTTGAATTTCTCTGAGTTAACATAATCCAGTGGACTTCAAAAACAGCAAATATAATTATGCCATTTCTCTAGATGTAAATATCCCCCAATGGGAAAACCTAGCAGCTACTATATGTTTGTAATTCTAATTCTTCCCAAAGAGTTTTAAAAATTATAATATGTACAGTGATGAAGAGTTTTGTAAGTGTTTTCCCCCAGAATTATGAAAGCACATTCTTCCTTGTAAATTATACATGGCATAACTACAGCAAGATGGGCCACGTTTTGGGTCTTGTTTCAAAGAGATTCCATTTTAACACATTCCTTCTAACAAATACAAAACACTCACAGCCTGCACTGCGCAACTAACAGGAATTAGCAGACCCTATTTTTTAAGGGTAGACACCATCCAGGGAATTAATACCAAGTCCTCAAAGCCTAAGCTTTATCTCAGAAAAACTCTTTTTATCATAGTCAAGAATTAAGTGGGTGGTGAAAATGACAGTGGCAAGAATGATTAACAAATGTATGGTGTACATACAGTTCTAGCTTGTGGGTGAACTATCAAAGAGGAGTTTACAATATACATACATACACACACATACATACATATGTGTGTGTATATATATAATAAAAAGAAATTATATATATATTCCCCGTATATATAATATATAATAAAAATAAATATATAATATATACATATACCCCAGCCAGGAATGCCATTTCTTTTTTGGCATTCTCTACATCTGTCCATCTCCTCAAACTCACTAGAAACTTCTGAACAGCAAGCTACATGTTAGGAGCTCAGTACACGTTTGCTGACTCACTGGGAGTGCCAATGAGAAAGATCCTCCCCACAAACAAACAGATAAACATGTCTCATCCCAGAGGAGGAATCCCAGTAGGTTAGCGTGGCTTCATGAGTTGACAAAGAAAAGAGGATTCTCAGGTTTGGGAACAGCATAGGCAAAAGTCTAATCTTTTTCACAGGACAATGAGAATGAGCCTGGTTATACCAAAAGGGAAGAATGACTATTCCATAAGTCATGATTTTAAAAGATTAATTTGGGGCTGGGGAACAGGGGAGTGGGAAGGAGAAAAGAACAGGCAAGAAAGCTTGTGAGCAGGCAGTGCAGCGGGGAAGCTGAGAGATGATGGTGCCAGAAAAAGGCACGAGGTAGCGTAAGTGAATAGAAGTGTGGGCTCCTGCAATGTGGAAAATGACGATACTCACGAGAAAACCAAGGGTGAGGAAGCCCAGCAATCAGCTAAGGCAAAAGGAGAAGAGTTTGCAGAAGGAAGGAGGTGGTCAACATCCCCAAAATCTATGGAGAGAAAGTAGCTGAGGATTTAGCCATCAGGGTTGCTGTGGTGGGGGCAGGTGATGAGAAAAGGGAGGCAGTCGGTATGTTCTGCACGATGAACTCAGAAGCACGGTGGTAACGAGGTGTTCAAGATAGGAGAGACCCTAATGGATTTGAAGGCTGAGGATGGAACAGGCAGAGAAGGAGGGGCAACAGGAAAAAGGAAGGTGGTTCACCAGGTGTAAAGGGATTCTTCTTCCTGTTCCTGAGAAGAAGAGATGCACAAGAACTTGGCCCTCACAGCCTCAGCGCAGCTAAATCAGGAAGAAGTGGGCCCGCTAAATGGCTGGGGATGGGCAGAGAGGCAGGTCTAGGTCTGGACTTGGCAGGGCTGCTTCAGGGTCAGGAAGTGAGCTCAGCTCGGCTATGATGCAGCTGAATGAGAGCCCAGTGGGGGTCAGGGGAGATGAACTCCCTCGTGGCGGCCGAAGGCCTGGGTGAGGCAGGAGGATGGAGCAGCTGGCGATCTGCAAGAGAAGCCTGGAGTCCCGGTGTGCTGCAGCCTGCAGTGTGGGAAGCATGGAAGCCTGGATGCTATGGAGCCACAGTGTCAGTAAGGGCTGAACTCCACAGGAGAGGACACTGGTCTCTGAACATGCTACGTGCCTTCGAATTTGCATGCCTTTGCATTTGCTGACAAGCCTGCCTCCCTACCAAACCCCTATTCCTTTTTTCCTTTCTATTGAAATGCCCCACGTCTGTGAAGCCCAGCCCCCGAGGAAATGCAGGGCTGTTTCCTCACTGCTCTTCCTGCATGTTCATGCCATCCTTCCCTTGTCCCCGGGACTCACCTTGCAAGCTATCTGAAAGCCACTCAAATGCATGAAGGGGTCTCCCCACTGGTAGCTCTGTCTACCCCTCTCCCTCACCTCATTCACACTTACAAATCCTTCCAGCCTCAGATCAGGTGTCATTTCCTAATGGAAGCCCTTCTTCCCTGCTCCCACCCAAATGAGGTCAACTTCAACCGCTCTTCTCTTTCATGGTACCTTGTACTTGTTCTTCAGGGCTTCTCTATGTTGTTATTAATTTTCACTTATTTTTTATTTTTTGTAGAGATGAGGGTCTCACTTTGTTGCCCAGGCTGGTCTTGAACTCCTGGCTTCAAGTGATCCTCTTGCTTGGCCTCCCAAAGTGCTGAGATTACAGGCATGAGCCACTGCTCCCCACCAGGGCTACTCCTAACACACTTAGCATATTCCTAATCACACACTGTGTTTTATAATAGTATCATCACAGTCCATGTCTCCCACTAAACTGTAAGCTCCATGAGAGCAGAACCCTTTTCTTTTTTACCATTACACTCTACCTTGTAGCACAGTGGCTGACCTCGAGTAGGCACTCAGGAAGTCCCTGTCAAATAACCAGCAGGTGAATGACTTGGACTCCAATAGCCATGTGCTGCATTCTCTCCTGCCCTGGAGGACAGGCTGCTCACGGTCTACCATGCAGTAAGTCCCTGCCCTCAAGGAGCCCTTGACCTAGGGAGAGAGACAAATGAAACCAAGCTTTTCAACAGAGAGTGAAGAATGCTGTGCGAGTACCGTGTACAGTGCCGAGGGGGAAATCTCCACCCACTTATTGGTGGGGTCCTACCAGGTGCCAAAGTTGCTGGAGACACTTCACCAAGATGACCTCATGCAGCTCCTCATAATACCCCTACAGTGAGCCAAGGATGGCATTCTCCGAGGCAGAGCTGTAAATCCCTACAGGCAGCTGTTGGTGGTGAGAACCCCTTGCACCCATTGCTGTGATGATGGCAGATGGCATGACGGTGCACTCACTGTATTCCAAGCCCTATATAAAATATTTCACAGACATCATCTCCTGGCTTTGTCACACTCCATGGGCTCAGCATTATCAATAAGCCTGTTTTATGGCACAGAAAACTCGGGTTGTCTCAGAGAGGTTAAATGATTTGTCCATCCTGAGGCTAGGAGGTAGCAGAACTAGGAATGAAACCTAGGTCTGCGGGGTTCCAGAGTGAACTACGAGGCTGTGGTTAAGGAAATATTCAGTCCAAACAGGAGCCATGTGGTGATGACAGATCCACAGTTGAGAAAGGGCACTAGGATGTGGCACTGGGGCCAGGCTGGTGTGGACGGTGGCACAGATTACAGCAGCTGCATTTTCCAACTGACAAAGCGTGTCTAGGAGGAAAATTGGAGAACACAAAAGGGCACATGCGGGCGGCCCAGAGGGGTCCAGGTGTAGGCCTGCCCAGCCTTGGTTGGGGTGGGAGGGGGCATTGGCTGCCTCCAGAGTGGGTTCTACTGCTGGGGTTGGCTGTGGCTGAGTTCTTCCATCAGATGCACGCCTTCCCTGTGAGTGAGGCCACAAGCAACTCCTCAGGCCCTGAGCCTGGCATTCACAGGACTGCCACAAGTTAGCACCTGAATTTAAATCAGGCCAAATTAGTGCTATTTCTGCAGGTGTCTGTGCTGCTTCTTTTTTCTCTCCCTCTGCCTGAAGGAGGAGAGGGAGAAAGTAGGCAGCCAAGGAGCACAGCCAGCTGTATCAGGACCACAGTGGTGGCTGTCAGCCCCTGCGGCTCCCCCAGCGGATGGCAGCTGTCAGTCTGAATCACAGAACCCCTGGGGAAGATACAGGGTCTTCACTGCTTTCAGGAAGCCATTTCTGGGCAGAGACTCCTATTTGCAAGGCAAAGGCACAGACGCTGTACTTCTCTGCAAGGTGGCGGTTTTTCCAAAGGAAGGGTAGATGGAAAGAAGGACGGCAAAGCTGGAAGAGGGTGAATTAGGAAGGGAGAGGAGGAGATGCAAGCTATAACCAGGGGGAATGCTCACCTGGGGCTGCTGGCTGCTGCCCTTCAAGGATGGCCTGTCTGCCAGACCATCCCTCAGGGTGGGGCTTCCAGTCTGAGACTCCTTGGAGAAGAAGCATGATCCTGAGGTCACTGTGTGCTCATGCCCTCCCCCTTGTCACAAGAATGAATCATAGCCAGCCTTTGCTGGGACTGTGCCTAACCCAAGCTGGAGCTGTGGTGGGGAGCATGTGTCTGCTAGCAAGTCCTCACCCCACGGTGCCCAGGAGACTACTCAACTTGCCTTCTCTCTTAGCTAAGCTGAACAAAGGCAGTGTGGAAAGGAGAGACCAATGCCAAGATAGGAGCAGGGTTGCATTGTCTCTCTGTTCAGACTCCTTCTATGTGTCAGCCCAGTGCTCCATGCTGGGGATTAACCAGGGATTGAGGCAGAGATGGAGCTGCCCTCATGGAGCTCCCCACAAGGATGAGAGTGAGGAGAGGGAGACTAGCAGAAAAGGGGAGGTGTCCTCAGAACAACGGCAGGGGAGGCAGGAAAGAGCTGGGCTTGCATAGGAAATCATATGTCCCTGACAGCAAAAAAGGACTAAGCAACACTCAAGGGTGGTGGGTTAAAGGGTAGTGCATCTGTTTTCTTGAAGAGGAAAGAAGCTAATACCTGCTGGGTACCAGCTCTGGCAAATATTAATTATTTTTCTAATTAACCCTTATCCATCTAGTAACTCTGAGCAGGGAGGTTGATCACATAGTTCTGGATTTCTCTGCCTTGCCCATTTTTTTTTTTCTTTAACAATCAGCAGCTCTTGGAGGAGGTTTGCAGGTAAGGAATAGTCAATGGCAAGACATATGAAGACTTCTCTTCCATCCAGGAAGCCCTCTCTGATGATCCCATCTGCTCCTGTGTCCTCCTCCCTAAGCTCTCTCTACTTTCCTTCCTTCTTGTTGTACAATATAAAACTATCAACCTGTTTGTTTATCTGCCCTGCAAACAGGAAGCTGAGGGCAGGGATGGCATGTCCAGCACTGAACACACGGCTCAGAATTTGTGTCGTGGAATAAACGAGTAAATCAATGAATGAATGAGTGATTGCCATTCTCTCAGACCCTCACAAGCATGCCGACTAATTTCCAGTTCAAAGAGCCCAGGCACTGAGGCAGTCATTTTACAGGACAGTAAGGCCGGAATGTGATGGGAGGGAGGCCCCTCCACCTCTGAGGCTTTTCCTGCTCCAGGCAGTTCCTGCTGCCCTGAGCACTGCCCCCAGGCTAAGCCCTTGGGAACCTGCTTCATAAACACTTACTTAGCAAGACATTTAAAATGCTATTGATTTCTCTCCTCAGAAGGAGAGGTGAGACAGTGATAGACGCGGTGAGCAGTTAGCAACAATGAGTCCCATTCACCCCGCAACCAGAAGTCATTTCCCTCTCAGATTACCAGCCCGGCAGCCCTGGGAGAGAGAGAGAGTGGCTGCACGCTAATGTAGGCAGTGCTAGAACCAGCAGGTGCTCTCGCTCCGATAGTGGCAATTAGAGCTTAAGCTTCTTTTTCTATGAGACAATGAAAAATAAAGCTAATTTCAGATGGCATATTCTGTATACCTGAATCCAAGGCACCCTTCTCCCCTACTTAGGAAGAAAGACAGGAGCCCATGCCTCCCCAAGAACCAGAAGGAGATGGCTCTGATCCAAGTCATGGTATCATCAACAATATTTTCAAGCACTTACTAGATGCTAGACAGAGATCTTACTAGACGGGAATAGGTGCTGGGAAATGAAGGCACATAACAATGTAGCCCTCATCCCCTGTGCCTAGCCTATGATGGACAGAACACATGTGTACCACACATACTAGATAGATGGATTAAGTGCTGCCCTGCAATTCTAGCTCCATGAGAGCAAACCTTCCCCTGTAGTCCACCTTGTTAGGCTCCCAAATTTCAGAACACTTGTCTCATAGCAGGTGCTCAACAAACACTCTTTGAATTCATTTTGTATTTTGTTAAGGTCACAGCAGCTGCTATAATAAATGCCTAACATCTAAGTGGTTTAGGATAAGAAAGTGTATAATCACCACTGTCCTCTCCAACTAAGATCAGGGAGGAGCAAGATCAGCATACATATACTCCCTTAGCCTCACTTGCAGATTTCTCTGGGGTGAGCTGTATTCCTTGAACTCATGGGAGTCGCTAACCTAAAAAAAAGTTTCCTGATACATAAATATGCGTTGGGAATAACAGACCTAGAAATGAAGTTTCAGAAAGTCCAGTTGCTTACCCCTGATGTTTGAGGCTGTGGCACAGCTGAGCAGGGAGAGGTGACCCAGGGGTGCTGGTCTCATTCACATGGGTGGAATGCAGCCAGTAGCTGCATTTACATACTTTAATGATCACATAAATGGGAGTTGGTGGCAGAGGCCATATCAGATTTGTCATAGAATAGAAAAAAATCCCTTTGGGAAACTAGGTATTAGGGAACAACAGACCTTTCTACCTAACTGCAAGAAGGGTTGAGATGTATGCCCTTGCCTAAGGGTGGAGCTATCTCTCCCGTAAGTCTGTTGTGGGGGAACATGAAGCAAAAGCCTCATGGATTGAAGAAAGAAATGCCACTGAATGATTCCTCTCCTCTGCTGACATAGAGGGCAAGACAGTTTAAGAAGCTGTGTAGATCCATGCTTTTGTCACCAAAGTCTGAGACTCATGAAAGACCTTACTGGATGTCAAATTACTATGTCTTAGGGGAAACCAGACCTCTGAGCACTCCCTCTACCCCTTCACCCCAGTGAAGCTTCCCTGCATACAGGATGCTGGTATCTGGCAGGTAAGGAGCAGGTACCTGACAATGCCCAGAACCAGGCCTGGGAAGGGATGAAGACCCCAGTAGACACCTTCTGCCCCTTTCCTCTTCCTCCTGCAGAAATATTTTAAGTGCCAAGGTTTCAACTGACTGAGTGGTTTGAAAGTGAAGAAGAGAGGTATGGAATGGAGGGATTTAAGACAGAAAAGGAAGAAGGCAGGGAAGGGCAAAGGGAATAACTACTTAATGCCAGAACAACAACAAAAAATTGGTGAGGAGCTTTGCAGTGGCTTTAATTTACTTTCCTGTCCTCTCTGGCTCTCATTACTTTTTATAGAAATATATTTTTTGTGTCACAGATTGACAATGACATGAGCCAAGGAAAGAACTTATGGGTCAGGGCTGTTTGAAATCAGATGGATGCCATTACTTTGGGTTTCTAAGCAATTAATAATCACAAATTGCATTGCTTTTTATATTTATTAATGAAATTTAATAAATTTATCAAGTTTCACCCCTAGAAGGTATAAGTTCTATGAGAGCAGAAACTGTGTATGCATGTCTGTATCCATCAGTATGTCCTACTATATGTCCGGCATATAGTAGGAAACAAAAAGGTTTTCTGATTTTTATTTAATGCAGAGAGCTGATGACAGAGGGTGGAAAGAATGTTGGTACACGGACCTTCTTATTGCTAATAACAGTGTAGATGATGATGGTGGTGGTGGTGGTAATAATGTCACTTATTATAAGCTGGATCCCATTCCAAGTGCTTTATTTTGATCATTTCATTAAAACCTCAAAACAACTCCACGAGGAGGTATTGTTATTCTTATTTCCATTCTTCCAATGAAGGCATGAATTCAACGGGTAAAGGATTTGTTAAAAGTGATTTAACTAGTAGATGCTGAATCTAGAAAGAAGACTTTATCACTCTGCCTTTCTGCCTGCCACACTTTTTTTTTTTTTTTTTTTTTTTTTTTTTTTTTGCAACAGGGACATTCTGCCTATACCTGGAGCCCTAGGAGAACAGAGGTGAACTTGAGACGTGTAGACAAAATAAATTATGGATCTTGATCCTTGAGGACCTCAATGCCCATGTTCATGCTAAAGATCCATTGAGTACTTGAATTTCAGTTACTACTTTTCCTCAATATTATTCCACCCTGTATGCTGACCTTTGCATAAGACTCAAGTTGGAAGATGCAAATTCAGATTACAAGCTACCTCACCTGCTACCTGCCACCTCTCTGGCTCTCCTACAAACCAGATCATCCATGCAACAGGTCCCACACCCCCATGGGCAGGGCCCACACCATCAGTAGGAAAGGCTTTGCTAATGATGGCCTAGAGGGAGGAGTAGCCCTGGCATCAGAGCCCTGTGTATGATTTAGCCTATAAACCCAAAGCTGCTATTAGCTTCTACTAAGCCACCACATTGGGCAGGTCCTGAAAGAGGAGAACAGAGCAGCCCCATCAAAGGGAACCTTCTATGCACCCAGGGCAATGCTGGGTATTCACAGGTATACAGGTGCCTGGCTCTTCACCTGAACAACAGCTTCCCTCCGTGGTAGCTTTCCTAAGGTTAGGTTATGACCAAATATCCCTGCAGGCAACCCATTCATTGCTCCTATACTTTGAATAATAATAAAACCGGCTGCTGGCTGGAGTCTGCCAAGGTTACCTCCCAGGAGAGCTTCTCTGAAGGTTAATGCGGAGCTGTCATGCACAGCCAGATTTTCACTTAGGCCTTTGTTGTTCCTCCTGCACTTGCTTCCCTGCTCTGGCTGTGTCCAGCAGCTTCCCAGTGCCCACTAGGTGGTGATGCCCGCAGAGACTGGGCTCTGAGCCTGGAGCAAAAGGACCATCAGTATGAATTGGCTTCCAGCTGAAGTGGGACCACCCAGCAATCCGAAGAGGTGGGAAGGATGGTGTTAACAGCAAGCTAGCACTTCATGAGGGCTTGGATTACTGTTCAATACATTCTGATGAGCACCATCTGCTGCCAATCCACACTGGGCATATGTCTTTTTGCCCAAGCACTGCACTGTGGCTACAAATTCATCACAAAGCATGCATAGGCCTTGCAGAGAGGACACAAGTGCTGGAGACAATCTCCAAGCATATCTGGGAGCAAGGGAAGACAGGTGGAAAAACACTGTAAATACAGGCCCACAAAATACATAAGGGACAAATGCTGCCTGAGACATTTAGCAATACCCAATTTGCCATATGACAGACCATAAAAGTGACCAGAGAAGTTTCTGCACCAGCTGAAGCCTTAGCTAAATCTGTTGCTTAAACTGCTTCTTTTGTTTCTGTATGGTATGTTTGATGTTCTAATTCCCATTCAACTATGAGATCCAGTTCATCCCAAAACTTTTTTGTTGTTGTTGTTAAGAACAATCAATTTCACATCTCTCTGTATTAATCATCAGCACTAGGAATCATTTTTCTTTTGGGAACCATAAGTGTCTGTCACCCCATGAGAGATGATGAGGCATAATGGCCCATCAAAATGGTCATGCCCAGCCATCTGCTGAACTCACTGGCCAAGGAAATTGTTCCTACTGTCCTTCTAAGCAGTCAGCAAGTGATAAAGGAGGGCCTACTGTGTACTTGGCCAGCACTAGATTGCCCAGACAATGTACATGTATCAGGCAAAAAGGCTAGGAACTATACATATTTCTTTAAAAAAATTTTTAATTACATTTTTTAAAAAGAGCATTGTAATACTGAAGAAGAAAAACAAAGTATGAGGTCTCATATTACTAGATTTCACGACTTACTATAAGGTTACAATAATAAAGGCAGCATGGTTGTGGTGAAAAAAAAATAAACAGATTAATGGAACAGAATAGAGGAATGAGATATAGCCAACTGATTTTTTTTAAAGGCACAAAAGCAAGGAAAGGATAGTCATTTCAATAAATGGTGCTGGAATAATTAGATATTCAAATGCAAAAGAATGAACCTAGTCAGAGATCTTCTACCTTACACAAAAATTAACTCAAAATGGATGATAGGTCTAACTGTAAATTACTAAACTATAAAACATCTAGAAGAAAACATGGGGAAAAAAATCTATGTGATCTTGAGTTTGGTGCTGAACCAAAATCACAACCTATAAAAGAAAAAATAGATAAGTTGGACTTTATTAAAATTAAAAACTTATACTCTGTGAATGACACTGTTAAGAGAACCAAAAAGCAAGCCACAGCCTCAATAAAAATATTTGCAAAACACATAGCTGATAAAAGACTTGTATCCAAAATACAAATGCTCTTAAAATTCAACAAGAACATAAACAACCCAACTTTAAAAGTGTACAAAACATGGGAACAAACACTTTGCCATATGTGATAGAAAATAACCATATGAAAAGCTTATGAACATCATTTTTCATAGGGAAATACAAATTCAAACAATAATGCCATATCACCATGTACCTATTATAGTGTCTAAAATCCAAAACAACTGACAATACCAATTGCTGGCAATGATGCAAAGCAACAGAAACTTTCATTTATTGCTGCTGGAAATGCAAAATGGTACAGTCACTTTGCAAGACAGTTTTTCCATTTCTTATAAAACTAAATATCTTATAAACAAGCTAGTAATAGCACTCCTAAGTATTTACCCAACTGATTTGAAAAATTATGGTAACACATAAAGTTGAACTCAAATGTTTATATCACCTTTATTCATAATCACCAAAACTGGAAGCAACCAAGATGCCCTTCAATATGTGAATGGATAAACAAACTATGAAACATCCATACAATGGACTACTATTCAATGATAAAAAATAAATGAGCTATCAAACTACAAAAAAACCTAGATGAATCTTAAATGAATATTGTCAAGTGAAAGAAGCCAGCATAAAAAGGCTATGTAATGCACAGTTCCATTTATATGACATTCTGGAAAAGGCAAAACTGTAGAGCAGGTAAACAGATCAGTGGTTCCCAGGGTTTTGAGGTAGGGAAAAAGGAGTAGTTGAAAAGATGAAGCACAGACAATATTTTTAGAGTAATAAAACTATTTGTTATGATACAATAAGGGCAGATACATGACATTAGGAATTAGTGAGAACCTACAGAACTTTACAGCGTAGAGTGAACCTTAATGTATGCAAATTTTTAAAAAATCATTTAGGAGGCCAGGGGATCCTAGGATGTAATGCAGAATGTGACACAGTAATCTGAATGTATTATAAAGGTGCTGACCTGTGTAGCTTTGGAAATGAGTGGAGATTATAAGCAAACAGCCTATACATAAGCACTGTACTCTAGTTGATAAAGTTGTTTCCCATGGAAATAGGGGCTAATAATTTTGATACTGGGATTAAAGAATTAAGTAAATGGATGGTGGATGGTGGGAGCCAAGTTTCCTACTGTTGGAGTGGAGAATTACAGATAAGCAAGGGGAGGAAGCTATAACAATATGGTAATGAGTTGGATACATTAGCATAAACTTGTATTTAGCTTAATATAGATACATATAGAATAATTTATAAATGTATGTACATACATTTATATACACACACATGCACACACACATATGGATTAGTATACACATATATATTCCCTTGCTGTCAAATGAGAGTGCAGAACAACAACATTCCCGAGGTAGTGAGCACAATGAGTACTAGGATCTTGGTTTCTAATTCCATTCTACAATAAAAAGAACCAGGTCTGTTTGTGGAAGTTGCTGATTCTATGGCTGGGATACTAAATACACAAGATGAGCCTGGATATTTTATTTCTTCCAGAAATTACAGAAGTGTTCAAGAGTAGGTAAATAAAATACACCACAGTGGGGGTATGTCAAAGGGACACAAGACCAACAGAAAGAGTGCCAAATGACCAAAGCTGGAACAATTTGAAATGTAAAATCTTAGTATTGGATTAATAGTTAGTATTGGATTATAACCTCAAGCACAAAATATATATCCATGAGTCCACATTATATAAATATTAATACATGCTTTAAGAAACAAATAAATGGGGTAAAAGAGATAAATCTCTCATGTAAAATATTTCAAATAATTTATGTAGACACTCTACCCTGAAGCATCTACATAAGGAGATGGAACATTAAATACCTACTCCTTAAGTGTAGGCTATGCATAGTAACTTCTTCCAAAGAGTATGGTGTAGAAATGGGGTAAAATGAGTACCTTTGCAGTAGAGAAGCCTGACAAACACTACGTCAGCCAGGTGATCAAGGTTTGCATCAATGGTGATAAGTCATATAGATAAGCATGTAATTATGACTTCATAGGATGACAATGACACTTGTGCTGATTCCTCTGTGGATCTTGGGGGTTCTTCCCCAAAACTCATAACCCTACTCTAATCATTAGACCAACATGGAACAAATCCTAATTGAGGGACATTTTAGAAAATACCTGACCAGTACTCAGAACTTTCAAGGTCATCCAAAACGAGAAAAATGTTAGCAAAGCCTAAGAAGACCTGATGACTAAATGCAATGTGGTATCCTGGATGAGATCCTGGAACAGAAAAATGAAATTAGGTAAAAGCTAAGGAAATATGAATTAAAACATGGACTTTAGCTGATTATAATGTATTGATATTTGTTAATTGTGACAAATTTACCATGCCAATGTAAGACAATAATAGAGAAAAATGGGTGCAGGGTATCTGGGAACTCTCTCTACTATCTTTGCAATATTTCTATAAATCTAAAAATTTTCTAAAATAAAGAGTTTATGTGAAAAAATTAACATTAAATTAATGATTTTGGGATATAGTAGAGCTTTACTGGACACCAGTTGCTGAACAGAAGGGGAACACAGTGTTCTAAGCATAAAGAATGACCAAGAATTGATCAAGCCAAGAAAGTGAGGAGAGTTGTCTCTAAGTGACGCATCAGGAGTTCACCAGACCAATCTTAGAAGGATGTTGTGTGCAAAGGCCTTCACAGCCTTGATTCCCATTTATGCCCCAGCAACATCAGAAATTACCATAGCAGGGACTTCTTAGCAAAGTATTATTCACTTTATTGTGAAAGTTTTAATCAAAGCATTAAGACACACACACAAAAGAAATGTAACATACATATAGACAATAGAATGAAGTACTTAAAAGCCCAGGTGTAAGAGTAAGAATAATCCAAGTTCAAATCTTGGCTCTGCCATTTGCCAGATGGAAGAATTTGAATTTTAAAAGGCGTATTTTCTTGTGTTTAAGATGGAGATCATAGTCCCTCCCAACACTGGGCTTTCAGGACTATTACATGGAAACATACATAAGGTACAGAGTGTTTAGCAATAGTGAGACATAAATAAATGACTATTTCTTAAAATTTACTTTGGAGAGGAAGATAAAAATGCCCATTATCTGCAGATGATATCATTTTCTAAAGAAAATCCAAAATTATAAACTAAAAACTGTCAGAATCAAGATTTCCTATTTGAAAGAAATAGTCATTTTAACAAAAATGGAAAACAGATTTCATTCACAAAAAGCAATCTCAAACATTGACTCTCTAGTCATAAATGTAATGAGAAATACTCCCGTATTCTGAAAGAAAACTGCAGACGTTTTCCAAGGAGGCTTGGAGAGATGTGTGCCACATTTCCAGATGGAACAACAACTTAACTCTAAAGTTATCAATTCTTCTCCAATTACTTTGTAAATCCAATCTAAATATCATTTCTTTAAAGTTTTCAAAATGATTTTGAATATCGTCGGAGAGAATAGATAAGAATACCCATGAAAAAATATGAAAAAGCGGATAACTTGTTAGATGAAAGATGAATTATTGAGTAAAAGTCATTTTTTGAACTGGCTATTTAAAACACACACACAAAATACAGTTTCAGTTTTCCTATTATACCCCAAAAAGTATTAGACTGATTATTAGTAGTACTTTTCCAACTACGAGTTGCAATCTACAAATGGGTCCTCAAAAAATCTTTCTCAAACATGAGGTATGATAGCAGAGAAAAGAAAACAGGGCATGTCTTACAGAGTAAGGGCGCTGCCTGGTGAAAGCTTTGAATATTGGCTTACTGTAGAAATGATTTCTTCCTGTTTGAATGCCACTGGCCTTATGCAACAAACATGAAAAATTCAAGCCATGACAGAACAAAATAGAAACATAGGTGAAATTTTATCTGGTCTCAGAGTAAGACAGAGATTTATAAACACATATCAATGCCAGAAATTCTAAACAAAAAGAATGATGGACCTGACTGGATAAAAACCTCAAAATCTTAGTTCATCAGAAAGCACTGTTAAAGACAAATGACATATTGGGGGAAAAGTGAACTATATATGAAGAATTCATATCAAATTAAGGATATAAAAGAATAACCTGAAAAACTACTGAGAAAAAAAATCAGCATCCTAAAAGGGAAATCATAAAGGATATAGGGCATTTTAAAAATAATTACAAATAGCATACACACACATACACACCTTTAACCTCCAGTATGATCAAAGAAGTAAGAAATCAAAATGTGTAGGAGTCAGATAATTGTCTCCCAAGACCCATTCTTCTGCCTAGTAATGAGAACCTTGATTTTCTGCTGGACTGCTTTTGACCTGAAAACTCTGTACTCCCCAGCATCTAGGTAGGACCATGCGTGACTGTACTCAGACTAAATTCAGACTGAGATGGCCATTGAGACGTAAGCAGAACTGTATCCAAATTCACAGAGGTCTGCTCGAAAGAAAGGGGTGCCCTTCTTTGCTCTTCAATTTTTCCCACTGACTGGACTAAAGCTGGAATGGCTGGAGCTCTAGCAGACATCTTGGACCATGAGGCAGACTTGTTTGAGCAACAAGAGTGGAGCCTGGTTCCCTTATGATTGAGGTTGCCTCATACAAGCCCTGGACTTCCTACCACTTGACTCATTTTATGTGAAAATGAAATACACCCTCTTTTGTTTAAATCACTGTTATTTAGGTTCAGGAGTGTCAGTCACATACCGTTAAACTAAATCCCTGCTAAGAAAGCTACTTTTTTCTTAACCCACAAAGTGGAAAAATTCTTTTAAAAATTATAGTATCCAAAAATGACAGTGGTCCTCTGACTAGGCATTCCTACACATCACTTGTGGCACATCTTTTCTGAAAGAATTTCTGCTAGTATGTAACAGAAGACTTACAGTATACAAGCCATTTTACCCAGAAATTCTACTGCTAAAAATGCATCCTATGAAAATAATTAAGGTGTGTGCAAAATTAATATACATTGTTGTTCATAAAAGCAGTATTTATAACTAAAAATTAGAGAAGCTAAATGTTCAATAATAAAGGACTAGTTACAATAATTATAGTACTTTTATAGAATTGAACACCATGCAGCCATTAAAAATCAGTTTTTAAAAGAATAATTGATGATATGGGAATATAATTAAGTATTATTAAGCTAATAGTAAAGATTTTTAAATAGTATTTTATTATATTCAGTTTGGGAGGCTGGGTAATTTTAAAAATTTATTCTTTGTATTTTGCAGTATTTTTAAGTGTTCTATAATAAATATGTATAACTCCTATGTTTTTTTTAATGCTCATTTTAAATGAGCCTATGTCTCCTGTCTTCCATCACATAACTGTCTTCTCCAGTTGGGTGGTTTCTTCTGCCCAACTGCAGGCACAGGGTGTTCTGGTCCAGCATGCCTTGCTGGCTGGTACCATGGGACAATTTTTCTGCTCCCTTGTCTGTCTTTCCAAGGCATGAGGAACACATGATTATAACCATAGGTCAAATATTCCCTCTCCAGGACATTCTAAGCCCTTTAGCTAATTCTAGGAACTACATGCTCCTGAGACAAGAAGCATGACCTCTGAGCCACACTGTGATGTCCCTTAGCTGCTGCTCAGGGACAAGGAGGCAACAAACCAAGGTGCACAGGGCGCCAGAGGGCAAAGTAGTCAGTTGTGGTTATCACAGAAAGCCAATAAGGAAAGCCACCCAGAGAGTATAGAGGCCAACTTGAATCAGAAGTCTTGGAGTAAACCAGAGATGGCTCCTGAGGCCATCTCTGGTCTCCTCCTCCCCTAGATACCAAGTTGCCATTGTTCCTGGCACCTTGACAATTTCTGACCTTGCACCAATATTGCCTGTAAAAAGGATGTGCTCTATCTCCATTAGAAAATGTGTTTAGCTGCAAATAAGAAAGCTTAGTTAACAGTGGCATAAATTCATGGGGATTTACTTTGTGACACAAGAAATCAGAAGAAAGGCAGTCACAATGTTGCTTCAGCTACTCCATAGTGCCACTGGGGACCCAGGTTCTTTCTGGGCTTCGGCTCAGTCATCCTTAATGGGTAGGGGGTGGGTCTGAAGCCTTAGGCTTGGCATCTTGTGGCTACAAAAGGGCTGCTGCAGCTCCACTCACACCTCTGCAAGGATAAAACACAGCACAAGCTCTGCCTGTCCCTGTTTGTTATAAAAGCAAAAGCTTTCTTAGAAATCTCTAGAAGACTTTACTTGCATTTCACGGGCCAGAACTGAATCACAGGGCCACATCCTCAGCTGGAAGAGACTGGGAAAATAAGAATGCAGGTGAGCTTATTCTTCCTCAAAGAAAACCAGAATCAAATGGCTATGGGCTAGACAACTAACAGTGTCTCTGCTACATGTCTACAAGACTAATTCTAGAATTCCAAGGTCTTTTGGAAGGCTGGTATTGTCAAATTGTACAAAGAGCAGATCCATGTCTGTGTGTATGTGTGTGTGCATGCGCACGCACACACATTAAAAAAGGAAGGAAAATGGTATACATTGAGCACCTTTTAGAACCAGCCACTTTCATAATTATCTCAATTAATTTGTTTCATTCTAATAACCTCGCAAGATAGGCCTATCTATCTGTTTTTACAGATGAGAAAACTGAGACTCAGAGAAGTTAAGTAGCTTGCCCAAAGCCACATAGCTAGCAAGTTCTGGGGCTAGAATTCAACTTTACAATTGCCTGGTTCCACAGGCAATGCATTTTCTAGTGTATAAGACTCCCTCTCAACAAGTTTATCATATATAATTGAAGGCAAATAATAGACAAGTGCAAACAAGTTTACCTAAACCTTGAAGATACAGAGTTAGGCTCATGGAAGGTCAGGGGGACAGGAGTCTTCCTGTAGAAGACAGAAAGCAAAGGCAGCACATGTGGCAGAGGCCACACTGTGATGTCCCTTAGCTGCTGCTCATGGGACAAGGAGGCAACAAACCAGGTGCACAGGGCCCCAGAGGACAAAGGAGTCAGTGTGGTTATCACAGAACGCCAACAAGGAAAGCCACCCAGAGAATTTAGAGGCCAACTTGAATCAGAAGTCTTGGAGTAAACCAAGAAGGAGGTCAGTCTCTGCCATATGGAGAATAAACAACTCATAATAGGAAGCAGAAATGCACTAATTTAATCTAGATATTTATTAAGTATTGCTCTAATTAAATTTGTAACAGACATATTACAAATTAATATTTATACTTAGTGGTGACCATACATTCGACAGATCCTATGCTGGGGATATAAAGATGAATTAGACATAATCCCTGCTTTCTAGAAGGTCACAATCTAATGAGTTTACAGTGCCAGTACATAAGGTCCAAAATGTAATAGAATCACTTGTATTTTTAAGTAGGTTTCCTTGTTTCAACCACATGAAATGAAACCTAGTTCTTCTGACCACAGAGACCACGATGGTAGTATGTCAAAATTATAGAAACGTACTCAGCAATAAAAATTATTGGAGTCCTGGACTTATAAACTCTGCTCTATAAAGACATGGAAAACAGCTCAGCTCGACACAATTATTACCCTGAGACATAAGTGAGCTCCATATGCAGACCCATGAGCAACACACTGTGGTTGTATCTGGTCCTAAGAGTTCTTGTTATCCCACTTAAGGGAGAAAGAGCATAGGACCTGGGCACAGAACAGGCACTTAATAAATGCCAGCTGGCTGGATGGACAGCTGAATGGATGAAGATACATTACTCATTACCAACAGACCCAGTCACTGTCCTCAATTTTAGGGCAAAAAAAAAAACCCTCTGGGGGTATTGTTTTAAGCTTCAAATTTTAAATATAACTCAGAGGTCTTGAGAAGCAAGGTACACGAAGTAACAGATCTGTGTTATTTTAACTCGCTATGCTTTCCCCAAGTAGGCAAGTTTCCTCTTGGGCACAATGGTAATCAGATATTAAGCCAACTATTTCACAACACAGAACTATGTATAATTCTTATAACAGAAGCTCTTCACTCAAAAGAGAACAAATGCTTGTAATCTCCAGATACTCCCTCCTCTGGCTATAAATGTTCTGTGTTCTCACAAGGAAACAAGGAAACACTAAACAGAATGTTCTATACCACAGGATGCTACACCTCTGTCATCAAGGCAAAAATATTTGCTTCTTGAGACACCTTGAGCCCTTCTCTCTAGTCAGGGAGGTAGGCTGTAGGGAAAGAACAGACTGCCTGAGCTTGCTTCGGATGATGGCATCTTCCCAGTGCAGAGGAGCCAGAAACGCACAGCAGTTACCTGTTAGCCTGAGGTCGTGCCCCAGAATGACCCATGTAGGGAAGTACATAGACAAGTACCTTCAGGTGGAGGAACCTGCCTCTTCGACTTCGGGACCTAAGTCACCTACAAAACCCAACTTTTTCAAGGGCTGGGACCACCAAAATCTCAAGTACATAAATGTGCCTGGAAAACAGTAAGACCCTATACATTTCCTCAGTTACTTCATTCCACAAATGATTGAAGTCAGTGTAATCTGTGCCACGCACTGTCCTGGGCATGGTACACACAGCAGCCAACAGGCTGTAGGAAAAGCTGGAGCTGAAGACCCTGGTGGACAAGACAGGCTGGCAGGTGTGAATCACAGACAGAAATCTGGCAGGTGAGGGGACGCTGTTGCAGCTACACAACCATGTGGGGGTGGGGGACAGGGGGTCTATGGGAAGTACAGATGCCAGATCCTGGAGGCTGGGGAGAACCAGCAGTATCCTACCCTAAAGGAACCAGGTCATAGACTGAGATCTGGATTTAGATCCAGATCTAAATCCAGGGGGACATGATGCCGTCCACTCCAAGCTACTGTCCTGGAGTGCAAAAACTCCCTGGTGACTAGCCTGGCTTAGGATATAATATCCTAAATTCTAAGATTTTGGGAGATACAGGGAGAGAGATTTAGGCCTCTTCAGCCTCTGTAATACTTCTCAGGGGTAGTTCCATAGGATTAGTAGCCCTCATAAAAAAGGACTTTTATTTTTTTTTTAACTTCGTTTTTTTGCAAGTTATTTTCGGGAGTATTTCTTGGCTGCGGCTATGATCACATCTGTTTTTGAGTGAAGCCCAGGGGATCTACTTGGTTGTCAGCCTCACTCCACTTCCACACATGACTTGGTGGCAACAGCCATTTAGCAGACTCAAGCTTGGACCAAACATAGTAAGGCCAAGGAGTAAAGAGTAAATTGGTGCTCTCTTGGCTAGGATGAGAGGAGACAGGCACATGTAACTACCTTCTTGAGACCCTCCCCCGACCACCGACTGCTATGCAACAGGTGGGCTAGGTTTGTTCATTCAGGATCCTTCTACATGGTAAAATTTACGCAAGTATGAAGGACCTGCCTCCAGGAAGACCTGCTACTACATCACAGGGAAACTTGAAAGCAGGGCTTCACACATTATGCAGACCCTATGGTCTCCTCTCTACTAATATCACTGTTCCTCACCCTCCCAGTACTTCCCCTAAATTGTTCTGAAGTTATTGCTGCTTTAAGCTCATTCTAAGCCTTGAAATAATAAGATTCATAACCAGATCTGCTACTGTGTCAGCAGGTCTTTTCTCTTGCCATAGAGCGCTGCTCACTCTTTTCAAGCAGGAGGGCCTTAGAGGTGACCTTTCTGGGACTAGGAGAGGAACACAAGGTTTTACTCTAATTACTTCTTTGTGATTTGAACACATCTCTCAGTTCCCTCTTTTACTTCAGTCTCTTCAGAATAAGGAGAGAGCTGGATGGTTGGTTGTGTTTTGGTTGCAGCTCTAACCAATCTGAACATCTATCACTATACATTCAACCAACTATTGATTCTGAGCTTTATCTCGCATCATTATATATTCCTCAGGTTAAATTATCAAAGTGACATTCCTGCTTTATATGTAATTGCCACTTTGGGTTTTCAAACAGAGAATCATCATCATTGATATGACAATGATGATAAAAGTTATATTTTGTGAACTGTAACTCTACTTTTATAGCTAAAATTGAGCTCATTTGATTCTTACTACACCTGTTGGACTGGGGCCACACCTTTCTTTGCTCTCTGCCCTGTCAAAGGCCTAGCTCCCAATACACCACTTGGATCCAGGAAAGAGGCCTACCAACATTTCACTAAGCAGCCTGCTTTGTGGGATGGAAGCCACTTACTTTCGTCTGGTGATAATTTCAATTTATTTTTTATTGTAATGCTGTCTTTTCTTTTCACAGTAATGGATAGCAGGGAAATGGAAGAACAGTCAACCTCAGGACAGATTACAAATGAATTTTTATCTTTAAGAGCTAGGTTGGAAATTTGTAGCTATCAGAAAAGCACAATATGGTGATGAACAATGAGCCCATGCCAGTGTTTTGATAAACTTCAGAGAGCTAAGCCTGCTTGAGAAAAAGACAGGAGAAAATGTGTGAGGACATTAATTCTTTCACTTTGGAAAAATCCCATCAGTGAAGGCTGTGATCTCGTAAAGGGCTATATTCTCTGAGTACCGAAAGCATGGGAAAATTTAGCTTAAAGTGTGCGGATGGACACATGTGTGGAAGAGTGGGGTGTGTACTTTTTCTTTTTTCAAAGGAAGCCCGACCTTTCAGTGGACATTGAATTTAGGTTAAGAACACAGTATAATGTAAGGGTAAGAGCACAAGTTCCAGAAAAGGCTTCAGATCCCTGTTCTGTCATCTATTATCTGTGTGGCCTTAGGCAAGGTACTGAACAGATCCAAATCTCAAATTTTCTCACCAGCAAAGGAGATAACATTATTTGGCTGTTAGAGGGATTAAACATATGTATAAAGTGCTTAGCACAATTCACAAATTAAGCACTTTATACAGACTATCTTGTGCCATAAATCATCTGTTTACTATTTTAAACATTGTATATTATGGTACATATGTACAATGGACAACATTTTAAAAAGAATGAAGTAGATTCATTTGACATTTGTCAGTCATTGAAAATCTAGACAAAAAGACTTCCTGTAACTTCCATTCTACTTGGGCAAGATAGGCAATAAAGAAAAAAGGCAAGCAAACGAATATATTAGAAGGTGATAAATGATACGGAGAAAAATAAATAGGAGAAGGTAGGTAGGAAGTTCAGGGGAAGGTTTCCTGAGAAGGTGACACTTGTGCAAAGATTTAAAGAGGTGGTTGACGGAGTGGCCCCATGGATGTCTGGGGAAGAGGGTCCTGGCCTAGGAGATGGTCAGTGCCAAGCCCTGAGGCAGTGGTGTGAAGGGCACATTTGAGGAGCTCCAGGGAGACCTGTGTGCCTGGAGCTGAGCACACGAGGATCAGAGCAGCAAAAGATGGGCACAGACACGTAACAGAGGACCAGAGCATGTTGCCTTGCAGGTCACTGAAAGGACTTTAACTTTTCCTCTTAATCTTAACAAGATGGAGTGTCTTGAACAGGGGACTACATAATCTGATTTACATTTTACAGAATCAGCTGGACTACCATGTGCAAAAAAAAAGAAGGTAAGGACCAGGAGATCAATTAGGAAGCTATTACAATACAAGACAAGGATGTCTTAAACCTCTGGGGTGGTTCCTCTGTGGAGATAGTAAGAAGTGGTTATGTTTGAAACTATATTTGAAAGTGGAGCCAATATGATTTGCTGATAAGTTATATGTGGCATGTAAGAGAAAAAGAAGGTTGGTATATTTTTGGGTTTTCGCTTTTTATTCAGCAAATGGAAGTATAGAGTTGCAGTTAATTAAAATAGCAAACACTGCAGGATGAAGGAGCAGATTTCCGGGAAAGAGCAGGAGTTTGATTTTAGACATTAAGCTTGATATGCCTAGGGGCATCCAAGTGGAAATGCTAAGTAGTCATTACATATTTAAGTCTGGAGTTCAAGGAAGCAGGTAGGCAGGTTAGCTGGTGACAGACAGGCAAATACACACATATCTAAATAGGTCTACATGTACTTACGTGAAAATATATGTATGATATATAAAAGGCAGGGTGCAAAACATTATGTAGAATATAATCCCAATTATGGATGAGTAAAGTTAAAAAATTATTATATGCATATAAAAATAATTGAAGGTAAATGCAAAATAAATAAATAACCAAACTGGGATGATGGATTAAAGACTTAAATGTAAAACCTAAAACTATAAAACCTCTTCAAGAAAACCTAGGAAATGCCATTCTAGACATAGACCTTGGCAAAGATTTTATGACAAAGATGCCAAAAGCAATTGCAACAAAAACAAAAATTGACAAATGGTACCTCATTAAACTAAAGAGCTTCTGCACAGCAAAAGAGAGTAAATAGACATCAACAGAGTAAATACACAACCCACAGAATGGGAGAAAATATTTGCAAATTATGCATCTGACAAAGGTCTGATAGCCAGAATCCATAAGGAACTTAAATTAACAAGTAAAAAACAAACAACTCCCTTAAAAAGTGGGCAAGGGACATGAACATTTTTCAAAAGAAAACATATACATGGCCAACAAGCATATGAAAAAATGCTCAACATCACTAATCATTAGAGAAACATATCAAAACGACAATGAAATACCATCTCACATGATTCAGAATGGCTATTATTAAAAAGTCCAAAAATAACAGATGCTGGCAAGGCTGCAGAGAAAAGGGAACACTTATATACTGCTGATGGGACTGTAAATTAGTTCAGCCACTGTGGAAAGCTATTTGGCAATTTCTCAAAGGATTTAAAAGAGAACTACCATTTGACCCAACAATCCCATTATTGGGTATTTACCCAAAGGAATATAAATTGTTCTACCATAAAGACACCTGCATGCATCTGTTCATCACAGCACTATTCACAATAGCAAAGACATGCAATCAACCTAAAAGCCCATCAGTGGTAAACTGCATAAACAAAATGTGGTACACATGTACCATAGAATACTACATAGCCATAAAAAAGAGTGAGATCATATCCTTTGCAGCAACATGGATGGAGCTGGAGGCCATTATCCTAAGCAAACTCATGCAAGAACAGAAAACCAAACACTGCATCATCCTACTTATAAATGGGAGCTAAACACTGAGTATACATGGACACAAAGAAGGGAACACTAGATACCAGGGCCTACCTGAGGGTTGAGTGTGGGAGGAGGGTGAGGATCAAAAAATTACTGATTGGGTATGCTTATTATCTGGGAAATGAAATAATCTGTACACCAAACCCTCACGACATGCAATTTATCTATAGAACCAACCTGCACTTATACCCCTAAAACTAAAAGTTAAAAAAAAAAAAAGAATGTATGTTAATTTTGTACATAAAAAAAAAAACAGTAAGGGCAAGATAAGAGTGCCGTCTGGGCAAACTATCAAAGCCATTAATTTCTAGCACAAACCTCTATCCCATTCACTGAACTCTGGTTCCGATCACAGCTACCCTTTGCCTCAGCTTGTCCTTCTTTCTCTGTTCACCTTTAGCTTTCCCCAATCACTTGCTATCAAATAGACTTCAGAGGACCAGGAAAACCTGTGGTGCACTTTCCCAGAGTTGAACTCACAGAAGAGGAAGAATCTGAGATCAAAGTCAAAGTCAGCAGTTACCTCAGAGTCCTGACAAATGAGTTTTTCTTCTTTGATGCAGTTGCCAATTTAATTCTCAAGCATTTTTTTAAGGTCATGACATTTAGAATAACAAGGCCCTAAAAATTAAATATTCCTTTGTGTGCTTAATTTCTGACCCAAATGTAGTACTGAATGACAAGTGAATGAAGCTGAATATGTATAGAAAGGTTAGTATAAACTGCTTTCAAATTCCAAGTTTGCAAGCCCAAGGCTTTCACTCTCTTACACAATGGGCATTAAACAAAAATGTTCTTTCCTGGATGCAAAGATAAATCTCTATTTTTCTAGGAGCCTCTGCAGCAGGATTCTTTCAGGAATTTTCCATTGAGACATTACAGCTAGGAGGAACTCCTTACCCCATTCCCTTTTGCACCGCCTCCTGTTCCCTTTTATCCACATTTCCAACTCCACTTGTGATAAGTAATGGAATTGGACAACCGTCTGTCAACCCAAGACGGTTTCCCCCAGAATCTAGCCCTCGGGTTGAAAACACCGTTTGAGAAAAGAAAATCACTGTAGACTATTTTTCTACTGTTCTAAATAGCTCAGCTGGAGGGAAGTTGTTATTTCCTCTTTAGCACGCCCTGTTGGAAAAACTTGCAGTTCTCTTTCCTCCCCTCCTGCACCAAACCTGCCCCCATCCTGCTCCAACCTCCCAGCTCATGTCAGGCCAGGAAGTGGGTAACAGTTCCACAGCCTTCTCCATAATTTCTTAGGCTGGAGCCACATCCCTTCTGATCTAATCTGTGCCAACAGAAGAAAAGAAGGAGCTGTCCTTGGAGAATGTTCTGTTTCCTCTTCTAGAGATAGAGTGGAGGGGGCGGGTGGGAGAGCGTCTGTAGGATGCCATTCTAAACCTTGCTGGTTTGGGAGTGTGGTGACATTCTCTGCCTGATGGTTAATACTGTAAGATGTGGGCAAGTGACTTCAGACCCAGGAGAAATTAAATTTAACTCCCATCATACAGACCTGCCACCATCTTCAGGCTAAAGATGCTGCTGACTGTGACTGAGGATGTACCCACACGTGATAGGAACAAACTCACTAGACCCAGGGTCAGGTGAGCTGTCAGCTGATGGCACGTAAGGATCTTTTCTCAGTGAGCCTCCAGGGTTCTCTTCTGGTGAATGTGGACTGAATAAAGACCAGTGGTGGTCAAACTCTTCCCACAGGTGTAATCTAAGTGGTAACGTGTAAGAATGGAGTCACTCTGGAGGAGATCTGAGGCCCCACCAATTTGGCCTTCCCCTGGTCCCTATGGGGAAAGCTGTGGCACCTTGGAGGAACAGAGAAGACTCCTCAACATGGTGTGGATAAGTGAGACTCTTCTTGATCCAAAATCCTACAACCCTGCCAAGTCCTCACCTCGGGGAAGAGGAAGCTCCAAATCCCTCCTCAGATGAGGTGCAGGGAATGGGGCTGCTATGCTCAGGCCAGAAGGGAGTGGTTTATGTCCCTGAAACAGGGGAAGTAGGGCAGAGCAGGCAGATGCTCAGGTTCAGAAGGGGTGGAGTATGGGCTAGCTGAAAAATCTACCTTAAAGCCTCCACTTTTGAGAGACCTCTATTTCCTCTTGAGATTTTCAAGCATTACAAATAATAATAATAATAATAATAATAATAATAATAATAATAATAAAGACAGCACCTCAGACTTTCCTCATGGTTTTCACTGAGTACTGAAGAAAAAGCATCAGCAATGCCCTGGAGCTGAAGAATTCAGGTCAGAGCTAAAAAGTGACTTTGCTGACGGGGCTGACTGTTGGGTCCTAAAAAATACCAAGAGAAACTGGGAGAGACCTTTCCTGAAAAGACTCAGAAAAAATGCACAGAACCCCAGCCCAACGCAGAGATTTCAATTTCGTCTCCCTCTTTTTAACTGTATTTTCCTTTATTTGTTTTTTGTTTTTGTGGATAACCACTGCTTCACACTCTTGAGGCTGGACTGGCTTTATGGAGATGAGAGAGATAAGGCAATGAAGTCACCTGCCCTTGTCAGGAGGTAATTTAGAGGTGTAGTAAGAAATATTCAGAAATTTTAAAGGATGGTCCCACCTTCCACCATCTCTTCAGGGGACATACCAAAGGAGAGATGCCAGATAAACAAAGAGAACAACAACAACAAAAAAATCAGCCACTTGGCTTTGACTTCTGAAAAAAAAAAAAAAAAACAGATGAAACTTAAAGGTGAGACAAGAGAGTTCTGATTTGCCAGAGCTGAAGATGTTATAACTCAAAAGACCAAAGGCTGGAAGAGGCAGAGAAGCAGAGCACACTAGGAGATTGGAAGAGAGTGAGTTAGACCTGCCTCATACATCCTCCACACTGACATCCAGTGTTGACCAAAGTGGGGCTATAAGAAGTAAACCTCTGAAAAGGAGAAGACCATGCAGGAGAGTGTTGGATTCTCCTCTCCATAATTCTCCCCATCTCTCACCCAGTTCTGGACCCTAGGTTGGGAAGAGGTGATTCTGAAACCTGAGACAGGTGGGGAGCCCTGGCAGTAAAGAGGACCTGTGTTTGGCTACCAGCTTGAAAGCCAATTTGAGGCAAGCCTCATAAAACTGTATTCCGCATTGAACAGAAACGGTTGCCAGGCACCTCTAAAAGAACCTAATGCATATCTTGGTCTAACAGAACAGATCCATGAAGAGAAGGCTTGAGATAGCAACCTCACTACAGTCTTTTTCGATGCTAGAAAACCACAGAAGGGCCTCCTCAAGTTTTCTGTGCCCCTGAACAGGGCCAAGAAGAAGCTGAGAGGGCTAGTAAACCCAGAGAAATCTAACAGAGAAGAAAGAGGATTCACCATGACCTTAGTGGACAAGGTGAGTACAGGTCTCTCGGTAGATGCAGTGAGAATGAACACCACTGGCCTAACTGAAGATGTTAAGAACTCCATCTAAGTGGATGGATCCCAAAGAAAAAGAAAACACCAGGAAAAGCCTCCCACCAATACTGTAGCTCATGAGCCCTCAGCCCACTTCTACTTCCTGGAATTCAGGTACAGCCCTGCATTAACAGAATTGACCTGAGAGTGACTTTATGTTTCACCTCAGAAATGAGGTTCAGAATAGAGGTAAGGTTGAAAATAAAATATCAACACAACAGTTTGTGTGTGTGTGTGTGTGTGTGTGTGCGCGCGTGTGTGTATTGCCACAGTTCTTACAGACCTGCATTTATAAGACTGTAAACTCTCATTTCTGCAATAGGCACAGAAATAAGACAGCTCCTCCTACGGTCCAGAGCCATAATGTGTCTCAGAGGCCAGGACTGCCTGTGGACACCATGCCCACTGCCTGCAGCTTCTGGAAGGGGCTGCTGACAGGTAAGGGGAGGTGGACTGCATGCTCAGCTCTTCTTCCTCCCTCTGTCCACAGCTAAGTTGCCAACTGAAAGTTTCCTTTTATTTCACCTCTGACCTCTCCCTTGTACCCATGCCCTCCTCTTCATTTGAACTGCCACCAACTCAGGTCAGCCCTGTTGCCTGTCATAAATTATTGTGAGAGCTGCATGGAAAGAGGTGTCAAATCAAAGGAAAAGGTCAGCTTTCCCTTGCTCAATTTTGTCCAGGTAAAGCATTATTACTTAAATGTTTCATTTCAAAGAATGACTCTGGGGATTTATCAATGCCCTCACTCCCCGAAATGTGTTCTTATCCTGTAGGAAAACACTGATCAAATCCATATTAGATAGTTTGGCCAGGCCTAGTAGCTCACATCTGTAATCCCAGCACTTTGGGAGGCCGAGGCAGGAGGACTGCTTGAGGCCAGGAGTTCAAGACCAGCCTGAGCAACATGGCGAAACCCTGTCTCTACTAAAAATACAAAAATTAGCTAGGCATGGTGGTGCATGCCTCTACTCCCAGCTACTAGGGAGGATGAGGCAGGAGAATTGCTTGAACCCAGGAGGCAGAGGTTGCAGTGAGCTGAGATCGCACCACTGCACTCCAGCATGGGTGACAGAGCGAGATTTCATCTCAAAAAAAAAAAAAAAAAAAAGAATCCATATTAGATAGTTAAACATGTACCCTAATAGGTGATTATTTTCTCCTGCATTAGGATGCTGTTGGTACTGTCATAAATTAACTACCACCAACAGGTAGCTTCTGCTTCCCCTCATGTTTACATGAAAACTTTGCTGTAAGTCAGAGCCTAGAAATGAGGTCTTTAACAATGAAGGACAGTCTTAGAACCTCATGGAAAGAATCGTACCAAGTTTGAACTACTGACACTTCAATTAACAGACTCATTGGTGCAGGCTTCCAAGGTGGTATTTCTTAGATAATTTCCAAAAGGTGTTCATAAAAGCAAACTGTTGACCCAAGATCTGGTGGAGCAAAAATAATTATATTGGACTAAAGGAACTGATGAGGAAATAGAATTTTAGTTGTTTTGTAATATTGTTGGTATTATTTTTAATGTTCTATTTTCTGATATCACAGAGTTTTTTTCTGTTTTTTCCTGATCTCTCACCATTAACTTAGTAGTCTGTGCTTTTGTAAACATTTTGAAATGAAAGATTTTTAAATGGTAATCTTGTTCTCACTGACCTTTCAGAATTCAGGAACAACACTTTGAGTCTCTTTACTTTTAATGGCAATGGGGTTACTTGTATAGATTCAGTAAGAATCTGTTTTCATTTTTACTCGTAAATAATTGAACAAATAGATGGCACAGTCAAGGCCACACCTGGAGTGTCAATCTCATCTGCTTAAATATGAAGCCCATCATTAAGAAACAAGGGTTGTTTTTTATTTGCAAAATCATGAGGCCCTCCCAGAAACCTGGACTGTTACCTTACAATGGCAGACTTGGAGCCCATCTCTCTTAAGGAGAGATGCATTCACCCTCATTTGTAGATGCTACAGGCAAAATAGTGGCAATGACTTTATTTTATTTTATTTTTTGAGATGGGGTCTCACTCTATTGCTCAGGTTGAAGTACAGTGGCGCAATCTTGACTCACTGCAACCTCCACCTCCCGAGTTCAAGCAATTCTCCTGCCTCAGCCCCCTGAGTAGCTGGGATTACAGGTACCAGCCACCACACCTGACTGATTTTTGTATTTTTGGTAGAGATGGGGTTTCGTCATGTTGGCCAGGCTGGCCTTGAACTCCTGACCTCCAGCTATCCACCCACCTCGGTCTCCCAAAGTGCTGGGATTACAGGTGTGAGCCACCACACCCGGCTGGCAACACGGCGTTGCCTAGCCTCAGAATAAAAGCAATAAACAATATACCTAGAATAAGAGAGGTTTCTGAAATTTCCTAAGATTTTTAAGAAATCTCCAGACAGAAGTTAATTTTCTGGGCTATGTAGTTGCTTAACACCACATGGCTTTAGATTTTCTGACCAGACTACAAAGAGGCTTATGTATATTAGTTAACTTTTCTTACTGCATTTATAACTAAATGAATCAGGCCTAACTGCAATGAGATTAGCTTTTTAGAAATGAAGAATAATAATTGGAGATTATTTGTAATCACAGTGTTTCATGGTTTACAACGTCCTTCCACATCCTGACTTAAACCTCCTAAAGAGCCTTTAAACACAATATTCCTGAAGTCACCATGATCACATTTAGATTTGAAATCTTCATCATTTATTTGCTCTGGAAAAGACAACATAGCTTATAAAGAGTCAAATAGATAAACGCTCATACCCCGTTCATTCCATTCCATTACAAATCACTCCTAGATTTTAAAACATAAGCATACACACACACACGCACACACACAGAGAGAGAGAGAGAGAAATGCAACAATTTCCAAGAAAAGCCAACTACAGCTGAGAAAGCTGAATTCCACAGAAGGCAAATTCAAACGTCTATCTTGGGTCTCACCAAGGAAGGCTCAAAAAGAGGCTGAGACCAGTGGGACAACATTACTTTCTCCATCATGAAAACATCCAAATGAGCCCAAGCTTTCCTGCCCCTCTGAGCCACGGAAGAGAAACAGTTACCCCTAGGGAGGTATTCTCTTTCATCTGTCCCCTGGCTCTGTGCTGCCTTACAAGCAGAATATATTAATAAAGAAATACTTTAGGGGAGAACTCTCTCCACTGTTGTGACATCTCTGCAGTCTCTGTTTTGATATTTGGCCTTGAGAAGTTCAAAGGATTCGAAAGATTAGAGTTCAAGAAAGACTAAGATGTACCCCAGGGCAGGTCCTGGTCTTAGATGCTGAAAAACATGCTCCTCCCACACCATAGCGAATATGACCTCTAAAAGAACCTCGTGGATATCCTGGTCTAACAGGATTATTTTCAAAGGCTCTTGTTCATCTTTTTAATGGTAGTTGAAGGCAATTCGGTTTAGGGTCCCTAAATCTGGAGTACTTACCTGTCATGTCTGCTCATTTCTCCAGTTTGTTCCTAGTGCCTGGGACAGAGCTTGGCCACATCAACCCTCTGTGACCCCCCCCCATCCCTGCCCAGGAATTCTCTGAAGGAAATCCTCACTCACCACTCCTTTCTGCCTTGTGCTTTGGTGGCTCAGGCTCTGGGAGACAGGGACAGGGCCCATCACAGAGGGTGGTGAGGCTTTTGCCAGTAGAACAAGCATGGAACTCCAATTTGCACTGCAAAAGAGAGACACAACAGGTCTTAAGAATGCAGCCACAACAGACCCCTACCTCGCCTCCTAAGAAACAGCAGTGCCCTTTGCTTCACAAAAGCAAAGACAAAGCAGGGAGAGGTCGACCTCAGGTAGAGGTCTCAATTACAGAATACTAAATAAGAAATGGCCTTTTATATTTTACCAAATGCAGAGGATAACTTCTAAAAATACTGTGGAAGCCCTAGAAGACTTCCTTTAATGATGGTAAACCCTACTGTCACTATTTCTAAAATAAAATTATTAATATGAAACTTAACATCTGTAGAGTCCTATCTGGTCCAGGAACCCCCTCCACTCACTTTGAGGCATCTTCTCCACACTCCTCCCGTGTGGAGGCAACACCGCTGGAATACCACTCCTGGTCCCTCTCAGCCTGCTCACATGCTCTTCCTGGGAGGGAAGAGTAACAATCCCTTTAGTAAGTCTGTATGGTAATCTGAGGCTCAGCCCCTTCCCCTTGGGAGCAATGAAGAATGAACGCTCTTGCTTCCGTTGTCCAAAACCTAAGTTTACACAGGTCTTCCCCCATCAGAGGATGCCTGTGGTCTAACTAGCTTGTGACTCCGTGGAAATGTTTACCTAATTCTAGGATTAAATATTAGAAGCCCGTAATCCACATCCTCTTGTCAATCCTTTATCAGTAGCAATGGTAATATTTTAGTCATTTTTCTGTCAGCTCTTTACTCTTAAGTCTCAATGAATTCTCAGAACACAGGCAGGAGAGAGGAATGTTATTAATAGGTGCAAAAGACCACAACAATTATCAGCATTTGTATTATTCCTACATTATGGAAGAAGAAATTAAGACTCAGGTTAAGTAACTTGCAAAAGATCACAAAGCTCAGGGCCAAGCACTTAATGCATTCCACAACACTGTGTATATGGGGCTTCGGAATACAGACATCCCATACTGAACTGTGTGTGGCTAATTATGCAACTTTGCTATTGGCCTGGATCTGTGTTGTCTGAGAGTTTACTCCTTTTTTGTCTGTAAATTTCTCAAGATCAAGACCGGTGTGTAATCAGTCCTCTGCAAAGACCCACGGGCCCAGGACCACATGCATATCTGGTGGAGGTTCAAAGGAAGAAGAGATAGGCGAAATTTAACGAGCACCCACTGTGCATGCGGCTCTTATCAGGTGCCATGGGGAATCTTTTAAATGAAAGAAAAGAGGAGACACAGTCCTTGCCCTTGGAAAACACAAATGCATACCTTTGAAAAAAGTCCACTAGCATTTGCAAAGCCACACACATGAGTGCAGATAAATACTGGCTCATTGTAAGAGGACAAGCTATTCAGTCCCTATACTGATTAGAAACGGAGGGAAAGAATACTTTAAACCTGGTTCTAATGTACTGAAGTCACTCCTGTGTCACTCCAATGATCACCCATACAGTCACCGGCTGCCCATTCAGGGAGAGGGCAACAGAGCAAACCTACAGAATGCTGGCTCCCTCTTGAGACAAAACTTCCTCTTGTGCATATTTGTTCAGTGCCTAGTACGTGCCCAGCATGGCAGCAGGCATTGTGGGGGCTACACAAAAATAAGCCATTGCCCATGTCTCACACATCAACTGAGCTGATGAAGCAAAAAAGAGTGTGTGTCGTTGTAAAGCCATGTGGATGTGACTATGAGGTGAGGCAGGACATATGTCTCCGTAGGGATGGGGCACGAAAGAGGACCTCAGGTATGGGATGTGCTACAGAGAGCACGTGGACTGAAGGTGAGCCGAGTGGAACGCCGGGAAGGCAGCAGGCAGGTCACTAGCACGGGGAGCTTCCTTTCACTCAGCACAGCGTGTGTGCACGTGCCCAGCACCAGACACAGCTGCCATGACCGGGCTGCCTCCTCCGCCTCTTCTGGGCTAGTTCTCTGGAACAATCCTCTGTTTCAGACTAGTGGTTCTCTGGCTTATTAAAAGAATCCTTAAAGCTAATTTAGGGGAAAAAATATACTTTTATGTGTCCATTTGTTTCATAAAGTCAAAATTATTACCTTTATTTATCATAAAGCCTTATCATGCTATTGCTGTTACTGCCCGATTGTATCTGTGATAGACTGTGAGACTCCCCCTCTCCACCCCATTCTCTTCTCTCTCTGAGAGAGGAATCTACACTTCTGCTCCAGGCCCCATGTCTTGCAGCAGCACCTCCCTGTAGGAGGGTCAACTTTCCCACCAGGTCTAGCCACATGCTCACTCCAACCAGTGGTGGTTAGTAGGAGGGATGCAAGCCAGGTTTGAGCAGACATGTCAAGAATCACTGGTTTCATCACCTCTGTTGCTCTTCTCTACCATGAAAATGATGTGCCAGATAAGGGCTGTTCCCTTCTGCCCAGGACCCAGAAGGCAGAGAACATGGAACAGAGCTGAAGTGTTCTGAACAGAGCCACAGCTAACGCACAATGTGAACACGGAAATAGGGTTTATCATAATAAGCCAACGATGTTTGGGGTTTATTTGTTATTACAGCATAACTTAGCAAAAGCTGACCAACAGAATGACTTCCTTCCTGCTAGACCATGAAGGCCTTAACAGCAAGAAAAGGTTTTAGTTACTGTTTTATCCCTGGCATGATATGACATACACAGAGCCCTGGCATAGAGCAGGTGTTCAATAAACAGCTGCTGAATGACAAAGGCAGAAAGAAGAGAGCCACAATTCACTTTGCTGCTCTGGACCTCTGTTCCAGTCCCTGGGTGCTTACCAATCTGCCTGCACAAGGAAGGAAGTGCTGGAGCTCAGTACTCACCACATTCATCCTAAACCATCCTTTACCCATGTCTACTCCCTGAGACGCCTCTTTGAGCTCCACATTGAGTACTCTGCCCCTCAGCCTGCCTGCTCACCCCAGCCTATCATTGGAGTATGAGCCTCTCTGGGTGGCCTTGCCATGACTGTGGGCCCTGTGGACTGTAATTCCTGGAATCCACTTTCTCGGCTGGCCTGCAGCATCCCCTCTCCTGTCCAGCCCTGGTGGCCATCTCTGCAGGCAGCCCAGTCTCCTCCCTAGCTACAGAAAGACACCACCAGAGAAAACAGTACTTATCTCTTATCTGTATCAGTGAAAATCCAAGTTCAAGGGCACAGATCTGTTTTTTTACCTTTCAGGACAATATGTGGCATTTCACATATGTAGCTCAAAAGGCTAATTTCTGTTCTTTTTCTTTTTTTTAAAGAGACAGGGTCTCACTCTGTCACCCTGGCTAGAGTGCAGTGGCATAATCATAGCTCACTGCAGTCTTGAACTCCTGAGCTCAAGCAATTCTCCTGCCTCAGCCTCATGAGTAGCTGGGACTACAGACATGTTTTGTAGAGATAGGGTCTCACTATATTGCCCAGGCTGGTCTCAAACTCCTGGGCTCAAGCCATCCTCCCACCCCAGCCTCCCGAAATGCTAGAATGACAGGCAAGAGCCATCATATCCAGCCATAATTCCATTTTTTATAAAGCTTAAAACAGGCTATTTAGAGATACAGATACATGTGGTAAAAGCTCCTTTAAAAACTGGCAGGGGAGGGGACCATGACAAATACCAGGAAGATAGGGGTCACCTCCCCAGGGAAAGCAGCAGGATTGGTCAGACAGGAGCCCAAAGGAAGTGTCACAAACATTGATGATGTTTTATTTTATAAAGTAAGCATTAGATTCTGAGGCTTTTGTTCTGTTACTAAGCTTGACAACTTCTATAAATAATATATACATTTTTATGTATCAAAGACTTTATGATAAAATATAAAACAATGTTTATAGGCGCCTATGGAGGTGACGACCAAGCTAGAACCACACCTCCCAGAAAACTCCATGAGCAAGTGCGGGGAGAGCCCTCCAGGAAGGGTTGAGAGTGTGAAGCTCTGCTCCTGAGCCCACGGCCTCCCACAGATGTTCTCTTCCCACAACACTTCTCTAATTCTCACCCTTGAAGTTACCCTCCCAATCACTTTCCCTCATCCTCCCTCCTCCCTTCTCCCAGGTTCTTTCTAGGGAAGAACAGATACAGAAGCCAAAACCTGATCACCATTCCAGCTTTACACTAAGGACTCTATGTAAAGACTATAAATCTCTGTTGTTAAAGCACCCAGTTAGTGGCGCTTTGTTACAGTAGCACTAACAAATTAATATTCTTTCCATCCAGATTTTTTAAAAAGAGAGAGACTCTAAGGAATGAAGACATTTTGTCTTAGGTTTATAAAGCACAGATCTTTGTGCCAAGATGGCTCAGCTCTGCTGGAAAGAAACAAAACAAAAACTATGAAACAGCAGCCTCAGGATATGAGCAGTTGGACCTAAAGAACTTGGCCAAGTTGTATCAGTTGTGACGCATGCCCAGAAAAGAGGAAATATTAAAAATTCAAACCTTGATATTGATTTTATGATGAAGCAGTCAAATAAATAATTAACTCTAACTCTCTAAAGGAGGAGAGTTGAGAAACTAGGAAATAAGTTAAGGACTTTTAAACATTATACTAGAACCCATACTCATACACAACATATTATTATAAATACAAACCCCTGGGGATTCTAGACCCTCAACCTGCTAAAACAGAGATGCCTGCCTGCCCTTATCACTGCAGACAGAAAAAGAAGCAAGAGCCAATGACGACATGAACAGGCAGATACATTCAAAATGTTGACCTACTTAAAAATAAATGTGCTAGCAGATTTCCCAACCAATCTTTCCTTCCATTTTGCATAACACTCTAATACATTGGTTGGAATGAGTGAATATTTTCCTGTAAATGGTCAGTAAATCTTTCTCTTTTATGATTTGTAAAGCACAGCTAACAACCTCTTTCTGGTTCATTGCTCACACAGGTCTCAACCGAGTACATTTCTCTACCACACCACACTCTGCTTTGCCTCTCATGCTTTAGGTATTATTTTTAACATTTTATTCAAATTGCTTTCTCCACTGTATTTCATCAACCTATCATCCATTTTTTAAGCCAGACTGTTGACAGTTCACAGTTGACAATTTTGTTCACAGTTGATGAATTCTGATTTGTTTTTATTCACCCAAAATCATGTCACAGTAGGTGGGGGGGAGCAATCCTGAGGCTTTGCCGGCTTTAATAATTGGGCGGGAAGTGAGCGGCTGCTGACTGCACCAGTCAGATGCCAACATGCTGTTCCTGGCTGACGGGAGAATAACCACCCATTTCTGCACAGGGCTTGAGTGGCTCAGTGTTCATCTGGAAGAAGCTATGCACAGAAACAAGGGAAGGTCTTTGGTCTCATTTAGAACCTTATTGAACATCCATAAATATATGTGTTCCTTTCTGCATTTAACACATATTCACTGAGCATCTACTATGGGCCAGACCCTGGTCTAGGTGTAGAACCAATGGGACAAAGGCCTGTCTCCATGAAGTTCACATGGCAGGCATTGATGGGAGTCAAGGAATTAAGCAAGAGAGAGAAAGAGACAGGGAATAAAGGAGAGGGAATGATGTATGGTGTGATCAGTAAATCTTCTGGAAAGATGACATCTGAGCAGAGAACAGAATAAAGTGAGTCATGCAGCTCTCCGGGGAAGCAGGATCTGGGAAAAAGGAAGCACAAAGGCCCAGGGTAGAAGATTTTGACTACACTTGAGAAACAGTGAGGAAGCTAGAGAGGGATGAGGAGAGTGGGAAGGACCATCTTAGTGGAACCGATGGTTGGCCTGTGTGTGACCCAGGGCACAGTCTTTTATTCTCTCTCTCTCCCTCTGTGTGGTACACACACATTTCTATGAGTTAAGGCTTCCCAATAAGTCAGAGCCTTAAACTTCTTGAAGACCAAGCTGTTAAAAATATACAAGAGGAAAATGCTTTTTTTTTTACAAGAAGATAGCAGCTACAAAATTTAAAAGAAAGGCTAGAGTTAGAAAGTCACCATTTTGAAACTCCTCATGTAATTAATTGAGTCAGAAAAAGACCATTTAATATTTGCTAAAAATTTTGGGTGAAAGTTATTAGAGAATGAAACATTCACACAGTCTTAAAATGTCTCCTTATAGTGTTATTATTATACATAGAAGAAAATGCACACTTTCAATAAAACAAATGGCAGTCACCCCTTAACAAACGGACCAAGGGTCCAAGCTAATACCACTGGCGGTGGGACAGGCTGGCGTGTGCCTCCTAATATGCAACAAAAGAAAATACACAGTAGCACCTGTGAGGCACTGGTATTAAAAAGGTTGAACCCGAGTCTATGCATTAGGAAACAGACAAATCCAAAATCGAGGACATTTTATAACAGTCTGAACTCTAAAAGCAAACAAAACAAACCTGGGGCGGGAGGATTATCATACTAGAGTAATCATTTCTAATTAAAATAAATTAAAAATCGGAAACAAATGAAATGAGTGAAAGTTAACTGAACCTTGACTAATAATTATTATACAAAACACATTATTATACAAACATTTGGGGAAGAATTTCTGTGATGTTAATGTGAACTCTATGCTAGGTGATATTATGGAATGTTCTTACAGGCATGATACCTACTAAGGTTAAGGTGGTTATATAAGAGAACACCCCTTTTCTTAGGGGTGAGTTGTCACAATGCTGCAAATTACCTCTAACTAGTTCAGGGGAAAGTGCGTATGTATATACAGAAAGCAAGAGTACACAAATGTGCCAAAATACTAACGACTGCCAAATCTTTTTGTTTTGTTTGTGTTTTGAGACTGAGTTTCACTCTTGTTGCCCAGGCTGGAGTGCAGTGACATGATTTCAGCTCACTGCAACCTCCGTCTCCCAGGTTCAAGCAATTCTCCTGCCTCAGCCTCCCTAGTAGCTGGGATTACAGGCACCTGCCACCATGCCCTGCTAATTTTTGTATTTTGTTGTTGCTGTTGTTGTTGTTGTTGTTGAGATGGAGTCTCGCTCTGTCGCCCAGGCTGGAGTGCAGTGGCGCAAACTCAGCTCACTGCAAGCTCCGCCTCCCAGGTTCACACCATTCTCCTTTCTCAGCCTCCCGAGTAGCTGGGACTACAGGCGCCCGCCACCACGCCCGGCTAATTTTTGTATTTTTAGTAGAGATGGGGTTTCACCGTGTTAGCCAGGATGGTCGCGATCTCCTGACCTCGTGATCAGCCCACCTCGGCCTCCCAAAGTGCTGGGATTACAGGCGTGAGTCACCGCGCCCGACCTAATTTTTGTATTTTTAGTACAGACAGGGTTTCACCATGTTGGCCAGGCTGTTCTCGAACTCCTGACCTCAATAGATCTGCCCGCCTCATCCTCCCAAAGTGCTGGGATTACAGGTGTGAGCCACTGCAACAACTGTCAAATCTTAATGATGGGTATACAGCATTCATTGCATTATTCTTTAAATGCTCTGTACATTGAATAATTATTAAACTAATAGCCAGGGGAAGAAAATTTAACTTGCTTTGCCCAGTGGTGCTAGGAGAACTCTTCCTAGAAACCACTCCTCTTTTCCCTCCCTAAACTCCTCCCTCCCCAGTGGCTTGCCACTCTCAGGTGTTGCAGTTACTGTCCCTCCTGCAGCTCCCGCTAGAGGGCGGCTCTCGGGGCAGGGACTGGATCCTATTTCCTGCTGTATCCAGGCTGGCTTACACCTGGTAAAGAGCTGACCTTCAGTAAGGATTTGTTAAAGGGCCAAGTGATTGAGGTTTTCCAGAAGCACAAAATTCTCTTGATATCAGCAATTAGCTTTGCTCATTTTCTTACCTTGTTTATCTTGTCAGTGATTTAGCACACCCTTTTCTAGTGAGTGAGGAGGCAAGTTTCAGTCCAGTTCATGTACAGATTGTCACAGGCTTGGTTTTAGAGGCAAGGCTGAATAGTTTCTCTAAACTGTGTAACAAAACCAGTGGAGAGTCTTGCTGTCCTCCAGGCAATGCAACCAAGAGTGGCCGGCACCGTGGAGAGGAGTGCAGCCCTGCCCTGCAGGTGCAGGCCCACCCCCGGCAGGCTCCTGGCCCCTGCTTTAAGCTCCCAAACTGCACACAAGGGGAACTGCCTTGGCTCACCTCCACTGTTCTCACTTCTGGGCATTTTCCCTGTTATCTCCTCTGCCTGGGATTTTGTTAGGACTGGACACTATTTTGACATTTTAAATTTCTGTGGGATTTTTTACTTAACTGGGATTTCGGAGAATAGTGCAGATGAGGAAGGACTTGAAGTTCCCGGGCCTGTCATCCTCTCTAGGAGATGGCTGGCCCCATGGAGGGAGGACAACCTGCTGTACATCAGAGAGGTGGGACCATGCACAGCCTCACCAGGCAAGGCCTGGATGCAGCAGAGAGCCCAGACCCGAAGGGCTCTCAGTGAAGGCCCACAGTCAGGCCAGCTGCAGCCCTCCCCTCTTCCGAACCGGGCTCCAGTGCCTTTCCTCCAGGAAAGCTTTTCTGAGGCTCCTGCCTCTGTGCCCCAGGACAATTCTCTCATTGCACTCACCACTGGACAGTGCTTATCTGTTTGCATATCTACTTCTTGAAGGAAATAGTATCTTTGACTAGAGCCTAGCATATCACAAGTACAGGTGCTCCTCAACTTACTATGGGGTTACATTTCAATAAACCCATCTTAAGGTAAAAATAGTCAGAAATTGAAAGTGCATTTAATATGTCTAACCATCAAACATCATAGCTTAGCCTAGCCTACCTTCAGTGTACTCAGAACACTCACATTAGTCTACAGTGGGGCAAAATTATCTAAGATAAAGCCTATTTAATAATAAAAAGTAGGATATCTCATGTAATTTATTGAATACTGCACTGAAAGTAAAAAAAAAAAAAAAAAAAAAAAAAAAAAAAGAATGGTTGACGGGTAGCCAAAGTACAGTTTCTACTAAATTCATATCTCCTTTGCACCATCTTAAAGTCATACCATTTTCAGTTGAACAATTGTAAGTCAGGGACCATCTGTGTCTTATACATTTTTTGTTTATTTATGGGATATACCTTATGTAACCCTATGTGAGAGCAGGTGTTAATACATTCATTCTATAGCTTAAGAGCAGGTGTTAATACATTCATTCTATAGATGAAGAAACTGAAACTAGAGAAAGCACATAACTGCCTCGGGGACACAAGGTGAGTAAGTAGCAGATTTAAAATTTTTTTTTTTTTGAGACAGAGTCTCACTCTGTTGCCCAGGCTGGAGTGCAGTGGCATGATCTCAGCTCACTGCAAGCTCCGCCTCCTGGGTTCATGCCATTCTCCTGCCTCACCCTCCTGAGTAGCTGGGACTACAGGCGCCCACCACCACGCCTGGCTAATTTTTTTGTATTTTTAGTAGAGACGGGGTTTCACCATGTTAGCCAGGATGGTCTCAATCTCCTGACCTCGTGATCCACCTGCCTCATCCTCCCAAAGTGCTGGGATTACAGGCATGAGCCACCGCGCCCGGCCCCCGCAGATTTAATTTTTAATTCAACCCCTTCACTTCTCCCTAGTCCAGTGCTATGTGTAATGACTCACAGACTTCTACAACAGTGAGGGGTTTGGCAAAGCCTTTACAGGAATCCTAGGAGGACAGAGAGGAGACGGAAATTATGCCAGAGCTCGGGAAAGGGAGAGAGAACAGGAGGTGCCCTGCTGGCGGCTGTGTGGTGCTGACCGGCAGGGAAGAAATGGAGTCAGCCAAATACAACCCTTGCTTGTCAACTGTGACTTGTCACTAGTGATAGTGATGTTAGTCAAAGCCACTTTAACATGTTGCAATTAGCTAAGCCAACTTACAGAAGTGAAGCTGATCAGCTCACAAACCTGAATCAGGTGATGTGGCCACCTTCTGTGTTCCAGAAGCTGACAGCAGCCAGACTTAGCCTCTCCTGGAGGCATAAAGGCCTGCAGCTATTCCTAGCTAACAGATTAACTGTGAAGTGTGATCATCAGAGCTCTCCCAAGCAGTCCAGAGTGGCCCAGCCAGGGCCTCAGAAGACAGTTCTGTTCATAGGATCTGGTCGCCGAACTTGACTCCCACCTGATGCAAGCTCCTAGAGAGAGCTGTCCATGCTCATACACCCCAGGGCCACATATAAGCTGTACCTTGAAAATGGACAGGAAGAGTTTGCTGAAATAAATTCATCATCTTCCCAGAAACTCTAGGAAGTTGGAGACTATCACTTTCATTTTACAGATGAGAAGGAAAAGGGTAAGAAAGGAAAGAACACAAATAAGAATGAAAGAAGGAGAGAGCAAGAAAAGAAAGCTGTAGAGGAGGCATGGCAGAGGAGAGGAGGGAAGAAAAGAGAGAAGAAATACAAGGAGGAGAACAGAGGAGATGCTTCAAGTATAGAAAAAAGCACAAAACATCCCAGAGAGACTTGGGAGATGCAAGAGGCAATGTGGGAGCAGAGACCTTGTTCACATGTCTCTCGCCCAGCCTGGATATGTGGGCTCAGGCAGCGCTAGGAGAAAGGAAGAGGATGTTCTGAGGTGCTGGCACCTGCTTAAAATTAAAATGTCTCTGCAGCTATAAATGCCCTCGAGATGCCTGTCTCTCCAGCTGTCCTGGTTTCCTTGCAGGGGACCCAGCCCACACTAAGCCTCCTCTCCATGCTGCCTGTTCCCCACTGGCTCGGGCAGTTTACTCCACAGATAGAATTCACCGGAGGTGGAGGGCAAGTTGAGGTGGCACCTGATTCTATCATGACTCACACCTCTCCAGCTGTGATGGTGGGTAGGGAGAAACTCTCTTGCCCAGGATCTGTCTGCATCTCTCATTACAAACCTAGTAGGGAATCTGACACCCAGGGCGCCACTGCTTACTGGGGTTAAAGGCAGGTCAATTTACATAACCTGTCCAAATCTTCATTTCCTTCTCACTAAAGATAATCCCTACTTCCTGCAGCCATCCTGGAAGTAGAAAGGATAACTAATGATCTCTAGATCTCTAGTGCCTGGCAGCATTCCTGGCACATGGTAGACAATTAATCTTTGCTCCTTCCTCCATACCCCAAAGCCCACATTCATTCTCTTCTTCCTCCAATAGCTTCTCCATGCTGGACTGATCTCTGAAAAATGCAAATGTGTTTGTGACACCCTACCCCAGCTTGCAACCATTCCTTGTATCCTGCTATCCTCAGACAAAAAGTAAAGACTTTTAGCCCAGCAGAAAAGGTCCCCAGAGATCTGTACCCCACATATCTCTCCACTCACATCTCTCATGTCTCTCCAAACACATGCTTACTGTGACCCAGCTTGCAGACCACACTTACTCCCCCTCGGTCTCCTCGGTCATGTCCCTTGAGGCTTCCTCTTAGATGCTTTGCTTTGTCTACAGCTCCCCCAGGAGCCTGCAGTAGGCATCCCTAGGTACTTCTAGCACCTGCCCACCTCTAACACTCTGTCTTCAATGACAGCTTTCTTGCCTGTCTCTCTTATGAGTTCCATGAGGAGGACTAGGTTTTAATTCACTTGGTTAGCCCCAGTGCCTGGAAAAGAATCTAAAAAAGAGTATGTACTAAATAAATGTTGGACAGCTATATAGATGCATGGGCAGGAGGATGGAGGGACAGCCCCACCCATCTAACCACCTGCTGAACAATCGACACAGCTCTGTTGTCATCTCCAATGCACTTGGCCAAATGAAGTCATTTCTCACTATCCATCTCCAGGCTTTGATACTCTTTAGGTCCATGAATGGTATCTGGACTGTCACAGTCCAACAGATGCAAAGCTTTGACTGTCTCTCCTACCATCCCATCTGATTCCCCCCACTTAGTGAAATGTCGTACCAAAGATCCCAAACTAACATTTTGCTCTCAAGCCCTGATCAAAACTCAAGTCCTCCCTTTTGATGCTGGTCACCATCTGGTACTGATGCTGCTTCTTCAACAACACTGCTCTGACTCTTCAACAACATGCAACAATTCCTTAATAGCTGTCTTCTTCCTCCTCCCTGTCCCTGCTTCACTCTGATGTTGCCTCATCTGAATATCTCTTTCTTTTCCCATCCCAAACCTTCCCCACCCAGGCGTGTCCTCCTCTGGACATGACCCTGACCACTCCTACTCCTGCAGACCCCCCTTGGCTCCAGTGACATTTCCAGCCCACCCCACTCAACCACACACAGTCCCATGCCTGCTCTTCTGGTTTCCTCTTACCCTCTAATATTTTCTTCCCAATTACAATTTAGCTGCTAGACTTCAGGATATTTGTGTCATATGTCTATGTATTCTTCATAATACAGATACGAGCACTAAGTATATTTCTATTCTTCACAGTGTTGGTAGAAATGGCTTCTAATTCTTCATAATGTATACAAGGTTTAATATAACTAATCATGAACCTGGCATTGTGCTAAAAGTTTTACCTATATTTTCTCCTTTAATTTTCACCCCAGCCCCTATATGATAAAAATGATAACAACATACATCTTACACATGAAGAAATGGAGGCTCACAGATGTCGTTTGGCCAGTGAAAGCCAGCTCTAACTTGCGAAGCCTGAGTCCAAATCCAGGCTATCTGACTCTAAAGTCTGTGCTCTTAAGAGGTTAATTATGTGGTCTCAAGTCAAAATGTTTTCTGATGTTTGCTCAGGTCACATGTTTTCACAGTGTTCAGGGCTGTGCTGACAATGGTCTTCTCTGTCAGTTCATGGTACCTGCAGGAACCATTATCTTCCGAACAAAGCCAAGTCACACAAATGGTAAGGAATTCTCTGAGAACTGTACCAAGGTAGTGCACACTCAGAGTTACAGTGTCCCTCCCGGATGTCTCTATAGAACCCCTGCCATGATCTCACTGAAACAAGGGCTCCACCAGGGGTGGAGATCTTGGTCTTTTCATTCCCAGATGTATCCCAGGCACACAGAACACAGCCAGCACACAGTAGGTGTCCTTTAATTATTCCTTGAATAAAAGAATGAATGAATGAATGAGATAGAAAGCAAGCCCCACAAAGCCCTGCCACAACTATCACCAAAGAAAGAACAAGTTTCTTGGTGAAATGAGTGAAGAAAACTACAGAAAATCTAAGTAGCTGTATCAGAGACAGCACTTCACAGCCACCAGAAGGCACGGGTGAGATGACCACGTCACTAATAAAAAGGAAGGTCAGAGCGAACAGAGGTCTACATCAGATCTATAACTGCTACAAAGCAGCCCAGTAATGGCCTCTTTTGCAACTTCAAACCAATTCTGAACTGATTCTGAACTCCCGAGGGTGCAGGCTTCATAAGTACTTTATCATTCAGAGTTCAGACAATCAACAGATCCTCTGTTCTGATCCCTCAGCAGGGGGGCTGTGCTTCCTGTCCCTGGACATCTCTGCAGATCAGCCTTCTGAGGGGCATTCCAGGCCTGGGGTCTGCCCTCCTCATGCTGTCTGGGTTTCTTTGTCATAACTAACACACTGTAGAGGGCAGGCTCCTGAGCCTTAGTTTCTGAAGCAGTGACCTCTCTTAGACTCTCTGCATAAAAACACCTCTCCTCGCTTACCTACAGAGACTTCACAGATCAGGGAGAAGAAATGCAGACGGAGAAAGAATAACAGCAGATTTTTAAAGTGATAGAGAGGCAGTATTCCATCCCTGGTTGCCCCCAGTGTACTCTGAAAATGGAAAAACAGATACTAGCTAAGCACATCCACCAATTTCTGTCCAAAGCTGACACTGTCCAAGGTCAAAAAAAGCCATTAAAATCTCACCTTGGGCTGACATAAGACACCCATCACCAACCATTCAGCCTGCTTTACTTCTGCACTTCAGCCCAATTTCTTCCTTTCTCCCCTATCACTTGCTCTAGAAAATAAACCCCAAATATCTTTCTGAATAAAGCCTGAGTATGTCCATAAGAGCCAACAGAAACGAAACCACAGATAAAGGTGACCAAAAATGCCAAAGCAGACTTTTAACCAAATGCAACAAGATTAAGGTGATATTTTTTAAATGAAACAGTAACTTAAACTTTGAATTACTGCCTGATTTTACTGCTTAGAGATGAAAGACGCTGTAGTGCTGAACGAAAAAGCCATATAACTCAAAGAGGATTTTCTTTGCTTGGCATCACCTCTGTGAAAAATACGTTTAAGTAATAAAATGCCCTTGCAAGAGTCGATTCTCTGATGATGGAGCTGAGGTGTGAAAATGGTTGAGGGCTGGACAAAGACTGTCATTTTTCCTTTCTTTTGATTACACAGTTTTTCTGGAACATGTCTGATCTCATTTCTCCCAGAGCCTGATGAAAGGAGAGCTGGCTAGGCCAGGTGCCCCAACAGGCCTGCCTTGGTGACCATTCTGCCCTGCGAGGCAAGTTGTGTGCTGATTGCTCCCACCACTTTCTCCATGGCCAGAAACACCCAAGTCACGTGGTCCATGCAGACCCCACTCTCCTTTTCTATTTACTTTTGAGGCCAGAACTATAGCCCCAGTGATCCTGAGATGGTCATGATTTGAGCAGACAAACTCACAAGGCTAGGTGGGATGCAGACATCTGATGTGGGAAGGCAAATATCTGGGTAACTTCTTGGTGTGCACAGAAAGAAGCAGATCTAGAGCCAGGAGGCCAGCCCGTGGGGACAAAGGGAGGAGAGACATGCCAGCTACTTGCAACAAGCTATTGGGATAAGATGCCACAAGCCTAACCAGGTGGGTGGGGATGCTTATGGAGAAAGATCCACAGAGAAGCAGTTGGCATGGGTGCAGTCAAGAGGGGTGAGAACACAAACCCTGTGATTCAGAGAGGCAGGCATTCAGGGACAAGACACCTCTGGAAGTCCTTGTGAAGATTTCAGGGAATGGTGACATTGGATGAGGATGCATAACAAGCATCCAGGTTTTTAGGAAAAGAGATACAAGAGAAGCAGTTGGCACAGCTTTTGAAGGTCAATCAGCCTTAGATTTCCATCCTGGCTGTATGCTTGGGCATGGAACAGAGCCAAGAAAGCCCCAGAGTCTGAGCTGGGCCTCGGTCCACAGAGGCCTAAGCAAAGTGGGGCAGCTTCAAAGACCCAAGAGCTCATTACATATTCAGTCCTCAGTTCCAAGCTTTGTACAAGCCTTCTCTTCCCCTGATTTCAAAGTTAGAAAGTTCAAACTAGTCTCCTCCCCCTCCTACTAAGTTTCCACTTGCATATTTTGATGTCAGTCCGAATCCTGTGTTAATCAGGCCAAAATTCATTAACGAAGGCCAACTGTGATCTCCAGGAAGCTAGCTGCTCTCCATCTAACATAATCTGTGTTTCATACAGCTAAGTGGTTTCTCAAACACTCTAACACCAAGCTCTGAGGGGGGACCCTGTGAACAAAATAGAACGGCTCCTGTCTCATGGTGCCTGTTGCAATATGTGTGCTCCCGTTTTGGGGAATTCTGCACTGCAAAGTAATAACGAGCAGTCACGTTGTGGCGCCCTCATCATGTCATTGCCACAGATAATTAAGCTCATCAATTATCTCCTTTCCTTCGCTGCCTTAAGAGGATGTCACTGTGAGCTCACAGGGAAGCCAATACATCAGCTACTCAAATCCTTGGGAGCCACATTGCTGACTCCCCAGAGCAGCAGAGTGGCGGAAGCAGAGGCTCTAAACAAACGAACCTGGGTTCAAATCTTCCCTGGCTCCAGCCTTACAAGCTCTGAGGAACTTAATTAACCCTCCTGTGCCTTAGCTTTCTGATTTGTAAAATGGGTGAAACCATGATGCCTCCCTCAATGGGCAGCGGCACTCCATTTATTCAACTGATATTTGTTGAGAACCTATTATGGGCTAGGCAGTGCTCTGGTTGCTAGGGATACAATGGTAAACAAAACAGGCAAGGCTGCTGTCAGCTTGGGGCTTACATTCTAGCGATGAAAGCCAGGTATTAGAAAAAAATTAAATAAAACAATGTGTGTGAAGTACTTGACACAATGCCAGACACTGAATACTTGCTATGTGAGAGCCGAAAACTGAATACTTGCTATGTGAGAGCTATGTTACATTTGGGACACACATCGCCCCCAATACCCAGCCTATGGAGGGAATGGGCATTCTTAAAGCCTTGACCTTGGGGAAGTTTGCCAGGCTCCTGTCCCTCCAGTGTGACAGGAGTGAGCTACAATGCAGTAAGAATCCTCCTGGGCTCTGGAGCAAGACAATATCACCGAGAGGAAAGAATTTGGAGGCAGACAAACCTGCTCTCAAATCCCAGCTCTTGCTTGCCCACTCCATGACCTTGAGCCTGTCACTTACAGCTTTGAGACTTAGTTTTACATCTGTAAAATGGGGATAATAAAGGCGCCTGCCTCTTTGTGTTACCAGGATTAGCCAGGATTATGATGAGAGTTCAGCTCAGTGCCCAGTGCAGAGTAAGTGCTCATCCCCCTCTGCCAGCCCCACCTCCACCCCATGCAGACTCAGGAAGCTATGGCTGTTATGGTGCCTCCATCCCACTTCTGAAACTGTGCCCAGAGTACCTAAGTCATTTCACTTATTGCCCACAAAGATGCAGTAAATTCCATCCCCACAAGCTGGCCCTGCCTCCTTCTGCTTGCTAAGGGTATCCCTGAGCAGCAGGACACACCTCAGAAGCTGCAGAGTGGTGTGGGAATTGCAAGGCCAGGGCAGTGCACTGCCTATAACTTCCCATTCAACCTGGGGCCATGGCATGGATAACGTCTTTCTTCTCCCCCGCCAGACTGAGCTCCAGGAGGGCAGAGACTCAAGAACCAGTGCCAGCCAGGGGCATTTCTAGGGCACAGGAAACACACAAGGGATGGAAATGAGGCCAAGTAGAATCAGTGTGGCAGGGGCACTGGGAAACCCCTATTAGAGAGGGATGCATCTAATACTCTTTGATTCCCTCACCAAAAGTCCTAAGGCACATTAGTGAAAAAGGAATGCTCTGTTAAAGAGTTCATAGAGCCACAGAGGAGAAGGTTAAACCACAGCGCCTTACCAAGCCTAAAAAAACCCAAAAAACAAAAAACAGAAAAGAGAAGAGAAGAGAAAAGAAACTCTATTAGATCCTTTAATCTCCAATGAAAGTCCTCTCAGCTGCCACTGACCCAGGGCTGCCTTTACCTTTCCATGCCAACCCCACTACACCACTCCAGACGCTTTTCCTCGGGGTCCTTACACCCATATCCCTCTAAGGAAGCAAAGCACTTGCTTTGGGATCCATCCTCATCAGAAGGCAAGAGATTTATACAAAGCAAAAAAAAAAAAATTGCACCATCACACACATTGTTTGGATTTATAATCAGAACAAAGCAATAAAACATGTTAAAATTGAAAAGAAAAATGTCCCATGTATCTAGAAGACAACTAAATACGTGATTCTAAAGGAAAGAACCTTCAGTGCTGAGAGTAACAAGCCACATGAGGAGGTGGCAAGGCACCTCAGGGTCGGAGGGTTCCCTAAGTGGCACTACTGGGGCTGTCTGGAGATGCCCCACCTGGCCCACCCTGCGCTCACAGGGCCAGTGACAAGGACAGAACAGCATGAAGCAGGCGTGAGGGTAGCGGTCAGAAAGGACCTCTATGTTACTAGAAAGGAAAAGCCATGATTTAAATTTAGGGCCATCACCAACCACAGCTCTGAGGCGTTTGTGAGGCAAGAGCAGAAAGTGACATTTCCCCAAGCAGCAGCTCAGCCCCAGTGAGATGATCCCACTCACCATCTGCACAGAGAGCTTCTGGCCATGCCTCTTCCAGAAGGAAGCAGGGACTGATAGAGAGGCCTGTGGGGAGACGGCTTTAGAGAAAGAGATCAGTGTCCTGGACACTGACATCAAAATATGCAAGTGGAAAGAACACTCACCTTTTGCAAGGGAATGAAGGAAGATCAAGCCAGATCTACACCCATAACAAAGGAAAAGCCCAGCTCCACTCCCGGTCAGTCATTCCTGAAGTGAATACCTAACGGTGATGACGATGACAGAAACTGAGTAATAAGTACTAAAGTTGAGCTTTGCATCCATTAGCTCATCTGATCTTCTTGATAAACCTCTAAGGTAAGCATGCTTGGTTCTTAAACTACTTGCCAGTTTGATGGGTGGAAAACTGTATCTCACCATTGTTTCTGTTTACCTCCTCACCCAAGGCAAAAAGCCCTTCCTCCCTGCCCCAATAGTGTTATTCCAGGCTGGAGTCATGGGCTCTGCAGTGACAGACTGACAGACCTACAGTGTTTTCTGCAACATCATAGTTGAGTCCTCATTCTCCCATCTATAGACTAGAGGTAATAGTACCTATTTCAAATGCTGCTTTAAGGCAAATGAAATTTAAAATGCTCATAGAGTATTTAGCACAGGGACTCCCCATCTGACCCATCTCCCTTTTCTCACTGGGTTAATTTGATGCTTTGAGGCAAAGCACACCTGACCCTCACTAAGGAGCCAGACCTTCTGCCTGAGCTCTGGGGCTCCTTCCTTCTACCCCTCCCTGCATCTCTCACTGCATCTCACACTGCTCAGTTACAAAATTTCACTTAGGGACAAAGTTAGCCACCCCACAGGCTACAAGATATAAAGGGCTTACCTTCCACGTTCCAGCTCCCAGCTAGATGGGGCTAGAAACTGGACAAGGACAGTAGCAGCATCTCTGCTGGGAAGACACCGCACCCAGGCCACAAAGGCAGCCCAGGGCTGAGCAGCACTCAGCAGCCCTCAGGGAGGAGGTCACAAAAGAAAGTCTCAAACATGAGGGCACAGGCTCTTTGTTTACTCTGAGTGTGGGCAAAATCATCCTCTAGGAGGCAGAGCATCATCTACAGTACCCAAATTGAATAAAGGCCTTCTCGGGAGGTGGCTGGCTGGGGTTCTGTATGCCGGGTTGGAATGACCATGCGTAAGGCATTCACTCCCTCCACCATTCCTGCATCCACTGAGTAGGTGATGCAAGCAATGTCTATGCAGCCCCTGTCACGTGCCTGATGTCACTAGTCACTGAAGCTATCAGCTGAGCAGGATTATGGCAGACCTAATTCCTGATCCCAGAAAGTTTAAATTTTAATGGGCATGTTTCGAGTTAATAATAGGGAAAAGAAACACTTAGCTTTCTACTACACCTTATTCTTAGTAAAGTGCCCTCCCTTCTACTAAGTTTTTTACTGTGCAGCAAGCTTTTAAGGGACCTAGGAAGCCAGCTGCGTCTGATGGATGGAGAAACTGAGACTCACAGAAGTCACAGGATTTGCCCAAGGTAACCGGGATAATACAAGATAGAGCTGAGACTTGGCTAATGTTTTCTGAGTTCCAATCAACTGCTCTTGTTATGTAACAAGCTGTCATTTCCCCAGCAACTAGAGAAATCCTTGTAGATATTTGCTGAAATTAATCAAATTGATACAACAAAAAGCCACCAGAAAAGCTTCCTACCGGGAATGGTAAAGGGAGCCAGGCACAGTCTTTTTTTCTTTCCCTCCCATCTGATGAACTGCAGCAGGGAGGTGTCACTAGGTGGGCTCCCTTCCTCTCTCAAGGTGAAAGCCACATGTGCAGCTGCATCTGGAAGGGCTGACTGCTGGAGGAATAGGTCTGGGCATGGGCTCAGCTGCATGAACTCAAACAAGGCAGTATATCTCTCTGCGCTTCAACATCTTGCTCTAAAGAGAGAACTAGTACCACTGACATCTTTGGGGTTGTACTAAGTGAGATCACAGAAGTAAAGCGCTTAGCACTGGGCAGCACTCAATATACAGAAGCCATTTTATTGCTATTATCACCATCATTAATACTGTTATTCTTGTCATCAAGTTCTTCACTAAAAGAGCTACCTCCGTGAGGTCTCTCACTCTCAAAAATCCTGCAACTTGGGGCCTCTGCATGGCAGGGAGGGCTGGAGACTTGGCCTCTCTGTGAAGCAGCCGCTGGCAGCACCTCTTCCAGTGAATACTGCCATGTGTGTCCCAGGGCAGGGCCCTGGAGAGCACCAGGACCTTGGTGTGCAGGAGACACTGAGGTAAGGGGTCCAGCCTCCACTGGATCTTTCAGAGGTTTTAGGGAAGGTTTTCCAAGCCCCATGAGAGGGAGAACATTGAGAAGGTTCAGAAAGGAGGTCAGGAAGCAGGGAGGAAGAAAGAGAAAAAAGTGTGTAAACCAAGGGAAACACAGGGGTGGCTGTATCTAGGAACCTCCCACCCAGGATTTCTGCAACAAAGGGCTGCTGACACTACATGCTTTCTCTAAGCCTGTTGGTGCCCAGAAGCATCTACCACTTTCTCGTGTAAAGCTCTTAGGTGGAAGTGGAGAGACTTTGGTTCCAGTCTGTGCTTAGACAATAACCCAGCTTCTCAGGTCTAAATTCCATGTGTGTGAAGATTGCTGGGGGTCAGGGAGTAGGGACCACAGGAGGCTGGACTAGATGAGCTCTAGGCTTCCCTCCAGGCCTTCATCAGCCACCAGAACATCCTGCCTCAAGGACTAATCTGGGTCCCTCTCCAGGGAGAGGTTACAGCTTCTGTTCCTACAAACCTCTCACGGAATGTGACTGAAGTCTCAGAGCAGTGTCATGGACTTGAAGTCACATCCTTCCCCTGCATATTTGTTGGGTAAACCTGAGCTTCGTAACCGCATTGGCTTTATCAATGTGAGCTGGTTGTATGTTTTCCTTTGCTCAGCAATTTCTCACATACTTGAAAGATGAACGACGTCTATCTCCCATATGGGTTTGTTTCTACTTTTGGATACAAATCACCTGATCAGCCTGCTTCCAGGCATTTGTAAAGAAAGATAAAAAAGAACATTATCAGGATGCCAAATCTATCAATCTCTGAGAGAAAGTTTGCTAATCCTCCTGCCCCTCGTCTCACTCACCATCACCCCCAGTCCTCCAGATATCATTAGCTTTTCATGCCAGTCATCTTTGTGTTGCAGGAGTAGGTATTTTGAGAAATACACAAAAAAGGTAGCAAGGTCAGAGTCCCTGCCCTTAAAGAGATTTCAGGTAGATCAACAAATGGATCAATTAGCATATGATACCACATTGGTCACAATCCCATGGTGAACCATGGCAAGGGAACTTAAGTACCGTGGGGATTGAAAGATGGAAAGCCATTGTAGGGAGAATCTTCCAGGTGGATGTGCAACTTGGTGCAAGGTTCTGAAAAATTTGGAAAGAATGATATATAGGGGAGATCAGGAGCAAAAAGGTTAAGAAACAGGTTTAGAATCTAATTTGGTGTCTGGTCTTGTGAGAAGCAAGAAGCTTCTACTGTGGGTTCTCAAGCAAAGGAGAAGCATAGTCGACATGCCGAGAGAGGAGGCCAGGAGAGCACTGGGACTATTGCAAGGGGGCTGAGCAGGAGAATGGAGGAGGGACTAGAACGGGGAGCTAGCACAGCCATGCAGGTGCAAGGGGAGGAGGAGGGGGCTTGTGCCTGGTGGGGCCTACACAGTGCCACCTTCCTGGCTTCCCATCCCCCTCTTTGTCCCTGCTCATGAGTGTCAAAGTCTTTGACACTACCTGTGAATTAAACTGAAACAAAACAAAACGACAACAATAACAAAACTTCAGAAGCCACTGTGTCTCAACAGCATTTTCTAATTTTCTGGTTAGTCCTTCTAGGGAAGGTGCTCCCAGACTCAAAATTGTGGTGACAGCTCCCATCTCATATGGAATATAGCAGCTGTCGTGGCCAACATACTAACTCACAGGAAGTGGCCACCCTCCTCCTCCTCCCACGCCAGCTACAACATGATAGCAGAGGGCCTTGGAGCCAGTGACCTGAGGGCAGTGGGGCACCAGCAAGCTCTTCTCTGTACCTAGGACCTGGGGAACTGTGCTGCTGCCCCTCAGCATCTCCTCGGTGACCTACTGCAGCCACACCTGCCAGTGCCTGAAGTCATCAAGAGGCTGATGTTCAGAAGCCACATAAAGCAGGTGAAACTTTAATAAACTTTAATGTCTCTACTAAAATCATAGGTCCCCTCAACTCCAAAGTCCCATCAGATGCATCATCTCATGATGAAACAGAAACACCAAATCTACACTGATTTTGAGTAACAAAATTGGAAATGTATTCTCAATTGAGAATACATTTTTAGAAATTCACATTTCTAAACACATTTTGTGAAGCCCTAGGTTAGAGGCCTTTATAACTATCAAAGATAGCTGCACAGTTTGACCTGGAATAAAGAAAAGGGCCTCTTCTGAAATACACCAGGAGATAAGCCAGGAAGGCCACAGAGGCCACTGGCAGGCTACAGCATTTCCCTCCTCAAATAACCACGCCAGGTGTAAGCACTAGGATCTAACACTAGATACTTGGCATTTTTGCTCGCTGATTTGGTTGGGATTACATGGAGATACGGAATCAACTTGGAGATGGCCCATCATTTAGAACAACAGAAATGGAAGCAATACTTTCTCTAACAAAAAGCAAATCCCACGCAAGGCAAGCTGCTAGTTTAAGGTTGTATTTCAATGAAGAAGGGTTGAGCCTGCCTCAGGAACAAACAAGTAATTTTTAGCAAAACAGCAACTTGGAGTTCATCCTTTTGTCAACAAAACTGCTACGTAATTTCTAAACTTCCCACCAAGAAGCAATCAGCCAACAGACACATCTGTGAATACCAGAACACCTCTCTTTTCTTGTTGTGTAAGAGAGAATTTTACCCTGGGCTCTGCCTCTGGCCATATCCAGGCCTTCCTCCCTCTGCAGATCACAGGCATCTGGCACACAAGCATAGACTGTTCAGGGAACAACCAACCTTCCACCGGAGTGGTGCTCACTGCCCAGCCAGCATAAGTTAAGAGATAGCTAGGATTGTCAACTCCTTGAGGACAAGGCTATGTCCAGCCATCTCCACACCCCTCACCTCACAGCCAGGCATGGGGACCCAGCAGGCACCTTTGCTGGCTGAAGTTAATGGAAGAGCAGAATTCGGTCAAGCTTGATTGTGATGTAAAGTTGTATCCCAAAAGTATGAAATACCTCTCAAATATCCCACAGTCCCAAGCTTCAGGAGGAAAAAGGGTCATGGCACAAACAGAATGGGCAGATTCTGTAAAAGGAAAATCTCTTTGTTCCCCTGGGCTTTTCAAGCGAGGGGCTTTGACAAGATGCAACTTGATTCTCCTGAGACGCTCAGGCACCTGCAGTCATGAAGTGTTTTCTCTTTCTTTCAGTATTCTCTGGCTCAGTTTCAAATTCCAGTCTAAAGCCCTCTCCTCCCCACCCGCATCTCTTTACATACTAATTCAGCCATGGAACTGAGCCAGGACCCAGGAAAAAAAGGTAGCACAAGAGAAATGAAAATGGGGCCACAGGATCCTCTCTGTTCAATGGCCAGGAGGCAAAGGGGAGCTGAGGAGGATGAAGACACAAGCATAGGAGAGTTGGCTAAAGAGGGTGCAAAGACGTGTGTCACAAATCAGCCAGTTTCTGCACAAGCATGGGGACTCTGCTTTCAATCTGGGCAGCCAGTAGGTCATTTCTCCTATCCTCCCAAGGACTATCTCTTCCCTGCTCCATCCCACCCTTCCACCAACATTTACTGAGCACCTACTAGCTGCTAAGCACAGTAGTAGGTGCTGTGAATACAAAATAAAGGCTCTAGCAAAACACACCCAAGCCAGGATAAGAAGACAACCCCAAGGGTTATGCTAGCCAAATAAAACCCTCACTGTAGATGAAGGTGAGACGCTATCCTTCATCATCATATCAATGCCAGGCAGCATTCCCTGGGATGTATTTGGAGAAGGCCTGTGTTCATGTCTACTGAGAGTGGTGCCCACTGGCAGCCTTTACATTTATGTTTTGGTTTCTAGGTAAGGACAAATAAAAATAACAGTTCCCTTGACAGCCACATTTAATTTAATTGCCACTCCCCTTGGCTCTCAGGCTCTCAGAGCCTCCCACAGCTTCAGCAGTTCAAATTTCCTCACTGTCAGTCTGTTGGAGGATCACAGATTGGCCCTCCCCTTCAAATAGAGAGCGCCTCCAGGCAGGGGAGCTTGAATTATTCATCTCAGGCATTCCCAGAGCTGGGCACAAAGCCTGGAACCAAGGTACACAGAGGACACTGGATGGTGAATTGAAGTTTATTAGCCCCTCTTTCCAGGACTGAAAACTCTTTGCATATGGGAGCTCATCTGCTCTTACAGATTCTTTATAATATTTACTCATGAAGCTATTTCATCCACCAAGACTAGAAAGAATCCCCAAAGTGCTCAATTATGTCAGTTCCTTATAAACACAATAAACTCACATTTCCATTATTTTCCCGTCAAGTCCCTCAGTGGGCGACAGAGACCTTCCTGATCTGGCCCCTGCTCACCTCTCCAGCCCTATCTACCCCCATACTCCCTGCCACTCCACCCACCTTCCAATACCCAAGTGTCCATTAAGTAATTTCTCTGTGTCAGGCATTGTACAAGATTCTGAGGATAAAGCAGTAAGCCACAAACAAACATGGTTTGTATTCCATGTTCATAGTTTACTGGAGTATAGAGACATTAAATAATCTTACAAATACAAAATTAATCTATAACTATGGCAAATGCTAAGAAAAAAAAGATACATGGTGCTGTTGAGATGTGTAACAAGAGGCCCTGAGCTGGTTCGCCCTCAGGGAAGGCATTCCTGAGGAAGCGACCGAGCGGCTGAGATTTACAGGAGGAAGAGTGTGCCACAAGTGTGTGAAGGGTAGGGCAGGGTGTCCAAGGCTGGCCCCACTTGGCGCTTCTGCCAGAGGCCCTTCTTGACACTTCTCTTATGTAGCTCTGTCATTACCTCCTCAAGAGGCCCTCCCTGATACCCAGGTGAGGTCAGACATTCTCTTACTGTGTGCCCACCTGATACACACCCACTTTTCTCAAACCATTCAATACATCTCCCCTTCTGAACTGGGAATTCCATGAGGACAGAGACGTTGCCTAGTACATTTTTGTATACCTGTGCCTAGAGAGGAACAAGCACCCAGTCCTTTCCTGATGAATAGGAGAAAAGATCAATCGATGAATGGATGGATGGATGAGCACAGTGCCTCTTTCCAGCACTCACACTTGCACACATCAGTGTTTGGGCAATTGTAGTAGTCCATTTTCTGTTGCTGAAACTGGGTAATTTATAAAGGAAAGGAATTTACTTCTCACAGTCGCAGAGGCTGAGAAGTCCTGGGTTGAGGGGGCTTATCTGCTGTGAGCCTTTTTGCTGGCGGGGGCTCTGTCTAGGGTATTGCATGGCCAAGGGCCTGAGCACATTAATGGGTCAGCTCAAGTCTCTCTTCCTCTTCTTAGAAAGCCACTAGTTCCCCTCCCATGATAACTCATTAATCCATTAACCCATTAAAACATTAACCCATTAAAATATTCATTAGGGCAGAGTCTTGATGATCTAGTCACCTCTTAAAGGCCCCACCTCTCAATATCTGCCACATTGGGGATTAAGTTTCAATGTGTGTTTTAGAGGGGACATTCAAATCACAGCAGCAGTTATCAGCATTTCTGTATTAGCCATCATGATCCTGTGCTCTCTTTGTCTCCCTGAGATCCTGAAAGAGCAATTAGAAGAGGCTAGCATCCTCACTGGGGGCTGAAGAAGGGCAGGGTCTCTCTCAGCCCTGGAGAGATTCTGGACTAAAATAAATCCAATGGTCCATCCAGCAGCTTTCCTGGCACACTATGAGAACTATAGCACTTTAATCATTTAATTTTTTATTCACAGTGTTTACTGAGAATCTACCATATGCTAGGCCCCATTATAGAAATTCAGACGGAAATAAGATAGACATGGACTCTGCCTTTATGGAGCATACAGTCTTGAGTAGCAAGTGAAATAAGAGATTTCAGATGCAAGTAATTGGTATAAAGAAAGCAGAGCAATAGGCCAGAAAGTAATGAGGGGAAGACAGCTCTGTTGTGTGGTGGTCAGAGAGGGTCTCTCTGAGGAGATAACCTTCCAGCTAAGATGGGGATGAGGAGAAGGAGCCAGTCCCATGACAGTCTAGGGAAACAGCATGCAGGCAGAGGAAACGGGATGTTCAAAACGCTGATATGAAACGAGCTCAGCACATTGGAGGCAGAAAAGCCACCCAAGTGACTGGAGCAGAGTCATGATGAGAACAACATGGTAAGACAGAGGTCAGATCATAGAGAACCTGGGGGAGCAGGGTGAGGACACCACTTGTAAGTGAGGGGAAAGGAATAGGCTGTTTCAATGATCACTCAGCTGCTCTGTGAAGAACAGACTACAGGCAAACACTGATGGAAACAGAGACCAGTAATGAGACCATGCAATGTCCCTGGGGCTCTCATCAGTGTTTAAGGAGTAGCAATGGGGATAAGTGGTCAAAATCAGGATATAGTTTAGAGGTGAAGAAGACAAGGCTTGCTAAGGATTGGTTGAAGAAAATGAGAGAAAATCAACAAAGATGACTCCAGAGATTTGGCCTGAGTCACTGGATACAGAATAGAGTCATTAGCAGATTGGGGGAAACACTGGGGCCCAAGGAAAATCAGGAGCTCTGTTTTAGACACATTGAATGTGAGATGCCAACCAGACATCAGGGTGGATGGTTCAAGTAGGCCACTCAAAAGCTACTCTACATATGCACCATGCTATTCCTATTCACGACTATTAAACCAGGAGAGTTTAGTACTTTATAAAATTCAAGTACAGGCAAACTTCAGAAGTATTGTGGGTTCATTCCCAGACAACCACAATAAAGCAAATATTATAATAAAGTGAGTTACTCAAATTTTTTGGCTTCCTGGTACATATAAAAGTTATGTTTATACTATAGTATAGTCTATTAAGTATGCAGTAGCACTAGGTCTAAAAATAATGTACATGCCTTGATTTAAAAATATTTTACTACTAAAAAATGCTAACCATCACCTGAGCCTTCAGAAAGTCATGATCTTTTTGCTGGTGGAGGGTCTTGCCCTGATATTGATGACTGCTGACTGATAAGGGTGGTGGCTGCTGAAGATTAAGGTGGCTGTAATTCCTGAAAATAAGACAATAAAGTTTGCTGCATTGATGGACTCTTCCTTTCACAAAAATTTCTCAGTAGCATGTGATGCTACTTGATAGCATTTTACCCAAAGTAAAGCTTCTTTAAAAACTGGAGTCAGTCCTCTCAAACTCTGTCACTGCTTTATCAACTAAGTTCACAGAACATTCTAAATCCTTTGTTGTCATTTCAACAATGCTCACAGCATCTTCACCATGAATAGATTCCATTTGGAGAAATGACTTTCCTTCCTCATCCATAAGAGGCAACTCCTTATCTGCTCAAGTTTTATTCTGAGATTGCAGCAATTCAGTTACGTCTTCAGGCTCCACTTCTAATTCCAGTTCTCTTGTTATGTCTACTTACATCTGCATTTACTTCCTCCACTGAAGTCTTGAACCCCTCAAAGTCATCCATGAGGATTGGAATCAACTCCTTTCAGACTTCTGTTAATGTTGATATTTTCACCTCCTCCCATGAATCACAAATGTTCTTAATAGGCAACTCATTATGTTCTTAATGAGCAACTCACTTTATTGTAATATTTGTCTAGACTGTGAACCCTTTCCAGAAAGTTTTCAATTTGCTTTGCCCAGATCCATCAGAGAAACCACTATCTATGGTAGCTACAGCCTTATGAAATGTATTTCTTCACTAATAAGAATTGAAAGTAAAAAAATTATCTCTTAATAATTTTGGCTGCAGAGTAGATATTACGTTAGCAGGCATTAAAAACATTAATCTCCTTGTACATCTCCATCAGAACTCTTGGGTGACTCCGTACATTGTTAATGAGTGATAACATTTTGAAAGGAATCTTTTTTTCTGTGCAGTAGATATCTCAACAATGGGCTCAAAATATTCTATAAACCATGCAGTAAACAGATGTGCTGTCCTCTAGGCTTTGTTGTTCCATTTGTAGAGCACGGGCAGAGTAGATTTAGCTTATGTCTTAAGGGCCCTAGGATTTGGGAAATGGCAAAGGAGCAATGGCTTCAACTTAAAGTCATTAGCCCCTAATAAGAAAGTCAGCATATTCTTTGAAGCCAGGCATTGACTTCTCCTCTTTGGCTATGCAAGTCCTAGATGGTATCTTCTTCTAATAGGAGGCTGTTTCATATATATTGAAAACTTGTTGTTCAGTGTGGCCACCTTCATACATTCTTTTGGCTAGATCTTCTGGATAACTTGCTGCAGCTTCTACATCAGCACTTGCTGCTTCATCTTGCACTTTTCTGTTATGGAGACAGTTTCTTCTCTTAAACCTCATAAACCAACCTCTGCTAGCATCAAACTTTTCTTCTGCAACTTCCTCACTTCTCTTAGCCTTCATAGAATTGAGACCATTTTAGATTAGATTGTGGCTTAAGAGAGTGTTGTGGCTGATTTGCCTTCTATCCAGACCACTGGAACTTTATCCATACCAGCAATAAGGCTGTCTCCCTCTGCTATCATTGGGGTGTTCACTGGAGTAGCACGTTTAGTTTCCTCCAATAACTTTTCATTTGCACTTACAACTTGGCTTGGCACAAGAGGCCTGGCTTTGGCCTATCTCATCTTTCAATATGCCTTTGTCACTAAGCATGATCATTTCTAACTTTTGATTTAAAGTGAGAGACATGTCACTCTTCCTTTCACCTGAACACTTAGAGGCCACTACAGTGTTATTAATTAGCTTAATTTCAATATTGTTGTGTCATAAGGAACAGGGATGCCCACGGAGAGGGAGAAAGACAAGGGAACGGCTGGTTAGTGGAGCAGTCAGAACACATACCAGATTTATCAATTAATTTCATCATCTTATGTTGGAGTGGTTTATGATGCCCCAGAACAATTTCAATAACAACATAAAAAATCAGTGATCCCAGATCACCGTAACAAATATAATAATAATTTGTAAAGTTTGAAATATTGCAAAAATTACCAAAATGTGACACAGGGACATGAAGTGAGCACACATTGTTGAATAATTAGTACCAACAGACTTGTTTAATGTGGGTCTGCCACAAACCTCCAATTTGTAAAAAAACCTCAGTATCTGCAAAGCACAATAAAATAATATTCATTAAAATGACGTATGCCTTTATTAACCAAAGACCAAAACTGTTTGGGTTCAGCTAAGTCTAGGTTCAGATTCCACTTCTGTCATTTATGGTTGTGTTATCTTAGGCAAGGAACAACCTTTTTGTGAGTGTTGGTTACCTCTTCTGTAAAAATGAAAACAGAATTGTGCATCCCAAGGTGGCTGTGAGGACCAGATATAATGGTGAGCAGCAAACTCCCAGAGTAGCACCTGGCACAGAGTACACACTGCACACAGGCCCACCAGCACTACTCCTATGACAGCCAGGCTGGCAAGCAGCTCAGTAAAGCCAGCTGTGGTTCTCCATTCTTATCATTAGCCAGTATTATCCCTAGGTTGATGGAAACCTTAGGAAGGAAAAAAGTCTTAGAAATTCCAAAGCAATAAAGTAATACTGTTCTGAGTGACTGAAATAGCAGGTCAAAAATATGACAGCTACAGGGATAAAAATGTGGATCTACAAAACATGCAATCAAGAAAACCTGTGAGCTGTGAAAACCAAGTAACCTCAGGAACCCTCATTCCCTCCCCACAGCACCAGCTTCTAATAGCACAGAAGAATCTGGGTAGATGGGTGGGTGGGCAGGGGGAAGGAGGGAGCCTCCCTCATTGATGGGGTGGGGTCATCAAGGAGAATAGATTTTGGGAGACTGACAGCACTGAAGGCGAGTGACAGAAGCACTTTGTTTGTAGGATATGATAATGGGGTGGTATACACAGTGGCCTCCCTGAGAGATGTCATGTGGTTCACCCCATCCTCAGCCCCCCAAGTATAGCATACTGCTGGAGCCATCTCTGAAATTGCTCAGCAGTATGCTATACTCATCTGCCATAGCTGGGCACTCCACTCTTTCCAGGTAGTTGTAATAAAACAGTGACCCTTCCCAAGACAAAAAAGAAAAAAAAGAACCCAAATAGGTTTCCATGACAACCACTTCTGAGTGAGGTACTTGGGAGATGGTACCATGCAGAGAGGCAGCACCAATGGGGTCAGTTATGGTCTATGGAGCCCAGCCCTCCACCTCATCCCACCAACACTTAGACCCCTCTGCTCAGTGAAATGCCATCCTGGGCTGGGCTTGGGATCATAAAATCAGGAGTTTGGGAAAGAAACGGTCCACTCAAAGGGAGAAATTAATGCAGGCATAACTGCAATAGGAACATCTCAACTACTCAGGAAAAGAGGCTGCTTGTGATACTTGAAAATGAATCATCACAGCACATAGTTGTATCCAGGAAATCAATGAGCCAACCCAAGCCATCGTTTGCACTCATTTGCCAAGGCAGTATTAACAGACCCTCAGTCTGTAGTCATAGTATCTTTTTAAAAATTTTTTTTAAAGAATTATGTAAACGTATTTAAAATCCAGTCTTCTTACCATTGTTAACTGAACCCAACCCCTCCCAGGTTAGTGTGAATTGGTGTAGTTCTGTCATAGTGGCTTTTACAGTGTGGAGGATGTTTGGCTGTCTGGACTCTATGAGTCAGGGTGATGTGTTGAAGCCTGGCTCCTCCACCTATGGGCCAAGGGAGCACAGGAGCATTAATAATAACTGAGTCTCCCTCTCTGCATTATCTGAAGAAGAGGTTTTTCAGTAGCACCCATCTTTCGAGACTGGCATGAGAATTATGTAATGTCATGTTATGTGCATAGTATGGCAGGTGGCACACAGCAGACAGTAATGTAGTACTAGTACTAGTGTTCATGCAAATCACACCTACTTACACACAGGGAGGAGCTGGAGTATGATGCCCAGGTCAAGGGAGGTGAAGCTGGCCACTGGGGGGTAGACTCTGGTCTCTGGCCTTGTGAATAGAGGGGCTGCTTTTGCTTAATTTATTAGGGAGGGGGCCTTGCCCAGCAAAAGCAGTTCTAAGCCCAGTTTTCTGACTCCCTTGCACATTTGGCAGACCTGAGAAGGTTCCAGTACAGTCATCCCAGCAACCAAAGTTGCTGCTCGCTTAGTCTTCCGACATAACCCTGTCTCAGAGAGATGTGAGCCGTGGCTTAGAAATTTGAGCAAAGCCTGATAACTATTCCCAAGCTCTAGCAAATGCAGCGAGCTCAATTCACCTGCCTCAGCATCCTGTACACAGACTGAGCATGTCAGAGGAGCTGAGCAAGCATTGGACAAATGGATATATGGTGGAATGGGGATAAGGGGATGTCATAGAGAGCCAGGAGAACAACTGAGTGTGCAAAAACATTCCCCCTTGCAATGCTGGGCAGGCTTTTATTCACTTCCTATTGGAGCCTCACAGTCTATGTAAGATTCTTCTGATTTCACTAACAAAAACTAACCCGAACCTGCTGTGGCCTAATGCTCACTACATGTTGGCAAAATGAATGAAAACGGAACCAAATACCACTGCATCTGCCACGTTGGGTGCTGCCACGGGATTAATAATGAGTAAGAAAAGCCAGGCCCCAGCCAGTGCCTGCTAAAGAGTCTGCCCTCAACCAGAGGTGCCTGCTGCCATTACCACCACCATCGGGCAGAACATGGTGCAATCCCACCTATCCGAGAGCAGAAGGCAGAGAAGGCTTTCTGAAGCAAATGGAAGGTGTAATGTAAAAGCTGGGCCAATGGAGCTAGGGGGAGGACTGGTGTGCTACAAAAGATCCTTCAGACTTCCTTGGGGAGGGGGTAATTAGTAATAAATGAGTACTGATAGATGGCTTATCAATGTGACACATACTGTTAGATGAATTTAATATGTAATAACTCAACTCTCACAAAAACTCTTCCAGACAAGTGTTATTATGTCCATTTCATGGACAAGGAAACTGGAGCGTAGGAAGATTAGGTAATTTGCTCAAGGTCACATACCTAACAAGCCAAGGACAAGCTCTTAACTCGGACACTGCTGCACCCAGCCCTCCTCTTCCCCACAGTACCTCACCCTGGCTCTACTTCCAGCACTCCCCTCACCTGGCTGACCTGTGAAACTATCTACATTTACATATGTGTCTTCCTCAGAACCAGGAAGCAACCCGAGCACAGGACTAGTGGCCCAGCAGGGGCCTGGCAAAGGGTGGGTGTGTTAGATGACTTTAAAGGGACCACCCTGCAAGAGGATCCCAAAGCAGGTGCCAGAAAAGTCTGTGACCTCATCCAACTCTGTGGACTAAAGGTCTGAGCATGGAATTAGTGGATGGAGCCTGAACACCTGCAGTCAGAAGACAAAGTGGCCCCTCCCAACACATAACTTTCACAGGTACAACCTCTCTTGTTCCCATCACCTACATGGCTGAAAGCTTTGTCACATCAGTCTCAGAGGCCATCTCAGGAACACATTGCTCTTCCCTCACCTGCACTGACCATCAATTTTTGTCTCCCAGATACTTAGAGACTTTGCATAGTTTATCCTTGCCATACCATGAGCCTTAACTCTCCCTCCCACCAAAGCAGATTTTCTCTGAAATGCCACTGGGTCCACAGGCTCCACGGGCCACCTCAGGAGACCTGCTCTGCAACCGCAGCCACCTCCTGGTTGGCTCCTCCTGCTGCTGCTCAGTCCCCCAAGACCTCTTCTCAAAGGGGGGAAGAAGGGCAACACCAACAAATGAGAGCCAGGCTTTGTTCCCAAAGGGATGTTAAAATCCAGGACATGCTTCAAGTACAGACTTTCTTCAGGAAAGGAGAGTCCAGAGTGATTGAGTGTTCGGGGTGCCCACACCTTTTTTATCTTTCAATTTTTCACTGGAAAAACATTTGAAAAGTGTCACCTCCATTTTCTGACATTCCTCAGCCTAGATGAGAGAGCAAAGCCGGATCTTTCTCAGTGAGGGAGGCGGATACCAGCATCAAAAATGAGAAACACAGAAACAAACATGGGTGACTGGAAGAATGTGCTGATCTCTGGACACCCTCCACAGGTCTCATTTTTAATATACATACTTTTTAAACGGCTCTATTGAGGTATAATGGGTTGGGGCAAAAGTAACTGCAGTTTTTGCCACTACTTTTTCTGGTTGGTTTATGTCTGTGTCCTATATATGTCTTTAAATATTTTGTGTAAAACCTTTGCCCTGAATGAATGCAAGTTCTCTGTTATAAAAGTTTCACCAGGGATGTTTTCTCTCTCTAACCAGAGTCCAAGCTGAAACTGGCAAGTGTTCTTTTGCCCTGTTTTACTAACAGATTTAAAAAAATATATATGTGTGTGTATATATAAACATATATATACACATAAATATATATACACACACAATGTATATATATGTATATGTACATGTGTGTGTATGTGTATGTGTATGTATATGTACATGTGTATATATATATCTCCCACCCTTTAACTCAGGATGAACCCACTGAAGGTCTTGGATTTATGTTTGTGGTTTCAGCTCCAACTTCTCACTATGTTAGGACTTAAGGCATTGTATCCAGTCAATGGAAAGGAGCCAGTCAAGCTGATCAAGAGGTTTTGGGGCAACAGCTGCATATTACTGCATTGGAGCATGCAGCTGTTACCTTAAAATCTCTTGAGCTTCCCTACCTCCCCACCCTCCAGAGTCATGGTCAGGATTCTGTCTGGATTTCAGTGCTCCTCTCTCCCTACAACCAGGGATTTCCCTTACATCTTGCAAGCTCAACTATTAAAATAACGTCTGCATTATAACTAGGAGTTCGGTATCAGAGAGTTTTCAGGGACTCTAGTCTATCATACGGCTGGATTTCCACGTGTACAACAACATTTCCAATGTGATGGAATCAGTGCTCCAACAGGGGAGTTTACAGGAAAGAAATGGTCTAATTTGGCACAAAGGGCTCAGGAGGGTTCACTGAGGAGATGGTGCTTATGATAAGCCTTACAGTTAAAATCCCAGGAAAATGGTTCCTCCTTTTTTGTAGGGCTAGATGTGGGTGAGGGATCATCATAGTGCATCAAATTGCCAAAAACAATTGATGCATTCTCTCTATTCCACCTCTCCTTGTCCCTTGTTTGGTGCCAGGGAGTTGGGTTGTGCATTGGTTTATTATAAAGAGAAGCCAGGTGGCTGGACTAGATAGCTTCCAGCAGAAAATGGTAGAAGACAACGTGCGTGATGTAGTGAATCTTGATTAGAGACACCTTTGGGGCATCCCACCCTCACTGATACATATCATCTTTTGGCCTCTCCACTGGAGAAGAGAAAGCAAAGAAATACTTCTAATGAGCTCAATCTGACCAAACTGTTTGGGGTCACCAGTTTCCTATAGCATCCAAGTTTCTTATCTGCCTGCCATTGTACAGCCTGACTTTGGGGAGGTTTGGATTCAAAAGCTGTCCTTACTGCTTTTGGATGAGAACTTGGGAAAACTTGCTTATTTGGACACAGGGCCTTTCCTGCTACTGGAGGTTTGCTGTTCTGAGCACCTTCCTGGACAGAACCTAGCAGCTCAAGAAGGACACCCTTGTCCAGAGGAAGAAGCATTTCTCTTCTGTTCATGGTATACAAAGATTCCCAAATGTTTCATTTGTTTCCCAAAGGTGGGGGGGGGGGGGGAAAAGAAAACTTGCTTTGGTAAAAATAAAAGCATCATTAAAGCTCATTTCCTTCAATACACAATTATGGCAACAACTCATGGTAAGTCCCAACCCAGTTAATATTCCTTAATTTCCTCATATAACACACAGGTCTCAGCCTAGGGCTTATAAAGTAAGATCAGCTTCACTGAGCACTACCTACATCTTGGCGCTGAAATGTTCTCTTGAAAAATGTGAAGAAGTCTGACCATACTAATTTGAGCAGAATGTCAGCAAGGGAATATTCTGTTTGTCTCCTTTAAAGAAAAACAAAAGCGACATGATCATGAACTTAATTAAAGTTGTTTGCAGTGATTTAATTAGGCTTATAGCACTGCGTCTATTCATTCTGGCCAGGGACCTTTCTGTCTTTTAAAGGATTGGTAGGCAGAGACATCATGTGCTGTGCAATTTTACCTAATCCTTAATTTCATCTCCTGATGAAGTGAGACAAAGCATCTTCGTGTTCAGGTAATTGCTTTATCAAATGTCTTAATTGTGCATTCAACAGAACTGACAACAAGAAGGTATTCTTCCTAATGTGTTTTTAACAAAAGCACTAACTAATTACATGGCATTCTACTCAGGGCATTTCAGAAGAAGAAATGAAAACCTATTCTTCAAATCTTGGTTAAATGCATGTTTGCATATAGAACATAGAAATAAGTGGTAAAATAATTAGTTGAATTGCTTCCTTCTGCTCTAACTTCATGACTAATCTGCATGCTTAAGTAGTCTGTGTAAATTCTGTGGATGTATTTTCACAATGGACGATGTCTGAGCATCTGTGCTTTCTGAAAATGTCACAATAACCATTTTGCCTGAAAGTTTATCTTCAGGAGCCAAAAAGACTGTGTTATCTTGGCATGTTCTAAGAAGAAATAAATGCTGGGAGAACTAAGGACAGATGTGTCCCATGATCAGAAGAAAGTATTAAAGCATTAAGCCAAATGGTTTAAAAACATCCTGAATTAAAATGACACTAGATCACATTCCCATAGATGAACTTCCTCTTCAGCTAAACAACATGTCTCGGATAAAAACTTGCCTTGCATGCCCCTCTATGCCCATCATTCCTAGAAACACAGTATGCCTTAATACATTCTTACCAGCTCAAACCAGGCTCATGCGGCCATAGCATTTAATGAGGCTAACATAGTTAATATTTAAAAACGTGATTGGGTGGTATACTACTTACTAAATTTTATTCATGCAGTATAAACTCTTTTCCTCCCACTTCTTCTGCTGAAAAAAAATCTTAACTCTTATTCATAGCGAAGGTTGGGATAAAGAGGTTCATGTGACCAGAGTAGGCCAACCATAGGGCCATATCAGCCTGGATATAAGATTTCATTAAGGGAAGGGCACATGATTCAAAATGAGCTAGTTGGAATCTTTTGCCAGGGTTAAAACAGGAGTAAATTTGTTTGGTGTTTCTAGGCTGGGAGCAAGTGAATCTGGGGCTATTAAAATCCCTATTCTCTGCTGAGGGAAGAAAGCCTCTTTGCAGAATAAATACAAGTAGAAGCAAACAAAGACAAGAGATGGAAAGAAACGGAGTGGTGGCAACACTGAAGGTTTCCTTCTTTCTCTAAGGCCTGGCTATCCCAATATGCTTTCTAGTCTTTTATGCCAGTAACTGTCCTTTTTTGGGTTGAGTCATGTTTCTGTCATTAAAATCAAAAGCATTCTGATATTACAACTAGTATTTTACATTACTTTTCAGATGGTTTTTCACTCGTGGAAGTAAAAATTGCAGCTCTTGAGTCAGACAGACCAGGGTTCAAATATCTACTCTGCTACTTACTAGCGATATTGACCTGAAAAAAGTTGTATAGCTTCAGTTTTCTCATTTTCAATTTAGGACTGACAATAGTACCTACCTTACAGGTTTACTGTGAGAGCTAGATGAAATAATACAGAAAATAAAATAAAGAATACTGCAGCACTTAGCACAATGTGATAGTGCTTAATATGCTCAATAATTACTGTTTTTCTCTAGTTATTATTATTTATTATTTAAATATCACTGTGGTAGTGATTGCTGGATAACCCCAATATCTACTCTGCTTTTTGTGGTTTTTTTGTTTTTTTTTTTTTAAAGATAGAATCTTGCTGTGTTGCCCAGGCTAGAGTGCAATGGTGTGATCTCCACTCACTGCAACTCCACTCACTGCCTCCCAGGTTCAAGAGATTCTCCTGCCTCAGCCTCCAGAGTAGCTGAGATTACAGGTGCTCACCACCACACCCGGCTGACTTTTGTATTTTTAGTAGAGACAGAGTTGCACCACGTTGAGCAGACTCAAATTCCTGACCTCAGGTTATCCACCCACCTTGGCCTCCCGAAGTGCTGGGATTACAAGTATGAGCCACCACGCCGGCTTTGTCCTCCTTTTAATAATGTAACTTTCCTATTTTGGCTGGATACATTGCTGCCTGTAATAAAAACGACATTCCCCAGCCTCCCTTGAAGCTTGCAGTGGCCTTATGATTAAGTTCTGGCAAGTGGGATGTAAACAGAAGTAACACTAGTGGCTTCGCAATTGTGCCCCCTTTCTTTTCCTCTATCCTACTGGCTGGATGTAGCAGCCATCCTGGACCCAGAGACAGAAGCTCAGCAATTCCAATCACTGAGAATGACAGCAGGCTAAAAGGATCCTGGTCATTGCCAGTCTGGAGGTTGCACATCAGCCTTGGGCTGCTTACCTTGGTAAATGTTTACAGGAGCAAGAGCTAAAATGTAATCCCGTTATAAGCCTCTGTTTAATTTGGGTTTTTGTTATAGCAGCTACAACCCATATCCTAACTAATGCACAATTAATATTTTAAATATTATTCTGACCTTCTCCTTCCAAAAGCCCTGAAAATCAGAACAGAGGATAATTCTAACAAAACTAGCACATGAACTCTATTTAAACTAATAGTTGAGGATTTTCACATAATGTAAACTAGCTCTTTTTATTAAATGATATTTGGCTAAGGAAAGAAGGTTGAAAATGAGCAAGGACTGGGTGGAAAAGGCAAAATTCAGTCATCTGACACTGAGTGTTTGTCCCCAACCCTCAAACTGTTGAACGTATAAAGCAAAATCACGTGGAGTTGGTTAGATGTCACTGAGTACTTCTCCAAACACATACAACTTCATTTGTTGGCTTTTTCTAAGCAGCAGTGATATGGTTTGGATCTGTGTCCCCACCCAAATCTCCTGTTGAATTGTAATCCCCAGTGTTGGAGGTGGGGCTGGTGGGAGGTAATTGGACCATAGGGGCTGATCCCCACTTTGGTGCCATTTTCGTGATGAGTTCTCAGGAGATCTGTTTGTTCAAAAGCGTGTGGCATCTTCCTCATCTCTCTCTCTTCCTCCTGCTCCTGCCATGTAAGATGGGTCTGCTTCCACTTCACCTTCCACCATGATTATAAATTTCCTGAGGCCTCCCCAGAAGCAGAAGCTTGTACAGCCTACAGAACCATAAGTCAATTAAACCTCTTTTTTAAAAATAAATTACCCCGTCTCAGGTATTTCTTTATAGCAGTGAGATAATGGACTAATACAAACAAAATCGAAATAATAAAATCTACCACCCAAATGCCTTATCGCAGGGTCCCCATCCCCAAGGCCATGGACTGCTACTGGTCTGTGGTCTGTTAGGAACCGGCCCGCAGCAGGAAATAAGCAGTGGGCAAGCGAGCATTACTGCCTGAGCTCCGCCTCCTGTCACATCAGCGGTGGCATTAGATTCTCATAGGAGTGCGAACCCTACTGTGAACTGCACATGCAAGGGATCTAGGTTGCATGCTCTTTATGAGAATCTAATGCCTGATGATCTGTCACTATCTCCCATCATCCCCATCTAGTTGTAGGAAAACAAGCTCGGGGCTCCTGCTGATGCTACACTATGGTGAGTTGTATAATTATTTCATTACAACAAAATAATTATACAACATTGTGTATTACTATGTAATAATAATAGAAATAAAGTGCACAATAAATGTGATGTGTTTGAATCATCCAAAAACTATCCCTGCCATGGCCCAGGGAAAAAATGTCTTCCACGAAACTGGTCCCTGTGCCAAAAAGGTTGGGGACCGCTGCCTTATTGGACTGTTGGTGTCCACTGTGGTCTATCTGCACAAGACTCTTTTCCCCACTACCATCCAAGAGTAGGCATGGATGAAATCAGAATTTTAACTTCTCATCTACCCTCAGTGCTGCACAGATGGGAACATCCAGTGACTTGCCTAATTGCTGCTGCTCTCATCCTTAACACCATTGCTATTGCCATTGTGTTCCAGCCTGTGGATGCACAACATGTGCAAGTGCAATCTTCTGCCTTCAGTTTCCAATAATTTTATTTTCTGCTTAGTCAGAAGCAAGGCCCTCACCAATAAGCCATTTGCAAGTAAAGCCAATTTTCAACCCACAGGTCTGGTGGGAGCAGGACTATCCAAAAAATACTCCTGAAAACACCAACAGTCTCAACTCTGCTTAAAAGAAAAGTAGCCACACATAAAAACCTCCTATGCCTGACATGGTCACAAGGTCATAAAAGCCTTGGGAGACAGAGAAGTCATGCTGAGCTTAAAGCCATCTTGAGAAGTCTTACACATCCACAACCCTGATTTGCTCCGACCCTGAGAATAGCCTGTTGTTAGGCAATGTCGGCCAATACAGACTCTACTTGCCAAGAACTTCAAACATGACCTTTACAAGGTAGCAACTGTTGGAAACTATTAAGATGCCTCTGAAAAAATAATATAATCTGCAGCGACAATATGCTGAAAGAAATGCCAAGCCTGTAAAGCAAGTGCTCTCTCGCCTCCCTCACACGTGCTCAGGCAGAAGGGAAGAGAAACATTTTCCTCCACAGCAGTTCTTAACTCTGCATCTCTCTTCTGTGTCGAGACATAATTGAGCCATTTGCTAATTGTTTAACAGCAATTAAGGAAGAGAATGTCAGGGGGAGGGGAGTGACAGCAGATGGGTGTTTGCCTGCTTGGTCGCCGATTACCAACAGCCAAGCTGATGCCAGTGAACGGTGCTGGCTCTCAAGACTCACAGTGGTGGCGCTTGGTGGGCCCTCTCCTCAAAGACAAGGCCCAGTGCTGGGAAGTGAGCAGTCAGCCCTGACATCTGAGCTTCAGTCAGGTGGGCCCAGATGACTGAAGTCCATAAAGTCCTATCAAAGGAGGCCTGGCAATTAGACACCCCCACCCCCCACCATAACCAGAGCCAGGACCTGGAGCAGTAGCAACCTCCTCCTCTGCTCCTTTCTGAGCTCCCAGGAGCCCAGTTCCTCACCAGATCTCCTCCCATTTTCTAAAGCAGCTCTCTCCTCCAGAGTGAGAAAGCCTGAGACTGCCCACTTGGGTGAAGCCTGGGCTGCCCAGGGTCCAGTCAGCAGCATCAGTGCTTCTCTTCCAGCAGACAGAATTAAAAGCTGGCAATCAGGCCCCCCAGCAAGCTTTACTCTTTCTATGCTGATAACAGAAAAGAAAGGAAAGGATTCCAGAAGTGCTGGGCTCCCAGATGGTCCAGGACAAAACCACCAAGCTGCAGGCAGGAGGACTTGCAAGTCCCGCCAAGCTGAAGACAGTGAAGAAGTCCTCCTGGGCTCGGAGCTGTAACGACTCTATATCTGAAATTCAAATCATTGCTAAGACCAGCTGTAGCTTCCCAAATACCTTTTTAGATGGTTTTCTATCCATCCCTGCACCCTCTCTGCAAATCCAGGCCTCCCTCACACCAGGCCTAGATGATTCCAGGAGGCTTCTCACAGTCACCCTGCCTCCAATCCTGCCCCAACCATGCCCACCCTGCAGCCAGTGTAAGCATACTCAAAAATATAAACCTTTGGTAGGTTCCCCAATACTCTTCAGGTAAAGTCCAAACCCCCTCATGTGGCCCCTGCAAAATGTGGCCCTTGGTGACTTTTCTAGCCTCATTTCTACAGCTAGTGAACCCCTTTCCCTACCTCACATGTGACCCAGCCACACTGACAGTCACCAGTTCCTTCAAGGTGCCATGCTTTCTCTCACCTCTTCGACCCCCTCCTCCCTGACTGAATGAGCTCCTGTGCCCCCAGCTCTTACTCCGGTTGACTCTTTCCAGCCTTAAGATCTCACCTGAACCATCACTTCCCCAAAGAAGACTGCTTACACCTCCAAACTGGTTGAGGTGGCCTTGCTCTGTGTTCCTGCAGCTTCCCAAATGTCCCTTATCTAAACACCTATTCTAATGAAAGGAGACTGCTTTTCAATTTGTCTACCTTCCTTGTAAGTTCCATGAAAACTGGGGCTTTGTCTATTTTGTCTTTTGCCATATCCCTAGTATTTAACACAGTGTATAGTACAGAGGAGGAAATAACTTAATACATATTTATTGAATTTCCGAATTCAATAAAGTCAGAAATTTACTTCAGTCTTCCTTGCCATAAAAATGCAGTATCAAGAGTAGTTAAGAAATTACTAGGGTGATCCTTACTGCCTGGAAGCCAAGCGAAGGGTCAGAGTCTATATCACACTCTCAAACCAGCTGCACTGTTGGCCTTCCATTTGTCAGTTCCCTGTAGTACCCTTCTGTTCCTTATCTTTTATGGATTATGCTTTATAGTGTCTGAATAAACATTTATTGCCATGTAACATCTTACATCCCTTCATCTCAAGACTCTGTGCCTTCCTGTGCACTTTATCTTTGATCCTGGAGGAGTCACACAGCTCTGAGTGGTGTCCCTGGTATCAGGGCATTAGAAGAGGCCTGCTGTAGACAAAGACTCCTCAATGCATCCACAACTTCTAGGAACCTCTGACTATTGGGGGCCCAGAAGCAGAAGGAAAGCTTGTTTGGTGAAACCCAAGGACAGATACCAGCATCAAGAACAGGAAGATGCTCAGGTTTCTTCTTCCAGCTGCCCCGGTGATGCTCACACAGCCATGGAACCCATCTTGAAGGAGTAAACAATTCACCTGGAGAAATGTGATTATGTATTATGGAGTGTGGGTTTCCCTGATGATGATGGGACGGGGACAGTAATATATTTTTGCCAAAACTAATTTTTATGATTTTGACTTAATGACATTGAATCACCTCCAACTACACATGCGTCATGGTCTCATCTGTCCTTTGTTTCCTGACACCGATGATCCAAAAAAGGTTCTAACTCCATGGGATGGGAAGTCATTTGCTCCTTTACAGTTAACTAATTCACTCTTACTAATTGAGCATCTACTGGTGGTCTCCAACAGGTTTATCTCTGAGACTAAATCATCTTTTTGAACCTCAATAAATAAGTGGCCAGGTATTTAGGAGCAATGTCTAAAACACTCCAGTAGTAAATCCAACCAGACTGAAATAGCCCCCTTGGAAGGAAGCCTCATAGAATGCCACAGGGGTCTAGAATTGTCCTCTGCTTCACAAGTCTTCAGCAATCAAAACACAGCTTCAGATTAAGTAATATTTGCCCCACTATGTTAAGAAAGAGAAAACACAAACTTCTAGATATTCAAATAAAACAGAAGACTAGCACGCTAATGCCAAGAACCAACACCCATGCCATTTCCCACTGCAGCAGTGCCCCTCCCACCACTCTTTTCCCTTTATCTTCCAATAGAAGTGAACAGATCACAGATACCCAGGCAGGAGACCATGGGTGTAAAACTCCCACTATCCTTGTCTTTTGGGGCTTCGGTATATCCTACATGGAATATGGGAGAAGAATATTACAACCTTTGGTAAGATGGCTTTAGATATCTTCTTCTGCCCCAGGAAAAGGGTTAAGCAGGTCTGGGAAACTGAGAAGCTGGTCAGGCTGGTGCAGGAATTCAAAGACACTAAAGGAACATCAAGATGCTCCTTGGGAAGGTCTGAGGGCCAGGCCCAGCAGTATGTATATGCCACTCCTCATATGAAGAATCAGAAGTCATTGCAAAGGGGTCTTCCCAATCCTTCTCAAACCAGCTATTAAGTACTTGTAAGCAGGCAACCTTCCCATATCCAAAAAGTCAACTTTCCTGCCCAAACTACCAAGAGGCTTTGACCAGCGAACATTTCCAGAGCTATTCCCTGGGCAACTGACAGCATTTCAGCCATGTCTGACAGGTTACCACTGCTCTTTGCAGCTCAAGGTTCACAGGGAGCTGGCATTTTAAGCTCCTCCTGCGAATGAGAGGCAGAGGTGAGTGAGCAGGTTTTTGTTGGGGTTTGATGTACAATACGCCACTTGCCCAAACAGCCCTGAGTACTCAGACATCTCATGGCTCATCTCCAGTCTCAGGCTGAGGATCAGACAGTTTGCTCCAGAGCTGGAAGGAATAATTAGAACAGCACAAACAGGATCTTCACAAAGAGAGAAACATTGCAAGGAGCTGCTAAGTCTCTGCCAGAGCCCCAGGTTGGGTGTTCAGCTAAGCAGCTTGGCCCAGGATAGGGATGGCTTGTTTTTTTCTGTTGCAAAGCTCTCTGCGCCCCATTGACTCAAATCCAAGTTGAGTTATGCAGACTGGAATCTCCCCACTCCTTCTCAGCTAGACTCTGTTTTGGCTCCTCTCTTGGTAATGATGTTTTCTGAGCAGCCACTATCTACTACACCCCATGCCTGAGCAGCCACTATAAATGGTCTCTGCCTCTGGGATCTCACATTCTTAATGCAATTACAATACCGAGTATCCCTCAAGCCTGGAATTGTCAGATCATCTTCTCACCTTCCAGGCTGGCTAAGTGTCCCTGCTTAGACGGTTTCAATATCCTCCCTCTCCTTCTTATCTCGTGTTTCTCCACAGGGGCATCCTCATGGTTCTTCAAACACCTCACACTGACTTACTGTACTGGCCCATGTTATTTTCTCTATCTGGAACATTCTACTCCTCCACTCTCAGTTTAAAGGACACCCCCTCAGAGACACCTTCCCGGATCACCATCCCCTATAAAACAAATCTCTCTCCAACCCTCTCTTTCAGAACTATGCTTCATAGCACTTACTAAAATTTGAAATTACATATTTATATGCTTGGTTACCTGTTTATTTCTGTGTTCCCTACCAGACGGTAACTTCCAAGTGAGTAGGAATGGTGCCTGTCTTATTTGCCACTGCCCTCACCCCATGTTTTGCACAGTGCATACAACAACTGCAAGTGTTCAATAAGAGCTGCTGAACAAATGAATGAAAGATTCTTTCTATGGTGAGTGACCTGGAGCAAAAGGGGGCAGGCTCTGGAGGGCCCCATTAGTAACGATAGTGGCAAGGGAGAGCTAGCTGAGCGTTTTTAGCAGAGGAGACACACAGACTTTTATTACAAAAATTATCCTTCTTCGGATATGTGGAAATTGACTTTGGGGTAGCAGGAGGGGCAGACTGGAGGCAGGGAGACCTATTAGAAGGGTTCTATAAACACTGATATCCTTGCTACTAAAAGTGTGGTCTGTGGACCAGCAGCTTGGTCATCACCTGGGAAACTGCTAGAAGTACAGAATGTCAGACCTGTCATCTCAGAATCTGCATTTTAACAGCATCTCCAGATGATTGTTTACACACCTAGGATCTGGGCCTTAAGTGAAAGACAATGATGGCCTGATCTGCCTTTGGGAATGGGGGATAGAAATGACTCATCAGTGTCCCATTTAAATCCACCATTCCAGACATGGCTAGGGTGTCAAAAGCAAGTCCTGTTACTATAAACTATCAAAAATGTTGAATCTATTAGGGGCTAAAAAGAGTAAGGGGATGGGGAAGTGTGGGTTTAGTTGAGCTGAGATGGGCTATGGCTATTGAAAAAGGCTATAATCTTGGACAAAGAATTTCTAACTCACAGAACAGGTCTGGAGTTAGAGTTAAGGATTCCTGAGTCTGGCCATGAAGAAGAGCCAACTCTTTTATTCCCATTATGTTATAAATTTCCGCAGCACCTAGCACAGTGCCTGGCACTAGAAATGGATCAAATGATAACCTGTTCAATGAACCAAGGAACCAATCAAGCAATGATATGCTATTGAATCCTAAAGCAGATCCCATGGGTCTGAGTACAAGCCAGACATATGTACCTTTCCACTTTCCTGTTTGTAAGAAACACATTTTTCTTCTCCTTTGTTAGAAAAATGTGAACATCTGGGAGGATAAAACTCAACTATTAGTGGACAAAATCATAAGGATATATGACCCATGCATCACAAAATCGATAGGGAAAAGTGGTCACAGCCTCTAAATAACCCTGATAAGTCTCTGAGGACAGCAAGCAGTGAGGATCATCGTGAGCCTGTGACATCTCCATGGTGTGAGGGTCAAGGTGGTGAGGGGATCACAGAGAACAGAAGTCTCCAATTGTCTGTGCAGTGGGAGCATGACAAGAAGGAGGTCCCAGCAGAAAGGCCCAAGAACCATGCAGCAGTGTGGCCAGGAGTCACCACGATGTCCCCTACAGCAACTCTTTAGTCACGGGCTCCACTCTGCAAGTTAAACCTTACACAGAAAAACAGGAAGACAGATGAAAATGGTGTTGCTCTGGCTGGAGGAGATGGGGAGGGCAAGAGCTCTACTCCCACCCACCATGTCTTACAGAAAACCCTGACACACGCACCCATACACTGGCTCCTTTGTGTCTAGCAATGTTAGATCCTCAGGGGATGGTTGTCGGATATGAAAATGAAGAAGCAAACTCCTATCAATTCTATGATTTCCCTTTAGTTCATTATCCTGGTGAAACGTACCCATTCTCAATCACAAGTGGCCATACTTCACCCAAGGAGAGTTCCAAATACAAATTATCACCTCCTTTCTCTACTTCCATAACCCCTGTCTCCCTGCCTGTAAATCCTATTATTAGAGCTTAGGTGAAATGCCCCTCTAGAAGAGGCTTTTCCTCATCTTTCCAATAGAAATAAAGCCTTTCCTCATCCCTCCAATAAATATAAATAGACATATTTTATCCCAGCCCCTTTTTCTGTGAAACAATTTTCTTTTTGTTGGTTTGAATTAAAATGACCTGTCACACACTTGTCCCTACCCCCATTCATCTGTGAATCCCTGAGGCACCCCCAGAAAAGAACAGTGCCTTATTTGGGGCCTGTGCAGGGCCAGATGCATTCTAGATGTTAAGTAAGTGTGAATTAGGTGTGCACTGACGTCACACCCCTTCCTTCCACTGCACTGGCACAAGGCAGCATCCCAACCCCCCCTTAATGGTTTGCTCCCCATCAGTTGAGCTATATGACTTGCTTCTTTTGAACAGCTGGCTATCCCACCTTCTCCAGGAAGCTTGTCTAGATTAACTTCAGGATCACACGCCACTCTCAGAACCATCCCTTCTTCTCACCCTCCAACCAGCCCAGTTACATGGGATAGAATATTTTTATTTTGCTTGTCTCCATGGCCAGAGAACATCTCTGAGTCTGCTAATGCCACAGCTTCCCAAGGGCAAGGCCTGGAGCCCACCACGCTTACCAAGCCCCAGTTTTGGCATAGAGAAGTGTTAGAACAAGCCGACATGAAGTATTTTTGATAACATAAAAAGACAAGAAAACCAACCTTGGATGTGTAGGAGTGGCCATCTGAGCCGCAGATCATGGCTGACTGTGCCACGGGACAGGGCTTGCACTTGACCAAATTCGAAGGTCCAACCCAGTGTTTGTGGGCCACGTTCCCCTTCTTTTGCCTAAAGATGAGAAAAAAGGGGATAAATTAGTTGAAGCTCCAGACCCTATGAGTCTTTCCTCTAAGTTCCCAGAATAAAAGGCCAAATAAATAAAGGACTATCCAACCAGGCCAAGGGATCCTGAGGGCCTTAGCCAGCACTTCCATTTGCTCCAACTCATTGATAGGAAGCAGAGGATTTTGTCCCAGAAGCATAGATTCAACAAACCAGATGGACTGAGGAAAACAATGTAGCCATTGAAAACATGACTACTGACATGGGAAGATTTTTACAACACACAGAAAAAAAAAAAAATGGTGAGGGAATATGGCTTAATCAGCCCCAATACCGTATGTGGCATATCACGGGTGCCCAGAGAACAGCACCCCAAAGTCTGAGACTCTCCTGGGGCTCACAGGCAGCCTTTTGTGTGGAGGACGCACAGGCAACTCAATGAGCGCTTTAGACAAAAGCACACCTCTGAACACAATTGAAAGACTTTATCACAGCTGTAGAAAACTATCTCTGGATATATTTTAAAGTAATTTCAGTCCAGCTTCCAATCTGCCATTTGATAGAGGCTCTGAGGTGATGTCACTTTCAACTGTTAAAATAATCAGAATTCTACTCTTTCATTCCAGCTCAAGTTTTCCCCCATTCTAACCTTTGTCATAATGATAAATGTCGCTATTAGGATGACTTATATCCACGGAAGGAACCCCATCACTATATCATAAACCACTGAAATAAAGGCCTGCAGTTACTGCCACCCTTCCTCTCTTAGCCAAAGCTGTTCTCCAAGCAAACCACTTGGAGTGACTCCCAGGGCCCTGGGGCTGAGTTCTGGTTGAAGGCTACCCGTCTCTGGATAGCCCATCAATCAGGCAATTACTGTGCCTTTGAAATGTTTGGCACTGGCCTTCCTGCATGATGATTAGTGCTTGGGCTCTGGAGTCAGAAAGTACAAGTTCAAATCTCAGCTCTGTCATTCACTCACAGTGCGACCTTGGCAAGGTATTTAATGGTACAAATCTCAGTTTCTTCATTAGTAAAATGGAGGAAAATAGAATTGACTAAAAGTGGATATTATGAAGATTAAATGAGCTGATGTATCTGAAGTACTCAGCAGAGTGCCTGCGAAATAGGAAGCAGTAAAAATGGTAGCCATTATTACAATTATTACATGCCCCCACAGGTGGGGGTATGGAGAATGAAATTACCATAACCATAGAAATGTGATTAATCCTCAGTCCCCAGGCTTGGAACGGCATTTAATTTTCAAAATAATTCATGGAAGCAGAAGACGGAAATATTTTCTACCAGGTGTGGAATGAATCTCCAGTCCTCAGGAATTCAGGTTTGGTATCTAGGGTAACCTACCCTCTTCCAAATGAAGGAAAGTGAGCAAGAAAGAAAGATGCATAAAGCCAAGAGCACCGTTAATTTGGTTCTTATTCTACCTCAAACCTACTCTAGCAATTTGGGGGAGGTGGTAGGAGGAAAAAGGTCTGTTTGGGGAACAACCTTTGAGGGTGACATCAGAGAGGATCAACAGGTACCCACAGCACAGCACATGGGGCCCTCAGAGATCCTAGGCTGGGCAGGCCACAGGGCTGAGCCTGTCTAACCACAGAACCAGAGAAGAAAGTCTTATGAGTGTCCCCTGAAATCACCTTGCTTGTTCAACTTGCTTGTCTTACTAGCAGGGAAAACTGAAACTCAATGAGAGCCAGAGTCTTGCCTAAAGTCGTGGAGCTGATCAGTAACTAGATTTCGGATGGCATGCACACAGCTGTAGAGAGTGTCCAGGGATGTGTCTCTCTTCTTTAGCCCATCTCAGCCCAACCTAGATTACCAGCTTGAAAATTCTTTGAGGGCACCCATATGTGTGTCATTTGGGGTCTTCTCTCCAACACTTCACTGCTGTCACAGCTGCTGCTCACCTTGGCTTTGCCCTCTGGATTTTTTAAAGTCTATTATTTGCATTTATAAATTACATGGGCATGAGGCCTCCTATTATCCTTCATCAAACATACGGTACTCTTTCAGGATTTGTTCTAGGACACTGATAAAGGGATGGTGGGTGGGACTCCTTGTGTTGAAAGAGGGGGCTGTCAGCATGGGTTAATCTTAGGGTACGTGATTCCTTCAGCAGAACACTAGACTTAATCATCATTCACACAGCAGATTGTCTGACACTGATAATGAATCAGCAAATGCAGGAAGTAGTTCTGGCATCTAGCAGCCCTGCTCCTGGGTCAGTCCCCAGTGTGCATATCTACAGCTGAAGCAATTCTTGTTATGAGTTCCCAGAAAGGGGCTATAGAGTCCAAAGAGTGGGCAGCTTTGCTGGAGCAGACATAACCATGTACAATGATGCCCTAGAGGAAAAAAGCCTGAGGGAGCTTAGCCAAAGTCAAGGGAGGGAGACGTAAGCACTGAACCAATGGCTTTGAAGAAAAGATGGAATCAGCTATCAATAACCAGTTAATGACAAATCATCTCTATCACTGGACCTGAACTTCACCATTAAAGTAAGTTCATTAAAGGGAAGCAACGAGGTGAGGCTGACTGGTGCCTATCAGAGGGCCTGGTGCATCCTGGACGCTAAAGATATCCCTGTAGGGTGGCGGGGTCGGTGGGGGGGGTCCCTATGTGCTGACCACTGCCGTGGTATCTCAGCAGTTAATCACAAAATCACAGAATGTCAGAACGAGAAAACACCTTAAAACTACTCTACTTCAATAACTTTATTTTCTAGGTGAGAAACTAGAGACACAGACAGGAAGTGACTTTCCCAGTGTCACCGAGAAATATGGCGAAGTTACATCATCTAAAATTGTTGAACGGAAGTTGTTCAGGAAACCAGCATCAATCTGGGACTATTTTCATCCCGTTTTGGCATCTGTACTTTCATTACCAACCTTCAGTTTTATAAATAATAGTCTTTTGAAACATTGTTCCTGGCTCTATACCTGCAGAGCAGCAAGCTGGACATACTTGATATCAGGTGGTTATGAATTATGCCCAGGTAAAACCACCTTTGACTTCTCCTAGGACACCTTGGGGGCTCTGGGCACAAAGGGCAAGCCATTCTGAATGCTCTCAATTCTAATGAAACAAGAATACCCATTAGATGGGTGCAAACTCAGCTGTTGCTTACCTCCACAAGGCAGGACTCTAGTGCAGATGGCACATGATTCTGAAGTCTCTTTCCAGAGGCCAAGTATGTAAAGTTATGTACAAGTATATGTGAGCCCAAGGAAGCACAACTTCCCTGGCTATTGTATATTTTAATCCCCACAATTCAGTGCAAATCATAAAAAATAACTAACCCAGTCAAGGCAAGGGACTAAGATTTTTAATCGAGATATTTCTTCATTTCTCTTGAGTCAATGGAGAGTGAAATCCAATGAAGGTATCTTGATGGGATTGTTATGCCCAATGTCACAGATATTTGTCAACTGGGGTGACACAACAATTTAGTCTGAGAGCAGGTTCTGTCAGCCTTCTCTCATTGGCCAGCGAGCCCTAAATCCACCCCAGCCCAGCTGGTGCCAAGGGGCAGCCACATCTCCTGCAGGCTGATGGCACCACACACAAAATCCCAACCCTCAAGCCATCCACGATGGCAAGAAGACAGATAATCAACAGATCACTGGCATTTCTTATTCCTTTTTGTTCAACTGTATATTCTCCATCTTTTTTTTTAAAAGTATAATCAAATTCCCAGCATTATGTTTGTGAAGCAGAGGAATGATTTTTAGGTGCAAATCTGATCATGTGATTATCCTGCTTAAAACCTCTATCTTCAGCTGGGTGCTGTGGCTCAACACCTAAAATCCCAGCACTTTGGGAGGCTGAGGCGGGTGGATCACCTGAGGTCAGGAGTTCGAGACCAGCCTGGCCAACATAGCAAAACCCCATCTCTACTAAAAATACAAAAAATTAGCTGGGTGCGGTGGCGGGCACCTGTAATCCCAGCTACTTGGGAGGCTGAGGCAGGAGAATCACTTGAACCCAACAGGCGGAGGTTGCAGTGAGCCGAGATCATACCACTGCACTCCAGCCTGGGCAACAAGAACAAAACTCTGTCTAAAAAAAAAAAAAAACTTCTATCTTCTCTCTACCTCCTAGGGCATAGTCTACCCTCCAAGCTTGAGAATTAAACTGTCCCAGCCTACCTTCACAGGCTCCCTGTCTACCTGCTCCCCTCCCCAACACACACATGCACACTGACCACGACCAACACCAATTTTTGCTCCAGCCACTCTCAGCCGTTTCCCAGAGCCAGCTCTTTCCCATGTGCCATCATGTGGGTTTTCCTTGACCCACATTTCTCCCCTCCATCCACCTTTCTCTGTGGCCTGGCTAAAATATCAGTTCCCCAGGAAGCGTCCTAGGTCCCTCCAAAGGCAGTCAGGCTGCACTCCCACTCCACCACAGCCTAGTGACCACTTCTGGTTGGGTTCTCTGACTAATTTCCAAGCAAGCACCTTGATTTAACTTGACAAAAGGTTAAGAGGCTATTATTCCAACAGGACATGGGGCACACCCAGGCTAAAAGCCTGGGAAGCCCATGCTGGACACCTCCCTCTTCCTGCTCATACCAGTTTTCCCTACCATGAAGTCCTATTAAGTTCTATCTCCAGCCAGCCATATCTACCACTTAAGTGTCTCTTCCACGTGTCATGCAAATTCAAGTCTATAGGACTGGACAATTATTTTCCGTCTGCATAACAATGTCTATTCCTTGTTCAAGCTTCAAATCCATAGCTTTCTGTGAAGTCTTGCTGACCCTGTAAACTTCATCCCAAGTAGTTAACCATGACATTGTTTATTCCAAAATTATAACCTGTTCAGTCCCAACTGTGGCATTCACTACAATGTGAAAGTTCTTTTTGTGTCTATCTTCCTCAATATACTATGTACTCCTTAAGAGAGGTGACTGGGCCTTAATCATGTTTGTGCTTCTGGTACTTAGAAATAGGGTAACACTTGGCACACGATCCTACTCAGTCAATAAGTGAACATATTAATTTGGACCTTTAGAATTTTCTCCTTTTATTTCTGGAAAATGTTAGCACTATGGCGAAGACAAAAATGGTGTGTTGTTTTAAGCAACAAGAATGCAACAGGCTCTTGTTTCCAGAAATCCTAATTCAGACTATGAAAAAAAAAACCATTTAGCAAAAAATCCCACAAAACTCTAGAAACAACTGAGAAGTGGGTGGAGGGAGCTCCCCTGTGCATCAGCGGGCTAAGGATTCCCATACTCTAGAAGTCAGACAGTTTCCAAAGCTGCATGAGGGCCTCTGATGACGTGGTTCCAAACTGTCAGCAGATATTAATCTTCAGGATTCAGGAATGATAAATCAGAATGCTGAAATAATGTTTTTCTATATTTCTCACAATATTTTATGTGTTTTTTTAAATAAGCAAGAAATATTAAGTTTAGTAGTATTTATAAAGACATGCAGCCTACAGCAAAAATTCAAACGCTGTGAACTGTCATCCAACATTATTGGGTAGTACTCAATTAACATAACATTTGGATCTTCTAACAAGTTAACAGTACTGCCCACAATCACATGTTGATATTATCAAATTGAAGACTTACTTTGCTATAAAACAATTCTTTGGAACCCCACTCAGAGGATTTTTATAAAATATACTATTGAACCAAATCTATTCAAATTCATCTTATTTACAAGAACAACTCTCCATGAGTGGCTGACAGGACTATAAGCACAATCTTTTAAGATGGCAACAGCTACAAGCAAGATGGACTGCCCAGGTCATAACCCCTCTCTTCAAGGTGCTCCTGTCCTGGTTCCTGGGAATGTCAACCTTAACCTTCAACTCCGCACGTCAGTGTTTCCCACTCTTGCTTTAGACAGGACCCCACTAAGATATCCCCACCCTCACCAACCCATACCCTGTTACCTCCCCCACAGGGGACACCAAGGGAGTCCTTGAAGACATCAATGTGACCCAGCATTTCACTTGACCATGGCATAATGGGGCCCTAGCCAGGGCCGACAGCAAGCAGGTGGCAAGACAGAGTAATTTTTTTTAGCAATAAATACATGTACAGGTGTAAATTTCCTGACATAATCCTGCTGAATGAAATTCAACAATCTGTGTCAAAGATATTTTAATAACGGGGAAAGTAGCTGCTAAAAACGTGTAGAATTGCTGACTTTTTCTTTCAGTCACTGAAGGAGGGCCATTCATTTTACTCAGTACACTCTGCCATCTACCATGTTTGTATAACTTTAGATAAAACTGTTTTCGCTCTGCATATGAACAGCTGCTGAAGGAGTAAAGCAATTCCAGATAATGAAGACCAGCAGCAGCACTCAACTTGTTTCGTGTGGCTACTACATGCCGGTCTAATTGCCCTGAACGCATCTCCCTGATTCCTCACACATAGCAACTACTCTGAGGGTAAATGCTATTAATAACCCCATTTTACAGATGGAAAAAATGAGGCATACATAACCAGTCCTAGTAACTGGACCTTCTTTTCTGTCCTGTCTTTGTTCTCTTATCACATCTCTAAGACAGAGACCTGTCAGCTCAAAGGGATGAAGAACCCACCAGAGAATGATCCCTCTCCAATAATAAGAGTGTCTGGTTCCTGGCACAGAAGGATTACATGCATTTTACTTTCATGTTACTATCAAATCGCCTATTCAAAAATAATGAATTTGTTTGCCAAATCAAAACTAATTGCTTCTAAAGCAGATAGTTAACATAGTGGCTATTTTGAACCAGAGACAAAATAATGAATGTTAATTGAAATGAAAAACATGTTAACCATTGAAGTAATCTGTCATGTAAAATGATGTTTAATTCCTCTGTTGTTAGGGTTATTTGAGTCATTACACTAAGTCATAAAGTTACACAGGAAGAGCATAATGGCCTGTGTCATTTACAAAAGCAGCTCTGATGAAAGAGACTCCCACGAGAGAGATTTTCCATCGTGGGGTATGTGGGCTCACGTGTCTCCCTCCTGTTCCAAATGAAGAAGATCCCAGACATGAAAGCATGTCCAAAGAGTCCAGTTTTCCTAACAAGGCAAAGAGAACTGAAGAGAGTGACTCCTATGTGCCTGAGGGTGTCCCAAGCGCTACTGGGCACGCAATGGTGCAAAAGACTTGCTGTTTACAGAAGCTGAAATTTAAAAGGACAAATATGTAATAATAACAATAACAGCAGCTAAACATTTACTGAGGCCTTATTATGCCGCTGCTGCTACTACTGCTGTTACTACTACCCATAATAGCTCACATGTGTCCAGCTCCTATAACATACCAGGCGTTGTTTCAAGCCCTTTATTTGATCTGTCCATCTCCTCCTCTCAACATTCCCAAGAGGGAGAAAAGTCAAGAAAGAGCAAGAGAATCTGTTAGGGAGGGGGTGAGTTGGGGAGATTTCATGGGAAAGCAGACCTGGGGCAATGGGAAGGACCCATACCCACAAGATAAGCCCTCAGCATCAGGGTGGAGGGCATCCATTGATTCAAGCTGGGAGGTCAACCACAGGAATACCAGCACCTTTATGTGCTTCACCCCGTCTTGCTTGGCCCAGATAACGAGAGCCAGCGTCACCACACATCCAGGTCAAGACTTGCTCATATCAGGAGAGACAAGCAGGCCCCAGAAGAAGTAGAGAGCCATCATCCCAGGGCATGCTTTCCAAACCAGCCCCAAGCCAGGTTTCTTAAGCACCTTCAAAACTCCTAGGAAAAGTGCATATTTAAAAAGTCTTAGAGCAGAATCAGGCCCACCAGAAGGATACGTGTCTGGTATGCATGCACTTCCAAAAGCATGAACATCTCTCTGGTGTACCCGAATGTTGAACTCTAGACTGTGGTTCATTTCAACTTGGGACTCCACGATGTACCTCTCACCTGGACTGCATAATGGCCAAGGCAGCTGAGGAGAATCTATTCTTCATAGATGAGAGGATTGAACAGCCTCAAATGAGAATTTCCAAAAACACTGTATGAGTAGGTGCAAATAAATTGAAAATGAGTAAAGAGGCACACACCAAATGTGTAACACACCCTCAAGAAAAGTAGGATTGAGGACATGAAACAGAACTGCTGCTTTGTTACTCTATATGCCTTTCTATTGCTCGATTCCCTTACGACCATGTATCGCTGATCTAAATTGTTCAAAATCTAAAAAGGAAATGCATTTTCAAAATTTCTAAAGAAATACATGCTGCTGGACTCACACGTGCCCGCCAGTCTTGCATTTCTACAGCAATGCTTATAGAAACCAAAGTTGTCACAGTCAGAGAAAGATCTCCCAAGTGCAGGAAGGAGGCTGAAGAAAGGAGTTACCTAGATAAAATCTTCCTGACCAGTCCTCAAAAGTTCAGTGGAGATGAAGAGGTGAGATCAATCCTATCTGAATTAAATTTCCACCTTAATATTTTGAGGGCCTGTTTAAGCTAAGCTATCAAAGCTGAAGGTATAAACATTCCAAATGTGTTAGGATTCTACAGTCTTTACTTTTTCAACAAACACTTATTAATTACCTAGAATGTGCCAGAAATTGAGCAACAAATTCAAAGATACTGCTAGCACTGCATTAAATGTACGTCCCATAACATACATTAAATGGGATGATTATTAAACATAACGATCATATTTAATTTCTCTGAACAGCTAAATTTATTCAGAAAAGATGTTACCTTAACTATTTTTGCTCTTATTCTTATTTTGAGACATTAAAGATCCACAGACTGACAACTTTTCCAACAAAATATTTATGTGTCAAGACATTTGCTATTAATTTCAGGAATCCCATAAGCCAGGCTATATTTAAATATGCCAGGAGCAAATTATGTGGCCAATGGGAAAACAGTAAGAAGAAAATGAACTTGCCAGATCACAATCCATATCTCTGGTGGTTCACACACTTTGGAACATTACTTGAATCAACGTTTCCCTATAAGTGAAACCAAATTTATATATATTTAAATATATAATTTGTATTATTATATATTATATATAATATATTCTATATTATATAGAACATTATTATTACATATAGTGACATTAATTATATATAATATATAAAATTATATATTATATATTTGGTTTCTATATATATTTACAAAACAGGGATACCAGTATTCCTGGACATCATATAAGTGTGTGTGTATGTATTTTATATACATATATAAAATAGGGATACTAATATCCTTATTATCCCTATTAGTAGTATCCTTATTATCCCTATTATTATATTTTATAAATATTTGGTTTCAAATATATAATATATAATTATATATAATTATTAGTATATGTTATTATGTCATATATAATACTGTTATTATATAACAGTATTATATATGTGATTTTATATATATATATATATAATGTCCAAGGATACTAGTCAAACCTACTTCCAGCATTAAACTCACAATATCCTCCATGTTTCCTGACCAGATCATGAAGACTAACAGGATGACGTGACCACTTAAAGTCTACTAACTGGTATGAGACTGCAGTCTGCACTTTCCATTAAGAGAGTGACAGAGCACAGCCAGTAACACTAAGGGTATCTGTGAGGCAGACACCAGTGGGGTTTTACCTCAACGTTCAGTTGTTGAACAAGCAAGGCCCCTGGGGCTTGCATGCAAAAGCAGTTACACACACACACACACACACACACACACACACACACAGAGGCACTCTCAGGCTCTGACTAAAATTCTGCTTTGCTAAGGAAAAGTGCCAAGCAGCAGTGTAATTGCAAGCTATTAGGGAAATGTAAACGAACAGTTGAGCTTTTTTTATTCCCTTAGGATAATAGTTAGTGATGCACTCTGTTTTAAAAATCCATTTCTTACTAACAAGGGTCAGAAAAGAAATTGTTCCTTTTGTCCACTGACCTTTGGCATTTTGGTTTGATTTATTGTTTTGCTACTTTACTTTTTTCATTGGCCCAGTAAAGAGAGGTCCATCTCTATCCCTGAGACCTTAGAGGAAATCTTTAGCAATGGACACACTAATTGGAAAAAAGCAAATACTCATCAAGCAAACCCAGGGCTGAGAACTTCATTTGGTATCTCCTGCCTGAGCATTCATAATCCTGCTTCTTCACAGGAGGGGCCAGAGCAGCTGGGAAAGCACAGATTCCAGCCAATTGTAGGCTCAGGTGTGCATACAAAGGCTGGCACAAACACATGTCATTCCACCATCAGCTTCGCTGTTCTAATCTTGGAAAACACATGCTTACATTCCTTGAGGGCAATTAATTATCATGGGATGTGCCCATGGGAAAGAAAACACCTGTAATTGTTTTCTGGTCACCAGCAGCAAAGCCCCTTGTTCTGGGAGGTCTGGGTGCGATCACCATTAAGAAGGAGCAAGTCAGTAAAATGAAGCAGAAGTGGCTTCGGGGACATGATGCCAGGACAGACACAGAGACAGGCTAGATCCTGATTGAGACATGGCATTTGAGGAGCTTAGGCTGAACACCATTCCCCATAAGACATTAGTGGTGGGTCATTCACGAAAGCGCTACAGGAGGCTGGTACAGCCAGATGGGCATCATTACTTATCCCCTGCTCGAGAAGTTTCTTCACAGTCAGTGTTGGAGGAGAGAAGACAGAGCCCCAGAGAAGCTCCTTCTCTCCTATGTGGCCCTGACTGGTAGGACATTTTCTGGATTGGTAGTCAAGAACTCTGGCTAGCTCCCCAGGCCTTGTGTTTTCTCCAGCACTTGTCTTCTGCCGGTATGCCCCATCCGTTCCCAAAGGTGAGCTCAAGTAGCAGCCCTCTCCGAGAAGGTCTCAGATAGCCTCCACCTCCACACACATTTGCCCCGTGTTCCCAGCCACTCATACATAGCTGTTTATCACTGGCCACTTTGGGCAATACAGTTGGTACTCAACTGCCCCTCTTGTACAGACAAGATGCTCAAAATTGTGTCAGCACAGGGAGTAGTAAGCCAATGTGTCCCAATGCTATTCCACAGCAGAACCAGACAGAACCTATTCTACCTAGACCGTGTTGAAGTTATCAAGAAAAAGCCTTTTGACTCAACCTAAGGAAGATAACTCAAACATCACATACGAGCTGTCCACACAGGAAAGCTACCTCAGAAAGTTGGTAGGCAGGCTCGCAATACTGCAAGAGTTCAAGCAGAAATCACCTAGAGGAAGGGGATGTTTCCATTTATTTAACCTTGTCATCACTGAACATCCTGAATCACACTGAACATCCCTGTATATAAACCTGTATGTGAATGTCTATTTACTTCCATGAGATAGATCCACAAAAATGGAATCAAAGAATCAAGCGGGTCAAAATACCCACCAGAAATGTTGCACCAATTTGTACCCCCAATCACCCTGAAGGAGCACAATTTCATCACCCCAAGCCTCTGCTCTGCCTATTTCTACCAGGTATTGCTCTGAGAACCGCTCTGATGCAAAGGATTTGGAACCACCACTGAAGAACTGTAGGTAATCACAGAGCCATAAAGAACAACAAGCCAACTTTTCCACGTACCACAAGACGAAGAAAATGGTGCAAGGAGAAACTGCTCAAGTTGGAGACCAGGTAGACTGGCAGGAAATCACATATTTCAATTAGTTTGCAGCATATTTCAATTAGTTTGCAGGTGTATCCTGGGCTCCCACATGGCAGAGAGCAGCAGCTGCAGGCCTGAGCCCCTCTCAGGGTTGAGCAGCTCACCACCCAGCCCTTCTTCTCTGTGCTTCTCCACAGGACATAAAGCGAACCCCTGAGGATGCTGCCTGCTGCCTCCCCAGGCTTATTTCTGGCTGAGTGCGCAACACAGGCCTCAGGCAGCCCTGTTGCCTCCTATTCTGAAGGGCAACATGGGTGAATCCTGTGGACCAAGGGGAGAGGAATCAGACCTTAGAGAGAAGAGATTCTGGAGCCTACAAGCCTCATGGCTGAGGCAGTCCTTAAGGATAAACCTAGGCCAGGCATGGAAGAGCCTCAGGGCTCAGGACCAGTGAAGAGCCATGCAGGCCCTCATCGAGACAGTCAGCAGTGTGCACACTCAATACCTGTCTCTCTCCTTTTTTACTGCCTTAAGGCAGATCCAAGGCCATTCTGCAGCACTCTGAAGAACACAGAACTGCAGGTCTGAGAGACTCCTTGGGCCACTGGGATGGATGACATCCTCTCACCACCAAGGCCAAGCCTGCAGCTGCAGAGGAGAGCTGACTTTAGATGTGTGTAGTCACTTTGCACAAAGAGAGGAAGGCAAAGAGAGAAGGCCCTAAATAAGCAGGCTACCAGGTCGGGCAGGGTGCAGAGTCTAGTTATGTTGCTCTTTCTCAAGAACAGGGCCACTTTCACAGCAGACTGACACATTACCTCCAGTTTCCCTGGGGAGTTTCATAGACACATTCTGAGTATTTTCTGTGTATCCAGGAATGTGGTAGGTTCTATGCAGCAAACAAAAGGAAATGGAATATACTCACTTCCCTCATGGTATTAACAGCACTAACTCTTACTGTAAGCATCACTTTGCAACTCGGCTGACCTAACACAGCTTCCATTAAGTGCACCAGCTTGGCCCTGTACCCCCAGTTCCTTTCTTGATTTAACTGATTCATTCATCCATTAAACATGCCATGAACACCTGCAGTGTGCCAAGGCCTGAGCTAGGCACAAGGGATACAAGAGTGAACTAGTCATGCCCGCCTATGGCTGACACTCCAGAGGGAATCTGGGCATTGCAAGTGAGTGGTAAGAGCAAAACAAGCAGTGGAGTGTTCATTCAGCCAGTAGAGAAAACAACAACTGCTGTAGATCAAATGTTTGTGTCTCCCCAAAAATCCATATATCAAAATCTTAACCTCTAAGATGATGGTATTAGGAGGTGAGGCCTTTGGCAGGGGTAATTAAGTCATTAACTCACCTCTCAAAGGGATTAGTGCCCTTATAAAAGAGACCACAGAGAGCTGGCTAGCTGTTCCCACAATGTGAGGACACAGTGAAAAAATGTCCTAGTGAAAAGGGACTCTCACCAGACACAGAGTCTGCCAGTGCCTTGACCTGGAACTTCCTAGCCTTCAGAACTATGAGAAATACATTTCTGTTGTTTATCAGCCAGTTTATGGTATTTTTGCATAGCAGCCCCAAACACGGTAAGATGGAAAATTGGTACTGAGAAGTGGGGTGCTGCAGTGACAAGTACCTAAAAATGTAAAAGCAGCTTTGAAACAGGGCAATGGACAGAGGCTGGAAGAGTCTGAATGTGCATGCTGCAAAGAGCCTAGATTGTCATGAAAGGATCTTTATGGCTATTCTCATGAGCACCCAGAAAGAAAAGGAGAGAGCTGTAGAGAAAGCTTTGATCGCCTTAGAGAATACCTAAGTAATCCTGAACACAATATTGGTAGAAATTGGATAGTAATATAGTTGGAATATCTGTCCCCTCCAAATCTCAAGTTTGATCCCCAGTGTTGCAGGTGGAGCCTAATGTAAGGTGTTTGGGTCATGGAGCAAATCCCTCATGAATGGCTGGCTGGGTGCCATTCTCACTGTAATGATTGAGTGTTGAGTTCTTGCTCTTTTCGTGTCCATGAGAAATAATTGTTAAAAAGAGCCTGGGACTTCCCTCCTCTTTCTCTCTTGCTTTCACCCTTGCCATGTGATGCTGCTCCTCTTTGCCTTCCACCATGAGTGGATGCTTCCTGAAGCCCTCATCAGAAGCAGATGCTGCACCATGCTTCTTGTACAGCCTGCAGAACCATGAGCCAAATATATATCTTTTCTTTATAAATTACCCAGCCTCAGGTGTTCCTTTATAGCAACACAAACATATTAAGATAGCAAAGGCTATTCTGATGAGGACTCAGACATAAATGAGGAATATATTATTAGAAACTACAGGAGATCAGGCACAGTTGCTCACACCTATAATCCCAGCACTTTGGGAGGCCAAAGCGGGTGGATCACCTGAGGTCAGGAGTTCGAGACCAGCCTGACCAACATGGAGAAACTCCATCTCTACTAAAAATACAAAATTAGCCAGGCATGGTGGTGCATGCCTGTAATCCAAGCTACTCAGGAGGCTGAGGCAGGAGAAACACTTGAACCCAGGAGGTGGAGGCTGCAGTGAGCTGAGATCACACCAGCCTGGGCAACAAGAATGAAAACTCCATCTCAAAAAATAAAGAAACTAGAGGAAAGGCCACTTTTGTTAGAAAGTTGTAAGAAACTTGGCTGAACTGTGTTCATGTCCTAGTGTCTGTGGAAGGTAGAACTTGCAAATAACTAAACTGGATGTTTGGCTGAGGAAATATCAAAGCACAGTGTTCAAGAAGTGGCCTGGCTCCTCCTGATTGCTTACAGTAAAATGACTCAAAGATGAGATTGTTCATCAACAGGGAGGCAGAACTTAAGGATTTAGAAAGTTCTCAGCCTATTCATATTGTAAAGAATGAGAAAACATGATCTAGAGAGAATGCCAAGGGTATGGTAAAGTGACAATGTATAAAGGAGATTAGTATGGGTCAGCCATCGCAACAGAAGCCAGGTGCTATTCAAGACAATGGTGAGATTAGTCAGTGACCTAAACAAAAGCCAAGAGCTATCATCAAAGACAAGGAAAGAGCAATTCAGAAATCATCAGGGCTGCTCTACCCATCACAGGCCCAGAGTACAAAAGCCACAGTGAGTACTATGAGGCCACCACAGAAAGACCACATTAGGGCAACGCCCACCTACTCCAGCAGCTCCATACCAGCAGAGCTACCAGTGTATGGTTCCAGCCCAAGAGAGCTATGGTTGCAAGAACTAGAGACACTGCAGGGGGACAGGGCTGCCTGGAGCCATCAGGGGCCCAAACCCTGCTAGGCAAAGCCGTGGGGGCAACACAGCCATCTCAATGGGTCCAGAAGGTGAGACTCTCACTCCAGTGGGTCTGGCAGGCAGTACCCCTACCCCAGTGGGTCTGGAAGGGAGTAGCTCTGCCCAGTGAGCCTGAAGGGCAGAATATCAAGTCACAAAAGATTATTCTTGAATGTTAAGGTTTACTTCTATTTGCCCTTTTGAAGTTTTGACTTACTTGGGGCCTGTTATCCCTTTCTTCTTTCCTATTTCTCTCTTTTGGGATGGAAATCCTATACCTATCCCACAATTATATTTTGGAACCACAAAACATGTTGGTTTCACAGGTTCACAGCTGGAGACCAATTTGCCTCAGGATGAACATTATCTTGAATCTCATTGCTACCAGATTTAGATGATATTTAGATGAGAGTTTGGACTTAAGACTTTAAAGTTGATGTTGGAATGAATTAAGACGTTTATGGCTATTGAGATAGAATGAGTGTATTTTGCATATGGAAAGGACATGAATTTAATGGGGGTCAGAGGAAGAATGCTATGGACAATGTTTGTGTCTCCCCAAAATTACTATGTTGAAACCTAATCCCCAGTGTGAGGGTATTTGGAGGTGAAGCCTTTGGAAAGTAATTAGGTCATGAAAGTGGAGACCTCATGAATGGAATTGGTGACCTCATAAAAGAGGCCCCATAGATATTCCTGGCTGCTTCTGCCACGTGAAAACACAGCAAAAAGACAGCTGTCTATGAAACAGGAAGTAGGTCCTCACCAGACACAGAATCTGCCAGTACCCTGACCTTGGATTTTCGAGCCTCCAGAACTGTAAGAAATAAATTTGTTTATAAGCTGCCCAGTCTATAGTATCATCTTATAGCAACCCAAATGGACTAAGATAACAACTGACACCACCCAGAACATTAAAAATAGCAGGACCCTTTGCACATATGATCCTGAAAATCTCTGTGAGATTAGCAAGGACTGTTCCCCCATCTGATTGTTCCCTGAGGAACTAGAGGCTCAGATGAAAGACTAAATTTATTGAGTGCCTACTATGTACTGGTACTAAGCTCACTGCTTTCCTTATAAAAATACCACAATGTGGGGTTTAAAGTAATCATTTTAGAAGGAAATGGAGATTCGGTGCAGGAAGCAGCTTGAGGGCAGAGTGGCTCTTACACAGAAGACAGGTTTGGGGCAGCACTGCCCTGGTCCCCCAGCTGTGCCATTTAACAGGTGTCAACATTAAGCATGGCCCAGTGGGTCTGAGCCAGTGTCCTCATATGCTCTTAAACACTAGTAAATACTAATAAACACTACTAAGTAATGCTCCTTATCTGAGTTCAACCCTCCCCCAACCCCAACTGCAGCTGGAAGTGCTTTCTTCCTTCTTAGAGCTTCCACTTTATTTCATGGGATTGTCTATCTTCTAGATTAGATTATACACATTCACATTCTTAACCTCCTCTACTAGTCTACAAGCTCAATGAGGATATCGTTAGGATTTTTAATGCACACAGAACCCTCTAGATTCTCTCATGTGGTACAAAAGTCTGCTTTAAAGAACAAGAATTTAAGGAAATACAGTCCACCCTAAACCACACAATTCTATCACTCTCCAACTGAAAGCCACACAAAACATCCCATTATACCTGGTCTGAGAGCTGCGCATGTCCTCATGGTCTTCAAGGTGTTGAAGAATCTAGCCCTGCCTTTCTTTCCAGCCTCATGTATCCATACTCCCTCTTTCCTGAAGCACAGGCCTCCCCTTTCTCACTTTCTTTTGGACACCGAGCTCCTTCTCTTCTTCCCTGACATAGGGCCTTTGCAGAGGCTGTTCCCTCCACTAAGAACACTTCCTCTCCTCTCTGCCTTGCTGGTACCTACACCTTTGTAATTGCCTGATAGGTTCTTCTTGCCCGCTACACAGAGAAAACCAATTCACCAAGACTGTGATATTATAGTAGAAAAAGAGTTTAATGTGGAGCTAGCCAAGTGGTCAGACAGGAGTTTTCTTGCTCAAATCAGCCTCCCTGAGAATTCAGAAGCTAGGGATTTTATGGATAATTGGGTGGTCAGGGGCCTAAGGAATGGGTGCCACTGATTGATGGGGGATAAAATCATAGGGCTGTGAAAAAGGGTCCTCATGTACTCAGTCCTCCTCTGGGTAGGGGCCACAGGACTGGTTGAGTTCTGAGTCCCAGGTCCAAGTGGAGTCAGTCAGGCGCTTGATGTGCAGGTCTGAAGATATCTCAAAAGATCAATCTTAGGTTCTACAATAGTGATGTTATCTATAGGAGCAATAGATAGAATAGGGAAAGTCACAAATCTTGTTACCTCTGGTCACATGACTCCTGAGCAGCAAGGGATCAGAGAAAGGCAAGCTGGTAGACAATGGCTGGTTATTGTTTAGCTACACCTACATTTTAGCCGAATTCAGACCCCTCCCATAATCCTAATCTTGTGGCTTTTCATTAGACTCACAAAGGTGGTTTTGGTCCCTGAGCAAGGAAAGGGATCATTTTAAAGAGGGAACTTCCCCTCCTTTCTTCCCCCCTCATCCTTCTTTCAAAGTTTAACTATAAACTAAGTTCTTCCCGTAGTTGGTTTGACCTGGGTCCAGGAATGAGTGAAGACAGCCAGCCTGTGAAGCTAGAGGCAAGATGGAGTCACCCATGCTAGACTTCCCTCGCTGTCATAACCTTTACAAAGGCGGTTTTACCTTTGCCCCCTGCAGAGGCCTTCACTGTTCAACCAATCTAAAGTGATTCTTAAACCACTCCACTCTTATCCTTCTTAATCTTACCACAGTTCATTACTTATTTTTTTTTCATCTGTCTCTTTCAATAGACTTTAATCTCCACATGGGTAGACTATGCCCACTCATCACAAAACTCCAAACATATAACACAGTGTCTGGCAAATGGAAGGCACCCATAAGTATTTGTTAAATAAAGAAATTATCACAAACTCCAACTTAGTGGGATCTGAATTAATGATCCATAACCCACGATCACCAAAGCATGCACATGAGCAGTTTTCTGAGCTAGTCCTGCTGAAGCAACTACAGGAAGGACTCAAGCTCTAAAGCATTTCATCACTGTCACCATATTCAGAGATGGCCTCCCCGGTGTCTGCCAAGAGAAGGTATCTAGCTCCAGGCCACAGGGTCCCTTGTCACTTTGCTGTCTACTTGGGAATTCCTCACAGTGAATGGAAAGTTTGAGCTGGGTCTCCTCCTTTCCTTCAGGTCAATGTCACTGTTCCGAAGCTAGACTTGCAGTTCACTGGGAAGCATGACACCACAGCACCTCCAGCTGTGGACGCATCATGGACAAGGCAGGCTGAAAGGAGAACTTCTCATTACTTGCACCACAGCAACATTGGGCTCAATGTATGCCCATGAAAAACCTCGTTTAAGAGAATGCCTTGGAAAGGTGCCAAGGTCCCCAAACTAATTAACTTTCATCTCTCCTGTCCCTCTGTGTACAGAGGGCCTGCCCTCTGCACCCTCTCTCCATGAGGAATATTAAACATAGAACATCAGCTTGAGAACACTCTATTTAAAGCAAAAGTCCTTCTAAAGATAGCCTTGAATGTCCATCTAAATCATCCTAAGTCCATTTTCTGGCCCAGAATCCACAAGGCCAGCGCCCCAGATGGGCCCTACTATGGTGGCTTATATCCATAAAGAATGTCTTTCATGGTTCATTGGTTGGATTAATCTGATATAAAATGTCTAAACTGAAAACCTCTGGGTTGGGATCTTGATGAGTTTTGGCAGAACAGCAAGTAAGTGACAGTAGATTTATTAAATAACAAAGGAAAAGGAAAGTGATTAAAGAAAAATTAAAATGAAGTAAAAGTGGGAAAGTTCAATCTCATAACTTTTATAAAAGAAGATTATATGGGCCAGGCGTGGCGGCTCACACCTGTAATCCCACCACTGTGGGAGGCTGAGATGGGCAGATCACAAGGTCAGGAGATTGAGACCATCCTGGCTAACATGGTGAAACCTTGCTTCTACTAAGAATACAAAAATTAGCCAGGCATGGTGGCACATGCCTGTAGTTCCAGCTACTCAGGAGGCTGAGGCACGAGAATCGCTTGAACCCGGGAGATGGAAGTTGCAGTGAGCAGAGATCACGCCACTGCACTCCAGCCTGGGCAACAGAGGGAGACTCCATCTCAAAAAAATAAAAAAAAGATGACGACATCTTTGTGAGGAGGCCACACAGGCTCTGGTCTACCTGAATACTAAAAAATATCTCCCCCCGGGTGTGGTAGGTCACACCTGTAATCCCAGTACTTTGGGAGGCCAAGATGGGCGGATCACGAGGTCCAGAGATCGAGACCATCCTGGCTAACACGGTGAAACTCAGTCTCTACCAAAAAATATAAAAAATTTGCTGGGCGTGGTGGCAAGTGCCTGTAGTCCCAGCTACTCAGGAGGCTGAGGCAGGAGAATGGCGTGAACCAGGGAGGCAGAGCTCGCAGTGAGCAGAGATTGTGCCACTGCACTCCAGCCTGGGCAACAGAACAAGACTCTGTCTCAAAAAAAAAAAAAAAAAAAAAAAAATCTCCAGAACTTGCTAGGAATTTTGTACTCAAGATGGGCAATTTAACATCTTCAGTGAATTGCAGGGGGGCTCAGTTTTGTCATTTTCTCAATGTTTAGGGAGAGATGTGCTCTAGCAATTCACACCTGAGTGCTGCCCAGCAAGATCTGATCCCTAATGGAAATCACACCTAGTAATTATCTATTCAAAATAGGCACACCTACCTCAACCTCCTCTTTCTAATCCACTGAAATCCGATGTAGGAAATATACCAATATGTACATTCCTTAATAAGCAAGGACACCAATAAATACAGCAACTGCAGCCCCATTATTCTGGGCAGAACTGCAGAGAAGGGCAGTGCACTTAATGCCATTTTACTGGAAATGGAATCAGGAAATCGGAGGGCATTGCTAATCAATCCCTGGCCCTACCATTCCCAGCTTTGCAGACGCTTGACTTATTAGCATCTGAGCATGTGCACATCCTGGGAATTCAACCATAAAACATTCTCCATCTCCTACAGATAAAACATGGCTCAAAAAAAAGATGGTGATCCAGTGCTTTGGGGTCAATGGAAAATATGAACTTCCCCCTCTGGAAGCGCTTTTTTTGTTGTTTTTTGTTGTTGTTGTTGTTTTTCTTCAGCAAGTGCAGCCTGGAGGGGAGATGCCAAGCTCCCAGGGCAGAGGCTCTGGTTCTTGAGGGCACATCTAGAAACTACCAGGCCAGGCAGGAGGTAGGAGTCTCACTGGTTGACCTTGCCAGGTAAACCTGCCCCACTCACACCCATCTTCAGATGGCACTGAAAGCAAGGCTTAAATGAAAAATGGGAAAACAAGGCAGAACAAGATGAGTGTGTCACATTTTACTGGCAGTCTTCTTTTGTTATTTTTAAAAATGTATTCGTAGGCCAGGTGTGGTGGCTCACACTTGTAATCCCAGCACTTTAGGAGGCTGAGGCAGGCAGATCACAAGGTCAGGTGATAGAGACCATCCTGGCTAACACAGTGAAACCCCACCTCTACTAAAAACACAAAAAAAATTAGCTAGGCGTGGTGGCATGCACCTGTAGTCCCAGCTACTCGGGAGGCTGAGGCAGAAAAATTGCTCGAACCCAGGAGGCGGAGGTTGCAGTGAGCCAAGATTGCACCACTGCACTCCAGCCTGGGTGACAGAGTGAGACTCCATCTCAAAAAAAAAAAAAAAAAATTGTATTTGTAAAGGGGGACCCCCAGCCTAGCGAATTTGCCTGACAATGTGCAATATCTGCCTCTCATTCTGTTCCTTAATCCAAGGGACTAAAAATTTCACATAATTATTCACATCTCCATTATGAATTGCTTTTTACTCTCTGCTGCTTGTCATCAAGGTCATCTAATCAATAGTCTTTGTTTCAGAGAGAAAAACAAAGGAACAGAGGAGTTAAGTGGCTTGAGAGTTATAAAATCTTGTTCAGTGAAGGCTCCACCAACAGCTAGGTCCTTAACCCGAGCACAGCCATAAAGTGCTTCTGCTGTTTAAAAAAAAGAGAGGGGCGATTGTGGGTTTAAAGTAATTAAATATCTCTATGTTTAAGTGACATGTGGTTTGAATGATTACGTTCAGAAAAGCCAAGAAGGGGAAAAATGAACTCAGAATTATTGCTTTGGGCACAGAAAGAAGAAATAGGTTTAATACCAGGGCATGGACTAGTTGCTTTGCGAGGGGCAAGGATTGGGAGAAAAGGTCCCAGGCATCTGTACAGCAGCACCTCTAGGGCCAGGAGCAGATGGGCTGGGGGTGGGGGGGGAGTGGGGGGGTGGCGGTTATCACTAAGGGAAATGTACATCAGGCTCCTGGGAGTTTGCCCCATGACTCCACAGCAGAGGAGGCTGTGCAGCATAGGCAACAGGCACGGACTCTGGAAGTGCAGTGACCTCCACTGTGGTTCTAATCTTCCCCTTACTGGCAGTGTCCAATTAGGACAGTTATTTACACAACCTCAACAATCCCATCTGTAAAATGGGTATTATAATACTGACCTAGCAGACTGTTGCGAGAAGTCAGTAAGATTCCTCCTGCAAAGTGTGCCTAACACAAGATAGGTGGTCAGTAAGCAGCAACCTTGAGCCAGCCGCTTTCCTTCTCATCTTCTTTACTGTCCAGTGGTATTTATTTGCAGAACAATAGACCACAGTGATGATGTTTCTGTTTACAAAGATGACTACTCTGAAGAGGGAAACCCAAAACTCCGTGCATTAATTCCACAATCAGTGTAGGAATATAGCACCAAGCTCTCATTGGCACCCTATCCAGACCCAGAACACAGTAAATGAAGATCCTCTGAGCTTAAAGGAGAACCCCAAAGCAATGCATGAGCCACTTGGAGAAGGGGCATAAGCTACATAAATATAAAATCATAGTAATGAATGTGGGCACAATCACTCTTTGGTCACTGGCAATGCCTTGACTTGTGAAGTGCCAGAAAGCCAACTGGACACCCAGGAATTACCCACCTCCTGCATGGCCACGTGTCTTCCAAACCTCGACAGCTATGTGTATGTATAATCAACCAGTTCAAAGCCCCTGTAGCAGGAGGCAGTGCTTTGTTGTAAAACAAAACTGAGATGAAATAACCGTCATCCTTTCAAATCTCCTCTGAGAGTTTGGTATTTGAGGCACATTCTGTGATGTACTTCTCTCTGACCTCGAACACTTTGATTCTTTTTTTCAAGTTCACATAAAAGACTGAAAACTCTCAGATCGGTCTACTGTATCGAGAGCCTCGACTGGATCTGAATTCTTTGCTGGTGTGGAGAATTAGTTGTTATTCCAGATAGTTAAGAAGTGGAGATAAAGGGCCATTACATTAGAGAGGCCCAGCCCATTGGGAAGTCGGGCCATGTCTGCTCCTTATTTAAAAACAGATTAGTTCCCACTGCTCCCCAGAGGCTTCGAAGGGTACACTTAGATATTGTAAGTTCCATCCTGACATCCCTCCCTCCCATTCACAATACACTTGCAGAATTTGAGAATGTGGCTTGTCTGGAAGGCTTAAAACAAATGCTTCAATTTTCCATTCTCCAAATGAAAATCAATGGCAACAGAGAGGTAAAATCAATGTTCAGCACTCTGTAGGGAAACCTCCACCCTCTGCCCCACGATCTCCCACCCCACAGAACAATAAATCAGAACCAGCCATGCAGACTAGCAGAAAATCCCTGAGGGCAGAGCCCTCTGCAGGCTTAAAGACTTTCTGTTTGTCCCCCTGTCCCCTAAGAGAACATTTTTCTTAAGAATGCCTATGAGAATGTTGCTAAAACCTAAGTCAGGAAGAATAGCACGAGGTTGTAATAAAAACCCTTCTTCCGCAAACAAACCCATTTACCAATGGGATCCTGGGCATCTAAGACCAGAGTGTGACTTAACTGTCTCCCAAAGGGTCTACTTTATGATCGAGGCTTACAGAATGCTTAGGCACTCAATGATCACTACTCTGAGGACAAATAACCTGCTTTCTGTCATCACAGATTGGTCTGTATTCTCTACAATTTCAAGTAAATGGAAATTGTACAGTATCTCCCCCTTTTTGTGGGAGGTTTGTCTTCTTTCACCCTGCTTAATTATTACCAGATTCATCCATTATGTTGGATGTATCAATAGCCTATTTCTTTTTATTGCTGAATAGTAATCCATTATGAGATAGACCACAATCTGTCTACTCATTCATCTCTTGTTGACATTTGGGTTGTTTCACAGTTTTTATCCATCACACATAAAGCTGATATGAACATGCAGGAGGGAGTCTTTAAATGCACATATGCTTTCATTATATTTTACAATCAAATCTTTTGTTGTACATGTTTTGCAAATATTTTCACTCAGAGTGACTTGTCTTTTTCATTTTTGTAAAAGTGCCTTTAGAAAACCAGTGATGAAGTCTAATTTGTTGCTTTTCTTTTTGCATTACAGTTCAGGCTTTTTGTGTCCTACTTAAGAAATCTTAGTCAAACTCAAGGTCATAACTCCTATGTTTTCTTCGAAGCCTTCTTCCAAGACTTCTAAAAAAGCCTGAGCTCTTATATTTAGGTCTATGACTCATTTCAAGTTTTTTTTTATAGTATGTTATATAATGATTAAAATATATAACTATATTGCTTGAGCCCAGGAGTTCAAGGTTACAGTGAGCTATGATCGCTCCACTGCCCTTCACCAAGATGACGGAGACTGTCTCAAAAAAAAATTATATCTATAAATAATTTGTAGTATCATTAAAATACTCACTTATAAAAATTAACTAAAGAGGATGTAATCGAAATTTTTATATGCAATATAGGAACCACTTGATGAGTTTTGACAAAAACACACCAATAGACAAAACCCATGATTTGAAAAAAGAATGGAAGAAAATATTCCACAATATTTTAATTACTGTTTTTAGATAGTGTGACCATTGCCTATTTCTTGTTTCTTTTTTTCTCTACTTTTAATGTTTTCTATAACAAGCATCAATTATCATTACACCAAACTAAATTAAAAATTATTTTCAAGTAGCTTAAGAGAAGGCTTCCTGATTCCCAGCTGTCTTCACACTGCTCTTTTGTGCAGAACTGGCCCTTTTAGAGAACTTGAAAGATGAACGTACTACAAAAATCTGTCCCTTGCAACCCCACTCTATATTGCTTAACAGCAGGAAGGTGTGAAACAAAGAATTTCCAAAGAGAATTCTCCAAAGAGAATATGAGTTTACCTGAAACCAAATACAAATGCCACCCTAATCAAGGAGAATTCCAGCAGGGGAGGGCTGGCTGCCTTGCTTGGCCCCCCACTGAAATTGCTTGCCTGCCGGCCCTGACACACTGCAGTCACAGATGTGTGTGTCAAACAGCTTCTCTGCTCACTCAATCTTCACAGACAAGGAAAGCTAATGAAATTCTCTCACTGATGTGCTCACTGTCCTTCTGTCTTGATCTGCTTGCAAAGATAGCCTAAGTCTGGAGCCTCATAATCAGCTAAAGCCTGGCCTGGCTAACTCTCTGTGTGCACTCATGATTGTCTGGCGGGTGAGATTTGCCTCTTAAGCTGCTGCAGAGGCCAACTTGGCTGGCAAGAGTGCCTACAGATGTTTCACAGAGAGAAAGACTACTTCCCTGATTGATGAATAAATAGAGTTGTCAACATGGTCTCCCTGGTCAGAGGGGACTCCTGGAGTATAATGTGGAAGGACAGATGTTTCTTCTGGGAAGGTGTCCAAGACCCTTCAAAGAGGTATGCACTCAACTGATATCGTGGACTGAGTAATTCAGCCTCTAAGAGGAAGAGAAGGAAGGCTGGACATAACAACCACAACAAACACACTCAGGGACTTTCTGGGCCAGGCCACCTCCCAGATCTTGATAAAGGAGTGGGCACACCATCTCAGCCAGCACCTCCTCCTTGGGCTTTTTCCAATGAACCAATGGGCCCAATTATCAGAAATCCCATCATCTTCTTAGTCTACACCTGCTGTGAATTGCAAAGGGGGCAGCAGAAATGATACTGTCATCCTCACGCTAAACCTCAAAGGCTTCCTCTTGCAGAAACTGCAGACGCAGGCGCAATCGAACTGGGTAGGGACCAAGGCACCTGTAGCGAATTACTTTTTAGTCAGTAACTTGCAACTTTGGAGATTTCTGGCTGACCTTCCGAAATGAAGTAGATAATAATAACTATTATCATAATTGTCTCAGTAATTGTACGAACAGCTGCTATTATTTGACAATAGACTATGTACTTTACACACCATCATTTTATTGAGCACTCAAACACACACACACACACACACAAAACACTCTGCAAGGATTCATAAAATTTATCACCCATAAACCCTCCCTGTAAGAATTACTAGAGGATGTGTTTCAGCAAATGAAAAAGAGGAATGGTAGAAGCACTGTCATTAAACCTATTGAACAGATAAGGAAGCACAAATTCAGAAAGATAAAATAACTTGCCAAGGCCACTTGGAAAAGGAAATAGCCAACCTGGGAATTGAGCCCAGATGGGTCTCCTTCCCAAATCCATGCTCTCACCCACTGTAATTTTATGGTCACCAGGAGATGTGGGAGATGAGGATTACAATTTTCAACACAAGCAAAAGTGTTGGTGCTTCCAACACAGAAACATGGCATGCCCAGAAAAACACCATTTACACCTGGATATGCCTGAATATCAATGAGGCTGCTGAATAGGTCTCAAACCGATTTGAGTTTAAAACCAAAAATGTCTTGTCTAACACTTCCAGAAAGGGCTATATCCTGCATTGTAGAAGGAAACATGCAATGGACTCTCCATCTTACACACACACAAATACACACACACACACACACACACACACACCACACACACATGGCTAAACAGCCTAGAGCACCATCCCAGAGGGTATTTGGGTATTTTTAATTCATATGGCCACATCTTCCCTCCATCCGAGAAGAAAGACATTGCATGTAGCAGGAGATTCTAGGCTAGTTTTCTCAGATAATATATACCTTAAAAGGAACTTGAAATAATAAACCCCCCCCAAAAAAGTGGTATTTTTTTACATACCACTCCCCAATGAACTTGACTTTCCTTGAGGGTAGGAATAGGGTCTCTTGTTTACCTCTGTAGCCTTAGTGCCTAAGGCCTCAATACCTTTTCGTTGAATGTCAATGAATGCATGAGCAGACAATAACAGGTAGAATGAAGACATCAACATATTGTAGTAGTGAAAACCATAAGCTTTGGAGGCAGACAATCCTGGGTTTGAATCATGCTGCTGCTTGCAAACAAATTACTAATGCCTCACTAGCTTCAGTCCTCTCATTTGTAAAGCAGAGACAAAATAAATACCAAATTTACAAAATGGCTGAAAGAACTCAAGGAAACAGGTGCTGAGCACAATGCTAGCACAGGCTGAAGTATTCCAGGGATACAATCTAGCTTTACTAACAGGAAAACAGTTCAGTCTCGGGACAGAGAAAAGCACATTATGATACCTTGCATCTTGCTCTTGTAGAGACAAAGTCTGATTATTTTAAAAACAACCTTGACAGTGACCTCAGAGCAAGATGACCCTGGAAGCTAGGTCTATTGTTGCAGGTGCAAGGCTTAGAGAGGCCAGAGGGGTATGGGGTGGGGGCTGCTCTAGATGCTCACCTCATGCCAGGAGCACCATTTCTCTGCCAGACCATGATTTCAGAGGGCAGGAGCTCCCTAGACACATTCAGAGGAAACTATTTACCGGATTGAGGGAAATTAAAACATACCCCCAGAGGAACAGCCAAGGGGACCAGCATTGCTTAGACTTCAGGAACAGAGGGAAGGGAGAGGACCCATTCTGCATGGTCCCAGCTCAAGCTGGAGATATAAAGCAAAAGTTCTCGGTGGGGAGCAGATTTAAGTGGGAATCTTTATTTATCTAAATTCAGAAAGGTTGCTTTATTTGTCTGAGGTCATGGTACAGTGCTGGTGAGCAGCAAAGCATACTACCCACTTGGGAACTGGACATGGGTAACTCCAAAGCCCCACTGTGACACCTCTCAATTGTACAGGCAGCACAGGGAAGTGCAGAATATGCACTGAAATTGCCTTCCTCTCATCCCTGCCCCATCTGACTCCCTTCTTAAAGAAAGCCCATTTGCATGTGTATGTTTGTTTGCTTTCATGCTTCAGGTATTTTTGCAGGACCAAAGGCAGAAGCAGTCTGAATTGAAAGCCTGCATCCATCATTTGTGAAAGCCTAAATCCACTGGATAGATGATGCTGGGAGTGGAGTTAGGGGTAAAAGCAATGGCTTTAAGGACCCTGAAGAAGATGGGGGATACTTCCCCCTGGGCTGGGGAAAAGAGGATATCAGGGGCTGTACCCTGAGGAAATAGCATGTTCCCAGAAGGAATGGTGGTGTGGTGGTCCTGAGAAAGCAGGACCCAAAAACCAAGGATGGCAAAGATGCTACATCCAATGGGGACATGGAAGCAGAGAGCCCTTGGGCTTCAATGGACCTCGAAGAATCATCACAGTGAGGTTGTTAGTGCAACCAGGAGACTAAACACTTGGCCCCTGCTTTCTTAGTTGTAAGTTTCCTGGGTCGTGGCATCACACTGGGAGGAGAAAGTTCTCAATCATGACCAAGAAGGAATTTTCTGCTCATCTGTTCAGATCAGGACTCAGAGTCAAAATGAAGTAGATTTAAAGGAAATAAAGATGGACATTCTTTGTAAACCTGTGTTTGAGAACTGAGATTCCTATCATAGTCAGAGTACAGGCACCAAACACCATACAAATGGCGACCCTAACACTATGCTCTCCCCTCCCCATATCCCCACGTCAAAGACTGGAAACCCTCAGATCTGCCAGCTGCAGAATGCCTCCCAGCCCCCAGCCCCCGGCCTTCCTGCCTTACCTGGGGAGCAGGTGCTTGCGGCTGACACACAGCGCAGTCTGGTAGTCCTGGGTCACACACACTTTGTGAGGGCTGCATTTTACCTTCAGGCAGGGGTCCTTGGATGGGTCCAGAGCTGAGGCAAAAATAAGAAGGAGGGCAGGGTTTAGGACCTCCAGGGAAATTTAATTTTTCTTTTTTTTTTTTTTTTTTTTGTTGAAACGGACTCTCGCTGTGTTGCCCAGACTGGTGTGCGGTGGCACGATCTCAGCTCACTGCAACCTCCCCATCCTGGGTTCAAGTGGTTTTCCTGCCTCAGCCTCCCAAAGTAGCTGGGACTAAAGGTGCACGCCACCATACCCGGCTAATTTTTGTATTTTTAATAGAGATGGGGTTTCACCATGTTAGCCAGGCTGGTCTCAAACTCCCGACTTCAGGTGATCCACCTGCCTCGACCTCCCAAAGTGCTGGGATTACAGGCCTCAGCCACTGCACCGGGCCTTAATTTCTATTTCTACTTAAATAAACAGATAGGAAGTAAACCAACCATGTGTTTGCCCTCGGTGCTGTTCTCTGAGGCTGGAGGGGAACAGAATGAAAGCCCAAGCCAGGGGAAATTCTGTGTCTATCACACATTCTTCCTCAACATCAGGGGAGCAATTCCTTTGTGCTTTGGGAGTTTCAGCATCTTCAGCTCAGGCAGGAATTACTTTTAAAAAATCCTTTAGAATCTCACATGATCCAAGAAACAAGAGCTACTACTTTTCCCTCTTTGGTTATGAATCTGGTGTTGCTTTTTATGACTTCATTCATGCCTAAGTTTACTTATTTCCTATGAAAAGTCCTTGAGGACAGAGTTTTTGGCTTCCATTCAATAAACACTAACTATGTGCATAAACAACCTATTTTAAGTTTTTGAAGAACTTCAGGATATATAAGACAGTTTTGTGCCGCACAAAGTTACAATGTAACAGGGAGGGGGAAAAGCTTACACATAAATATTTATTGTGCAAGGCAGAATTAGATAAGGACCATGACGGGCATATAAAATGATAACAGAACCCAAGAGAAAAACGGAGATCAATTTCTAGGGCAAGGATTGGTGAAGCATTAATATGTGAATTGGATCTTGAAGGATGGGCAGGATTTTGAAAAGCAAAGATAGAAAAGGCAATCCAGTCAGAGTGAACCGGCACAGCGAGTGTAAGGAGGCATGTTCGGGCAATCATAAGATACTCAATCTGACTATTAAGTGTGGTTTGTGGGGAGGCAGTAATGAGACAAGAGGGGGTGAGGGGAGTTGATTCAAACAAAGTAACTCCAGAAAGGGTCTCCAAAGACAGCAGTTCATATATTGCAACATTTCCTGGAATAGGCTGAGCAGCAGGCCCTCGGCTAATCAGCACTCTGCATGCTGAGGTGCACATGCTCATCACTGGCACAGAAGAGGCCTCAGGGAATTCTCTGCAAAACAAAAGCAATTGTGCCATCTTCAAGCTCTGGGGCCTAAAGCCTATTAAGCAGTAAATCTTTCATAACTGTTGTCCACAGTCAGGGGAGGTGATGTCTCCCCATGTCCTCCCCATGCAAACATTTGGTTAAACAAATTGGCATCCTGAGCAGGTACAGCAAAACTTCCACAAGAAATGACATGGTCAAAAAACCAAACCAAAACAAACACAAAGACATGTCACAGTGCCCTCAACCACTGGACTCTTAGCCATCCTGACTCCTCAGCATGTAGAGGACATCGCTGTTCCTCTCCTCCTGCCCAGGCCCAGAATCTGCACACTACTGTCTTCAAATGCCTGCTGAGAATTTCTCAAGGGTCCTGAACACACAACATCCAAAGGCATTTCTGCTACTTGAACAGCTTAGCTGGCTCCCTCCACTGCCGCAGCTTCAGCAGCTGTAAACAGAAGCCAGGCTGCATTCTCAGGCCCATCTGGAAGGTAATAAGACCCAGGGCCCTGTCCTAGGGGAGTCACCTGGTAGAGTCTACTCCCCAAGGGATGTGGCTCTGACACTTGGAGCTTAGCAGAAAGAAACAGGCTGTGAGATAAAAGAGAGGCTGATTTGAGCCCCAGGGACAGAGTGTTCATTCACTCAGAGCTCTTAAGCTGAAGGCAACCTCTGCAAGGCAGGTGGCAGGGCCCTGTGTCTGCCTTCAGAGTCTTCCAAGGCTGGGGCTTCCAGAAACTTGCAGCAAGAGCTTCCTGGTCCTAAGTGGAACTCTTTTGGTTCCTGGGGATGTCTGCATAAGAAGCCAGGAGACTGGTGCAGTCTCAGCCCAGTGCACTGCCCCCCACGCCAACCCTGGGGCTGCAGCTCAGCCAACTTTGACTCACTCTCCAAGAATCATTCCAAATTGAGTCAACAATTAAGAATGATTACCAGATGACCACTAATGATGAAAGTTTCTCAAGGGTTCTGAACAGACAACATCCAATGGCGTTTCTGCTGCTTGAACAGCTTAGCAGGACACGTCAGTCCTTCATTGCCCCTTCTCACACTTCCACACACCACAGGATGAAGACATTTATAGATCTCAAGAAACTTGGGGATTAGACCACTGGCAGCCCCAGTCATAGTTACCAGCTGAGGCATTTTCCCCAACAGATGCCAAGTGCTGCATCAGAGAACTTGAGATTTTCACTTGAGTGGATGTCAGAGACAGAGAAAAACAGGTTGGCCTAGGGTGATGGGTGTCAAAATCTGCAGTACTACATGACAAGCTTTGTGGCAGAATTTGAGCTTATTTTTGCCCCAGTATCCAACTTTGTTAACATGCCACACTGTCCTCCGGGTGGTCTCAACGGACAGCGCAATCACAAGGATCATGAATCAGCTGAGCAGATCCGGGAACAGCACAGACTCCAAGGCGGAGTAGCTTCTGGAACAGCACAGACTCCAAGGCAGAGTAGCTTCTGGAACAGCACAGACTCCAAGGCGGAGTAGCTTCTGGGACTGAACCCTGCCTCTGCTGCTTGCTAACCTTGCTATACCTCACTTTCCTCTTCTGTAAAAATGGGGATAATAACAGCACCTGCTATTGCTTGGTGGTTGTCATGAACATTTAATGAGTTAATATCTGTAAGTACTTAGACCTGGAACATGCTAAGCACCTCATATGTGTTTATTAAGTTTTTTGTGTTTGTCTTTTTTCCCAGAGTAAATAATCAGTTTTCATAATAACAAAGAACCATAGTTAACACTCACTGAGTGCTTTTGACATACAGGCAGTGAACTCTGATTGGATTACCACATTTAATTTTCATAGCCACCAAAGGAGGTAGCTGCTATTAATGTGCAAGTCTTAAAAATACATTGCTAATGAGAGATGCAGGACAAACCTGGTCTGTGACTCCAGAACCCAAATTCTTCACCAGTGTATGCTTGAAGCATGAGAATCTCCTACTATCTTCTTTAAAAAGCTGATTGCGGGGCTCACCTCACACCAAGGGCCCAAGTGCACCATATTCTTAAGAGGTTTTGGGGGCAGAATGAGACTTACTGGGTAAAAGGAGGGGGCAGCCAGATTACCCAGTGCTGCAGAGGATGGTCCATGATTCCCTCTCAGTACACCCCACAGGATGAGGTCACCAGCCCTGATCTTTCCCCAGAGGCTGGGGTGCCCAGCTCTGGACACCTGAGCCCTCAGCCTACCCCCTCTGAATGCAGCCATCCCCCAACTGAGTCAAAGGAACCATGGTCTGGTCAATTTTGTTCCTGTAGTTTTGCCATCTGTCACCCTACCTTAGGCTAACTCCTGTAGACCACCCTCCACTTCTGGAAGCTAACATTTCTTTAAAAACAAAAAACCTCCAACCCAAAATACTAATAAATAAAAACTGTTCGTTATTAAACTCCCTACATACTTAACAATTTGCATACAGAAATCAAGTCTGCTAAAAATCAATTACTAGGGTCTGAATACTTCAAACATGTATGCAAATTATTTAGAGTAAATGAACTTCACAGAGCAACAAAACAGTAACAAATCAAGCTGTCAGCATTTGTTTAATCACCTCGCCGCATTTTGTTTTTGAAAAACAGCAACAGTGGGATTGAAAGGGGATGAGGAGTGTGTCATTTCCATTTAAACTCAGGCCTCCCAAATACATTTTACCTAGCAGCCTCAAGGCTCAGGGTGATGGATGCTCCTGAAAGGCACCCAGCACCAGTACTGGAAAGGACTGTGGCTGCACTTTGTAAAGGGAAGGATAAGAGATCCGAATAATAAGTGGCATTTGAGAGGCCTTTTCATAAGTAGGGGAAACTGTAGGTGAGAAGGTAGGAGAGGCAGCTGAGCGTGACAGCCCTGAGCAGAGTTCAAAGTTTCCTTGTCATGGTGCTATTGATTTCCTGGGGACTTGCTCCAAGTTTCAGTCTCTCTCCGCATACAAGGAGTGAGAGGATGCAGACATCCCCAGAGGATGACAAAGCCCTGTGTCTTCTCTACCTCTTCTATCACCAAACCTGCAGGACTCCTGTGGACCCAAACAGGATAGCATCCCTAGCACAGAGCAGGCGCCCACCAAAGGTTAATTTTATCTTTCCCACCTATATGCAGAACTATTCAAGAGTCAACTGGCACCCAGCACAAATCCAATTATTTTTTTCAAAATGACTTTTTACAGAAACCTTTCTCAAGGAACAAACCAAGAATGAATTAATTTAAAGAGATTTGTTAAGCTGTAAAGCATTGAATTCAAAAGCCAGTTAATTACTGGTTCCATGTAACTTTTTTTTGATTAATTTTATTTTTAAGCTCACTACTTGTTCTCAATTAAGGTGGTGATATTTTAATTATCTTAATTGCTTCTGAACTTGTTTTTCAGTTCAACGAGTTATTTTTTAATTTGCTACATTGATTTTAAAATCCTGAATCAAGCCTTTGCACTCTCCTTGAGCACATCCTATAGGCTAATTGGCAAAGGGTCATGACACCTAGCACAGCAGAGCTTGATACCACCTCAGAGATGCTCAGATGAGAAGAAGGTTCCATTTTGTGGGTTGGCCCAAAGGGTTCCTCACCTGGGGGAAATCACACACATTTGTGTTTATTCAGTTAATATTTACAGAGTATCATTCAGGGTGAAGCATCTTTCTGCAGGCTAAAGGTGAATACAAAGAGGTGAGCAAAAAGATGTCCTTCCAGCTCTCCAGGGGTTCACCGTTGAACATAGGAGACAGGTGAGACAGGTAAGGTACCTAATTCAGCCTTTCAGGGGGTCAGGTGAGACTTCCTGGACAGACTGACATCTATGGAAAAGTAGGTTTAAACCAGATAATAGGATGAGGAAGAACACTCCAGATAACAGGAAGTTGTCTTTCCAGGGGTAAGAAAGTTTGTGGCAGGCTTAAGGAATTCAAGTGTTTCATCAGGCTGGCAGCAGTTGGAGCAAGCCGGTGAGTAAAAAGGCTGGAGAGGAGGCTGAGCCTGGTCCTGAAGGGCCTTGGAGCCGCAGGGACCATGCTGGGGAGCCAGGGCCTTTGAGTTCCACAGTGCCTTCAACCCAGCATGCAAGAACCTGTGACCAGACTAAAGTCGGGGGAGAGGGGCAGGAAGAGGGAACCCTAAATATGCATTTTATGTAGAAAGTGGCACTTAGTAAGAACAGACACACTGCATATATTCTCGTCCGCCAAATGACAGAGGACGTCAGGGCTGGAAGGCCCAGTGGTCAACTCTTAGAACCCCTTTTCTCCTGCCAGGAACCTCCTTCCTCCCTCTCCCCAGGAACACCAAGCCACACAGGATTCCGGGAGGCACAAGCCTACCTGTTGAGACCAGTAAGCAAAAGATTAATCTAAAACAGCAGCTTGAACTCCTGGCCCACTCTGGTGACTTCCAGAATCTTCCTCAGGCCAGAGGCCACTCGATTTGCAAAAAGTCCACCAGTTAAAGATGTCCTGTTGTCTCGCTGTTGCTTTTAAGACTGCTCTCTGCCTGAGTCATGCGATCCCAAGGTTCATGTGAAGAGCAGACACTCTCAGTGATTCATTAGGAGTGACTTAATGGACGACTGACAAAGAAATTACACCAAACTGTGAAAACCTCATCAAGCTATGAGCAGGAACATTTATTGCAGCTTGTCTGTCCCCATGGTAACCCGTGCATGCATCTTGCCTCCCGTGTCTCCAGAGAGGCTTGTTCACCAGCTGACGACATAGCCTCTCAGAACATAAAATAGAAGATTCTGCCCATAGGATTTTTACTGTAACCAGGGAAGAATGGCAGCTTGGAAAGCCTCCTCACAATTCTTTCCTTTCATATTCAAGGGGCTGGCCAAGTTCTCCGAGGCCAAACAAAGGGCCTATTAGACATGTGCCTGGATAGGGCAGAGAACAGAGTGGCATAAAGGTTGGAATCCTGCATTTAAGGATTGGGGAATCGGTGGGGAGGGACACAGGACAGACAGAGACAAAGAGGCAGAGGAGAGAAAGATGAGTCTGACCAAAGATAGCCCTCCTGGGAAGAGACCTTTTCTTTCCCCTTTAAACTGAGGTCTTGGGGACTTCTTTCTGTGTCAAAGATAAAAGCATCTTCTCTGTTACATTATTTGTGTATGTGTGTGTGTGAGGTGGGGGAGAGGGTTATAAATTGATAACAGCCTTTTTTGGGGGTCAATTTTTTGGTTGTGCCCTTAAATGATAACAATTGTTAAATGTAGGTAGATGGGTGTATAGCAGTTTATAGTATCCTCTCAACATTTTGGTACACATAAAAATTATAACAAGAGAAAAGGGAAAAAAGAAACATCCTATGACCCAGCGAGTGAATATATTAGGCAAAAATGTTCGTCTTAATAATCTATAATAAGGGAAAATTATAACAATTTGAATGTCCATCTGTGTTAGTCTGCTCGGGCAGCCATAATGAAAGTACCATAGACTGGTGGCTTCAACAACAGAAATTTATTTTCTCACAGTGCTGGGGACTAGAAGTCTGAGATCAGGGTGCCAGTAAGGTGAGGTTCTAGGAGGGCCCTCTTCCTGGCTTGCAGCCAGCCAGCTTTTTGCTACGTCCTTACATGGTCTTTCCTTGATGCAAGCACTTGGAGAGACAGAGAGCCAGCCCTCTCTCGTGTCTCTTCTTATAAGACACTTATCCTATTAGCTCAGGGCTCCACCCTTTGGACCTCTTTTAACCTTAATTACTTTCTTAGAGGCCCCCTCTCCAAATACAGACATCCTAGGAATTGGAGCTTCAACATGGGAATTTGAGGGGGATAAAAACATTCAATCCAGAACACCAACTGTAGGGAAATGGTTTAGTTAATAACATAATACATTTTTTAAACATCATGCAACTATTTTACAGAAACTAGTAGATCTATATTTGGTAACATAGGTAGATATTTATGATAAATTAAGTGAAAAGGCAAGTTGAAGATGAGAAAACCAATTTGAAATGGTAAAGTAACTTCCCAGCACCGTAAAGCCTTAATGGCAAAGCCAGTACTCAGAACCAGACCTGCCTTCTTCCAAAGGAAGCACCTTTCCCTTCCCTACCCTTCCTCTCCCCACAGCCACAGCCTCTGCCCCACTCACGGACCAGGGCCCTCAGTTTCTCCTGATTGCCCTCTATCTCATATCCTGTCTGCAGCAAGGAGACAATGACAAGCCATGACCATGGCCAAGGTCCAGAGCAGGTGTCCAGCCCTGGGTGATCTTGGCATTTGTCTCTGAGATGAAGGAGTTAAGGACTACCCACTACTGAGAGTGTCTAGGAATTGCTTGGCCCCTCTGCTCACATGCAAAGCAAGACATTATGAGCAACCACGGATAAGCCCAACACGGTAATTTACAAGTCCTGATCATTAGAAAAGAAGGCGTTAAGAGGGGTCTGCCAGAGCAGCTGTGGAAATGTGTATCATAAAATCAACAACCACAAAATTTTATTAGCCTGGGCAGCCAAGCCTCCCTTCTCAAAGCTATCACCTCACATTTTCCCTGCTCCCCAGCTGCTCTGACAAGGACCCTCACTCAGCATTTCCATCAAGAAATTGATTTCCCTTTGAAAGTGCGATGGGAGTGGAAAGAGGAAGTAGAAGGAAAGGGGGGATTAAATAGAAAGGAAGGGGAGGGAGAACATTACATACTCTGTCACCTAATTAGGGGGCTGACATGGAGACAATGACAACCACCAACTATAGAATAATGTACTATTATCCTAATTCAACAATAAAGAAACTGATACAGAGATCAGATCATTCTTAATCTACCAACTGGTAACTGACAGAGAAATATTAAGCCTGTTTGTGGTCACACAGCCAGTGAGCCTGGATTTTAATCTTGGCGAGTCTCACACCAAGGCTGATACTTGAAGCCACTAAGCCACTAATGAAAATAACTTCTGATGGGGATAAAGGTGATGATTAAAGCGTCAAGCAGCAATGTATCACACCCCTCTGTCCACCTTCCCCAAGATTCATGTTACCCAGAAGACCTCATAAAAAAAGCCTTCCTGTGAAAAAAAAAGATTGAGCTATCAGAAATCAAAGCCAAATTGTTGGCTATCTTAATAAGCTTGTATTACTTTTATAATGAATACAAAAGTGCGAGCTGCTTTTAAAGGCAATGCTGCTGTCCTGTGAACTTAACTCCCTCTGACTTAAGAAACAATAGGGACCAGGTGAACTGACTGTGGTTCCTTCCATGAGGGGTTTCTGTGAAGTGTGCGTATGTTCCACACTGCTAATGGGGAGACGCATGAAGCCCGGCGCAGCATGGGACAGGGCAGTGCAGGCAACAGGAGCTGAGAATGGCCTTGCCTCTAAGTAGAGAAAAAGATATCATCCACAGAGAAGTCTTCACCTTCTCATCCATCACAATGGCCAGAATTTATTAAAATGCTATAATAGTAAAGGTACTTGGGTTCTATTTCATTATAATTGACATAAATTATTCATAAGACATTTATGAACAAAGGAGAGAGATTTACTCAAAATACAAAAGAACCAATTCTATAACCTAAGAGAATAAGAGGGCATAAAAAGCATAGTAAAAATCAAATATTTCCTGGAAAAAAGTATACTTAAAAGATCACTGTGGCTCACACAGTCTATCTTTTGTACCTGTGCTTCACTTTAATGCAATTAAAATTTCTATAAAAACATGGAGCTTTTCCCAAGCCAAAGACATCCAGAGAATTAACTCTTTTGGTGCTGATTATTCTGACATTATTCAGCAGCCATGGTTGTTGATCATGTAAGGATTGGGAAACTCAGCAACTCCAAGAATTTCTGCCAAATTTTTAGTGTACCTAGAAGATAAGAACCCAAAGCATTTGGCTCGGAGAGATGTAAGTTTGAGAGGAGAGAGGCAGCTTTGCCACTTCTTGCCTATGAGGTATCTTGATGGGTTACTCAACTCTTTAGGACTCAGTTGCAGGCAAACAGATCCACTTTACTGAGATGTTGTGAGGATCTGATGGGATAACACATGAAGGTTGTCTAGCACAGGGCGTGGCGCACAGTTCATGCTCATTTATTATCCTCATGGCTTTTACCAGCTCTTTTTAGCTTGCTCCTAAAATACAGAAAATGGATGTCCACCAAGGGCAAGGGACCCTGGACACTTCAGAAACACAAGATCCTGGAGCCATAATTCTGTTCAGTCTTTCCAATCTCAAAATGGTAAACTCTATAAGAAGAAACATTAAAGCTTTTCAACATCAAGCATGGGGTCCACTTTGTCCCGAAAACTTCTGCTGACTAACCACATCCACACCACTGATGAAGCCACCCTACAACAACCAAGTAGCTCGTGCCTCTCTAGTAGAGCTGTACTCTGCCTTGTCTCTACCCACAGATAGTAAGGGCTGGGAATAAAGGATGAAAATCCTCTTCCTCTCCTAAGTTTTGGGCACTAGGTTCACACAACAGAGCCTTGTACACAAACCCACGCTCATGCTCTTTTTGTTTTAGGAGAAGCTCTGTGGGCTTTGAAATGTCACTATTGACGAGTCACAGAGCTTAATTGTTAAGGTATCTTAAGGGCCTACATTCAAGCACTGTTGGTAAGAGGCTAGAAAAAAAGAAGAGCTTGGTTAGGGAAACAGAATCTGGCAAATATTGTTGATCCAAGCAGACAAGGAGTCCAGGGAATTTGGTGGCAAGGGGTATGTTGGAGACAAATGGGCAGGCAGGGCTCAGCAAGGCAGGTGTGGTGTATAAGGTTGGGGCTTTCTGATCCTCAGCCCGTGAATGTCTTCTGCCCTCTCCTACAGAGCCTGGCAGTGACAGGTGTTAATTGAACAGGAAAGTCTGTAGGGAAAGCCTACCCCAAATTAGAAACAGGGATCTCAAATCACCTCTCAGAGCCTCAGATGAAGAGGTCACTTCTGCAGTATGGCAGCCTATGGAACACAGCTTCAGTGGAGCACTCTGGTGAGGTCATCTCTCAACAAGTCTAAAAATCAACTAAAGGAAGGGAAACAGGTAGGCCTACACCATATGCATCTAGCACAGCCTGGCCACTTCTTTCTCTTGTGTTCCCATAATCCAATCTAATCCTTGCTTCTCAGACTATATGGTAGGCCAAGGAGAATGCAAATCTATATTGAATCTCCCTGCAGCATCTATTTTACTAGATGGTAGTAGGTAATCTAAAATTTATATTTTGTATTTTGTAATTTTTTTGTTGTTGCTGTAGAGACAGGATCTGTCTATGTTGCCCAGGCTGGTCTCAAACTCCTGGCCTCAAGCAGTCCACCTATCTCAGTCTCCTGAAGTGCTGGAATTACAGGCTTGAGCCACCGAGCCTGGCTAGAACTTATTTATATTAAGGTAATCAATGATCTACTATGGAATAGAATGCAAAATGTATATAAACTTGTATAGGAGAGACTTCAAGAACGTACATCTCACAGTGGATTCTGCCCCCGAACCTCAAAATAGGTATTTGCTCTTACTTGTCATTAGGAGCTCTTTGGTAGAAAAGTTTGAGCAGTGCTGAAAGTATGGAACAAGTTTAAAGGGTCCTAGAATGAAGTGGTAAGCTCTCCAGGGTACTGTTACGTAAGATGGAAAATCAATACCAGTAAATGTACACACAAAGAACTCTCATAAGCAAATTCCTTATTCTTGCAGGACCAGAAAGCAGCTCCCAATAAATCTGACTAATCAAAAATGTATTTCATGCCCCCTGAAACAGATTTCCATACCATCTCTTCCCTGGAATCTCAATCCCACAGGTGAAAGGTCCTAGAGTTTTTCAGAGAACTGACTCTGCAAAGTTCAAAGCTTGTTTGAGAGCCTTGTAAGTGCCAAGCACTGGGTGAGGTATTTAAATGAGCTACAAAGCATTTGCAGTTCCCCAGATATATTAAAATTAAAGCTGTTACTACTTTCATCCCTCTCACTGTTAATTTTTCAGAAACATTTGGCTGTGGGTTTATAAATGGATATTTGAAGACTATTCATTTCCAAGCCCTTTCTTTCTCCAATTAGAGCGGGTTCATTTCTGCTTCTTTAGGATAGTTCCCAAGGTTATTAAATTTCATTCCTCAACTGATAACATTGAAGCAATCATGACAAAGTTAATGTTGATTGGAGCTGAAGTTTCTTGGGGCATCTACTATTAGAAACCACCTCAAGCTGAGAGAAAAATGGTTGCATCCCCCACTATAGGAATTGGTAAGTGCTGTATAACTTAAGTCTTATGTATTCTTGTTGTTTCTACGTTTTGTGTGTGTGTTCTGTGCTATTCAGTCATGACTAAAATACTTCATCAATGCATCTAAATAAGCTAAATAATTCGCAGTTCCTGCCTTGCTCACAACCAGCTCTTTCCCACCTATCTCTCCACCAATGTGCCACTCAATGGCTAATTACTTCCCTTACATTAGCTAAGATAAGGGCTATCATGCTAATATAAAACATAAATCAGGACTTAACTGCACATGGAAGACAGTTGCAACAATAAATAATGGAAAAGGACCTATGGGGTTTCCTAAGACAAGCATAAAACAAACACAAGGGGCAAAATCTTTCTTTTTTTGTTCTATGGCAATAAATACTGATCACCTAACAGGTAAGACAGAGCAGAAAGAAAGTCATCTTTGGTTACTATAATGGCTGCAAAATTCTTTCCACCGGAAGGGTTGTTGACATTCTAGTTTTTGTTAAATTTAAGGATTCTAATTTTTTTCTTTTAAAGGAGCCTCAAGACTCTGTCGTCTACAGTCTGGCTTGAAACTTCCCTTCCAGAATGTGGTTCCTATTTCCTGCCAATATTCTCCTTATCATCCAATATTTACCCTGCCTTAATTTATACGGACAACCCACAAACCCTCAAACATCTGAGGTGCTCTCATGTCTCTTGAGCCTTGACTGCACTGCTCAATACAAAATACCATTCCATTCTTACACCACCCTGTGAGGCCAAAAGAAAGAATTAGAATTTGCCGGAGATAATCCAACTAATAAGTAGCCAATCTGGGATGTAACTGTAAGTCTGCTAAATCCAGTTGAAGCTCCAAGAGACTAAAGACAGTGTCTATCCTCTTCACTGCCACATGCCACCTCTCACCCAACACAGTGTCTGGAATATCTTGGGGGTTCAATAACTATTGCTGAGCCCAGGTCCATGGGCTTAACCACTACTCTAGCCTGCTCTGTGAGGCCAGGGGCCAAGTTTTGCTCACTATTTCTGAATCCCAAGTCCCCTGACATGTGTCTGCTGTAAAGGACATGTTCAGTTAATGCTGAAAAACTCTGTGCAACGGGCATCTCTGGATGGATCTAATAACTTAAGATTTCCAAGTCACAAAAATTCAGAGCTGTGAGAATCCCTGGAGTTTTTCCAGACCAACACACTCATTTTTCTTTTATTGTTTTGTTTCAGAGAATAAAAACGCTCATTTTTAATGTAGGGGAGACTTCAATTTGTCAATTCAACAAACATTTATGAAACTCATTTTATATGTCAAGTACTATTATAACCATTGAGAATTTAGAGATGCTTAAGACAGAGAAAGTCCTAGCTCTTAAGGAACTTATGACCTAGTAGAGATGTGATAAGAAAGAAAAGAGGGGAAGAGAAAGAGGCCAGGCACGGTGGCTCATACCTGTAATCCCAGCACCTTGTGAGACTAAAGAGGGAAGATTGCTTGAGCCCAGGAGTTCAAGACCAGCCTGGGCAACATAGCAAAACCCTGTCTCTACAAAAATTTTTGAAAAAAATTAGCCAGCCATGGTGGCACGCACCTGTAGTCTCAGCTACTCAGGAGGCTGAGGTGGGAGGATCCCTTGAGCCCAGGAGGTCAAGGCTGCAGTGACTCATGATCACACCACTGCACTCCAGCCTGGGTGACAGAGCAAGATTCTGTCTCAAAAAAAAAAAAAAAAAAGAAGAAGAAGAAGAAAGGAAAGAAGGCAGGGAGAGGAAAGAAGAAATAGATAAGGAAGAGTGGTAAGGGGAAAACATGAGATAATGATAAGACCTAAGCAGCACATTTTAAGAGTGATATAATAAGGCCGGGCATGGTGGCTCACGCCTGTAATCCCAGCACTTTGGGAGGCCGAGGTGGGCGGATCATCTGAGATTGGCAGTTCAAGACCACCCTGACCAATATGGAGAAACCCCATCTCTACTAAAAATACAAAATTAGCCAGGCATAATGGCACATGCCTTAATCCCAGCTACTCAGGAGACTGAGGCAGGATAATCACTTGAACCCAGGAGGCGGAGGTTGCGGTGAGCCAAGATGGCGCCATTGCACTCCAGCCTGGGCAACAAGAACAAAACTCCGTCTCAAAAAAAAAAAAAAGAGTGATATAATAGAGAAGCTCCTAGGTGGTCACTCTAGATTAAGTGGTCAGGGAAGACCTCTCTAAGGAGGTGACATTTAAGCCACAATCTGACAAGACGGAGCCAGTGTTTTGAAGATCTGCTGAGGAACAGTGCAATCCCAGGAGAGAGACTGCAAGGGCCCCAGGATGGGAAATGGCCTTGGAGTGATGGATAAAGAAAATATAGCAATAGATCTCATGACTCTTCCAAGAACACACTATTGGACCAGGACCAGGAAGTATCTTTAGAATGATGGGTTCTCACGTCAACATGTGCATCCTTGGTGCAATTAGTCTCCAGATATCTGTTGAACATGTTGAAGTCTAACTGAGGTTCATCAGCACCAATGGGCTGGCCTTGCTCCAGATCTGTACTCAGCTTTATGATCATCATAATGCCCTCACAGACCCATGGGGCTGCTTCAACACAGGGTTCTTAAGTGACCATTGCTCAGAGTGCCAAAGCTAAAGGCAAACAATCTGCACAGAAACCAGATCACCAACTTCCTGGTCACAGTCTTTGCTCCTATAAGCAAATCACCAACACGTGTGATAGAAATTATGTAGGAAGGGCCAAAGGAGAATGAACTGTGGGCTTCATTCAAAGGAGAATGAACTGTGGAACTGACACAGCCAGTTCCAAATCTGAGCTCAGCTCCTTGCACACTGTGTGACCTTGGGCAAGTTACATAGCTTCTCTGAGCTTTAAAGAGGAGTGGTAACATCTCCCTGATATGGTGGTCAGGAGGACTGGGTGAGACAATGTGTCAAATGCTTAACATTGATCTTTGCAAGTCCTCTGTAAGTGTTAGTTTCAACTCTTTCCCACATGATCCCTTTCAAGCATTCCTTTCAGTTGTAGCAGCCCAAACTGGGCCCCTTTTCCTCTCCAGATTTCTCCACCAGGTCATCTTTAAGCCAAATTACAGTCCTGAAATTGTGTTGCCTCTAATGTCTATTTCCCAGGAGACCTCCTGTGAGCTGCCCCTGGTGCCAGAATGGCCCTGCTATCCATAGCAGTCCCCCGTCCCCTGCTGGTGAGTCCCCTTCTCAATGGGCCTGTACTCCACTCTCGCAGCTCCCGAAATCAGAAGGCTGATCACCTCACTTGGCCTCTATTGTTGCCCAGTTAGCCAATGTGGGGAAAGGTGAAAGGATGGTTTAACACCCTCCACTCAGTGAGGTCACGCTGGAAACTGATACATGGCACTCCATCAACAGCAGAAAGGAGATGAAATACAGGGATACCCTTTCTCCAAATACTCCTTCCCCATGCAAATGTGTAACAGAGATTTTTGGCACCAGATCCCACTGGCTGGGACTGAAACAGCCATCAGGCTTTTTGTGATCCTGAAAAAGCTAATGAGAAGATGTGTCTCTGTGTAATTCAAACAGTATCCATTTCATGGCCAATCGTTTTTTAAATGGGCAACAAATCTCCCTGGCATGTTCCTTTCTCTGACAAACAAAGGCTCCGTCTGGTCTCTTTGTGGGCTGTGTCCAATCAACAAGGGCAAGAGGCCCTTGATGCCTGTTCAAAGCCCTGTTAGAGGGCAGACCCACTGGGCGGCCTTGCTCTCTCCTGAAAAGTTTCTCTCATTGGAAGCCAAGTCAACATTTAGAATTTTCAACTCGGACTGACGAAGCAGGCCACTGATTTCAACTGACTTCTAAATGGCAAGTTGAAAACTTTTCAGACTACGTTTACTCCTGTTTCAGGCAGTAGCATTAAGGGATGGAGTAAGACAAAACCACATAGCATCACCAGATAGGGTAGCACCACAATGTAAGAGGCCCCTGGGGTGCATTCCTGGCTCCGCAGGTCCTGGGGGAGCAGGGTAAGTGCCTCTGCACCCTGAGAGTGGGGAGGGCCCATAGCAATATAATACTTTTGCACCAAGTATTGCTGCAAAAATGAGGTGACATGTGAACGTGGTCTGCCCTGTGAAGCTGGACTCTGCTGTCCTGGCTTCCAAGGGTCATGAATAAAATAAACAACCACACTGCTTAAATTCCAAAAACTCCTCAAACCATCCCTCTCTATCTCAGCAGAGTTTGCGCATTCATATCCTGGAGCAAAATTCCTCATGAGAACACATCACCATAGCAACCCCTCACCTTTTGACCTCAAAAGGGAAATTAATAGGAGAATAGAGTTTACTCTGAAGTAGTTTGACATCCAATAATTCATGTGTGTGTGAAGCAGTGACCTTCACTGAGCACCTACTACACGCAGAGAGTTTCACTGAGCACCTACGGCTACATCATTTGGGGTGGTGAATATACATGTTGAAAAGGGAGGGCCTATACCTGTGCTCAGGTAATTGCAGACCTGTGAAAGGCATCTGGTAGGTGCCTGGTATATATGACCTCAAGGAATCCGTACAGCAAAACCATGAGCCAGGTGTTCCCTTCATCCTCATTCTATAGCCAAGGTAACAGAGAAACTTGTTGAGAGAAGAACCAGAATTTGCTCAAGCACCTACAGCTAGAAGGGATGAGCAAGAATTCATACATAAGTGGATCCAGAGCCCTCCTGCACCAGAGGCCACAAAGAGTGGATCCACTGAGCCCACAGGTGTGTGGTGACCAGCCCATATAATGCTTTTAAAATAATGTGTTAGCAGTAAGAAATTAAGGAATATCACACAAAAATCTATCATAATTTTTTAGGTTATTTTTAATAGAAAGATATGGCCACACTTGGGCTTGCACTCCCCCATGGCTGCCTCCATCCTGTTATTATTTCCTTCTCCCCCTTTACACTCTGCTGCCCCGGTCCCTTCCTCCCTCCTGCACTCTTACATGAATTGCCCACTTGGTCCCACCGGCATTGGTGTTTGCACTACCTAGAGCTCCATAAGAACACATCTTTTCTTCATAAAATAAACAACCACACTGCTCAAATTCCAAAGACTCCCAAGACAATTTGGATGGGAATGCTCCAGGAGGATTAGTTTTCTTCAGTTTAAAAGCAGTTCCCAGTCCCAGGTACTTCATTGTGTAGCAAACAACATGATAACTTCTTTTTTAGCTTAACAGGCTGTGTCATTATTCTTCCTTTGAATTTTTGCATCTGAGTAATTAATTTAGCAATCCTCTGTCCTGGAGAATTTTCCCCCTCCTAGTAGGCTGGACCCTGCTTTTTTCTTTCAGTCTTAAGTGTGCCGTCTAAATGCTGTTGGATTCCAGAGGTGACTCCCAGAGCAAGAAAGGGACCTCTTCCTCCCAGTGCTTTTGCTGGGCTGGGTCTTTAGCACCATGTATCCAAAAGCTGGCAAGTGAGGAAGGCTTCTACATGGTTTCTCTCTCCATAGAGTTTTCTGTTAATCACTTGGTCCCAATCCCATTCCCCAGGCACTAACCTCTGAAATGATATGAATGAACAGAAACTATGGATGAAAGGTTGGTCACTAGGATTCTGGGAACAGTTTTTAGATGGTTTAAAACTTGCATATGGGGCCAGGCACAGTGGCTCACACCTGCAATCCCAGCACTTCGGGAGGCCGAGGCAGGCAGATCACCTGAGGTCAGGAGATCAAGACCAGTCTGGTTAACATGGTGAAACCCTGTCTTTACTAAAAATACCAAAAAATTGGCTGGGTGTGGTGGCGCTTGCCTGCAATGCCACTTACTTGGGAGGCTGAGGCCGGAGAATCACTTGAACCTGTGAGGCAGAGGTTGCAGTGAGCAGAGACTGTGCCATTGCACTCCAGCCTGGGCAGCAAGAGGGAGATTCCGTCCCAAAAAAAAAAAGAAAACTTGCCACAAAACTTTATGGGCATTTTTGTGATGTGGGGTCCCAAATGCCCACTCCCCAGTAAAAAGACAGATATGCCAGCTGATCCTGCCTCTCCCCATCCTGGTGATTCCATCCCAGTGACTGTCCAGAGACTCTGAAATGTGAAGGAGGAGCCCCAGGGCAGAGGGGACACTGGCAATGATTAGACTGGGGTTCCTGCTGCCTAGCCCTTTGGCCTCCCCTTAGTCCTTTCACATTTCCAAGCTGGGGTTTTCCAGCCTCTCGCAGCCTCTGGGAGCTTTGGATACCCTTCCTGTGACAGTTGAGTCACGTTCTGTTGCTAACGTCCAAAGAACTCCTTGGCAATATAGGCTCATACTCTGTAGAGAACTTCAAAAGGGTCTCTGGTTAGAAACCAGTTTTGGGACATGGAACATGTCAATTGAAACGCAGCCAACACCCGGGCAAGTTATCACACTGAACCTTAATACTGTGAAGGCTCTGAGTGATTGGGGTGAGCCGATTCTCCTCAACACCACAGCCCACAGAAAGCTGCTCCCTGGAGATGAAAAATACTATGTATATCACTGGAATGGGTGTCATGAAATTTACACAGAACACTCCACGAAGTGCAGCTGGAAAGGGGGCAGTGGCTGTGCCACAGAAGGGAAGGAGTCTTGGGGGCACCATGACAAGGGAGGGACCATGGAGAAAGGGCAGGTTGGGGGTGTGAGAAGACCCCTGAGCAAACCTCATCCACTTCACAGGGATGAGGTGAATGACCTGGTCCGCAGAGGATGGGATCTCCTAAAGAGATGGCAAATTGCCAACTTCTCACGTGGCTTCTCCAGGCTCCACAGGGGAAATATGGCTGCCCATGGCTCCCAGCTCCAGTAACAGGAAGAGACTGACATGCTGTTATTCCTAAATCCAAATTCTCAGTCTAAATGATCACGTATTCCTGACTGGTCCAGCAGGAATCAGATGCTCCCCTTGACCAAATCAGCTATGGCCCAGGGAGGGGAGGCTGGTCTCAGGAAGCAAACACAGCTACCAAGAGCCCACCCATAGGTCTTTCTTCTTCTTCCTTTCTTTGATGGAGATACAATATTCCTAGAGAATGGGTAATTTGGAGGCGGGAAAATACTTCAAAGAACATCAACATCAGAAGGAGTTACATGAGGCAAGAAAATACAGACTTCTTAAAATGGGATCACTTCTACTTTAAATATTCTAGGCCATAGAATAAATACCTTAGAGTTGACAGTGTCAAGTATATGTTGTCTCACAAGTCTCCAAGTAAAGCTAATTAGGATCATTTAAAAACCTAACGTTTTCTGGGATTTTAGTACACCCATCACCTGAGTAGCATACACTGTACCCAATATGTAGTTTTTTATCCTTCACCCCCACCAACCAGCCCCACCCCCCAGCCTCCCACTTCTGAGTCTCCGAAGTCCAATATATCACTCTTTATGCTTTTGCATACCCATAGCTTAGCTCCCACTTATGAGTTAGAACATGCAGTATTTGGTTTTCTGTTCCTAAGTTATTTCACTTAGAATAATGGCCTCCAGCTCCAACAACGTTGCTGCAAAAGGCACAATTTTATTCTTTTTTTATGGCTGAGTAGTATTCTATGGTGTATATATACCACATTTTCTTTACCTACTCATTGGTCAATGGGCACTTAGGTTGGTTCCATATCTTTGCAATTATGAACTGTCCACTTTTAATTCTAGTTCTCTTTCTCTTTCTACCACATCTGCAATTACTTCCTCCACTGAAGTCTTGAGTCCCTCAAAGTCATTTATTTTTACTTTAATTTTTTTGCCAATCCATGTCTATATTTTATAGGAAGTCTGGCATCTTTTCTTTACCTTGGTGAACATAAGGAGGCAAATAAGTCTTTTTTCCCATAAGTTATTGAGGGACTGGTGGTGTATGGTAACATGAGTAAGTTCTTTAGTGGGGATCTGTGAGATTTTGGTGCACCCTTCACCCAAGCAGTGTACACTGCACCATATTTGTAGTCTTTTATCCCTCACCCCCTTCCCACTCTTCCCAAGTCCCCAAAGTCCATTGTATCATTCTTATGCCTTTGTGTCCTCATAGCTTAGATCCCACATATCAGTGAGAACATACGATGTTTGGTTTTCCATTCCTGAGTACTTCACTTAGAATAACAGTCTCCAATCTCATCCAGGTCACTGCAAATGCTGTTAATTCACTCCTTTTTATGGCTGCATAGTATTCCATAATATATATATTATATATATTATATTATATAAATATATAACATATTTAAAACATAAATATATATAAATATAATATATGAAATATTATATATATAATATAATATATGAAATATTATATATATAATATAATATATGAAATATTATATATAATATAATATATATTATATGTTGTATATATATATGGGACATAGAACATGTCAGTTGAAACACAGCCAACACCTGGGCTATATATATATATTTATATATATATTTATATATAAATATATTATATATATTATATATATTATATATATAATATAATATATTATATATATTATATATATAATATATATAATATATATAATATATTATATTATATATATAATATATATAATATATTATATTATATATATAATATATATAATATATTATATTATATATATAATATATATAATATATTATATTATATATATAATATATATAATATATTATATTATATATATAATATATATAATATATTATATTATATAATATAATATATATAATATATTATATTATATAATATATATAATATATTATATTATATATATAATATATATAATATATTATATTATATATAATATATATAATATAATATATTATATATATAATATATATAATATAATATATTATATATATTATATATATAATATAATATATTATATATATTATATTATATAATATAATATATTATATATATTATATATAATATAATATATTATATATATAATATATATATAACATGAAAAAAAGTTCAACATCACTAATGACCAGGGAAATGCAAATCAAAACCACAATGTGATACCACCTCACCCCTGCAAGAATGGCCATAATCAAAAAATCAAGAAAACAGTAGATGTTGGTGTGGATGCAGTGAACAGGGAACACTTCTACACTGCTGGTGGGAATGTAAACTAGTACAGTCACTATGGAAAACAGTGTACAGATTCCTAAAAGAGCTAAAAATGTAACTACCATTTGATCCAGCAATCCCACTACTGAGTATCTACCCAGAGGAAAAGAAGTCATTATTCGAAAAAGATACTCGCACACACATGTTTACAGTGGCACAATTCATAATAGCAAAATCTTGGAACCAATCCAAATGCCCATCAATCAATGAATGGATAAAGAAACTGTGAGAGATATATATATAACATATATTTTATATATATATCTCTCTCTAATATATTATATATCTCTAATACATATTATATAATATATATATCTCTAATATATAATATATATAATATTCCTAGAGTATATATATCTCTAATATATAATATACACAATATTCCTAGAGAATGGATAATTTGGAGGTGGGAAAATACTTCAAAGAATATCAACATCAGAAGGATTTACATGAGGCAAGAAAATACAGACTTCTTAAAATGGGATCACTTCTACTTTAAATATTCCAGGCCATATATATATATGGGATATGGGACATGGAACATGTCAGCTGAAATGCAGCAATAAACCTAACGCTTTACACAAACTATACTCAGGGCATCCCATGTTGCCCAGGAGCCTCTAAACTCTCTCTCCAGGTAAGGCTGACTACCTTGCCTGCCAACATGACCCCACACTTGGGTTTCTTTGGGCTCCAACGGAAGTAATTGCTTAGGCTATAAAATCATCATTGCTTTCATCTACACATTTTTTATGATTTATATTTTGAGTCATGCTTCCCCTGGTTTTTGTCTTACTTGTAACAAAATTGTGAGCTCCTATTTTATATAAATATTTTTACTTCACTCAGAGCAGCCAGTACCATACTTTTGCTGACAAAATGTTATTAACAACTTCATAATAAATGCATGCTTGATAACATCCTGGCTGCACCGAAAATGTTGTCCTCTCCAAACTGTTTTTGTATTAAAAAATCCAGGATTTGCCTGTATCTAAGATGTGAGCAAGATGGAAGATTTTTAAAACGTATCTTTTTCATCAAGTATTCAATGCCACAGCTATCCAATTTCCATTACGTAAGAATAAGATCCAATAGCTGTCATATTCTGGGTAAGATCTAAGAGTTGTCACTCCCTATTCTCATCTATGGTGATATATTATACATAGAATTATCTCAGTGTGAATTCAGATCCCCAGCAAAATATTTGGGCTAGCTTTAAAGCTTTACTTTCAAGCTGGTAAGAAAGTTGTTTTTCTTTCTTTCTTTTCCTCCCTCCCTAGGGGTAAAAGATGCCCCTTATCAATGTACCATTCCCATTTGTTCTAGTCTCTAATGCTTTCTTTTTTTTTTTTTTTTTCCTCTTGAGATGGAGTCTTGGCTCTGTTGCCCAGGCTGAGTACAATGGTGGGATCTCGGCTCACTGCAACCTCCACCTCCAGGATTCAAGCAATTCTCCTGACTCATTCTCCCGACTAGCTGGGGCTACAGGCATGCACCACCACGCCGGGCTAATTTTTTGTATTTTTAGTAGAGACAGGGTTTCACCATGTTGGCCAAGCTGGTCTCGAACTCCTGACCTCAGGTGATCCTCCTGCCTTGGCCTCCCGAAGTGCTGGGATTACAGGTGTGAGCCACTGCACCTGGCCTTATAATGCTTTCTGAAATAAGACTATGAAAGAATGTGTGCCTAAATCAGGGATGATTTTTCCCTTTCCCTGCCTCGGTAGTCATTTAGCAACCTCTAAAAATATTTTTGCTTGTCACAACTGTGTGCAGAGGTGGGGGTGATGCTACTGGTATTCAGTGGGTTGAGGCCGGAGTGGTGCTGAACATTCTACAATGTACAAGACAGCTTCCTCCCCTACAACAAAGAATTATGTGGCCCAAATGTCTATAGTTATAAAGTTGACAAACCCTAGCTTAGATACACAAGATGTGCTGGGAGAAGCTATTGTTTAAAAACTTCTCTGGGGCTACAGTGATTTCTGTATGGGAGACAAGAAGGAAATAAGTGAACCTGGCAGTTATTGGAGGCATAAGAAAAGGGGACAGGAAACTGAGACATGTCCCTAAAGAATCTCCTGAGAGCCTACTTACTCCACATCAGCGTTGGAAGGGTCTTTAAGAAATTACATAAACCAATTTCCTTGTGACGCTATTTGGGAATGGAGAAGCAGAAAGGGAAGGCTGACTTTTCCAAGGTTCTTTAGCAAGTCAGCTGCAGAGCTGAAACTAGAACTCTGGCCTCATACCCCTAGCCCAGTGTTCTGCCTACTGTATCATGCTGATCCTAATGAAAACGGAAAAGGAAACATTGCTCCAAAAACTACCATTGGCCTTTAAATTAATTAAGAGAGATGGGAAGTGAGAAGCCAGTAAATTTATTCAACAACAAATATGTATTTAGCACCTACTATATACCAAGCACTGGTTTTGGTGCTGGAAATATAGCAGTAAATGGAAAAGAAAAATCCCCTGCTGCCACAGGACTCTTTCTAGTGATATATGCAAGAGAGGTGGCATGGCTGCCAGGGAAAGGCAGCAAAGATAAACAGAAGTCTAAGATACATCTGGTACCCTCCAGGGCTCAAAGACCTCAGTGGGCAAATTCCCTAAGTACCTTTATACAAGATATTTTAGGATGATGTGACATTTGACTTCAGGCTCTAAAAATTCCATAGGTTACTAACTAGTTCATTACTAGGCAATGAAAGAAGAGTAATAATAACATCAGCCAACACTTCCTGGATACAAATGTATGTGCAGGATGCTATCTTACCATCTCACTAAATCCTCATAATAATCTTTTGAAGTAGACATCATTATCCAAGTTTATAGATGCAAAAACTTGGGTTTGATGACATAAAATAATTAGTCCAAGTTAGCGGAACTCACTCTCAGGTCTGTCAGCCTTCAAGGCCTATTCTCTTAGTGACCAGGCTAGATCGCACAAAGATTTTCTAAGCTTTTGGAGCTAAGATCAATCACTCAGTATGGCAGCTACTCCAGGACAACATGTGACTCTCAATTTTCCTGTTCCTCTACCAAGGCACAGCTACAGTTTATCTATAAGATCTCATATCATACAAACACCTATCTTAATTATATATATTGCTCATATTTCTTTCTGTTTAAAGTAGCTTCTCAAAAAATTTAAATTGTTAGCAGACCACATATTTCACACACTGGAGTAAGGGCCACCTTGTTTGAAATGTAAATGCTTATATGCTGTTAAACTCTGAAAGCAGAGAGGTTATATGAAGAGTTCATTTGCACTTTTGAGCACTACCAGGCAAGACTGATTGCTTGCTGCCCCATAAATTCTCACCACTAGATTAAATTTTGTTAATGGGACCAAGAACATTCAAAATAACCCATTTTTCTATGTGAATACTTGATCTAAGTCATTACTTCTCTACCAGATTAAGTTTGTCTTTTTTTTCTTATCCCTACCAAGAATCTCATCAAGCTCAGCCACAGCAGGATAGGGCACCGGTCAGTGGGGAGGCTCCCATTCCAGGCTGCAGCTCTTGGATGACACTTCTAGACACACCATGGGACAGAAGGAAACCCAGTGTCTTGAAGGGAAGGACCCAGTCCTGGAAAGATCCAACACCTGCTGAATATAGAGCCCTTGGATCCTGAATCACCAGCAGTGACAGCCAGGTAGCTCACTATGGGCCTTAGGTGAGGCTCTAAGATGTGCTGGCTTCAGGAGAGACCCAGTACATTCCCAGCTGTGGTGGCTACAGTGAGAGACTCAGGGAGGCTTTCTTTTGTACCTTAGGTACCAACTTGGCCACAGTGAGATAGAGTACCAAGCAAGCTCTTGGAATCCCTGCTTCCAGGTCGTGGCTCTTGGACAGCATTTCTGGATCTGCCCTGGGCCAAAGGAGAGCCCATTGCCCTGAAGGATGAGTCCCAGGCCTGGCAGCCTTCACCACAAACTGACTAAAGAGCCCTTGGGCCTTAAGGGAACATCAACGGTAGCCTGGCAGTACTCCCTGTGAGCCTGTGATGGTGGTGGCAATGGGGTGAGGCTGTTCTACCTTTGGAAAGGGGAGGGAAGAGTGAGAAGGACTGTACCTTGTGGTCTGACTTCCAACTCAGATGCAGTAAAATAGAACACTAGGTAAATGTCTAAGGTTTTTGACTGTAGTCCCTGGCTCCCAGATGGCACCTCTGGACCCGCCCAGGGCCTGGGGGAACTCGCCACCCTGAAGGGAAGGACACAGACCTGGCTGGCTTTGCTATCTGCTGATTGTGGAGCCCCAGGACTTTGAGCAAACATAAGCCATAGCCAGGAAGTGGTTACAGTAGGCCTTGGGCAAGAACCAGTACTGTGCTGGCTTCACATCTGACCCAGTGTGGTCCTAGGGGTGGTGGCCACAAGGATGTTTGTGTCACTCCACCCCCACCTCCACATGGCTCAGAACAGAAAGAAAGACTTTGTTTGTTTGGGAGAAAGCAAGGAAAGAGACCAAGAGTCTCTGCCTGCTAATCCAGAGAATTCTGGGTCTTGTCCAAGACCATCAAGGTGGTACTTCTATCAGTCTACAAGAACCAGAGCATGACTGAGCTTAAGGTGTCCCCCTAAAGGATATACAGTTTATCACAACACCCAAGTCTTTGCAAATATCTGAAAAGCCTTCCCAAGAAGGATGGGCACAAACAAGCCCAGACTGCAAAGACTGCAGTAAATACCTAATTCTTCAATGCCCAGACACAGATGGACATCTACAATTATCATGATGATCCAGGAAAACATGACCTTACCAAATGAACTAAATAAGGCACCAGGGACCAATCCTGGAGAAACAGAAATATGTGACCTTTCAGACAGAGAATTCAAAATGTTAAGGAAACTCAAAGAAATTCAGGATAACACAGAGAAGGAATTCAGAATTCTATCTGATAAATTTAACAAAGAGATTGAAATAATTTAAAAGAATCAAGCAGGAATTCTGACTTGAAAAACGCAATTGGCATACTAAAGAATGCATCAGAGTCTTTTAATAGCAGAATTGATCAAACAGAAGAATTAGTGAGCTTGAAGACAGGCTATTTGAAAACACACAGTGAGAACACAAAAGAAAAAAATTAAAAACAATAAAGCACACATAAAAGATCTAAAAAAAAATAGCCTCGAAAGGGCACATCTAAGAGTTATTGGCCTCAAAGAGGAAGTAGAGAAAGAGATAGGGGTAGAAAGTTCATTCAAAGTGATAATAACAGAGAACTTCCCAAACCTACAGAAAAATATCAATATCTAAGTACAAGAAGGTTATATAACACCAAGCAGATTAAATCCAAAGAAGACTACCTCAGGACATCTAATAATAAAACTCCCAAAGGCCAAGGATAAAGAGATGATCCTAAAAGCAGCAAGAGAAAAGAAACAAATAACATACAATGGAGTTCCAATGTGTCTGGCAGGAAACTTTTCAGTGGAAACCTTATAGGCCAGGAGAGAATGGCATGACATATTTAAAGAGCTGAAGGAAAAAAACTTTTACCCTAGAAAAGTGTATCTGGTGAAAATATCCTTCAAATACAAAAATGAAATAAAGACATTACCAGACAGACAAAAGCTGAGGGATTTCACCGACACCAGACCTTTCCTACAAGAAATGCTAAAGGGAGTACTTCAACCAGAAAAAAAAAAAAAGACATTAATGAGCAATAAGACACCATCTGAAGGTACAAAATTCACTGTCAATAGTAAATATACAGTAAAACACAGAATATTATAGTGCTGAAACTGTGGTATGTAAACTACTTATCTTAAATAGAAAGACTAAAAGGTTAATGAATCAGAAATAATAACTACAACAACTTTTCAAGACACAGACAATATAATAAGATATAAATAAAAACAAAAAAAGCTGGAGGACAAAGTTATAGTGTAGAGTCTTAGTTTTGTTTTTGTTTATTTGTTTGCTTATGCAAGCAGTAAGTTGTTATCAGCTTAAAATGATGGGTTATAAGATAGTACTTGCAAGCCTCATTGCAACCTCAAATAAAAAAATATGATGAATACACAAAAAACAAAAGGCAAGAAATTATATCACCAGAGAAAATCACCTTCACTTAAAGGAAGACAGAAAGGAAGGAAAGAAGGGAAAGAAGGCTGGCCACAAAACAACCAGGAAGCAAACAGCAAAATGGCAAGAGGAAGTCTTTATTTATCAATAATAACATTGAAAGTAAGTGGACTAAACTCTCCAATAAAAAGTCATAGAGTGGCTGAACGGATTTTAAAAAACACTGAAAGATCTGTTGCCTATAGGAAACACACTTCACCTATAAAGACACACATAGACTGAAAATAAAGGGATGGAAAGAGATATTTCATGCCATGGAAGCCATAAAAGAGCAGGAGTAGCAATTCTTACATTAGGTGAAATAGATTTTTAAGATAAAAACTATAAGAATAGACCAAGAAGGTCATTATATAATGTTAAAAGGGTCAATTCAATAAGAGGATATAACAATTATAAATCTATTTGCACCCAAAACTGGAGCACCCAGATATATAAAGTAAATATTTGATCTAAAGAAAGAGACAGACCCAATACAATAATAGCTGGGGACTTCAACACCCCAGTTTCAGCACTGGACAGATCTTCCAGACAGAAAATTAACAAAAAAAACATAGGACTTAATCTGCACTATAGACCAAATGAATCTAGTAGATATTTACAGAACATTTCATCCAATGGCTGCAGAATACACATTATTTTTTTCAGCACCTAGATCATTCTCAAGGATGGACCTTTTTTGTTAGGTCACAAAACAAAACCTGAAACATTCAGAAAAATTGGAATAGTATCAAGCATCTTCTCTGACCACAATGGAATAAAACTTGAAATTAATAACAAGAATTTTGGAAACTATACAAACACATGGAAATTAAACAATACGCTCCTGAATGACCAGTGGATCAGTGAAGAAATTAAGAAGAAAACTGAAAAATTTCTTGATGCAAATAAGGGAAATGCAACATACCTATACCTATGAGTATAGCCATGGGATACAGCAAAAGCAGTACTAAGAGGGAATTTTACAGCTTTAATCACCTACATCAAAAAAGAAGAAAAATGTCAAATAATCTAACAATGCATCTTAAAGAATTACAAAAGCAAGAGCAAACCAAACCCAAACTTACTAGAAGAAAAGAAATAGTAAAGATCAGAGCATAAATAAATGAAATTGAAACAAAGAAAACAAAAGATCAATGACACAAAATATTGGTTTTTCTGAAAAGATAAACAAAATTGACAAACCTTTAGCCAGACTGACAAAGAAAAAAGAGAGAAGACATACATTGGGGAAAAGATAGTCTCTTCAATACATGGCACTGAGAAAACTGGATATCCATATGCAGAAGAATGAAACTAGACACCTATCTCTCACCATATCAAATCAAAATTGATTAAAGGCTTAAATATAATACCACAAACTATGAAACTACTAGGAGAAAACATTGGTGGAAAGTCTCCAGGACATTGGACTGAGCAAAACTTTCTTGAGTAAGCACAGGCAACCAAAGCAAAAATGGACAAATGGGATCACACGAAGTTAAAAAGCTTCTGAACAGCAAAGAAAACTATCAACAAAGTGAAGAGACAACCCACAGAATGGGAGAAAATATTTGCAAACTACCCATGTGATAAAGGGATTAATAACCAAAATATATGAGGAGGTCAAACAACTCTAGAGGAAAAAAATCTAATAATCTGATTGAAAAATAGGCAAAAGATCTGAATAAACATTTCTCAAAAGAAGACTATACAAATGGCAAGCAGGTATATAAAAAGGTGCTCAACATCACTGATCATCAGCGAAATGCAAATCAAAACTACAATGAGATACCACCTCACTCTAGTTAAGATGGCTTTTTTCCATAAGACAGGCAATAAATGCTGGCGAGGATGTGAAGAAAAGGAAACCCTAGTATACTGTTGGTAGGAATGTGAATTAGTGCAATCACTATGGATAACAGTTTGGAGGTTCCTCAAGAAACTAAAAATAGAGCTACACTATTATCCAGCAATTCTACTTCTAGGTATATAAAGGAGGAAATCAGTTAACTGAAGAGATATGTGCACTCTCATGTTTATTGCAGCATTATTCACAATAGCCAGGATCTGAAAGCGACCTAAGTGTCTATCGACAGATGAATGAACAAAGAAAACATGGTACATATACACAATGGAGTACTATTCAGCCATAAAAAGGAATGAGATCTTGTCATTTGCAACAACAAGGATGGTCATTACGTTAAGGGAAGTGGCTGGGCACAGAAAGACATACTGCATGTTCTTGTTTGTGGGAGCTAAACATTAAAACAATTGAATGTATGGATATAGAGAATAGGAGGATGGTTACCAAAGACTGGAAAGTGTTGTGAGGGGTTGGGGGGAAGTGGGGATGGTAAATAGGCACAAAAAAAAGTTAGAAAGAATGAATAAGACCTAATATTTGCTACAGCAAAAAGGTGACTATTGTCAAAAAAATTAATTGTACATTTAAAATAACTAAAAGAGCATAATTGGATTGTAACACTAAGGATAAGTGCTTAAGATGATAGATACCCCATTTGTCCCCATGTGATTATTACACATTGCGTGCCTGTATCAAAATATCTCATGTACCCCACAAATATATATACCTACTACACATCCACAAATTAAAAATTAATTTTAAGAAATTTCACTAAATGCCTATCTGCCCAGGCACACACCCACTGGATCTAGATGCCCACATCAAGGGCAGGAGAGTCAGAGCAACCTAGGAGTTAAGACTACAAGCTAATTAACTGTGCCAAATCAATGAATACTTTACCGATAAACCTCATCCCACCAACATTTAGAGAACATCAACTATGTATCAGAAAATACAGGTGGTTTCACATGGATTATCTCATTTAGTCCTCATCAGAAGTCTGGGAAGTAAGATGTGTTGTTCTCATTTTACCAATATGAAAAGCTGAGGTTCAGAGTTTTGACCACTGCTCCAGAGCATGTGGCTAGGACACAGCCAGGCCAAGATTCAAAGCTACTATTCTGAATCCAAAATCTCTTGTCTTTCTCCTTTCACCCACATCTTCATTGTAGCATTCATTTCTGGCAGAAAGCCACAAATAAAATACAGGCCTCACTTAAGTATCTCAAAATTTTACAGGGAAAAGAGATATACCCATGCAACTACAGAAGTTAACATTCACAGGGTAATGTTGTCCTTCAGTACCCATGAGGAATTGGTTCCAGGACCCTTGCAGATACCAAAATCTACAGATGCTGAAGTCCCTGATATAATAAAATGATGTAGTGTTTGCATATAACCTCCATAATCCACCTGTTTGCTTTAAATCATCTCTAAATTATTTATGATACAATGTAAATGCCATGTAAATAGTTGTTATATTGTTTTTATTTGTATTTTAACCATTGTACTTTTATTTTTGTTTTCTCTTTTAATATTTTTGATTCATGGTTGGTTGAATTTGGGAATGCAGAACCCTTGGACACACAGGCCTGGCTGTACCTATCGTGTTCCAGGCACTGGACCAAGCACTCCACAAGCATTATCTAAAAGCAACCAAATGAAGCAAGTGCTGCCATGGACTGAATTCTGTCCCTCCCAAAATGTGTATGTTGAAGTCGCTGGCCCCTAATGTGATGATATTTGGAGATGGGGACTTTGGGCTATCAGGGTTAGATGAGGTCATGAAGTAGAGCTCCCATGATCACATCAGTGCTCTTATAAGAATAGGAGAGACACCAATGAGCTTGTTATTTCTCTCTCTCTCTCTCTCTCTCTCTCTCTCTCTCTCTCTCTCTCTCTCTCTGTGGACACTAACAGAAGGCCATGTGTAAACACTGTAAGAGGGCAAGTTGCCTGCAAGCCAGGAAGAGGCGCTCACCAGGAGCTAATTATGCTGCCTCCCTGATCTCAAGACTTTCAGCCTCCAGAACTATGAGAAAATAAATTTCTGTTATTTAAGCCACTCAATATATGGTATTTTGTTGTGGCAGTGCAAGATGACTAATGCAGGTGCTACCACTATTATCATTTTAAAGATAAGGAAACTAAAGCTCAAAGAGGCTGTGAGACTCACCTGAGTGCACAGAATCATAGGCTGTGACTTGGGGCCTCCTGTGGGTTACTGCAAAGCCCTTATCCTTAATCACTGTGCTCTGAGACTATGTCCACAGTTAACCAGGTGAGAGACTGTTCCCATAGCAGGGATATAAATACACATGTTCTAGGGGTTCCCAGTGGGGAGACTGTCCTATGGAGTGAACAGGAAGAGCCTCCAATGGAACTCAAACATAAGCAAGCCTTTGGAGACAGCAAGCATCCTCGATGCACCCGAGACTACATGCTCATCACCGGACTGTGTCCTGACAATCTGCTCTTCTCCCATCACGCCCACCTCTGAACTCATGCTCTTGTCTTGACAGCCTCCTATGACCCATATTCAATTCTACACACATGGAAAGGCACATGGTCCTCTCTGCCATTCTTGCATATCTTTCTCCCTGATGGTGAGCTCCCTGGGGACTGAAAGGGGATCTTGCTCATATCTATGCCCCCACTGACTTCCATGGGCCTGATACAGAGCTGGCACTTGATCAACTTTTGCTGAGTTTAACTGAGAATCGACCTTCTTGAAGCCACCATATGAAAGGGCCAGCCATGCTACCAATGTGGAGGATCAGGACCCAGCTGGTATTGTGGGCTCTGTAAATGTCTGCTGGATCAAGGAAATTCCACCCACCAGTTTTAAGCAACTAAAAACCATTTATATGTAGATATCTTCAATTTATTCTCAGACCCAAGTAGTTGTTGGAAAAAAAAATTACAAATGACCAAAAGTAAAAATAATAATAATAAAGACAAGAGAGGAAAACCTCACGCTGGCACACAGTAGGCATTCAATGACTGTTTTTTGACCTGCAGAACTCGTTTCCTATGAACAGATCCCACAACTAACAATTCCTACAAAGAGAAACTGATGCTAGTGTGAATTGCCATTCATATCTGAGAGGGCAACATCAGCATCCTCGTACCTTTCTAATAAACATATGTTATATGTGTGCCTACAATATAAAGGTTACTGTGACTTAAAATTCCATTGAGAGTACCAGAGCAGCTGCTCCTGTCCTGTTCATCTTACATATGAAACCACCATGAACAATTTGCCTCTGTGGCCAGTGAATGGCCTGAGCACCTGGCCTTTGAATGCAGGTTGTCATACTTCACTTGCGTGAAATAGCTTTCTCAAGAAAGTCAACAATTATTTCATTTAAACCCCTTCCACCAAACAATGCAGCCCTGGCCCTCAACACCCAACTCACATTTCCAAATCTTCCAGACAGACAAATAACAAAATAAGATTCTACCAAGTTTTAAAAAGATGGTCAGAATGGTTCTCAAGCTTAACCCACAGAAAGTGCCTGATCCTGCAAGCTGGTTTATATGAAAACGCCAGTACTTTCCTGTGCCCCTCCATTCATTTTGATACCTCAGTGATGGCAGGATAATGAGGATTTGGAAAACAAGAATCACTTGGGTCTATCTCTCCATTAACAGAAAACAAGAATCACTCGGGTCTATCTCTCCATTAATAGACAGGGCTTGATATGGTGAGCGAAAGAGTCACAATATTTCCAATCTATCTCAGTTGCCATGTAGAAAAACCAATTATCCAGAGGCCCCTCTCCCCTGCAGGAAGATGAGCTCTCTGTGCATCAATATTTCATGCACTGTCATCTGTGCATTATTTAATAAAGCAATTGAAGGGATGAGTCTATTTTATTTTTCCACCTTCCCACCAGAGACACTAGGCCTACAGTGCACACAGTGCTAGAAGTTGGTGGGCAATCCTAGAGATATATTTGCTGATTTTTTTTAGGCCAAGGGGCTGTTTCTAGTCTTAACTACACACTCCCAATGTCTAATACACTCCTTACCCCAGGGACACCCAATCTGTGTCTGTGCTAATGGAGGTGAGCTCACTTCAGAATCCAGTAAGTGGGATGCAACTGATCACCAGGCATTTACTGAGTGCCATACTTGGGGGTACAAAGCTTATAACCCAGGGTCCCTGCCTCCTGGAACCTAAAGGCTGTCTGCAAAGACAAGATGAAAATTCATGGACAGGCAAAAGACAGACTACAAACCACCTAAGCACATGGTTGACCAGGACACAAGTGATGCACAGGGCCTGGCATGTCAAGGGCACAGAAGATATCCGTCTTTTTTATCCCCTACCCAATATCTAACTCCCTTTCTTCTTGCCCCCAATCTCCCATTGTGTATGGTGTTAGTGGGAATGGAGCTTCCATGATGCTTGCCTCTCATCTCATAAGTGAAGGTACCAGATATTTCTTTTACCTGAGTCCTGGTATTGCTGTGGGCAGGTACATGGTCTGAACTCAACACGAGACCTCTTTCTTGGACCTCCAAGTCTTCAAGGAGTGACTCAAAGAAAATCTCAAGATCAAATTCACTACAGCCAAGAAGGTAGCCCTTAGAGTTGACCTTTTCCAATGTATGGCCTTCAGCATGGCCCTCAGATTCTGCTCATTGTCCTAGCCCCCTGGTAGTTCTGTGAACCTGTCATCGTAATAAATCAACTTTTTCTTAACCAGAGTTGGCTTCTGTTTCTTGCCACCAAGATGCTGACTGATCAAGCACTCAAGAATTGTTTGTTGAAATAGAGATTGAAGCTGTGATCCAATTGCTATTCCATTTCATCACCAGCAGCCTGAACATGTGCTTAGGGTACCAAAAATATTTTTCTAAGACTGTGATATTTCAAAAACAAAAACTAAACACCACCAAGCTGTGGACTAGAATGATGATAAACATCAGATACAATACAAATCGGTATTTCTTGAATTTATTTTGTAGTTCAGTATTGTTTTTAGTTTGAATGGCATATGAGGTCAGAACTTAAGGATCCTAAAAATTTCAGCCTAGCTCTGCTCAGTGTACAAATATCTTTGCATTTATCAAATCTCCTTAACCAGGGTAATGACTCCTTCAGGGAAAAGTCTGAGCAACACTTATCCTCCTAAATGTCTAGCTACTATATACCTGGCACCATCCATGCCTTAAACAGTTACTAAAATCTGTGTATCCTTGTTATCATTTAATCCTTGCAACAATGCCATGAAGTATGTGTAATTACCATTTTATAATAAAAGGGATAGAGGTCCAGAAAGGAAAACTAGCACTAACTTATACAACTGATGAAAGGCAGGGCTGAGATCTTAACCTGCTTTAAGAAATTCAAAAGCATCTGTGTCTAACCTAACCAAGTAATGTCACATCATGCTTACTCTCACACACATTATTGTGGTACTTCTCACATTTAAATCAAGTGAGCAAGCCCAGGGGACAAGAGGAAGTTTAAGACATATCTAAGACAACTCCCTGTTTCTGCCTAAGCTTTCCTTCTGGAAAGAGGGACTCTTTCTGCAACTTCAGTGCAAGCACTTTTGTTGCTCATGCCAGCAGGTAACAATTGCACATTTAGCTGAAATCATTCCTTTCCAAGCTTAAACATACTTCTCTCCCCTCCACGGGGAAGAGACAAGCTGACCTAACTCAGTGGTAAAATTGGCTTTCATATGCTTCAAGACAATTACTAGATCTCCCTGCAGGCTTCTTTCCCTGAGGCTACAATTCCTAATTATTTTTCATACATGCCCTAATTTCCAACTCCACAACCAAATCTGTTGCCCTCCTTTATACCATGTCCGAGCTGTCCTTTGCAGTCAGCGGTCCTGACACATGAGCAGTGCACCCCAGTGCCTGGGCTTGTCCATCCTCTCATTCTGGACTCAGGTGTCTGCATCCATGGGGCAGAGATAAAAAGGATCATCCCAGAATGTGCAGGACAGTCCCCATTCCAAAAGGGAGCATTTGTCTTGATCAGATATTTTGTTCCAAAGCCAGTTCACTGGCAGGCCCAAGAACCCACAGGTTGGTATTGATCAGGGAAGAAACACTATTATGGTTTGGTGTCAGGGAAGTCCTGGCCCTTCACCAGACCCAGTGTTCTCTAATGAATGACTGAGACAGAAAAGAGGGGTCCAGAACCCATGGGAAAGAGTGATGGCATAAAGGCACCATATGCCCCATGGAGCACCCCTCACTCTAGGAATAAAACCTTGCTAGAGGCCAAGGCCACCACCACCTTCTTGATGTTCTGTGTAGCATTACAGGCCCAAACCCGTGTACCCGACCACCACACATCTTTGCAGAACCACTCTCACTCATTCTGTAAAAATCTACAGTTCAGTCCTGCCCTCAAGGAGTTCACACAACTATAAAAAGAAAGGTGCCAAATGTCACAAGAGAGAAAAATGACAAATTACTATGGAAATGAGTTATGAAGAGGGAGAAATTACTACCTGCACCAGGCATGAAGCCTTGTGGAAAAGAGGGTGTTAGGAGTGGGCCTTGGAAAATGGGTAGCACAAGACATGTAGAAACTGTGGGTAGTAAAACCATGTGATCAAAGGACCAGAGGCCACCATTGAAGCACTGGTGGGTTGGATAGGTAGGAGGCCAGTGAGGCTTTTGAGTAAAATTGTGATATGATTAGAGCTGATTCAACCCCTTGATAAGTACAAAAATTGTAGTCTATAATTAGCATGTAAGCTGCTTAGGGGCAGAGCATACAGTTGTGCCAGGGAATGGTACAGTAGGAGACTAATACATGTTGGTTATGATTTGATCTGCCAGTTCCTGGAATTGCTGGATTGTTCTATTAAGTGTTATTGTCAGTCAATATAGCTTACTAGTTAAAAGCTCAGGCTTTGGGTTCTAATCCCAGCTTCACCATTTACTAGCTTTTTAACCTTGGATAAGTTACTTGGCTTTACTTCACCTCAGTTTATCTTTGAAGTAGAAAAATAATTATAGCTATCTCGCTTCTCACTAGGTTGTCAAATAACAAAGCAACCAATCCATGTAAAGTGTTTTGCAGAGCACCTGGCATATAGAATGTACTCAGAAAAGCTCCTAAACCATCCCATCCAGCCCCACCAATCTCCACCACCATCCATTTAGACCTGTGCATGTGGGTACACCTCAGCACATGCAAATACATGTTTATGGCAAGCAATGGGCAGCGACTTCTTGGGGAAAATGCAAAATTTGTTCAAATTTCACAATAAAAATTTATCTGCAATAATAGTAAAGGCAGGAGGCTTGCACTGCCCACATGTATTTTTGGCTATACTTATGCTAACTCTAATGCTACAGAAAGAAACTTCTAGACCTGGATATCAAACCCAGAGGAATGCCAACAATATAAACTTTTACTTTATCTTCCTAATGACTGAATTAATCTAAGGCAACAACCATTAAAACTACCAACCCTCTTGCTTACAAAAGCTCCTAAGATGAAAAGCACTGAGCAAATCCCACAATGATGTTTTATTTGTCTTTAAGTAAGAAAGACCGTGTTCCTTAATCACACAAATGGCCGGTATGTCCTCAACCCCCTTCAGCATTTGCCATCAAGGTCATCTTGAACAGGCTCACAGGTAGGCATTCTCTTGGCAGTAAACACAATAGCAAGGGGGTGGTGCCATGAGTTGGCAGATCCCCTAGAAGCAGGGAAGACTCTTGGATGTCCTGGAGGATATTTAGACCCTGCTAAAATAGACTTGAGATGTTCTAATGGAGAGACTCAGGATCCTGACAGGCTTCTAATGCTTACAAAAATCTCCCCCACCACAATGTGTGTGTGTGTGTGTGTGTGTGTGTGTGTGTGTGTAGGTACATGTGTATATACACACGTATGTATATTTACCTTACTAGAAAGGTACATTTTATTCATCGGTAATTAAAAATGACTCTAAGAACCCATCATACCTGTTAAGTCCTCAGAAAGATGAACCCTTCATCAGAAAAGGCAACAACTCAAATTGATGTTCTCATCAATACAAATCAACTGTAGGGGCCAGACAGGCTGAAGGCTGGCATGGATAGAAAAGAAAAATGATGCTAATAAACTGCATATGGAGCTAATAAGCAGTATCTAGTTGATTAAATGCAGCAACAACTGATGCCAAAAGAATCCTAAAGCCCTGGTTTCTCTTCTTATAATATTCTCCTAATTGGCATTTGTGGTGGTGGAGGTCTGGTCAGGGCAGGCAGAAGGGCAGTGACTAGGTCTGAGTACATAAGAGTACAACTGTAATCCACTAATCCATTTGCTTTCTTTTTCTGAAAGTTCAGATCATGTCCTCCTCTGCCAGAAAAATTTCAGTAGCACCCAAAAACTGGGACTGTGCCTTACAGACAGGAGTAAATCCCTAGACACGAAAGGAATTAATTAACAGAAAATGGGATACAGTATGCTCAGGGAAAAGAGATGAATGAATGGCCTCACAGAGCAGCATCTCCCCCTCAATAATGAATGCTGGGTGTACTTTTTTCTTAGTAGCTGCAGAAATTCCTCCCAGAGAAATTCTACCATGTGAAGTTAAAGACAACATTTGCTTTCTTTGAAATCAGGGCAATTTCAGCCAGTGGGCAAATAGGTGTCCTGCAGTACAGGTCTGCTGGGGGCCATCCCCAGGTTATCAAAGGCATCTTCAAAGGAGTCTGGGGTTGGAGGAGACCAGAGGCCCCTTCACTTAGAAAACAGCCCTTGGCAACAGCTGGGTTAAAGAGCTCAGGGAGTCCAGCTTGGGGACAGAGAAAGTGAGGGCAAGGGAAAACCAGAGAGGAAAGCACAAAAAAGAAGAGGTGGGAATCATGCAGGCATGGCAAAGAGAAGATCAGATCAGAATACATGCTTCAGGAAAAGGGGCTTCAGGAGGTTGGGGGGTGCTTGGAAAGGAGGAAAAAGAAAATGGAATTTTCTAAGACAACAAAGTTTAAAACTCCCTTTAACATTAACGCACATTAAAAAAAGTATTCCTCCACAAAAATGCTGTTGGACTCAAAGATAAGAAGAAGGGGAGCCCCGAGCATTCACTTTGAAGAGTCTTTTTAAGAAGAAATGTCTTTGGTGTGATCCAGTCGAGAGAAATGAGGAGTGGGAGGGAAAGGAGATCTCTAGGGGAGAGGGGGTGGGGAAAGAGGGAATCAACCAAAAAGCTTTCCAAGTAGGGACTGAGAAATAAAGCTGGGGAAGTCCATGCCCTCCTGTCCTAAATACAGGCAGTATAGCTAGGAAAAGGTGAGGACAAGGGAAATGGAAGGACCTCAAGGACCACATGTTGAGAGGAAAATGTGCCTGACACCGGCTTCCTTCAGGAAATCTCCTCCAAAGCCCTGGCAGGCGAGCAGAGAAAAGATGAATCTCTGAGGCAATTTCACCCCTAGCCCATCTCACCGTCCAGATCAATGCAAGTGACACTTCCTCCAAGAAGCCTCCCAGATCATCCTGTTGCTTCACCAAGACACTGCCCTAAAATTGGCCAATACATTTGTTTGGTTATTTCACATTGATTCCCCTGCTAGAATGTGAGTTCCATGAGTGAGGGAAATTTGTCTGTTTAGCTCTCAATCCCCTGTGCTTGGCACATGGTAAACACACACTTTGTGGAACAAGGGATAGAATTTCCCAACAATTCCAGTTCTCAGTTACATGAGTAGCACTGTTGGGGCAGCACCTTCTTAGCGGGCAAAAAGAGAAAGCCTCACATTTGTAATGTCTGGTAGGCACCGGGTATGCGATTACGATCCATTCTTACAACTTCCCATGAGGAAGCATCTTTATCCACACCTTGCTTTTAAGGAGACCGAGGCTCAGAGAGGCCAAGTGACTTGACATTTCACATGACTGAATACCAGAGCAAGAAGTGAACTCAAATGCTGAAGTTTCTTTCTCTATAGAGTCTGCGGAGGAAGAAGGGAAAACAAATGACAGAGTCTAGTACCAGCCCAACCAACTCCCCTTCCTCTGGGGCCACCCTCACACCAGTCCTGCACCCTCAAGTGAGAAGGGGGCAGAAATAAGAAATGAAGATTTGTTCAGACTAAGACTGCCAGTGACCTGCATCTTGGCTGGCCCCACCAGAGACACTTTGTTTATATGGCCCATTAGAAGGCACATCCACAAGAGAAGTGATCTTTTCTACCGTGTAAACCACTATATACCCTGGGATAGGCTTAAGATAGTAGTACAGCATAACCTTAATAAATGGCTAAGAATCCCTCCACATCCCCAAGGACTAGCACAGTGCCTGGCCCAGAAGAGCAGGTACTCGGAAAACAATGGTGTGTTGGGTAGGGAATGGTGACTTCCTCCGTTTCCAACCTGGCTAATACATGACTGACTACAGAGTATTTCTAAGGCCATTCAGGCTATTTAAACTCTGATGTTATTTTTCCTCTGATATCAAAAACAAGTTTTTATTACAAAAATAGGACTGCGCAAAAAGGCAGAATCCATCCCCAGTCTGCTAAGAACCACATCTATAGTGGTTTCATAAAAATAAAGGGACTGGTTTCTACCCATATCCAGTGAAAAACAACAAAATATCTGTCCCCTTCTCCCAATTTGAAAGGCACCAGCTCTGAATTCCTCTGAGAGCATTTGATTTCAGGTCTGATTTTGTCTCACAAAAGGCACAGCCATTTGCTCTCCCTTAATAGGACATAATGCTACCAATTAGTTAACTTACACATTTAAGCTGTCACACAGGGTGAATTACAGGCTCCCAGGGCTGGCAGACCTTCAGGGGTCATCCAATTTCCCCTCTGCTTTATCAGACCACCCTAGGCACTTGGAAACCACTCTTTTCTTAGGGGAGGGGGTCCCATCACCCACTTATGACACCTTTTTGTTTAACCACCTTTTTGACCAAAAATTCCCCCCGGTAGCAGCCTCAATACTGCCTAGCATGACGACAGATTGTTTGCCTTGCTCTATCTCCAGCAGAGATTGAGGGGAACTCATTCCTGAGGTTGGGTAGCCAAGAGTATGAGGTATAAGACCTGCTCCAAGCCCCACCTAATGACTTGCCAGTCATGAGACTTGGGGCAGTCCCCTGACTTCACTTAAAACAAAAATGGGGGGATTAATAAGACTGTCCCTACTACTACCTGGGGCTTTTCTGAGGATTAAACATAGATGAGGTCTTCTACCCCCTTGTGCCATGTGCTCCTTGAAGACCAGGCCCCAACCCCTCCTACCTTGCCACTGCACACATCACTGTGCCCTCACTGATGCCAGGCAACAGAGCGCCACAGGAGGTATCTCCTTTCATCCTCAGAATAACACTACATTGTGACTGCTAGCATCTCAACCTTATAGTGAAGAGACTCAGAAAGGTTAAGCCACTTGCCCAAGGTCACACAGCCATTGAGTAGCTGAATGGGAATCTACCTGGATCTGGCAGCGGCAAGCATCCGGTTCTCCACCCCTCTAGCACCTGCCTCGTAATCGTCTCTGTACCTACCTGCACGGCATGGCTGGCCAGGAGCACCAGGCACACAGCACATGCAAGCACTTGTTGAGCCAAGTGTTTTGTACAGCAAAAAGATGCACGTGTAAGATGCTAGTATTAATACTATGTTTTGTAAAATAATGTTTGTAACTCTACCCTCAGTGGGTTTAGATAAGGGGGTCATGACTGGGGTGGGGGTGGGTAGGTGACAAAGAAGAGATACTTGACTCTCTGAAGCATCAGACACATCACCTGAATTATCTTATTCCTCAGTGGCTCTGAGCTATACATTAGTATCCCATTTCACAGGAGGGAACACGAAATTCAAAGACATTTCCAGCTTCCTAAACTGAAACCAGTGAGTTCTAGTCCTCAAAGACCCTGCTACTAAGAGACTCAGGACTGACAATGACCTGTACCAGGGGGTCGTTTGATTCCTTGGGACAGTTCCGTTCACCACCCCAAGGACATCTCAGCTATGGCCAAGAACCCCCACTGTTTAGTTAAAAGAAAACCAGGTGAGCCAATTCTAGAATATTCAGGTCAGAGCTGTGAGGAGGCCTCATTTCCCCTCTTCAGTGTTTTCCTTCCCAGTCTCTGACAAACAGTCTCAAAATAGAAACCCCCAGGGTTTAGGCATTGGGATAGTGGAACAACACAAAAAGGCCACGAAGGAGCTGTTCATTCTCCTGGTCCTCACAATGAAAAATTGAAATGATGGGTGATAAGTGGATGGCTCGGCCAGCTTTGTCTTGGAATCGAATCCAATCTTACACACGTATCATGAGCTGCCTGTGAGGTTTTGGGCTGGGCACCAGGCAGAAAGATGGGGAATAAAGGTGACACCAAGATCATCAGTTCAAGGGCCTTCTAGTCTGGAGTTCCAATCTCACAGATGACTCTAACACCGGTCCTAAAACACCAAATGGGAAACAAGGATGCAGACTAACAGAAGTGAAAACGCTCGACGGAAGGAATAGTATCAAGTTGGGCACCGAAGAACATACAAGATTTCCAACAGGTAGCAATGAGAAGCGGCAGAATGAGCAAACAGAGGCAGGAGAGGAAGGTGGAGGGGTGGTGTACAAGAGTCTAGTCTGCAGATAGAACATGAAGCACTGGGCTATTAAGTTTGGACTTTATTCCATAATCAGTGAGAGCTACTGTCAGTTTCTGAGGCAGGTAGTGACACAAAGGTATCTGCTTTAGGGTCCTTCATTCTATCAGCAATGAGGACTAGGATGGACTAGAAGCACCAATCAACAGGGGGCTGTGGTTCTGCTCACAAAATGAGGCTCTCTCAAATTTCTGCCTCAGAAATGAAAACTCTAGGCTGAATTCAGGGAATGGGAGAAACAGTCACAGGGCTAGACTTGGAGGGGCCCCACGGCCAGTTTCCCAAGCCCAGAAGTCTGCAGCTTGCCATCAGCTCTGCCCCTCTCATTTGCTGCGTTTGAATTAAACATTAAACAGAGCTGGAAACAGGGTCCCCACGGGCGCTAGAAACTTTGGAGCATTAGCTGACAAACAGGCTTGCTGCTGTGTAAATTCCCAGGGCAAATGCAAAGTGTGAGCTAATCTTGCCACCATCACCAGTTCTCTGAGCTGAGGATAATGTATGATAATCTAAATCGGGCTGGGCAGATGCCTGCCTGGGAAATCTGATTAGGATTTGCTTGATGATTCCCTTTCATCCCCCAGGAGACTGCAGGGCATGGTAGACAGGACCTGGCCATGAAGTTGACATGCTCCCAATGGTCCAGGCCCCAAGGCACTCCTCTGCTGAACCTCCACTGGTAGCAAAAAGGGACATGAAGACAACAATCTGCAAATAGTTTTGCAGCAGTGGGCCTAAAGGAGCAGATCCCCAGGTTGATCAATGCACAGCTAAAGAGATCAGGGCCTCTTTCTTATAGAGACTGTGTAAAGTGTGTAGGCTCAATCGTGCCAATTTTGCCCTGCATCCTTCAATGGATACCATCAATTCTGGAATAAAGTTTAAATTGCTCAGTAGGACCCATCTCTCTGGCCTTCATCAGCTGTGATTTTCCTCACCTAAAACTTAATGTCCAGATAATAAATGAACTGCCAGTAGCTTCCCTCATCTACCTCACACACCACCGGGTCTTTGCTCCTGCAGTGCCCTCCACCTGAAACGCCCTTCCCCTGGCTGAATCTTACTCATTCTTCAAAACAAAACTCAGACATCTCCTTTTCTGGGAAGCTTCTCCTAAACAATGCCTCAGCTCTTGGTTATTCAACAAATATTTGCCAGTGTTTCCTATTGGTATACACCAAGTACCAACTATTATAATCCCTTCTTTACAATGAGGGAGACCAGAGAGCCTAACTGGCTGCAGTTCACATAGAGACAGCCTGGATTCACCCCACATTCCTGACTGGATTTCGGAGCCCTTGTCTGAGTGACCTCCCTCCTCACACTAAACCTCTGGGTCAGCAGTTCTGCTTCTGGGTTTGCCTGCCAGACTGTGAACTCCTTGAGGGCAGAGATGGTCTGACCCATCCCTCTGGCCAGCATGGGGTGCTGGCCTGCTGCAGGTGCTCAGTCAAGAGTCCCTGAGCTAAAGGTCTTCACTTGCTCAATAGAAGTGGCCACAGTACCATCAGGCTAAGCTCCTAAGCTGAAACTCTCCTCCCCTCTAGACCCACATGCCTGCAGCTCTGGCCACCTGCCTTTCAGTTCCAGGTCACCAATCTCCATGGAGGCCTGGTAAAGGAGCGTGGATGGGTTAGTGCAGAGCCACACCCACAATTTGAAAAACAACTCCTAGTGTGTTCATTAGGTACAAGGCACCTGCCCTGGTGTTCTCTATCTGAATGGCAATAACTGAAGCATGAGAACCTCATGTACATCCCCTATAGTTTCTACCGGGAAGGAACAGGTAACTCCACATGCAAACACAGGCCCTTTTTTTACATGTAAATATATCCTTCCAAGCATCCATCAATCTCATTAACCTTTATGGTATACTCACTATGTTGCAGACACTATGAATAAAAAGACTAAAAAGTACTCATCCCCAGTCACATTTGGCAAAGAAGAATGAGCAGGCACTAAGGTCCGCACATGGTATGAAGCAACATGCATGGGGTCACAGAAAGATGAATGGCTAATTCAACAAAGACGAAAGTCAGGAAAAAAGTCTACAAAAGGGCATGGAAGACATCCTGGCCTGCAAACCATGGTTCCCTGTTTAGAAAGTTATTGGCCTTAAAGAGGATGAAGAGAGATCAGGATAGAAAGTTTATTCAAGGAAATAACAGTGTAAGTGTCTGGGTCAGTGGTTCTCAAATCCAACTTCACAACAAAATATTGATTCCTATATCTCACCTTCTGAAATTAGAATCTTGGTGGTTGTGACCAAGATTCTGTACTTTTAAGCTCTCCAGAGGACTTTTGCAGCCTGTTTGGCACTGGTCTAGGGGTGGGACCTGGTAGCCACTGCTGTGGGTCATCAGCTACCTGGAGAACACTAGAGGCAGCCCAGGGAAGGCTGAGAGAGCCTCAGTCTCTCGAAAGGCTAGCTGTGAGTCCAGTTTCCAGCCCTCGCTGGCTGTGTAGACGTTGGCAAGTTGCTTAGCCTCTCAGGAACTCCTCATCAGCAGGCAGGAAGGCACAGAGGTAGAGAATCAGACTGCCTGGATTAAAATTCCAGCTCCATTCTTTCCCAGGAGGGTGACTTGCTTAAAGTCACCCATCCCCCTCTATGCTTTAGCTCCCTTTATTTGTAACACAGAACTGTGACTATTATCTATCGCATAGGAGACAATCCAGCCAACACACTTAGCACAGTGGCTGATGCCCGACATTATTGACTGCTTCTGTGCTATTATGATTGTCAGCAGCAATTGCTAAGGTGTGGCCTTAGGATTTAGTCCAGTCACCACAAGCAGGAGGATTCTCCAGGACAAGAACAAATTTTACCAATTTTTAAGTGTAGTTTTGCTTTCCTAAATGACCATGTAAAGTAGGCTTTTGCAGTGAGCATCTGAGCTTCAGCTTTCTCCCAAGGGCATACAGCTGTGTTTAAGAGGCTAGCCAAATAAGCACACAGTAGACATGATTCTGATAACCAGAGTCAGAGGAAGCCAATGAGGCACAAGCCTGGTGCAGGGGCATCTCAGGTCCTCTCATGGACAGATCCTAGCATCCAGCCACAGGAAGCCTTCTCTCCCCTGGCCCCACACATGTTACTCCTGACCCAGATTGTTGGGTCTGTCCTTGCCCCAGAATGTCCCATCAGCTCCTGGAATCTGCTGCCCAGCACGGGCAAAGCTTTTCCATTTGGGAGAAGGTAAAGACCACCCTCCCTAAGCTGCTGGGCAAGTAGCAGAGGTTCTGGCCAGAGCTCTGCAGAGTTTCAAGTAAAATAAATACCCATGTCCATGAGTCGATGAAATCACAAGGGGCATCTGGCCCTTCACAGCCCAGTGCAGAGAATATTGGGGCAGCCACATCACAACCCAGCTCAAGGAATGAGGATGGAAGGCACAGAGCACAAGACAACGGACTTCTTCATGAGGATCAGAAACAGGTGCATGCATCCCAGCCTCTCTCCAACTCCTCCATCACCCCCTCCTGTTCCCCACCCTCAATGCCCCGTCTCCCTCCTGACCCTTGCTCTCAATGCCTCTCTAGGAGGCCCTGGAATTGCAGCTCCCTCTGAGCCCTGCCCCTCAAATGTTCTCAAGCTTGGCTCCTTCTCATCCACATGTCCCCGCCTCAGAGATGCCACTCCTCACCACACTGTCCCTGTCATTCTCCATCACTGACACCTGCTGATTCCCTGTGCAGAACTTAACCACGCTTGAGACTATCTTGTCTGTCTTGTTGACCACTGTATCCAGCACCTAGCACAGCAAATGGGGCAGAGCGAATGCATGAAATGACAAACAAAAGGAGGAACAGGGTGAAGTCAGGGCAGAGAGAGGAAAAAATGGAAAGGGTCAGTTGGGAGAAGGGGAGGGAAGAAGAGTTGGAGAAGGTGAAACAGAAAAGAAACTGCCTCTTTTATATCCTGGGTGGCCAGAGATTTTTTTATTTCTTATTCTCTTTCCTTTGAAGGCCTATGAATGGATTACACAGGTTCCACTCCATTCATTTCAAATTTACTTGCTCCAAGACTGAGGCCAGAAGCCCCTGCCACCAGAAGATAGCCACCAGCTGCCCCTCACCACCTGACTGTCACCAGAGTTGAGCTGCAGGTCATGAGCTGAGGCAGGACCCTGGAACTCCTCTCACAGATGGCTTGGTTCTAGCACCAAAGGAGTCTCAGCAATTAGTTTAATTTGTTGCATTTCTCTTTTTAATTCAGGAAATAGAAACAGACAAATTAGCTACACTTGTATGACTTTAATACCTGACAGCTTTGTAGCCATCACTTTTCCATCTAGGGCCCTCTGAGGCTCCTAAGTCTTAATAAAATAAAGAAATAAATAAAATCTTCAGAAGGAATGCAGAGAACATGCATGGGATGGGCATGAGATTAGGTGATGGACTACCGTGGTGCCAGGGTGCCGAGAGGAGGCTGTCTCACCAAGGGGCAGAAAACAGATGTGAGCCAGGCTGGCATCTAAGGAGGCCCTTGCAGGACTGCAGAGAAATACTGCACAGGGAACATGCAAGCTGTGTCTCTGCTAGATAAGGCCTTTCAAAGTACATCTTGGTAATTGAAAACAAAATGAATGTGGTATTGCTACAAGACAGGCAGTAACAAAATACAGTGCTCCATCCTGATAAGCCATGAGAAACGAAGTCTTCTAAAGGGGCAGAAGCGGGAAAGGCAGCGTATGGAAACAAATTCCCTTTGAGACCAAATTTATCTGTGCCACAGAATAGAGATGGTTATTGGGAATCCAAAAAAATTCCTGTCCTCGCAAGCACAAAGCCTTCTGAAAATCCTGATCTGGAGGTGGGACAGCTGAATAGACTTGAGTCACCCCGTCTTTAACAACTCTCAGTCCCATATCCCCCTTCAGATATTTTCCTCTCTCATTGTCCTTTCACAGCCAACCTTCTTGAAGGAGTTGGTGGAGAAGTAGTACTGCTGATCATTGAGATAATGTACATGATCAGTACATGATCACAGAGATATGCTAAGTTGAGCAGAACACTTTTATGAGCCACCCTTCCCTTTGCATAGGCCTGTTTGGGGTATAGGGGGATTGCATCAATGGCTAGACAGTGACATAAGGGCTAGGACTGCTCCTGCTCAGCCATCTGTTTTGGATTTCATCCACTGTCACCAGCATTGTCTTGGAAGGACTCAATTCCACTCAAAGAAAACATCTTCAAAGCCCTGGACCAAACTGGACAAGATAACATCAGTAACTTTCCTCCAGCTTCACAAGGCAATGGGAAGGGGACAGAAGACATGGGGCTTAGGAGGACACAACAGTTATTGTGTCTTTATGAAATTTCATTTGCTGGGTTGGATTTATATAAGGGCTATCTGACCCAAGTGGAGCCAAGACTTCTAGTCTGTGAGCCAGGTGTTCTCTGCACTCCTTTCAATTATCTCAGGATTCCCAAGCGTCCAGCCTGGGAGGCACAAGGCAGTGAGCTAGGTGCTGGTCTCCATCCAGTGTACAGCTACTGTCTTCACTGCCTCGCTTCCTCCCCTTGGCTTCCCTCCCTGTCACTCCACTTCACAGAACTGTTCTCACCGGAGGACCAATGACCTCCAGGCCATTAACTCCAAAGGCCACATCAACATCTTCATCTGGCCTGGCTCTCAGAGCCCCTTGGCCCCTGATCATGTCTCCCTCCCTCCTGAACGTGTTACTCCCTGTAGTTTCTGTGATATTGTGACATTGCCCCATCCAGTCCACGTCCCACCTCTCTGGCAGCTCCTTGGTCTCTTTGTAAACTCTCATCCCTCTTGTTATTCCTTATGCTTTGCTGTTCCTTGGGGTTCTGCCCTAGGTTATCCCTCTGTCCCACTCCCTGAAAGGATAATGCAGCATGCCGCCCACTCCATGGCTACAAATACCAGCCTCATGCTGACTACTCCCAGACATTTCTCTAGGCCCAACCTCAACCCTGAGCTCCAGGCCCATCTGTCAGCAGCCTGCTTCTCCTCCTCCCCAGGGTGATTCACTGGAAACAGAGCAGCAAGCTGGGGCCAGTGTTTACCTCATGCTTTCTCTTTCTGTGTTCATCTTTTCTTTCTACATTCCTTATCTAGTTAACAAAGCCAGAAACTTAGTCATTTAGAGTGTCGTCCTTTCTCTCCCCACATCTCAATTCACCCTTCTACCCTCTAGTTACCACTCCAATCAGACCCCTTCTCCAGCAACCTATCATAATTTCTCATCTATAGCAAATACCTCCTTATTGAGGTGTTCCTGGGTTCAAGCTTAATCTCCCTCCCATTTGCCATTGTTATCTACCCCCAACGCAACTGTAACTCATACATGTATGGAGTACCCAGTGTGTACCAGGCACTGTGCTGGGCACTATGGACAAAACGGTACGCTCACTCTAGGCATGCTCCTGGTGGCTGTCACTGCTAAACAAGACAGGAACCATTAAAATTCAATATGTTAATAGGAGAAATCTGTGTATAGTTATGTGGGAGCCTAAAAAAGAGAATGATAAAGCTGTTCAGGTCACTTCCCCTCAGCAACTCTCAGTGATTTCCCTGCAGATGCCCTCAAAAAGCTACCAGTAGTGGTGTTCTGACACATGGAAGGGTTATGATCCATTATGAGATAGCCAAGTAATTAGTTAGCATAAATTAGTGGAAGTAACAATGGCTCAAGAACGGGAGTTTTTAGAAGGTTATCTTTCCACCCCTTGGAGCAAATATAAGGTTGTCTGGTAAGAACACATCTCTTGCTTAGCAGCAGTGTAGAGAAGAGGAGTTACAATCCTATTAGGTGAGCATCAGCCCAGGCAAGTCCACAGGACATCCTGAGTCAGGTGAATCATGGCAGAAGAAAGGGTGGGAGCTCTTATTATGCTATCCAAGATCCCATGTATGTGGCCCCATTCTTCCCTATCTTACACCTGCCCCCAACTTGCTGCTTGCTCCAGCCACACGTGGCCACCACTTTCTGCCAATACAGCATATCTTATCTTATGGTGCTTTGCTTATTGAACTTCTCAGATCTTGCATTTTTTACACATTGAAGGTTTGTGGCAACCTGAGTTGAGCAAGTCTATTGGTATCATTTTTCAAACAGCATGTGCTCACTTTGTGTCTCTGTGTCACATCTTGGTAATTCTTGAAATATTTTAAACTTTGTCATTATTATTATATGTGTTAGGGTGCTCTGTGATCAGTGATCTTTGATGTTACTATTATATTTGTCTTGGGGCACTATGAACCACATGTATATAAGATGGTGAACTTCATCAACAAATGTTTTATGTGTTCTGACTGGTCCGTTGACTGGCTCCTCCCCCATCTGTTTTCCTCTCCTCAGGCCTCCCTATTCTCTAAGATAAAACAATATTGAAATTAGGCCAATTAATAACACTACAATGGGCTGTAAGTGTTCAAGTGAAAGGAAAAGTCCAACATCTCTCACTTTAAATCAAAAGCTATAAATGATTAAACTTGGTGAAGAAAGCATGTCGAAAGCCGAGACAGGCTAAAAGCTAGGCATCTTGTGCCAAACATTTAGCCAAGTTGCGAATACAAAGGAAAAATGATTGAAGGAAATTAAAAGTGTTACTCCAGTGAACACACAAATTACAGAAAACCAAAACAGGCTTATTGCTGGTATAGAGAAAGTTTCAGTGCTCTAGATAGAAAATCAAACCAGTCAAAACCTTCCTTAAGCCAAAACCTAGTCCAGAGCAAGGCCCTAATTCTCTTCAATTCTTTGAAGGCTGAGAGAGATGAGGACATTTCAAAAGAAAAGTTTGAAGCTAGCAGACATTGGTTCATGAGGTTTAAAGAAAGAAACCATCTCCATAACACAAAAGTGCAAGGTGAAGCAACAAGTGGTGATGGAGAAGCTGCAAGTTATCCAGAAGATCTAGCTAAGAGAACTGATGAAAGTGGCTACACTCAACAGCAGATTTTCAATGCAGGCAAAACAACTTTCTATTGGAAGAAGAAGCCATGTTGGACTTTCATAGCTAGAAAGGAGAAGTCAATGCCTGGCTTCCAAGCTTCAAAGGACAGGCTGACCCTCTCATTAGGATCTAATGCAGCTGGTAACTTTATGTTGAAGCCAGTGCTCATTTACCATTCCAGAAATCACAGGGCCTTTAAGAATGACACTAAGTCTACTCTGCCTGTACTCTAAAAATGGAACAACGAAGCTCAGATGACAGCACATCTGTTTACAGCATGGTTTACTATGTATATTAAACTCACAGTTATGATACCTACCACTCAGAAAAAAAGATCCCTTTGAAATAATACTGCTCATTCACAATGCATCTGGTCATTCAAGAGCTCTGATGAAAATATATAGGAGATTAATGTTGTTTTCAGGTCTGCTAATACAACATCCTTTTTGTAGGCCACGGATCAAGAGGTAATTTGACTTTCAAGCCTTATTATTTAAGAAATATATTTCATAAGGCTATAGTTACCATAGATAGTGATTCTCCTGATGGATCTGGGCAAAGTAAATTGAAAACCTTCCAAAAATGATTCATAATTCTATATGCCATTAAATACATTAGTGATTTATGGGAGGAAGTAAAAATACCAACATTAACAGATATTTGGAAGAAGTTGACTCTAATGCTCATGGCTGACTTTGAGGGGTACAAGACTTCATTATAGGAAGTAACTACAGATGTGGAGGAAATAGCAAGAGAACTAGAATTAGAAGTGCAGCCTGAAGATGTGGCTGAATTACTATAATTTCTTAATAAAACTTGAACAGATGAGGAGTTGCTTCCTATGGATGAGAAAAGAAAGTGGTTTATTGAGATGGAATCTACTGCTGGTGAAGAGGCTGTGAGCATTGTTGAAATGATCACGAAGAATTTAGAATATTCCATAAACTTAGTTGATTAAACAATAGCAGAGTTCGAGAGGATTGACTAATTTTGAAAGAAGTTCTACTGTGGGTAAAATGCCATGAAACAGCACAGCATGCTACAGAGAATTCTTTTGTGAAAGAGTCAATCAATGTAGCAAACTTCATTGTTGTATTATTTTTTAAATCTGCCACAGCCACCTCAACATTTAGCAACCACCAATCTGATCAGTCAGCAGCCATCAACACTGAAGCAAGACCCTCCACCAGCAAAAAGACAATGACTCTCTGAAGGCTCAGATGATGGTTAGCATTTTTTAGCAATAAAATATTTTTAAAGTAAGGTATGTGCATTGATTTTTAAGATATAATCCTACTGCTTGGAATAGTGTAAATATAACTTTTATATGCACTGGGAAGTAAAAAATGTGTGTGACTCACTTTATTGCAATATTCACTTTAGTGGAATGGTTTGGAACCAAACCCACAGTATCTCTAAGGTATGCCTGTACTCTGTGCTCCCTAAACTTTGGAATCTTTGTCATACTGTTCTCCCTCTCCTGAAATCCTTTTCCCACCCTGTCTACCAGCCTTCAGGTCCTTCAGGTCACATGTCACATTTCAGGAAAGCTTGACAAACCACTTGCCTCCTCAGAGCTCCTTTTCATCTGCAGCCTTCCTTCCCATTCCTCCAAGAGACTGAGGTCAAGACTGAGCAGGGCTGGTGTCTAATCCAGACACTGGCAATGAATACAGGTCTATGTATATTTTCTGAGCAAACCAAGGAGAACTCGTTTTGAGGTCCACCTGTTTCAGAGCCTTAGGAAATAAGCCTGTCCCAGACAAGGAGAAGCAAGCCTTGAAAGACCTTCCTGTCAGTGTCTACCCTTTGTATCTGGGGATACAGAATGTTCCTGGCTGTCTTCTATTCTCTTCTCCATTAACTCTTCTGTCTTATTTTCCCAGCTAGAAGCTGCAGAGGGCCAGAAACAACAGGATATGGGAGAAAGAAGATTCTAACCCTTCTTGGCTGGGATCTTAAGCAAGTTACTTAACCTCTCTGAGTGTTTCCTCTTCTGAAAAATGAGAAACATAAAACATCCCCTCACATGGGTTTTATGAAGAATAAATAAGTTAACACACAGCTTTCAAAGCCCAGAGTAAGTCCTTAGTTAATATGTATTTAACTAATCTTCTCCATTCTCTTTTTTCATAATCTTTGCTAAGCAAACCACAGGATCTCATACCACTGGTTTCCAGAGAAGGCCTGCTGTATGATGGAAATTCTGTATCAGTAGACTCTAAGACACAAACCATACTCTAGGGTTTAGCTAAGAAGTCTAATGTACTTGGACTTTGAACATAAAAACTTTTGTTTGAAATAAAGTAGATTTCATCCAGTACCTCAAAACCTTCGCATGAATCATAAATTTCTTTTTCAAAACTGCAGTATGTGACCCGTAGTATCAATAGATCAATCATACTTTCCAAATTACAGACAATCTCAGTGGCCCATCAGGTAAAACAAGCTTGGAGCTACTTTTTCATTATAGAAAATGGCACATTCTATGTGCCATGTACACCACTGATGACCTTCACTGCCTTTGGCCACGGTCATTGGAGACATTAATGTGTGGGGAATAATTTGGGGGGAAACAATACCTAAAGTCTACGAGTCTTAAAACTAAGGTGCTCAACTCCAGAAAATTCCCAATGTCTGCATGCTACATTCCAACAAACTCACCATCTGTCCTTGCGGAAAAGATACAGGAAACAAATAATGAAAAAGTAAGCAGTATGAAAAACAAGCAGCCGGGCACAGTGGCACACACCTGTATTCCTAACACTTTGGGAGGCTGAGGTACGTGGATTGCCTGAGCTCAGGAGTTCAAGACCAGCCTAGTCAACACGGTGAAACCTCGTATCTACTAAAATACAAAAAAAAAATTAGTTGGGCGTGGCGGCGTGCACCTGTAGTCCCAGCTACTCAGGAGGCTGAGGCAGGAGAATTGCTTGAACCCGGGAGGTGGAGGTTGAGCCGAGATCACACCACTGCACTCCAGCCTGGGTGACAGAGCAAGACTCTGTCTCAAAAAAAAAAAAAAAATAGAAAAGGAAAACAAGCTCAGAGAGTCTCCTTCCCAGGGCTGTGTGCTGCATGGAGAGACGGAGGGAGGAATGAGTTGTGCAGGAGAGCCTCACACACATGAAAGCCTGGCAAATCAGCATAAACCCAGCTCCCAAGACCTGAAGTTCAACACGGCAGAGTCCAGTGTTATTTGTTAGTCACGCACCAAATCCCAGCCACTGCTAGGTGGGAATAAGGAAAGGCATGGAGTTAGCTTACATTAGAAGGATTTTTCCCACTCCTGAGACTGCCTCCCTGGCATCTGCCTGTGTGGGCTGTGCAGTCCCTAGCATGGGCAGGGGCAAACAAGGCCACACATCCTGCACAGCCTCCTAACCAGGGCACTGAAGGGTTGTAAACAAAGGAGAAACATGATGTGATTCATACTTTGCAAAGATGACACACTATCTATCAACAGCATGATGGACAAATAAATCATTCTGTACACAATAGACTATGGCCCAGCAGCTAAAGTGAATGAGCTAGAACTGCATGAACCAACAACACGGAAAAACCTCAAGACTATGTCAAGGAAAAAAACAGTGTGATACCATTTGTACGGGGTTTAATATGTGCAAAATAATAGTATGCAATGTTTACTTACAGATCATAGTAAAAACATACACATCGGCATGAAAAATACCAAATTCAGAATTGTAATTACTTCTAGGGAGGCAAGGAGAGAATGAGATCTGGGAAAGATATACTAGGGTCCTCACTGACAAATCTCTGATGTTTTGTTTTTGTAAGTAAAAGCTCTGAAGCTGATAGGGCTGTATTAATGCTGGTAGGTAGATACAAAGTTGCATTTTTAAACAGAGAAGAAAGTATCACCCTGATGTTTGTGTGGCAAAGACTCTGGAGGGGAAGGGGAAAGACTGGAAGAAGTATACCAATTAGGAGATTGCTGCAACTAGGAGGTTTAAGAGGGTCATGTTAAACTAGGAGATCCTAAGAGGTAGAGGAAGGGGTAGACCAATTAAGAGGTTGCTGCAATTAGGAGGTCCAGGCAAGAGACAGTGAGAAGTGAAGAGACCTGGGATATGCCTGGGAGGTGACCCAAAGCCTTGGGGATTGACTGGGACGTTAAGGGGAGGTAGAAAGTGATGGAAGGGGAGAAGGAATTTTGATGTCCAGTTTTCTAGCTATAGTAACTGGGTGATGGAGGCCCTGGAGCAGGCAGAAAGCAGTGGAGAAGAAACATACAGACATTCCAGGGATAGATCAGAACCAACCACCCCCAGCACCATTCTCTAGCAAATTAAGTGAGATACAGAAATCTCCACAGACTCACAATGGGCAGTCACCATAGAATATCACGAGAATTATAAGTCATGCTTGGTGTCCGCCTCTGATGAAATAACCTAATTAAAGAAGGGATGGAAAGGGTAGAGCTGAAGCCCCGAGTAAAGCAGCCAACCCTTGCTTCATTCTGCCCTCAAACCTTTGGGTACAACCAGCAGAGAAAAATGAGAGCTCTGAATGGTGTCCATGAATACTTGATAGCTCAATATAGCTTTGGGGGTGCAAATGACTAAGAAACGTGAACAGCGTCTGGCTGCCCCAGAGAAGTTACATTAGCGGTAATAACATGGAGGGCTATAGGTACAGGGTGCCGGTAATTTATTTCCCCTTTAAGGATATGTTAGAAAAGGCAGATTTAATAGTGTGGAAATTAGAATGGGTGAGAGATGACGTGGCAATCATGTAGATAACCTATCAGGCTACCCTAACCCCAAAATGGCTGGGGTCAGCTCTCCTCCCCTAGAGGCAGCTCTGAAGCCCTCTGAACAGCTTCTTCCCTTCGCCCTATGAAAAAATATTGCACACCTCACTCTGTTGGGCAGAATGGCGAAGCATTTAATTGCTTATTTAATTCCTGGGCTGCTAGCAGAAGGCAGGGAGAGCCTGGGCCAGCCACTCCAAACAGTATCACCCACAGGTGGAAAAAGAGATGGCTACAATAGCAACTTTTCTTCCTTCATGCTTTGCAGATTCAATAGCTCATCATGAGGGGACAGAGTAGCATGGTGGTCTTGATCACTTTTGTTAATGAGGTATTGACTGCGCTGGGGCCAGGGCATTAGTCAAAGAAGTGAAAGAGTGTTTCAGGGAAAGGGAACAGCTCGTACAAGGGCACAGGAGTGAGAGAACATGCAGCCTGTTAGCAGAACTGCAGCAATTCAGTTTCCTCAAAGCAGAGTGGCGGGTGGAAAGTGCCAAGAGCTGAGGGTGGGGGGCCAGGCAAAAGCACTGGTATTTGCTTTCTCAGGACTAGGCCCTGTGCCACCCTATGCTAGGCAGATAGAAGGATGACATGGAAAGCCCTGCCCTCTAGGAGCTGACAGAGCACAGCCAAGTCTTCCTCCCCTCCTCCAACATCCTCCTCTTTCCCGGGCACCAGACTCCTGCTTCCCATACCAGGCCCCACCTGATTTCCTTCTAGGAGGGCAGTGATCACCCCATGGCTCCACCCTCTACCCCAGAGCATTCAGTGAGCACTCTCCTCTCCAGGTCCACGAAGACTCAGTGAAAGCTCCCATCTGAGCCTCCCATAAGCACCAGCCCTGAGCCGGCAGCTACAAGCCCACTTCTGGTCAGAGCCTTCGGATAAAGGATGCCATCACCATGCACAGTACCACAAAGGACGCTGGTCCTGTCTGGTCAGGCTCCACAGGTTTAACCACAATGAAAACAACGTGCTGAGAGCAGCCACTCTCTCTCTTCAATGTGGTTCTGATTCCCTCCACATCCAACACGTGAGTGAGGGAGAAAGAACAACCAGGCCCCCAATCCCTAATTAAATTCACCACACGGCAAAGGGGTCATCCATCACTTCTTTTGTTTTCTTCTCACTCTAACAATGTAAAATGACTCTCTTAAACCAAACTAAATAAGCTCGTTTGGCCTGTCCTTTTAATGCCCCTTCATTGAAAGCATAGCCAACATATGTAGACGGGTTTCCATCTCCCTCTACTCGCTTCCACTTTGTTTCTCTTTCCAACTTTTAGGAGCTTCTGACTATTTAGTGGTTTGGCTTCCGGGGAAGCCTCTCTCACAGATACTCACCTGCCACTTTGCCTTGATGGGCAGTGGGCAGTTCACCAGAATCTCATAGACATTTACGAAGATAATTTTAGGGCTGTGGTTTTGCTTAACATTAATTGTTTTTTGAAGATATCTTAACAAAGCATGCAGGCAGCCATAAAATGAGTTCTGAGTTCCAGCCCTGACATCATTACTGCCTCACTAAGCAGAGGAAGATGTGGGAGCTGGAGCAGTGGATGAAGGATGGGGCTCAGGCATGACGGCCACCCTATTTGGCCACAGGCTACAGTAGGCCAGCCTTGAGCTTGGACTGCTGCCAATGCACATGGCATGATGTGAGGGTGGCCCACAGCTCCAGATTTGGAAACTTTATGTCAGTCACCACCCAGACTACCTACTCCAAGGCAGGTGACTCAGCCCAGGCAGGCTCCTGCAGCAGGAAATGCAAAGATAGGTATGAGTACATGACTGGTTGGCAGCACCAGGGGAACATCCCTCCAGGATGGCTGGAATAGGCTGGGCCAAGCCAGGGATGCAGATGCCAGCCCTCTGGGTAGTAGTAAATATGCAGAATTGTGTGCACCCCACAAGTCTCTTAGAGCTACTGTCACAAAGTATGGCCCCCAGAGTCACTAAGATACCTCACCCTGGGCATGTGGAAGACTGAAAGAGAAGAGAATGACTCTCTCAGGCCACCCAAGAGCACCAGTCAATCAAATTAGCATCTACCATGTGCCCAGGGCAATGCGAAATTCTGTGAAGGATCTCAAGAAATAGAAGACCCACTTTTGCTACCCATTACCTCATAGATCATTGCCTCAGGCCCTCTGACACCCCTCACCTATTCTGAGTCCATCTACGTGCCACCATCTCCAGCACCAGCTCCTTTCTAGTGCAACCTAAGACTAATGTACAGCAACAGTCTCCCAACTGCAGACTCCAAACCCCAGCTCTCCCTGCCCAACCCATTCCCCACATGGCAGCCAGAGAGCACTTTTCACAACATAAATCGGTCGCCTAGCCCTATGCATCTGCCTGAAAACCTTTCAGTGGGTTCCCATTGCTGCTAGGATGAGGACAGTACTCCACAAGGTGCATGGCCCTGGGCCATCTGGCTTCAGCTGGTCCCTCTGTGGCATCTCACCAGGCTTTCCCTACTCTCTGCAAGTGGTCTTCTTTGACCCCCTCCCATCCACTGCCTTCCATCACAGAGTATTTAAACATGTGATGCCACTGGCTGCAATGCTCTTCCTTCTCTGCTTTAACCTATTTAGCTCCTTCAAGTCTCAGCTCGAATGCCACTTCCTCAAGGAAGCATTCCCTGACTGCCTCCAACTATATCAGATCTTCCTTTTATAAACTTCTGGAGCACTGTGTGCCTCTACTTGACACATATCACTGTTTAAAATTTACATTTATTTATGTGATCATTTGGTTAATGTTTCCCACTGAACTATAAGCTCCTGGAGGGCAAGAATTGTGCTTGTCTTTATCATCATGTGACCAGTACTCTTCAGGGTGCCCCCTGCACAATATGAGCTTAGTAAATATTTGTTGAATCAGAAAATCCTGGCATCAAAGGGCTTGCAATAGCTGGTCTAGTTTCATGAGAGGATCCATATCTAGCTTCAATTAAATTGACATTCAGCAAAGAAAATAACCTAGTCACCCCGGAGCTGTTGAAGAAATCCAGGCAAAGAGGTTGACCAAAGTCCCCTATGTGCCAGGATACCCACCTGAGGACCATCACCTTAATCTTGACAACACGATGAGGATCTTACACTCTTTGGATGACTGTGGGAGGCTCACTGATTCTGCAAAGACTCCAGAATTCATTTAGACGTGAATCTCTGCATTCATACAACCAAAACCTGCTCTGGAACTCATATGTCCAGGAGCTTCAGGGCCCTCTCACATCAGAACAAATGACTGTCCTGAGTAAGCTGCTGGCACCTGCTTGTTTTGCACCATTAAAAAGATGTGGCTGAGGAAGATCGAGATACTCTGGGAGATGAGGGATGAGGGAGCAGAACTATGAATTCCAGCTCTGCAGTGCACTGGCTATGTGACCATGGACAAGTCACTGTGCCACTCTGGGCCAGTTTTCCCATGCACAACAAGGTCAGGTTAAGAATCACAATATCTACCTGCCAAGGCTGCATGAGGATTAAATAAGATAATGTGTGTGACATGCCTGCCACAGGAAATTCAAATTCTAGTTCCCATTAGAAGAGAAAAATCTTCATACTAAGAATAAAATTTGGTAACACATTGTATTCCTTTAAAAAATTTTTTAAGTTTCAAGTTTCTTTTTTTCTGATTCATCACAGTAATACATTTTCATTGAGACGTAATGTGGAATAGGAGATAAGAAGCCATTAAATGGGTTCAAATCTAGTTCCACTTCCTAACAGCTGTTTGACCATGGGCAAGTTACTTACCTACCAGAGTTCAGTCTCTACATTTACTAAATGGCTATGATAGTATTTCCCAATTTATATCCTAGTTGTGGAAATTAAACAAGACAATCTATATAAAGTACCTGATACAGTGCCTGACACACTGTGAGGACTAAGTAAATATTATTACAATCATCCTCCTCACTGCTACTGGTAAAACTTCTTAAAGTCAGAATTGTACAAAAATAAGCAAGGCAAATAATTTGTAATACCACCCCCCTATAGACATAATAGAGTGTTTTTTTCCTTATATTGACATCAGTATTTTTCTGTTATGAAATTGGGGTCATATGATATAAACTTTGTCATATTCTGACCTTTTCACTTTTTTATGTCATAATTGTTGTTTAAAAACAAATGTAAAAAAGTTTCATATATTCTATTCTATAAAAGTAACAAAATGAATCCATCATAACAGTTTACCAACAAATGTTTTATTAAATGTTGGTTTTATAAATAATGCTGCGATGAATGCATTTCTGCATATGTCCTTGTGCTAATTTCATTTCCTTAGAAGAGACTCTGAAAGGATAAATTACTGTTTAACAAAACACATGTATTTTTTAAAATTCTCAATATATGGCTAACTGCTTTCCAGAATTTATACCTCCATGCTTTCTAGCATAGTGCTTGCCATATTGACGGGCTGGATAAACAGCTATCAAAGGGAGAAAGGAAAGTAAGCACTATCTTTTCAAAAAATACTGGCTAATAACAGAAAGATTGTTTCATGTTGCATTTTTCACTTCTTTGAATGCTAATGAAGTTAAACTTTTTCATGCTAATTGTTATCTACAGTCTACGAAATTTTTTGCTCATCTCTTTGTCTATTTACTAGTAATATTTTAATACTTTTATTAATTTGTAAATGCTTTTTATATAGTATGGCTAGCATCTCCTTGACTTATTTGTGGCAACGTTTTTCTTAATTTGATTGGTGTGTTGTTTGATTTTTGACAGGTTTTAATTTTAGTGTATCCAAACTTGTTTTAAGATTATTGTCTTTATGGTTAGATGAAAACTCAACCATGTCTTCTATTACGTGGTCTAAATTTTTATACATAACTCTTCTGAATAAATACTAAACGACTGAACAAATGTATTTTGGTGGGTAGCATGGAATGCTACCTTAAAGCATTTGCAAAATCTACCTTAAAGTATCTGCAAAATCTCCCAGCACTATCAAGAAAACAATCCTTTATGTGATACTGCCATAACCGTTTGTCAAAGACCTACCAATGACTATCAGGATTTATTTCTGACTTGTGGATTCCAGTTCACTGTTCTGTCCATTAACTTTTTCACTGTTTACTGAGCTTTTAAGGAGGAAAAATTCATCTTCCTCAGAGTCTGAGTCAGTGGATCCTGTCACATTGTGACCCAGGAGAACACAGGGTGCTGCCACCTTATTGCGATGACAGCCACCCGTCTTAGAACCAGCCCACACGTTGATACGATGACCCCCGTGTTCAGAAGAACATGGCATCAGTCTGACACATGCCTCCAATATCATCAATACCACTCAGGCCAGCAATGACCCTCCTTCACCTCATGGATTCCCATCTCAGCTGCGGTTTTTGTTCTCTGAGTAGGTTCTCTTAGGTTCGGGCTGGTTAGAAAAGAGCCTCCTGGGTTGCATGAGTCACAACAGACCTAGTTTTTTGAGCACAAAGTTGACAAGGATGGTGCTCACCTCTCTGTGGCCGCTACTGAAACCTCATGAGCTCTGAGTCCTTGCTTTACCTGACCCATCAGCTGCATTAAACCCCAATGATCTCCTCCTCCTCCTTGAACATTTATTTTGCTTCTAGGACACCACATTCTCATGAGTTTCCTCCACCTTTCTAGCAATTTCCTCTCAGCCTCTTCTACTACTGTCTTCTCATTTTTCCAACTTCAGAATGTCAGAGAACCCAGTTTTTAGTCATTAGGCCCCTGCTTCTCTGCCTAGGTGATGCATCTCATGGTGCTAAATACCAACTACAAGCTGATGACTCCCAAAGCTTTTACATGCCCAACCTGGGTCCCTCCCCTGACATTCAGACCACTAGACTCAACCATCAACACAGAAGCCTCTAACGCATCCTGAAATGAACACCCATCCTTCCCTGAAAACCAGCACTTCCTGCTGCCAGCCCCTTCTAGACTCCAGCAGCAAACTCACCAAAACATAGCCAGAACTCAGCAGCATCTTCTCGCCTCTGGCATCACCACTCCGGCCCAAGCCCCTAGTGCCCTGAGCCTGCGCTAGAGCAGCAGCCTCTAAGTGGTCTCCCTGCTTCTTCCATTTAGTCTGTGATCCCATGATATCACTCAAAGTTAAGAGTCCTTCTGTATTAGTCATGGCCCCATGGCTTCTCTGTTTTCATTGTCAAATATTTTCCACCCCCTCCACCCTCCACCAGATGTCCCTGTGATTCCTCAGACAGGCCAGATGCACCCTTTTGGGCCTCCGAACCCGCTGCTTCCCTCTCCCCAATGTCCCTGCCTCCTCACTTCATTCTAGTCTTTGCTCATTGGCAGCTTCTCAGTGAGGCCTTTCCCTGGCCCCATCTGAAATATCAAACCTCCTAAAATGAATAAAAAATAAAATGTCACCTCCTCACTTTATACCCCCACTTCCCTGCCTTACTTTTTCTCCTTGACACTTACACTACCAGACTCTGTGTTTTACTGATTTAGCCTGATTGCTAGCTGTCTCCCTCACCAGCATCTATGCTCCAGAAAGGCAGGCATTCCTGTCGGTTTACTGTTGCTAGAACAGTGTTTGGCACATAATAGGTAGGTACTTGCTATTCATTCAGTGAATGGGAGTAAATGGATGAATTTACAAATTTGAATCCCTCTTTTTTTCAATTTTAATTTTTTTATTTTCATTTTTTATTTTAAGTTCTGTGATACATGTGCTGAATGTGCAGGTTACATAGGTATACATGTGCCATGGTGGTTTGCGGCACCTATTAACCCACCATCTAGGTTTTAAGCCCCTCATGCATTAGGTATTTGTCGGAATCCCTCTTCTATAAACAAGGAAACTGAGGCTTTGAGTAGTTTAAAAACCTCCTGAGGTTGGAATTGGAACCCAGAGCTGATTCTAGAATAAGGCTTCTATTAATGACACTGTGAGTATGAATTGAAAAGTTGGGCCAGTGACACTGTGAATAGAACCTGATGTACTTAGCAAGCCCCACTCTGTTTTACAACACAGCCGGGGACTTGTCCACTGGCATCTTTAGAATGTGGTTTTCTTGGGGAAAGAAAATAACAACAAAAAAAGAAACAATACAGACATCAAGGCAACTGTCCTGTTGAGTTGTCCCAGGAAGGGAAAGGCATCAGCAAGACAATGTCTCACACTGAGTGAAGGATCTGATTGACAGAAAAGGAGACGAATTAATTCATCAGAACAAAAGAGACCAGAAGGGCTGGACCAGCAGAGAAGCATGCTGCCCATCTAGGGGCTCCATGGATGGAATGTTGATTACAAAACAAAACAGTCCTAATAAGATTACAGCTGATAATGAATCCACTACAAAACTCTGGAACGATGTTAGGATTTTAATAAGCATCCCCCAACGATCATTCAGTCAATTTCACAAATACCCATTCTCATCACTTAATTCTAGTGGGGGAGAAGGACTGCTCTACCTACCTGTTTCCAAATTAATAATGTGTTTCATTCCTGTTATGCTCCAGAAACAAAGCCACTGTAACATTTCAGCTGTTTGGGGAAGAATTTTAATATTCTCAATGCTAATATAAACAGAACCTTATTAACTAAGTCCCAGAGATGCCCTGTTTGGGATGTAATCCAAGCCCTGGTACCAATGCCAACGTTAACATTTGAAAATACCTCATGTGCGTACTTCATTTGAACAATTACGGCAATATAAGCTTTCCTCTAGAAAAATGGAAAGAAAAAGCAAAGATAATGCTGCACCACATTGAGAAAGACTGCTTAATCCCAATTTGGATAATGGCTACAGTAAACGGTACACACTGTCTCTTCTTCATCATTTTCACACCAATGCTCTATCAACTTTGAGGGGCCTATACTAAAAATACACCCAGCTCTATTCCATGCAGGGGAAAATAAAATGAGAAAACAAAACCCATGAGACTTAAATACACATTGAAACTGCATCCCAGCAAGCCACACAACTCTCAGTCCAACCGAGGCCCAGATGTGGCACTGGTACCAAGTCTCCCAGCCCACTCGCTTTGCAGCCTGTGCCTGAACACTCCAACCTACAGGGGTGCTCAAGCCTGCTAAGGAACAATACGTGGCCAAGCATCTGAGCAGAGCGTGGGTTTTGCATCATTGGATGCAATCATTTCCCAATCATACTGATCCCATTCTTATGACTCAGCCTCTAGGGACAACCCAGACTCATGTAGCTGTAGCAAATCCTCACCACTTCCAATCCCAACACAGGAAAGGCTACGAATAGAATGATGAAAAGGAAAAACTGAAAGAAAGAAGTCATGGGGGAAGGTATGGTTTGTCTACTTGTTCAAAATCTGGACAAAACACTTGCTTGTGAATATACTGCTAATACACAATTTTTTGAATGTTTTTCTTGTGTTGGAAATAGAAACCCAGAAGGTTTCATGCAACATGACAAACCAGAAAAGCCAGACTAATGCCCAGGACAAGCTGGTATTCCACTCCATTTGAGACCTGGTTTTATCCATCCTGATATAGTTGTATGCAGGAATGTACATACACAAATGTACATGATATCAATTTTTGGTGTTCCCAGCATGTATAAATGCCTCCAGGAGAACCAATGAGTAAAAACTGTGTTGAACAGCCCTTAGAGGCTTTCAGTTCAAAAGTCATTTCCTCAGTTTGTAAATGAATTAGTTAGGTGTTCACAGGCTGAAACAGCTCTTTCACTTGAGGAACTCTGATTTGAAAAGGAAAATAATAGCAAAGCATTCTTTTCCTGGAATTAAAAATCAGGTCACAGTAAACTCAAAAATAACTTTGTAAAGGCTAAGGATGGGAATAGAAGAGTTCTTCTATAAATAATCACTAGCATCCATATTCATTGTAAGCCTTTTAAACTCACTGGACAAGTAGCTTCAGAAAATCTGTGGCTGATCTGAATATGTTGCTTTAAGAACATCATACATATTCACGTCCTTGTTGCATTCTAATCAACAAATCAAAGCACTCGACTAATTAAATGTTGATTGCTTGTTGCACAAAGGTGAAAGTCAACCTTCTTAGCCAAGGTTTGGGTTATTCCAAGAAATGATGATAGTTCAGCTTTTTCAAGCCATTTTGTGCTTAATGAGTACATTACCCTTAATGAAACTTCATTTAGGCTAATGATTACCTTGGTTTACCAAGTAACTAACTGATGACAGCCTGTCTTTCAATGCTCTAAATATGGTAACTGACACCATGGACATGAGTAATAGATTTCAAACACTTTTCTGTGCTTGGCCATTGGCAGTCAACAGATGATCTAGTGTGTCCCAGCGCCCAGGTGATGAGCTCAGCCTTATCATCGAGGGAAAAAGTGGCACCTGATATGAGATCTTCACTAATAAGGTTCACGAGAGCTTCAGCATCACCACCCAGGTGTGATGAGAACATTTCCCCAAATTAGGGTGGCAAGGTTAAAGACATGTCACTCATCTCGTGAAGTGAAAAAGGCGATGAATGGCTCCAGGCCTAAGCAGCTTATCATTAACTCCCTGGGGAAGTCCCAGGGAGCTGCTTCTAATTACCAATGTTCACTATATGATTTCCTTATCATTACTGCTATTTACACTTTTTTCCTTAGGATGACATTACCATGTTTACCTGAAGGGTAATGTGTGCTTTAGCTAAATGAGAAAATCATCTTCTCTCTATAATCCTCAAGAACTTGGCATACGGGGCCACGTAAATGAATTTAAAGTATCTCACCAAGTCATCAACAGAAGTTATTTGCTTTATCTGGCTTACAATTTTTTGATTTATAGGGTGCTTTCTAACATTGCACATGTAAACAAGAAGCTACTTAGGTCAGGAGCAATGTCAATCTTGCATAACTGTCTCTACTTCATCAATTAATCAAGCTGATTGGAGGACATTATGGAAAATCCCTCTTAAGTAACGTGGATTAGCAATGTAGATGTGCCACCACTTCCAAAGGGAGGGGAAAAGTTGAATTCTCCCTAAACATGGAATGTTGGCAACACACAGAGTAACTCTGGATAGTGGATATGCGCTGGGGCTCTGGATTCTGACAGATCTGGATTTGTCCTGTACTCTGCATTTGCTTGGTGGCCTTGGGCTGGTTACCCAACCAGCTCTAGCCTTGTTTTACTCCTCTGTAACGTGGAAATAACTACTCCTAACTCTTGGTTTGTTATGAGGCATCAATCAATATCATGCCTACAAAGTCTTTAGCCCTGGCTTAATAAATGTTTAGATGCTAATATTATTTTTTTATTTTGTTCAGAATATTTGTAGTGATATTCAGCCAGTAGCAAAACAGCTTAAAAATAGAAGAGAGTTTTGTAAACCTGATGGAACAAAACCTAAAATGCTTCATGCATCCCCACTCTGTGTCTGGGAGAGTGCACTGTCTCAGCAGAAATGACTCAGCTCTGACGGAAAACTGAGGCAGCAGATTGGAAAGAGGGAAACATATCAGTTGGTTTCTAGGACCCTTCAATAAATGGCACCCTCCCCCACCTAATAGTAAAGGTAGAAATCTAAGAGCCAACCTTAAATTCACCTCATTTCTCTCATTCCCTTTGTTCAGCCCATCACCCTGTACCATAGATTCTACCTCTAAAACATACTCCCAAGCCTCCCCCTCCTCTCTTGCACTTCTAGCACTTACCCCCAGGGCAAGCTGCCCCTAGGGCAAGCTGCAATATTACAAGCAGCTTGTAACTGACCTTTCCACTTCCAACCCCACCAAATGCAGTCTCCATCCAACAGCCAGACTTGTCTGCTTCAAACCCTTGAGCAGCTTCATCCTGCCTTTGGAATAAGGTCCATATCCGAATTGACCTCCACTGACCCCTGCAATCTCATATCCCGCTCTTTTCCCCTCACTGTATATACCCTAGAAGCACTCGCCTCTGCTTCTCAAGCATGCTCAGCTTGTTCCCACCTCAAGGCCATGTGCAAGTTGTTTCGTCTGCATGAAAGGCCAACTCCACCACCCTTTGCTTGGCTGGCTCCCTCTTTGTCAAGATCCAGCTAAAAGATTTTCTCCTAAGAAGTGATAATCCCAATGACTCCAAAGAAGATGATTTATTCCCTATCACCGTACGCCATTTGTTTCTTTACAAGTTTGCTGAAGTTGATGCTCCTTTTGCTTGTTTACCAGTTGATCTCCCCACTAGACTATAGGCTTCACAAGAGCAAGTTCATTCACTGCCATGTTGTCACTATGTAGCACAGAATTTGGCATGGTACTTGGTAAGAATGAATTATTCAAGCGCTGTCAAGGAGTAAAGTGAGATGTGGATGTTTCTCTACATGGTTTCAGAATAAAAAGAAAAGCCATGAATGGGAAATATGAGGCAGCCTATTGCACGTCAGTGAAAGGAAGCTGTCGTGCTCTCTAAAGAGCTGCGTGCCCTGTGGGTAGTGAGTTTCCCAGGCCTGAGAATGTTCAAGCAGGGACAAGTCAACAGTTTACAGGAAATGAATAATTGGACTACACAACCTGGTAGGTGGCTTTCACCCTATGACTCCATGAGATGAAAAAGGCCCTGCTCTTGGCAGTGATGAATTGTCTGAGTGAGGTGGCAGGAAATGAGACAGTGGAACTATGCACTTGGGATGCAGTGGCTCTCCCAGCTGCTGCTGTGATTGCAGATGTCCCTGTGACCTCGGATCCTGAAACGTGCCTCTTGGACTCAGTTTTAGAGAAGATGCATGATCAAGTCACAGCCACCACTGAAGGTCAAACAACATTTCTTACTTGTTACAAACAGACTGAAGAGCATCTCTGTGCCATAATAGCCTGAGCTGGTCACTGGGGAGAGAAACAGTGGAATAAAAGAAAAAAGGAACATCTAACTGAGTTTTGCATAGCACTTATATGTACTCGGCACAGTTCCAAGCACTCTGTATAAATTAATTCATCTAGTCCTCACCAAAGCCCTATGAGAAAGACACTATCATTGCCACCTCTGAACGGATGAGAACATTTAGACACAAAGAGAGGTCAACATATAATACCCAAGGTCAAATATCTACAATGGCAAAGCCAGGGTGAGAAGCCAGGCAGGCAGACCAGAAAACACACTGGTAACCCTCACACTATCCTGCAGCACAACAACTCAAAAGCAAGATTCAATATGTATCATTCTTTTCAATTCCTCTACAAGAACCATTAGCTGTGCTCAAAAACCTACTTAACATCCTTGTTAAGGCTGCCACACTGGGCTGGATTCCAAGAAGCCAATAATAACCCCTAAGTGGAAGCACAATTAAGTTTAGGTTAAAGAAAAGGGCTTCTGAGAGTGCAAACACAAAGCCACAGAGTGGCCTGAGAATTCCCTCCAAGCCTCTGGAGCTTCAGGCCCCCAAGGCCATGCTGGCCTCCTAGGCCACCCACGCTGGGTTCACCTGCCTGTCTCTACCCAGCTTTCAAGTTATAGGAGCCTGCCAAACACGGAAAGAGAAACAAGAGTCCTTAGCATATGAAAAAGCCAACAAGGTGAAATTATTTTAGAAGGGTACACGACTGAATGGGAGAAGCCAGGGCCATGACTCAGTGGAATTTTTCACCCTGCAATTTACTAGCAGAGGCACAAGAAGCAAAAGACTTGCCCCACCGTGTGTCTGTTTCTTCACTTGTATCAACCAACTGCTCCTTAGGGCTCCTGTGAGGTATCAGTAGATGTATTTATGAAATGCTAATTGTAATTCTACAAATTAAAGTTGCTTTTAATATGTTACAACCAGCATATTTAATTCAAACAGGAGAAATTTCACATAAATATCATCATAGCTGACATTTATTAAGCATTATCTATGTTCCAGGCAACATCTTATGCGATGTATTTGGGCTGTTTGATTTAATCCTCAAATGTTCCATAAAGACAGGACAAGTATCAAGCCCATTTTACAGTCAAGGAAACTGAGAACCAGAGAGATTTAAAGACTTGTCAAAGGGACATGATGATGATGAAGTGGCAGACCCCAGATTTGAACTCAGCCAGGTGATTCCAGAGGCCACATGCTGAACCACAGAGGCACCAGCCTGTGAAGAATATGAGAGTAAGGCATGCTTGCCCCTGGAATGTGTACATAAATATACCTATATATAAAAGTGCAGTCCTTGGCCCTGAGTAACAGATTCTCCCAGCTCCAGTCTCAGGTCTCCAGAATATCCTCTTGCCCAGGTCCTCTGGTATCCAGGTAGGGAGCCCCGAGCAGCCTGTCTGATGAGTTCCTTCCATGCCTGTCACCGGCCGGCACTGCTACCACTCTGCCAAGATCACTGACAACCCCAGCTGCCCAGAATGAGCACCTGCAGGCCTGGAACAGGCCCACCAGCAGGGAGCCTTTTCAGTGGGGGGCTGTTCTAAGTTGGAACCAACACACCAGCACCTGCATTCTCTTGATTTAGTATTATGTAGTAGAAGGGATGGTGAATAAATGATTTACAGGTGCACATATATTTCCTCCATGAATTTTTTCAATCAAACTTTTTCTAACTGCAGGAAGAGGTATAGGCTTCAGTTGCAACACTGCCCTGGGTTTCCATATGCTTTACCTCCAGGTAACAATAGGTCCCCTGGGTTGCCTCCTCTGCCAGTGTGAGATGGTAAATGGAGACACCACTGTGGGTGGACTTAATAGAGCCCTGTAGCAGGAACAGAGACAGTGGAGGAGGTGGCAATGTGACTCAGGGACAAAAGACAGGGGTCAGGAACCAATATTTACCGAGCACACGTGATGTGCTGGGCCCTGTGCTAGATGCTTCTGGGGTGCTGGAGGGTTAAATAAGAGGATGCATGTAAAGTCTCAGCCCTGGGCCTGCTCTGCTCATGCTCCACCAATGCTACTTGTGGTTCCTGTGATTTACTATTGCCATTGGTTATTATTTTTAATTAGTATCATACCCTAGGAGTCCACAATCCTACACAGTTTACAATCAGAGCACAGCTCATTCATTTATCAACTTAAAAAATAAGAAATTTCATCCTTTACTCTCCCTGGAAGGCATTTTAAAAGGTTCTAAACATACAATCCCCAGCAACATTAATCAAAATCCCTCCCTCTCCCATTCATCTCCCTCACACCCACAAAAGAGCCAGCCTCACTATGAGCACTCCCAAAATAATCCCAATTTAAATGTCTTTTTCTCTTTGCCCCCAATTATTTTGACTGGCTTAACCTCTCTCCCAACCAGAAAAACGTTATTTTTTTCTATTTACGAGTAGAAGGAGAGAAAAACAAAAAAAGGCTGGCAATTACAGGATTCTCTTTGTTGGATGGCAGAGCAGGGAGCTCTGTGGATATGCTCATATCAATAACTTTTGCCCCAGAATTATTATAATATGGATGACTGTGTGAACTGGAGGATGTTGTCCTTGTTTTTAGAGATGAGGAGATGAAGCCTGAGAGGTGTTCAGAAAGGCCACACAACTCATAGATGGGAGAAAGACTGAATTCTGCTTCCCTAAAGAGACCATGCCATCCAAAACACCATTTCATATCTGAGATTCAGTGGATTGGATAAAGAAAATGTGGTACATATACACCATGAAATACTATGCAGCTCTTAAAAGGAATGAAATCACATATTTTGCAGCAACATGGATGCAGCTGGAGGCCATTATCCTAAGCAAATTAATGCAGGAAGAGAAAACCAAATACTGCATGTTCTCACTTATAAGTGGGGGCTAAACAGTGGGTACTTATGGATGCAAAGATGGCAACAATAGACAGTGGAGACAGCTACAGGTGGGAGGGAGGAAATGGGGCAAGGACCCATAAATGAACTATTGGATACTATACTCAGTACCTGGGTGATGGGATCAGGTGTACCCCAAACCTCAGCATCACACAGTATACCCAGGTAACAAACCTGCACATATACCCCCTGAATCTAAAATAAAAGTTGAAATTATTTTAAAAAAATAAAACTAAGCAGAATTCTAGTTTTATGGAGTAAAGGAAGGAACACAGAATGTGGAGTTAGCTCTGTCTGACTGTAAAACCCAGTTTCATTCCTTCTTGATGAAACAATCACCAATCAGCAAGTCTCCTAGCCCCTTTTGACCTCCATTTCCTCATTTGTAGAACTGGGATAATTAAGTGCTTGTTTTATAGGAGTGTTGTAAGAATTCAAAGAACACACTCAACAAATGTTATTTCCACCCTTCAACCTAATGAGACATCTTTTTAAAAAATTTCTGTATGTAGCCTCTTGAATGTGGCAGCAACAATCTTTCTCCCTTTCAATATCAAATCCCACACCATGGTAGGAATTACCCACAAAGACTGTTTTTACTATCTCCTATCTCCAAAATATATTTTCTGTTGGGTAATTCGAAGTTATTAAGGCTGCCAAAACCCTAAATAACCAGGCCATGTCAGAGCCAGCATTGCATGACCTGCATGCTATAAATGAATTGCTTGTAAGTGCAAGTAGATGTGGGGGTAGTTTGATTTTGCTCTGATATGACTCAAACTAATAGAAACACCGTAAATATCCTTCCCAAAGTTGGAAGCAGGCAACATTACCATTGGCAGTAAATGTGAAACCATTTTCATAATAACTTGTTGAGCCAAGAACCTTGAGAGTGGCTTCTGTGACAGATGAGAAGTCACTGGGCTTGACTGAATCAGACTAACCACATATTACTAGACAGTACTCTGCCTCCATTATGGCCCTCCTGAGAATTCGGTCTCAGTGTCAGTCAAATCAGCACAAAACAAGAACCCAACCCTTTCGCCTAACAATGGCCAGGAAAGTTACATTATATTAGAAGGTAGAAAATTGATTCATACAGTCAATTAGCATGTGGTTACTGCGATCAAGTTTTAAAAGAGGCACACAATATGCTTGGTATACAAATATAAAACCACAGGAAGTGCAGAGAAAAATAAACTTTCTCAAACACCAAAGGTAATAAATCCATATTTATGCTCTTGGGCATTAAGACTCAAGTACTTTCAGTGCTCTCAATGTTCCACTATAGTCTTTTCAAACTTGTGTATTTGCCAACACAACTAGATTTGATATTGATTTTTTGTTACAAAGCCAGAACTGCAAGATCTTGGGACCAAATATAAGATCCAGAGTGGTCCCTTCTTCTCCTTGCATTTCCAATTCTATAAAATTTCAGGGTGACACTTCACCCTGTTATACATAGGACAATTGAGCAAAGTGATGAGGAGATGTCAGTTGTATAATATCAGCTAAATGAGTTTCAATTTCATTCCACGCTCTGTCAGCTTCCCTTCTTCTTGCACACCCTCCCTCTTCTATAGAACAGGAAAAAGAAACTGGGCCAAATTTTACGTGAATTCATCTCAAAGAAACACCGAAAATGCCACCTAAAGAAGCAGAGAACTTCCTTGCTTTCTTAATATTTTCCAGGCTAGAACTGGATACATTATTTATCTAGGGAACCCTTAAGGTAATATCACATCTTAGTCTTTGGAGAACTAAGAATGAATACACAAAAACATGTGCGCTTGTTTTTGAAATGCTTTAGAATAATCGGTTTTATTTCAGAGTCATTTCATTCCGTTATTTAAAAGCCTCCTACCAATCCTTTTTATTAACTCAAGAAGGTTCAGGAGAGACATAATAAAAGGCACATTTGTAATACAGGTCAGATACACGGTCTGGGACTAGGGGGCATCTGGAGAGGTGAAGGTAAGCCTTTTCCAGTAAGTCATCATTGTGAGTCCCAGAGCTGTCATTCTCTAGATAACCCAGTCACCAGACAAGGCACACAGGGGCAGCTGGGATGGAGGTGAAGGTTTGCCCAGTGCTCCACTGCACAGCTCTCATCTTCTAATTCTGTTATTTGTATTCTCCCTAGTCCGGCTTTATGCCAGTTAGGGAAGAGAGATATCTAGACCCAAAATTGTCAGTAAACTTGGTTGCATGACATCACTGGAGTCCAGGGGCTCAATTCTAAGGTTGTTCATTCCCCCAGTACTCTGTCCAAAAGCCAATCAGCTATAATTCTCTGTAATGAGCCAAAACAATATGGAAACACAGTTGTCATTCTCAGCAGCCAACACACCAGCAGCAGAGAGACAAGCTGGGGTCATAACTCAGCCCTTCGTATACCTGATGCCCAAAGAGAAAGAAGACTGAGAATGATAGTTCTAAGAGAAACCTCCGAAGCCCCCATCTAATACTATTTCTTTGAAGATGAAGAAACAGAGGTCCAGGAAGGTAAAGAAACACAGTTCCACAGTTTAGCCCCTACTATCCTGGATCCCATTGGTGCATAGGAGTTAAGAGCAGGATCTTCAGAGTCAAACAGATCTCAGATTTCTACCGCAGCTACCCACTAGCTGTGTGACCTTGAGCAAGTCTTTAAGTACCTGTGAGGCTTAGGTGCTACAACTACAAAATACAGGGCACCTACCTCAATAGGGAGGTTACTGTGATATTGTGATAGAAGAAGTACATATTTGGTCTCTGCCCCTGGTTTCTGAGACAAAGCTCCTAAAACTCTCATGGATAAGGGTATAGAAAGATTCTATAGATATGGAATGTTTTGTTCTACTATTTGGTCTTTGACCCTGGCTTCTAGCAGGCAGTTCCTAAAACCCTTGGAATCTCTGGAGTGATGAGTGTCTTTTGTACGCTAATGAGTTGAATGGCAGTTGGAGGCCCTAAGACAGCTTCAAGATGGGGACTGGTCACCAGAAAGATCAAGGTATGAATAGAGGGTTGGGACTTTCAGTCCCACCCCAACCTCTCTGCTCGGGAGAAGGGCTGCAGGTTGAGTTGATCACCAATGGCCAATGATGTAATCAATCACACCTATGTAATGGAGCTTCCATAAAACCCACAAAAGCAGGGTTCAGAGAACTTTTGGATTGTTGAACACAATCCAAAAGGGCGGTGCACCCCAAGAGGACATGGAAGCCCTGCCCCCTTCCACACACCTTGTCCTATACATCTCCTTACCTGGCTGTTCATCTGTACCCTTTGTAATATCCTGTATAATAAATGGGTAAATGAGAGTAAAGTGGTTCCCTGAGTTCCATGAGCAGGTTTAGCAAATTAATCAAAGCTGAGAAGAGGGTTATGGGAACCCCAATTTATAGCCAATCAGTCAGAAGCACAGGTCACAACCTGGGGCTTATGACTGGCATCCACAGGGGGGTCCATCTTGTGAGAGTGAGCCCTTAACCTGTGGGATCCAATGGCAACTCCAGGTAGACAGTGACAGAATTAAGTTAAACTGTAGGACATCCAGTTAGTGTCTGCTGGAGAATCAGGTGTTGGTGGGGAGAAATCCTCACATATTGTGGTGACTAAAGGTGAATTATTCTGTATTGAGTGTGTTGAGTGTGTTCAGAGTAGAGAGAAAAAACAGGGCTTTTTTTTTAATGCTTCAGACTAAAAATCAGGGACAATCAAAGTGTTTCACCCAGTGTCTGGCAAACAGTAAGTTTGCAATTATTGCAACTAATATGTGAATGATGGTGCAATTTCCTAGAATCCCTTTAAACCATAATTCTTTCCAGATTAGTTTTATTAATTCAACAAACATAAGCTGAATATATACTATGTGTCAGGCACTATGGATTCTTCTGGACAGAAGCAGACAGCAGGAATTATACATGAACTTTGGCCTGATTTGCCTGCATAGTGCCTGATTAACAATCTTATCTTGGTCAGGTGAGAAGCCCGTATGGTTACTTTTTTAGTCCATGGCTGACCTAGAGGCCCTGGGCCAAAGGCAAGGAGCCTTAGTCCTTTCAAAATGCATTTCCAGAATTTCCTAAATTTGTATTTTGTGTGTTGCCAGATTGCTTTACCCTGAAGCTGAGCTTCCTTGCAGTAGACAATGTCAGAGGCTCACTTCTTGCATGTGGATAACAGCCTCAAGCGGTTGGCTGGACAAAGACGCTGCACAGTCTGTTGAAATAGAAAACTGGGGAGAGTGGGGTAAACATAACCCCAAGCTTAGCCTCTGACCTCCCAGACTCAAGCTGCTGCTGACCAGGGGGTAGGTGCTCAGCCAGGTCTAGGGGAGGTCAAGGCCATGAGTCTTGGTTTCAATGCACTGCAGAGGCCTCTGCAAATCACTGTGAATCATTTCAGGAAGGAGAAAGCCCAATGCAGCAGCTGGAGACCATAAAAGGTGATAATCTGGGGCATAGTCATGGGTTTCATTCTTGATGAGGGGGAAAAGAGTGGAGAAATCAAGTGAAATCATCCACCCCAGCACCACTGTAGTCATATCTACCCTTTACTGAGCACTTGCTTTCAGAGTGCACATGTTCATTACAACTATCCCCATTTACTCAGGAGGAATCTGAGGCTTAGAGAGGATAAGCAACTAACCCGAGGTCACATAACAAGTAAGTGCAGAAACAGACTTCGCACCCAGGAAGTCTCATAGATTCTGCACACTGACTATACTGACAACAACACTATCAAGAACTCATATTTTTAGACTTGATGAGCCAAGCTCTGTGCAGAGCAATTATATTCTCTCATTTTATGCCATCAAACCTCTATCAAGTAAGTGCCATTGTTATCCCCATTTTACAGAAGAAGAAACAAACTCAAGTCACATTACACAAGTGGGTGACAAGGCTAGGGTCTGCCTCTAACCACCACGCTCGCAAGAGCACTAGATTAGGAATCAGGAGACCTGGTTCTAGTACTGTCTTCACCACTCAATGACCACATGCTCCAAGCTAATTCAGTATCTTGATGAGCCTCTAGTTCCCCATCTGTAAAATAGGGGAACAATACCTCCTTCTTGGAGTTTGAGTGAGACTCCAATAGAAGGGTGCAGCACACACACACCTGGGAGAATGGTTATTACTGTGATGATAATGACCTTCCTCCCATCTAGGGTTGCTGTTGTATACAGCAAGGCTCTGGAACCAAATCTTGCCCTGGTCTCATCATTTTAATTCATTGTACTCTTGAAGCAAGAACAGTGTCAACAGAAGTACTGCCAACAACAGCAACAAAACCAATGTGCATCTGTTTGTGTCTGCATTTAATTTATACCAACACTAGGAAACTTAGGCCAAAGAAAACTGCAACCAAAACTCAAGTGCAATGGCCTTTGTCATTATAATATTCCTTAATACTTAGCATAATACCTAGCCCAGGGTCGAACACATAATAAGAGTGAAAATATTTCCAAATGACAGTAAATAGTTAACAAAATTACTGTTACTTACTGCTATGAACCAGACATTGTATTATCTCAACTTATCTCCCCAACCTATAAAAAAGAGATTATTTTTATTTCTATTTTACAAATGAAAAAAACTGAAGCTTGGAGGGGAGATATATGTTGGCCAAAGTCACAGAGCTGGCAAGTGGTGCAGCCAGAATTGAAACCCAAGTTTGTGTGAATCAAATACAGAGCCCACCTCCCTAGAGTACCATTGCCAAGGCACAATAAAAAACATCTAGACACCAGAAAGTGATGTCACTTCTACAAGGCTGAATCCCCCCTTACAGAAGCATGTGGCTCCATCATTCATTTAGAAAGAAAGGATCATGTTTATCTGCTTCACCAGTATTTCTCTACAGCCAAGCAGACTTGTGGCACATTGCAATCACTCAACAACAACAACGATGTCAGATGACTGATTGAATAAGCATGTATCAGTAGCTGTGGTCTATACCTTCAAACCAATTGGGATAAATAATAAGACACAGGCATGAAAAGATAAACAGAAACAATACCTCACATACCAAGTGCTAGTGTCAGGATACAAATGAGAAGAGATAAGGGGGAATGAGCAAGAGATAGTGGGGCCTGACGTGGTCAGGAAACTATATTTGCGCTGAATTTTAAAGAAAGTACCTGAATGAGTAGAGATGACATGAGGCAGAATTTATAGTATATCAAGTCATGATCAGTTTGCTGTAGAAATATTCCACTCCTACGCATATTTTTTAATTCACAAGTCCTACCCCCAATTTTTTTAAGTAAAAGCTCAATGTAACCATTACAAGGGAAAAGTTAACATTTACTCCTTAATTGGGTGTAGACCAAAGGCATACCATGTCCTAAGCACACACACACACACTGTGACTTAATAAATGAAAGATAAAGTCTTGCCCACAAAAGATACTGGATAAATATTGGCTAGTGTGGGTGGGTAGGTGGCAGGGTCTGTAATTTCAATGGGAGAAAACAATATTTCTGAACACTTACTATGTGCCAAGAACCAAACTTTCTATAGGTTTTCACATCTAAGACATATGAGAAGGATGTTTTTACCTCTATAGAAAACAGGTATATTCCTTCCAAATTAATGTTAAGAACCTGGTTTGCACCCAGGCAATGAAGTGAAATGTCTTCCAGGCAGCCTCACCCACTTGGTGAAATCACCCTGTATGCAGGTCTGGCCTTCAGACCAGGAAAGGAAGAACTGTGCTCTGCAGGGTCCCTATGGTCAGATTCTTCCCTCCCACCTAGAGAAGACTTACATCAACTAAGCTTTGAGGGACAAGAGGAAAAGCCACAGCACCAAAATGTCTCGTCTTCAATGAGAATTAGAACAGTTGTGATGACAGTACCTTCCTGGAATGTAAATTTTACTGGATGATAATTTTACACATTTTTTTATACCAAAATAAACACAGATATGTTAAGAAGTAGAATTCAAAATGTGTATGAGTTTTTAAGATGAAACCTAAGACTTCAAAGAAATTTAAGGTTTATGAAGGATTGCTTCAGGCCATACTCCCAAACCTCCCAGCAACAGGGTTCATGTTCCCCTACCATGAGCAGTTTGTGGTAGAAAGTTTTGGTAAAGCTCTGAGTTTGTCAATTTTTGTAGATTCAGGAACCACAAGGTATCTTCAGGATAACTGCACATTTTTGATCTGATGCATAAGGGTTCATTTCAGAGGTTAATCCTCAGATTCTATGCCAGTTAAAGTTCTTAGGAACACATAACTACCTATTCTAGAGACAAAGAAACTAGTGTTTAAAGAGATCAGTGGCTGGCCCAAGGTCAAACTGTGGCAGAACTGCGGTTCAATCCAGGTTCAAAGTCAAAGCCTGGCCCCTCTTTTACAGAAGCAAATGATCCAGGGGGCATACCAAATGTCCGATGAAAGGATGGCTCATCATGTAATGCTCCCTATGACATGAGTTCTGAAGAGAGTAAGGATGACCAGGCAATCCATGGCATGGCAGGGAAAGGGGGCACTGAGGTAGACCCTAAATGACAGGAGGGACTCAGACAGAACGGGTGACACATTCAGCAGGTGAAGGCTGTCTTGAGCAGGGGTCTCAAGATAATGAAATGAGATGCTTGTATATGGCCCTGCAGAGCTTTGGGCACAAAGAAAGCATGCAACAAACATTAGCTATTATGGCTCATTCAGTTCAACATCCAGACATTTATAAAATACTCACCCAGGGCAGCCATTATGCTAGTGATAGCAAATAAAAATTGTATAATATAGCAATGTTTCTTTCAAGGATCATAACAGTAAGGCCGGGTGCAGTGGCTCATGCCTGTAATCCCGAAAGTGGCACTTTCGGAGGCCAAGGCGGGTGGATCACTTGAGGTCAGGAGTTCAAGACCAGCCTGGCCAATGTTGTAAAATCCCATCTCTACTGAAAATACAAAAATTAGCCAGGTGTGGTGGTGCACGCCTGTAGTCCCAGATACTCAGGAGCCTGAGGTAGGGGAATCACTCAAACCAGGGAGGCAGAGACTGCAGTGAGCCAAGATCACACCACTGCACTGCAGCCTGGGTGACAGAGGAAGACTTCATCTAAAAAAAAAAGGGCTCATGCAATATGTCAGTAAAATAAGCAAGTATGAAATAAGAGCAAGGGAGATTAAAACACCACCCAACTCTACCTGGAGGAATCAAGGGTCGGGGGTGTGTTGTGAAACCATCACTGGGAAAGGCATAAAAGAGGTGATCTTTTGGCTGACTTTCAGGATAAGTAGGAAATCACAATGGAAAGAAGTGGCCAAAAGGCAAGGTTTTAAAATAGGCATAAGGCAGGAATTAGGAGGCTTGAGGACAAGGAGAGGAGCCCAGAGGCAGGAGGTGGGTTAGGAGGCAAGTTTCTGAAGGCCTAGGTCGGGAGAAGGGAGTGGAGAGCTCAGACTTGACACTGGGAACAGAGAACAAGACAGGGAGGCCCATGAGAAGCCACAAGGAATCAAGATAAACCAACAAAGACAACAAAACTCAGTTGACTGAAGAATTTCATTCATATACTGGAGTCTCTTTTCAAACATAATGAATAAACATGCTCCCAGTGACAAAGCAGCACTTTGCTTCTATCTAAATAACTCCCCAGAGCCCGTGGTTGTAGGAGCACTGAGAGAGCACCATCTCATCCAGCATTAACTCCTCTTCTTGCAGAGGCCCCTGTGCTGGGCAGCACTAAGCCAAGGGGAAAGAGACAGAGTTCAAGAATGTGCTGGAGTCTGAGAACAGGCCCCACTTTGCCTTGCCTCCACCCAGGGACACTGGACTAGAGCCTCCCCGACCACAGCCTCCATTTCCCATCTGTAAAACATGGACTCTGTGATTGCTTCCAGCTCAAATGCTCTGATTCAAAGATGGGACTTCCTCCTCAGATATGGGATGTAATACGCCTCTGTGCTGCTTAGAGGTTGTCATCTACATCCAAATGTCGGTATCACACTGTGGTTTGAAATAAAAAACTGCTTGGCAAAGTCAGCCACTGTTACTGAAGTAAGTACTCACTGTACTTCTTATATTAGTAAGAACAGCTTGATAACATTTTTACTGATCATCTACTATGCAAAGTACTTAAAACGCCTGACTCAATCATAGCAATCTTTTGCAGTAAGGACTATAACACTCTCCTTTTACTGATGAGGAAATTACAGCTCCAAGAAGCTAAGTAATGTATCCAAGGTATCGTGGTTAATAAGTGACAAGCTGGAATAGAAATCAGGCTGTGTGGCTCCAACCCTACTCCTATCCATTATACTGCACTATCTTACTTACCCAACCTTACCGCATCTGTATTTCTACATAGGTATGGATGGTTAGAAGGAGAAGGAGAAGGAGATTTGGCAAGACCCAGCTCAGGATTGCCAACACTCGCCCTTTCCTCCCCTAAGGCAGACATGGCTAATCAGTTACAGAATTCTTCCCCACTGACTTGTGACCACAAATCCATTTCTAACTAATCAGAGCTCAAGATGAAGCTCGATCCTTTATCTTCATCTCTGGGATAATGGAATCCCATCAGAGGGGTGTAATTTGTTTAAGGAAGCACAGCTTGTTAGTGACAGGGTTGGAAGTAGAATCTTGGTCTCTTGACTTTCAGTCTAATGGGTTGATGGTAAGATCTCCCTATGCAAAGGACAGTGCCTTTTCTAACTGACCAGAGAGAAATAATAGAAGGTATACCAAAGATGAACACATCATTAGGTGCCAGAGGAGACTGCTCTAAATCCAGCCCTAACACATGGTTCTTGGACATTACAAGTTATCCAATTAATGACAACTGTAAAACAGCATTCCTGCTTTGTTCTGATTGAAATGAACAATTTGTAAAGCTGAGAAATTAACTTTCTTTCAAGGTAACAAATATTTGAAGTTGGAATCCCAGAAAACTTGTGAATTAAGCAAAAGAACAACAATGCCACTTATTTAATCCTTCTGGAAAGACTAGATTTTATTCAAGCTTTGCTGGGAAAATTGACAAGTTGTATGACTCAGCTACATCAAACAAATGAGCCACTGGTCTCATTCCTGAGACACAGCAGAAGCAAGCTGCCAGAATTGAGTCCTATAGTAGCTAGTCAGATTCTTCCCCTACATTTAAGGTGTACAACAAGCACAGGTGGTCCCAAACCTGCCCAAGGAGGAGCTCCTTCTCATCAGACCACCATACCAGACAATACCACCAAAGGTAACTAGCTGCCAGGTACCTGGGCAGAGGCGGCATGGTGATATGAAAGAAAATCATCAACAAGGAAAAAAGCAGTACCCAGGCTGGCTCCAAGCAGGCTGAAGTGGGACAGACAAAATGCAGGGTCCCCACCAAGGCACTCTTTTGTTGTAAGCCCTGCAAGGGGGAACCTTAAGGAGGCATATGAGAAGAAACCTGTTTTATACAAAGCTCTCTTCCCTAGGATCTCACCTGGAATCTCTCCAAATAGATGACGGCTGCCAAATCTGCACACAGGAAATGCTAGCATCACCCTCTTAATTTGTCTAGTAGCCTGTTTACACAAATACACTGTGTTCTTTGTGTGAACCTGAATTAATGATGCTAAGATGACAAAAATCACTCATTTAAAATTATTTGCAGAGTGGTAAGTAAGCAGGATTCTGGCAGTGGGTGTCAAAAGGTCCTTTCATTAAATGTTAACTCTTCCTTGTGAGAGGTGGAGTTCAGTGGAGGCAGAGGGATTGGAAAAAGTAAGAGTATCCCAACACTTAGCAGGTCCTGCCCTGGGGAAAGCCAGACATCTCCGCTGCTAGAATGGGCCTAATGAGCCAGGAATTGGCATTGCTGCAAATATGTTTCTTTCTAAAAGGGCATTCATTATTCCAGGACTCGCATTTCTGAATTCATGAAGGTAAAATTACAGCAATTAAGAATCATGCCTTTTTTTCTCCAAATGAATAGAAGCTCAAAATACCACCAAACAAAACTCCAGGTCAAATTTCATGAGGAAGTATACCTTATTGCCAGAAAACACACAGATGTGTGGAGAAACAATAACTGGCACAGTGCCTTTGCCCAATGTTCTAGAGCTCATCATGATCAAAGTATTCACTGAACATATGTCTCTCCAGGCTGTGTTGAGTGCTTAGGAAGCTGAGGTCTTGGCCCTGGCTGGGCCCCTAGTCTACTTCACTGAAGATAACCTAGGTGGCTATTTTTCCTGGAGAGACATGATGATTTTATAGGGCCTCCATAGTGTCTTTTAGAGCTGCTTTGCCTCCTTAGAGTGAGCAGGTCCTGAAGAAGTAATTAGAAAATGTGAACCTTTCTAGAGCCATGGCCTTCAGGATTCTCTTGATCTAGTGTCTAAGCCCTGGGCAACCCATCCAGTGCTCCATCTGCCCCAGAAGTAGATTCTGAAAGAATAGCCCAGGGTATCTAGACACCACGCCCTCCATCTAGTGGGGGTCAGTTGCATCTCCTGACCCAGGAGGGTGGTGTTTCTAGATAGAGCAACAAGAACCCATGTTTCAGAGGAAGGAAGATGGGGAGCACAGAGACAGAGCAGTGCAGAACAAAATCAAACGACCTCAAAATCATGTCCTCCACATCCCATATTGACAACTCCTCATTTCCAAAAGCACCATTTCAGTTAAATCTGTGGAAAAAGAAAACAACCTTCTCTCATTTTGGGGGGCATGCACATAACTAATCCTTTCACTTGAGTCACCCTGCCTGGCAGTGCCCCCTCAGGATGCATTTTGAGTCACTCTCTATAGCACCTGGCTGTGAAGCCATGAATGGATCATCATTTTCTAAGTATTATCACATGCAAGGAACTGTACTTTACATGGATTTAGATTACTTAATCCTCAAGGAGCCCTGTGAGGTTGTTTGTATTTTACCCCACTTTATAGAGGAACAAACCACATCACATAGGATGTAATAATTCGGCCCACATCACCCAGGTCTGACTCCTGAGTCTAGTCTCCTAACCACTATGAAGTCCACTGCCCTCTAGTGTAATTGTTGGGTTTCTCTAAACAGTGAGGACACTAAGGACAAGGACTGAGTCACAATCATCTGTTTCGTCAGCACCTTAGATAGGAATCACTGCTCAGCAGGCACTGAGCAAATGGTCACTAAGAGGATGTGTCAGCGAATAGGTAGGTGAGTGAGTGAATAAGTGAAGGTTGCTAGTCTCCATACTGAATCCTCAGCCTTTCTCGGGCACACACATGGTTCCAGAGCAGAAAATGTTAACATTCTAAAGAAAGTCTAGTGAAAAAGTCCCCCAACTTTTATTAAGATGTATGACTTTATATCCATGTTTTCAAAGCATCTTTGCAATTATTCTTAGAATCACTCATTTAACACTCCAGCACAGTAAGCCAACAGCCACAGAAACGTGGCCAGCAGAAATATATCTGCTTAAATAGGTGTGTCTCACTTTGAGAAAAACTGGAATATAAAAACCTAAATATCTATGTAGAAACATAAATGGGGGAGGCATTCCAATTTTAAAAGGATTCACAAGTTTCCTCTAAATAGCCTGTTGCCTTGGAAATTTCCATTTTAAATGTCTGATTTTGGCACATTCCAAAAATCCCATCTTTTAAATGTCTGTCCATCCTAAGGTAAATGACCAATGAGTTATAGTTACTAAGAAAAGCACATGGCTTCATGTTATAAAAGTCCAGGCCCATTTCAGAAACTGCCATGTGCATCCAGCTGCAAAAAAGCACTCGAAGAGGCAGCACGCCTAACCCCCCTAAAATGAAAATTATTACAAGGCAAAATATATGACACACAGAGGTCTTGTTTCAAGGAATCTGTCCCAACAAAGCAAATAAAAAAATTCAACAGATCTATATGTTATGAGGGCGGTTGCCTCATCTCCGGGTGTCGAAAACAGCATGAAATTCCTAATAACCGAGACCTTTACACAACATCTTCAGTGAGGTATTTTCAGTTTCAGTCAATGACTGAGATGATAATAGATTCCAATTTTAGGAACTTAACTGTATTATTACAGCCATGAGGGTCCAAATATCAGAACCATTCATTATGATATGTGTTTAGACTGTAACTAAATTCATTTTCTTGGCATGAATATTCATTATTTTTCTTTAATTGTTAAAATAAAAGTAAGTGTGAATGTCAATCTTCTCTTCCAAGAAAATTAACATCTGAAATATTTCTGTGGAGAAACAAGGCAATAATGAAAACGATGAATGAATACTTCTCCTTCTGGGAATGTACACAACCAGTTATTCCTCCCACAGCATCTCAGGGAAGCAGCACCCACCCTCCACAAGGCTCAGGCACTGGGTTTGTTTCTGTCTGATGAGAAAGCCTTGATCAGACTCCATCTGAAAAGGTCTTCCTGGTATCTGGCTTCTTTAACACACCAATTGTCATGCTTTTATTACTATTCCCATCACAGAGGACAGCATGAAGCCTCGAGTTTTCTTGTTTTATTTAACGTACTCAAAACTCTGGCTTTTATCATGTCACATACATACGCCATCAGGAGAGAGGACAAAGCAGCTGCAGAGTATCAAGGGATCTAAAAACACGCAGGCTGCCTGGGCAAATCCAGAGCACACTAAGAAGATCTGTTTAAGTGCTTCTATTTGATTCCCGCCCCCACTTCAGAGTAGGTGGGGGGAACCTCTCTTTGGGTAAGGCCAAGCAAAATACTCTCAGGGGCTCTGTCACCAAACAGTTCAGGTTCAGTATCAGAGCTTAAGTGGGAACAAAGGCTAACACCAGTAGCTAATAAGAGCATTTAGTAAATTTGTACATTTGCTTTCTGTGTATACATGGATCATCAGGGATAATTATCTATAGGTTTAAATAAGACCCTCAATTAAAGCATTACCTCTTCTGGATAATCAGACTCTTAAAAGAAGAGCACAGATTTAATACAACTATAAGAGGGAGACCCCCTTCACATATCTGTCAAGTGGTTAGCCAACATTTGTTTGGCCTCTACTGAAAAAGAAAAAAAGACAATGAAATTCTAAAAACAGGTGCTTGAAAACAGCAAGCACATCATTTATGTGTGGGTTTAACCACTTTCATGAAGACAGACATCCTAGGTAAGTCAAATTTATTCAACACAAATTAATTGAGCACCTACTGTGCTCCATGTACTCCTTTTGACACTAGGTCTAGAATGTGCTTTCTCAAAGGGGGCCACACTGTCCCTCAAGGGAGCGAAAACTGGTTTTTGAGGGATGAAAACAAAATCTTACACTTCTTTTTACATATAAAGCACAGATAGACAAATAGCATCTAAACAGATACACAGTATATTGGTGGCTTTAAATTTCAGAAAGGGGAGAGGCAATTAGGAAAAAAAAAATTTAAGTCTTCTTAGGGAAGTGATAATGAAAAAAACTGTTGAGACACGCTGATCTAGAATCGCAAAACTCCCTACTCTTACGGAGCTAATAGTCTACCGGTGACATACAGATGATAAACAAGTATCCGTGCTATGGCAAAAATAAAGCAGGGAAAGGAGATAACAACTGGGCAGGAAGAGACTGAGGATGAAGACAGGAACAGACCACCATTTCCATCAATTAATTTGTCACTTTTCTCCCAAGCACGATGTGAGAAAAATGAACTTTTGATGACAAATTAAAGGGGTAGCCCCTATAATCCAAGGCAGCCGTGTACATAATGTGCTATAACATGAAAAAAAAAAGTAAAAAGCATGACAATGAAACAACAGGTGTATCTATGGGGGATTGTCTGTTCTCTACGTATTAAAAGCAGCATGAAATTCCTAATAACTCAGCTTTCGAAATATCATCTTTGATGACACATTTTCAGCACTTCATTTGTGCCCTTTATTTTCCTCTTTCCTCACAATTGACTACGTAGTTGGCTGTCTTAATTCCAGGGTCCTGAGACTAATGATTCACCATTTGGGGCCTGCTTAATGACTCCCAATGTTATCTCCACATTTATGAGACCCAGGTTTCAACACATATTTTCAACAATGGGATGAAATTATTCTCATTTTATCACATGTTGATAAAATAATGAGCAAAAACATGTTCTAAATGTTCAAAAAATTGCTCAAACATGTAAGGTTGTACAAGCAAAGGTGATGGTCTTGCCAAAAACATGAACCGTTAGCTGACATGCCCTGCCAGAGTTCAGAATGTCTGCCTACTCAGGAACATCTGAAAAAAATATATAAGGCTAGTGGACAAAAGGGTCATTTGTGGGCATCAGTTCATAATGTACAAAATAAAGTTTATGAAAAAGTTAAATCTGAAAAAGTTGGAATCACCTTAGTGCACGCACCTACTAAATAATAAGAGAATGGTTAAGAGTCATTTCATGAAGTTTACTCCTGAGGTCGTTTTCCCCTAACTAATGATGCCACAGAGATTCCAATTTCCTGCAACACTCTAACATTATAACAGATGCTAAACAAACGTACTCTCCAAGGGAGAGGCTGGTTCTTTGGAAAGAGGAACAGCATAGCTCAGCACTGTTTGTTAAGTTCAGCCTCCCTGTAGCTTTGCCACAACTTTTCTACAGGGAAATTAACAAGAAAAGCTCTCAGCTTAATATATTATTGGAACTTGGCTACAAGCTTATTAGGAAAGAGAAATCATAGGGAAATGCAGTCCATCACTGGATGTCTCCAATATAAATCTGGAAAATGGTGAGATGCTGAACAGACAGAGGATTGCTTGCCATGTAGGCAGGGTATACACATACATTGTGACTTAATTTACATTTACTCCTTGGAGTAAGTGACATGCTTTCAAGGTACAGACTCCAAAGTTGGGGTCCATAAGGAGAAAACAGCCAAACAGAAATCCTTAAAGAATGTTAGCTGGGAAAGGAAACTGGTGTAAAATCAAAATGGCAGTTCATACCTAATTCCCAAAGTACCTACCTGCATGCAGCTTTCAGAACCAGGGAGAAACTTGAAAAAGCATCACCGATCAACCTGAAAGTAGCAAGCTGAAGTTCGGAAGCTGACTCTATTGAGCTTAATAAAACAGAAACCTCATACACACAGCTTCATGAAGGTGTCTAAGCCTCTGCCAGATTCATCTTCCCAGTTAAATAAAATTGTTACTTCTAACTGTTTAATAACAAGAAGAAACTCCCCAGGGAGACCCGCAGGCAGCATGGGAGCCTAGTCCTTCTCACAGGCTGCTGCAATGACCTGGGAAGACAATTAGCCAGGCTTTCTCCCACACTCCAGGTCTATGTTTTAATGGCTTCAATCACAGGGGGCTGGAAGCAGAGGCCTGGCCCAATTTAATAGGCAGTCATTCACTTGTGGTACATTTCAAGTGTAAAATAGCTCACTTCATTTTCTTGGTTCCTGTTTATGCTTCTAAAGTTACTCTTGGAGAGAAGATTAAGTACCGTTCTCCCCAAAAGCATGAAAGCCCTTCATGTTCAATCTCTTTGCAGGGCTGTATATTGAAACACGTCCACCAAGCCAGCCCAAGAGCCGCACACAGGAAACCCAGGTGATCCTGAAATCGGCCATCCCCAGAAGAGCCAGTACACGAGCAGAGAATGACAAGAATTAGACTTCAGTGGCCAAGTGCAGAACTGGGCTCAGTTTCCATCTCTACCATTTTCTGGTTGGATGATCTTGAGAGAGTTAGTTAACTGCTCTGAGCCTCACTTTTATTATAAAATGGAGACAGTAAATGCAACTACCTCATAGAGATTACTATAGAAATAAAATAGGATAATGTCTACAATGCTTGGCAAAGTGACTGTCACACAGTACACACACAAAATTGTTAGCTATTGTCATAAACATCTTCATTAGGTACTAACGAGTATTAAAGAACTTTCAAGTTTCACTCAGCCCCTACTCAGGTGTTACCTACAACTATTTCCCTGCACAGAACCTTCCCTAAATGGATCAAACATGTTCACCCATACTCAAACACAAACTTAGACCTTCCGCACTCTCAAATGCTAGGGCATGCCACACGATGCCTTGACATACACACTTGATGTAGCAGTGGTTCTCCACTTGGGCACTCTTTAGAATCACCTGGAAGGCTTGTGAAAACACAGGTTTCTGGCTCTATCATCAGAAGTACTGATTCAGCATGTCTGAGGTGGAGCTGCAAAATTTGCATGTCTAATACTGCTGGTACAGGGATCACATTTTGAGGACAACTGTGCCAAAGAAAGGAGAAAGACAAGCCAACTTCAAGAACTGAGAAAGGAATATGTGGAAACAAAAGCCTTTTCTGAGAAGCTCAGAACCAAAAGAAGTCTAGCCCTCAAGGACACTAGGTCTCCCCCCAGAGAGCACCAGAAATGGTGCAGGCAGCCTTCTTCCCACTTGGAGCCCACCTCACCAGGCTCCTGGATCTTGGACTGTTGGGCTGACCCAAGGCCACAGCCTAACAGGGACATCCAGACCCAACCTAAATCCTGAAAAGAGATGGGGTTTTTGAAACAAGACTATCAGTGGGCTGCACACCATCCTGCTCAATTATCATCTCTTCCTCCTCTGTGTTAAAGCAATTCTGCAGCACAGTGATTCTTCACAGGGAGATTGATGGGCATCTTTCATGCTAATTCATTCTGGAGTTGGGAAGCCTTTATTTTCCTCATGACATGAAGAAAATGATGGCAGACATTTCCAGTAGAAATGCCACTGCATTCTTTATAATGTCATTCAGCTGCTGCCAGAATTAAACTATTGACCAAACTAATCTGTTTAACACCCACGTTGTGGCTTGATCTCCTTGCCCCGAGGGGTAAAGCATCATGCTGCAAAGGCATCCACATTTATTCTCAGTAAGTGATGCTGGATTGCAAAGTGCCATGCATACAGGCTGGGTTTTTAATGCCATGGAAGCCCCACAGAGGCCACCTCATCCTCCACTGTGCTTTACCCACTTCAAACCATCCCCTACCTCCTTGAGGGTTAGATCCAAACCCCTCAATATGGCTGATGAGCCCCATATGACCAGACTCTCATTTTCACAGCTTCCAGTCTCCTCTGGTCTCACTCTCTACACCCTAGGGAACCCCTACCTGTAGGCTCAGGACTTGCCCATCTCTGGGCCTTTGCATAGGTTGTTCCCTCTGCCTGGAAGATGGCCCTCCCCTGCTTTCTCTAGATGTTTAATTTCTACTTGTCCTTTATTCAGTCTAAGTATAACTACCATGTGCCCTGTAGTATCTTATACCTCACATGTTATAGCAATCATGTTGCTGATAATTATTTGTATTCAGATTATAAGCCTTGTGAGGCCAAGAGCCATATCTAATAAAGTACCTAATAAAAAATGTGATGTAACAGGTGCTCAAGAAATATTTATAAATGAATGCATGGATAGCTAGCTCTGACAACTCCCTCTTTCAAAGCCTTCCTCTGTTATCCATCTGCAAAATGAGGAATTTTGACTGAGGATTTCTAACAAGGGATTTGTGACAAGGAGACAAAACAGGGGTTCCAGAGAAGCTGCAAGAAGTGAAGTTCAAAGCATGCAGGGAATCAGAAGACCCTACTCCAGGACCTTTCTCTCTTTTGTGAACTACAGTACTTTTCCCTTAGCTTCAAGGCAGTGGAGAAGGATGCTTAATGGCAATACTCCTCAAAGCATGGACCCTGAAATCCTGGGGTTCCAAGAAAGTGCCTCAACATCTATTGTGGAAAGCAAGGAGTAGGCCAGTCTTAGAAACTGTACCTTAATCCATTTGAGGTACTACGTTCTAGGTGAGAGTTCATTTGCAAGAAAAGTAGACTTTGCTGCTTACAAAAAAGAAATTTGAAAGCATGAGCAGAATTGGTCACTGAATTAGGATTTAAAGTACATCATCATCAGAGGGTCATGAAATCCTGACAATCTTCTGGCTCTGGTATGCTCAAAACAGATAAGAGTCTTTGAGCATTTGGCATCTCTTGCCCAACTCACTACCAGGCATTGAGAATTGCAAAGGAGCCTAAAAGCCTTCTACTCTGGTGAAAAGAACAAAGCTTCCTACACAGCAAGGTCTATAGAGTAAGGAAACATAGGGAATAACCCAAACTCAATAACTCTGTTAGAAGAAAGGTCACAGCTTCAGATCAGACCCTGGGGCTTTGCAAACAAAGATGAGGGCACGTTATCGTAGGAGCAAAGGGAACAGCCAACAGTGCCAATAACTCCGGATACAGACCACCAATGCAGATTTGTGCCATAAGCTTGTACCTCTTAGACCCTTCCCTCCTCTGAATCTTTCTTGTCCTATTTCTTGGGGCCTCGTGTGAGGCAGATACATCTATGAAGAGGAACCACAAAACTCTGCGATCTGGACATTTCCTCATCCATATCCAATGCAGAAAAAGTATAAATACCCTTCCTTTAATAAAGCTAATCAGCCCAAATATGCAACGATGAGTAAACCAAACCTGTTTTCTTTTCTTTGCATTTTCTCCTCTTCATTTATCTGCAAACAGGAATACATGGCTTTCTGACCAATGCCAGTTGATCTGAGCATCCCTGAATGACTTAAGCCCCAGGACTCATACATGATACATGGCTGGTACAACTGCAGAGATGCCTTCAGCCAACGTGAATGACCAAGGAGGCTGTCATTGTACACAGTTTGTAAAGATGGCTCCCAGGCCACAGGGCAAGCCTTAACCATCCAAGTGAGACTTCAGACTGAACACAGAAGTGAATCACAAAACGACTTCTTTCCAGGACCCACCCAATATGAGACTTAAAAAACTAATCATCAGCCAGATGCAGCGGCTCATGCCTGTAATGCTAGCACTTTGGGAGGCTGAGGTGGGTGGATCACTTGAGGCCAGGAATTCGAGACCAGCCTGGCCAACATGGTGAAACTCCATCTCTACTAAAAATACAAAAAATTTAGCTGGGTGTGGTGGTGTGCACCTATAGTCCCAGTTACTTGGGAGGCTGAGGCATGAGAATCACTTGAACCCAGAAGACCAAGGTTGCAGTGAGCAGAGATTGGGCCACTGCACACCAGCCTGGGTGACAGAGAATCTGTCTCAAAACAAAAACAAAAACAAAAGAAAACAAAAAAAACCTAATCATCTTCTCAAAATATTGCTTGAATGTTACTCAGGTGGAATTGCAGTACAAAAGTGCAAAATTTTAAAAATCACCTCCAAGAATATTTTAAATATGTTTTGCTGAGGGGCAGAAAGCATGTACAAATATAATATTTTCAGTTTAATTACTACATAGTAGCTGTTACCCAGATAATGGATTTACCTCGGAGCAATGTCAGAATTTAAGAACAATCTAAATATACTTCTGCAATCCCGCATTGGTCTTGATTCATGAATTTGTCAGAACTTACCCTGGGTGGCTTTCAGTAACCAGCCGAGCTCACGCACTGCAAATACAGGCACTGGGAGCAACCTGGGCTGCCCAGTCCAGGCCTTCTTAAATTCTGATTAGGGGAATTTGTGGTCAGACTGCAGCTGCTCCTGGAAAAGCATCATCCCCAGTAGACATACAATGGGAATCTTCAACCTATCTTGACTGGGATACAGCAGGAAACTTACAGACAGAATAAAATGATGAACTTATTTTTGTCTTTCCATTTATAGTTAAGAACAGTAAGATAAAGGGGAGAAAAAAAGAAAATAATGTATATTGATCTTGGCGAAAGTATGAATTGGGACATGTGAATGCATGTGAAGGAAACTCAATGTGAACTAGCTCAGCCAAGGAATACACCTCCCTAGCTCATAAAAACAAACAGCTAAAAGGGGGGCTGGTCTCGAGGATGACTGGTACCAGGGGCTAGTCTAGTACCAGGTCCTAGAGACACCTCCGGTAGCTCTCAGGCCCCCAGTCACTCGTTTTGATCAGGAGACAGACCCTATGGGAAGATGACACTCTCACTTGAATCACAAGATTAGGCAAGAGGAGAGACACATCTGCTAGAAAGGTGGATGGCTAATGTCTGGTCAGACCAAACAACAGATGTCCATAACAGGGGGCTCAGACGAGAGATGTATTAAGCTAGGAGCAGCCTTGTCACTGTGCTGTAGAGCAGCAGTCCCCAGCCTTTTTGGCACCAGGGACCAGTTCGTGGAAGCAAATTTTTCCACAGACCAGAAGGTGGGGTGGGGGGAAGGGGGTGCACAGAGATGGTTTCAGGATGAAACTGTTCCACCTCAAATCATCAGGCATTAGATTCTCATAAGGAGTGCACAGCCTAGGTCCCTCACATGTACAGCTCACAATAGGGTTCGTACTCCTATGAGAATCTAATGCCGCAACTGATCTGACAGGAGGCAGAGCTCAGGCAGTAAGGCTCACTCACCCTGCCGCTCACCTCCTGCTGTGCAGCCCATGGGTAGGGGACCACTGCTGTAGAATAGTGACAATGAAGGCAGCCTTTGGCCAATGAAGGAAAGGCAATGCAAGACTCGCCCATGCTCCACTCTTAACAAAAGGGGCCAGTCAGAGACAAGATTGGATACTCTGGAAACTAAGCTTGCCCCATCTTTCTTTATATGCAAACATCTTTTGGCAACAACTTAACATAAACTCAGAGCCACTGAGCGCACATAAGACGCATGCTTGGTTATAGTCTCTTGGGTAGCTAACTTCTTGAACTTTGTGCAAGAGCCTTGTCTCAAACCAATAGCATCCCTGCAGAAAGACAGACCCAGCCAGTCAGAAAAAGACATTCACACCCAAGGACTTGGGGATTCTCCTTGGAAAGAAAAATCGCCCCATCAGCTTCCTGCAAAATGAATGTTAGAAGGAACCAGCGAGAGCAAAACAAAACACCACAGCCTGGGCTGTCTATTAAAAAGCAAACACTCATAGGTAATGTTTATTTTATTCCTTGTGTTTATTTGGAAATTTTAAACATAAAGAATCTTTACTACTTCTGTAAGAAGAAAAGTAAAACTTCATTTTAAAAAATATATAGCATCAGAATTAAACTTATATGTATTAAATTATTTCCTATTTATCTATCAACTTTGGGGATAGGAATTTCAGATGTCACATTGTTTAGTCCTTTTCTATATCCTTTTCTGAAAATATTATAGTAGGACCTGTTTGATCATTTTGAATACTTTCAAAATATATTAAACCTGATCACATCACATCATATCTTTTTATTGAATTTTTTTGTTGAGATCATTGTGGATTCATATGCAGTTGTAAGAAATAATCCAGAGACATTCCATTTTCCTTTACCCAACCTCCCCAGAAAGTGACTTCCTACAAAACATTCCATTTTCCTTTACCCAACCTCCCCAGAAAGTGACTTCTTACAAAACTAAGTACAACTGTACTTGCACTATTTGTGTATGTGTGTGTATGTATGCCTAGTTCCACAAAATTCCATCACATGTATACCTTCCTGTATCCACTACCATGGTCAAATACAAAACAGTTCCATCACCACAAGGATCCCTGGTGTTACCCCCTTTTTTTTTTTTTTGAGATGGAGTTTCACTCTTGTCCCCCAGGCTGGAGTATAATGGCATGATCTTGGCTCACTGTAACCTCCACCTTCCCAGGTTCAAGTGATCGTCCTGCCTCAGCCTCCTGAGTAGCTGAGATTATAGGCATGCACCACCACAACCAGCTAATTTTTGTATTTTTAGTAGAGGCAGGGTTTCACCATGTTGGCCAGGCTGGTCTCGAACTCCTGTCCTCAGGTGATGGAGACCCACTTCAGCCTCCCAAAGTGCTGGGATTATAGGCGTGAGCCACCGCACCCAGCTGGTGTCACCCTTTTATAACCCACCCACCTTCCTGCTGACCCTGGCCCCTTGTTCCCCTACTATCCCTAACCCCTGGCAACTATCAATCTTTTCTCCATTTCTAAAATGTGGGCATTTCAAAAATATTATATAATTAAACAGTCTAACATTTTGGGGACTGACTTTTTTCACTCAGCAAAATTTCCTGAAGATTCACCCAGGATGCTGCATGTATCAGCAGTGCATTCCTTTATTATTGCAAAGTACTATTCCATGGTATGGATATGCTACATCTGGTTTAACCACTCACTCACTGAAGGCCCTCTGGCCTGATTCCAGATTGTAGCTATTGTAAATAAAGCTGCTATAAACACTCATGTGCAGGTTCTTACATGAACATACATTTTCATTTCTCTGGGATAAATGCTCAAGAGTGCAATTGCTGCCCTGTATGGTACTAGCATTCCACAGTGACTATGTCACTTTACACTCCCACCAGGAACACAGGAGTTATTCAGTTTCTCCACAACCTTGCCAGCATTGGGTGTTGCCACTATTTTTCACTTTAGCCATTCTGTTAGGTGTCTAGTGATATCCCACTGTTACACTTTAACTTGCATTTCCCTGATGATGGTGAACATCATTTCATGTTCTTACATGCCATCTGTATATATTCTCCTTGGTGAATGTCTCTTCATATCTTTTACTCGTTTCAGATTGGCTTGTTTTTTCACTCTTGAGTTTTAAGAGTTCTTTACATATTCTCAACACTTGCCGCCTGCAAGATACGTGATTTGCAAATATTTTCCAGTCTAGTTTGTCTTTTCACTTCTTAACAGAGTTTTTCACCCTTTTTTTTTAATTTTTTAATAAGCCCAGTTTACCAAACTTTCCTCTTACGAATCAGGTTTTTGGTGTCAAGTCTGAATTCTTTGTCTAGGCCTAAATCCTGAAGATTTTTAATGTTTTTTTCCTAAAAGTTGTATAGTTTTAAATTTTACATTTAAGTTCATGATGCATTTTGAGTGAATTTCTGTCTATGGATGAGGCTTCGGTCCAGATTCGTTTCTTTGCCTATGAATGTCCAGCTGCTCCAGCATCACTTATTGGAAAGGCTGTCTTTTCTCCCTTGAATTGCACCTTTGTCAAAAAGCAGTTGAGCATATTTGCCTGGCTCTCTTTCTGGGTTATCTGTTCTGTTCCACGGATCCATGTGTCTATCCCCCTGCCAGTACCACACTGTCTTGATTACTGTAGCTATATAGTAAGCCTTAAAATCAGGTAGAGTGATTCCTCCTACTTTATTCTTCTTTGTCAAAATCACTTTAGCTATTCTATGGCCTGTGCCTTTCCATATAAATTTTCAGAATAACCTTATCCATGTTTACCAAAAAACCTTCCTGCAATTTTGATAGGAATTTCATTGAACCCGTATAGCAATTTGGAGAAAATGAACATCTTTACCATGTTAAGTCTCCAAATCCATTAACAAGATATGTCTTTCTGTTCATTCAGGTCTTCTTTGATTTCTATCATCAGTGTTTTTTATACTGTAAGTATAATACAATTTGTATTTGTCAGTTGAAATAGATGTGTTATTTCGCACTATCATGGATGGAGGGAAGATCTTTGTCTCAGGCTACATGGAACATACTGTGGTTAATCCCAGTCCTGCTCATTGTATTTGCCTACTTGGACTCCTTTCTAGACCTGCATCACCATTTGATAATATTCAGAATACCGATCCTAAATACCAGCAGTCCTCACCCTTTTTGGCACCAAGGACTGGTTTCATAGAAGACAGTTTTTCCATGGACCAGGGGAAGGGCAGGCAGGAATGGTTTCAGGATGATTCAAGTACATTATATTTATTGTGTACTTTATTTCTATTATTACATACATATGAAATAATTATACAACTCACTATAACATAGAATCAGTGGGAGCCCTGAGCTTATTTTCCTGAATCTAGATGGTTCCATCTGGGGATGATGAGATACAGTGACAGATCATCAGGCATTAGATTCTCATAAGAAGAGCACAATCTAGATCCCTCACATGTGCAGTTCACAATAGGGTTCATGTGCCTATGAGAATCTAATGCTGCTGCTGATCTGACAGGAGGCAGAGCTCAGGCAGTGATGCAAGCAATGGGGAGTGACTGTAAATACAGATAAAGCTTTGCTTGCTCACCTGTCGCTCACCTCCTGCTGTGTGACCCAGTTCCTAACAGGCCATGGACCAGTACTAGTCCATGGCCTGGGGACTGGGGACCCCTGCTATACATGTCTTAAGTGTATATCTAAATATTTCTTTTTCTTTGGAGTAATTATACATGATATTAACTTCAATTTTCACATGTTCATTGCTAGTATGAGGATATGCACTTTTTTTTTTTTTTTTTTGGTTATTGATCTTGTATCCTGTGACTTTGCCGATCTCACTTACTGATTCTAGGAGGCTTTATTTCCTTTAAAAAAAAAAATTTCTTGGGATTTACTACACAACCATGTCATCTGCCAATAGGCACAGCTTTATTTCTTCCAGAGCCCTTTATTTATTTTTCTTGCCTCACTGCAGTGACCACAATTTCCAGTACTACGATGAATAAGAGTGGTGAGGGCAGACATTCTTGCCTCGTTCTTCAAGGCAAAGGGTTTCCTCAGACCAGGCCATCTAGTGTCACCTGGTGGGAAAGGACAGTCTGAGACCTATGAGGATGAGAAGACATCCTGAGTGCCCTCTGCCAGTGTCCCCAGCTGCCCAGGTGTCTCTGGGTAGGGAAAAGGAGTTTTGAGCTCACAGGGATAAAGAGGCTTCCCATACCAGGCCACTTTATTGTGGGGCCTGTTCTGCTGATGGCCCCCAGACACTGTGGCCTCTCTCAGTAGAGGACAGGATTCTCAGGACCAGCAGGGAGGCCAGTATTTCCCTTAGCCTCTTACCCTGGGGCTGGGTTCAGCCTCTTACCCTGCTGGGGCTGCTTTCTTCTGCTGGGTGGTGGGTCAGGAAACACCATGCCTGGGCCACCTTCTCCTGTTGGGCAAGGGGAGGACATAGATGCCCTGCTGCTGCATCGCCTCTCCAGCACTGGACTCCCAAACCAGCTCACCTTCTTACCACTTTCATCATTCTCTTTTGGTTGCCTCTTGTGCTATTTCCGGTGTTTATTATCATATTTAACAGAGAAGAGCAGAAAGAAACAAGTCTATACCACCTTGTCCAGGCCATAAATCACATCAAATCCCATTGTATCTTTTTAAAAGTTAGGGTGAGTGAAATATTTCTTTCAATACAATTCTAAATAATATATGTAGATGCTGGTCCCTATAGGAAACAGACCTTAATTCCTCCCCTCCTCCCCTTGAGGGTGGGCTAGGGTTAGTGACTTGCCTCCAAAGAAGAGTAGGGAAAGGGGAAATCATGGATTTACAGAGAGGCAGCCTGAAAAACACCATGTTCACCAACTGATCGAAGTCTGGAGTTTAGTTAATTAGTGATGTACTAATGTGTTTCTTAGGTTTGACAAGTATATTACTAAACACCAAACATTCTTCCAACAAAAATTGCTCATCAGAGAGATGAACATCTTACAACACTGACATTAAAGGGTTTTTGCTTAAATATTGCTGACCCGGAAGTGCTTCACTGAGCACATATTATTTCATCTCAGAGACAGTACTGCTATGGAAGTGACAAAACCAAGTGCGTGCTTTGTGTCTGCTCCTTCTAGTGGGCAGTGACCTGGGGACCAGACATTTGGGGCTGAATCATTGGCAAAGTGGGAGCTGAGGCTCCCAGGAAGATCTAGCGTCACTTAGTCTTTCCTGCATGGTTTCTTTGATGTAGGATGTTGTAACGAATGCTGAATACTGCCCTAAAATATCCAGGTCAGGGAGCCATGGCCAAGTCCTCTGACCTGTTGGATGGCAAGTGTAAACCTTCAGAGGGAGTGTGTCACCTAGAGAGACAAGGTAAAAGGGTGTTTATGTTCAGATTACCTTATGGTCATCAGGAAAAACAATGTGGCCAGTATTCATTATCCACTCATGAGTCATAAGTAGAACCTCTGTAAAATAACTGCACCCAAAACCTTAACGCCTTATTTCAACCACTAGTTTCAACCCGAGTCCTGGTAATACCAATGATCACAAGTGCTGACAAGAAAAACATGCCCAGATAAAGTGTGGCTACATGTTAGAGAAATGAGTATGGGCAGAAAGATGCCTACGTTTGGAGGTATGTATACAAGTGAAATGTTGGTGGGTATACACACATGTGTGAGCAGGTAGATGCACATGTCTGTGTGAAAACACTGCTCTGTGTGAAGATTTGCAACAGGTGTCTGGGTATGAATGCCACAGTGTGGCAGACAAGTGAGAACTACAAAGAGTGTGTGTTTATACATAAGAATAGTACAGATGTGACCACTAGGAGTATAGGAGTCTGTTAGTGTGTAAGGATGGAATGTGTGAGTACAACAGGCAGGCAGCTCACATAGGTGGTTCAGCTTCTGATCATCGGTACATGTAAATGTCTGTGGGGGGTGTATACATGAACATGAAAGTCTGTGTTTAAAGCCTCTCCTTTGATGGAGGCCCCGGATAAATGAAACTATGCTAACATTTTGCAAGTCCAGCCTCGTGCTCAGACACAGGCAGGAAGAGCCTCCACTCTGTGCCTGATCTGACTGCGTCCCTCCCAGGGCGGTGGGGCTTCTGTAGGGCTTAGAAAAAATGACCAGCCAGAGCTCATGCTTTGCCTTTCCAGCCCATGTCCTTGGTCCCTGAGATCCCAGAATTTTCTGCCCAAATGGCCCTGAGCCACCTTCCATGACTATCTGGCCTGTCCTCCAGGTCTATCCTTTTGAGGTGGCCTAAGCTGCCAGTGAGGGCCCTCTAGGCCCAGGAGAGGCCATGGGGCAGTGGTTTGCAGTGACGAGGAGGTTATAATCAGCGCCTTGCTGGCTGTCTGCTGGCATGCACACCAGGCCCTTCATGGAGTAGGATGAAGCCAATGGTGGTCAGTGAATGGGAGCTCTTTTCACACAGCCACACCCCAAGCATTATCAGGGTCAAGTTGCCAAGGAAGGAGGACAGAACACATGTTATTGTTTAACAGTGGGTTAGCCTGATTTATAATTTAGTTATTTAGACAGGAGGTATGTGAGCCTCTGCTTAAACTCTCCCTGTAGGCCCCACAAATGTTAGAGGCAGGCTGTGCATAGATGTACATAAGAGCATGCTTGCCCAGGTTTCTTTGAACTCTACCAAACCTAGTCTCCAGCCCTTAGGTCCTGAGGTATAGAGATGTAGACTGGGGCTATGGTCATATCTGACCTGGACTGGGGAGGGAATGGTTTAGAATCAGCTCTGCAGACCCTAAAAACTGATTCCTTTCCCTTATCAATTCCTCACTGGTCACACATATAGATGCACAGCAGGAAAACATCTACTGAGCACAGAAATATGTCAGGCCTGGGAGCTTCCTGAACTGGACAAGATACCTGAATATAATGAAGAGCTCATTTCAGCAAACTATACTTGGTCACTGGTAAACCCATAGCACCCTCACAGCCCCCAACCAACACCATTCAGATCTAATTACTCTGGGGTGAGGACCAACGCAGGGATGAGAGGCATGTTATCGAAAACCACTTTAGCACTGCTCTAGCTCACAGCCACACTGTCCTCTATAATGACTTCACCCAATTAGCTTTCTAGCAGTCTGCCTTTTGTAAATCAGCGATGCCAATGGAATGAATTCTGCACCGAAAGGGAAGGGCAAGCAACTGGTAATTGCATGGAAATCATTAATTGCCTTTCAGGTTAAGTGAATTATCATTATTTCCTCCATTTGGTGGCACTGTGTGCAGATGAGGTCAAGCGGGCAGCCCACCATGAGCCCACATTCCCAGCATTCACTCATTCAGTGAATGGAAGAGTGGCAGTGTGTGCCTCTCTGAGAGGCAGAGGACTAAGAGTGCTGGGCCCTCCCCTGAGAGCCCCCCCATCTACTTAGTCCCAGGAAGGAACATCCCACAGACAGGCCATACACGGAAAATGTACACATCTGTGAACTGCTTTCACTCCTAAAATGAAGCCTAACCAGTTTGTTTAAGACCTCTGCCTGGACTGAGGCTCTGAGTAAATGATGCTTTACTGACGTCTCACAAGAATGTTTAATTCTCACAAGTTTCACAGGGAGCTAAGCTGAGCAAATACTCCATTTTGTGAACAAGACGTATGGTGTTAAACAAATAATTAGCTTTTATTTCTGGAAAGAAGAAAGAATATTTTGCCCTTATTCAAAGAGTCAACATGTTAATAACTCCTACAATTCAGATAGCAGAAGGGAAGAAGAGGATGCAGTCTCTAAGGCACTGGTTCTTGAGTTTTGGTGTATGTGAGGATCACCTGCAGGGCTTATTAAAACACAGATTGTTGGGCCTCATTCTCTGAGTTCCTGCTGCAGCAGATCTGGTTGGAGTGTGGGACTCTAACAAGGTTCCAGGGGTTGCAGATGCTGCTGGTCTGGGGGCTACACTTGAAGGCACTGCTTCAGGAAATAGGTTTTTTTAACCTCAAATTACCTACAAAAACTCAAATTTATTTTAAAAGCAATACATCATGGTGGTTGACAATATGGACACCGGGATGAAGGAGATCTAGATTTAAAGTGTGATTCCTCCCTTTACAGCTGTGTGATCTTGGGCAAGACTGGTTCACCTCTTCAAAATAAGCTTTCTCTTCTATAAGTTGAAATCAATTCCTCACAGGGCTGTAGAGAGAATTAAAATGAACTAATATATGTAAACCCAAGCTACTTATATTAAACTAAACAATTACTTCAATTAACTAATGACTGTTATCAGTAGGTCTTATTAGTACTAATGAAGTGTTAACAAATTATTTTGCATAATATGCCTCCCCAAAGAGACAAACCCTATTTTCACTACTGGCTGAAATTTGCACTCACATACACACTGCAGTCCTTGAAACCACTTGTTCCTTTATGCTAAACACGCTCCTTACAATCTTGCTCACAATGTGAAATTATTTAGAAAACACTCTTTCACAGAAAAACTAAATGTAAGTTCTTTAAAATAAGTGCTACACATAAAAGGCAACTCAAAATGAATCTCATTTATGAAGAGCAAAGCAAAAAAAATTACCACATAGAATCAAGAAGCACAATAAAAGAATAGTATGTCATGACCAAATAGAGTTTACACAAGAAAGGCAAATATTGCACAAAATCAGTAAATCCATCAAACCAGTGAATATTAATAGAGCTCAAGTAAAATCATGTAATCATTCCAAAGACGCTGAAGAAGTACTGAGCAAAATTCACCCACTCTTGGTAACAACAAAAATACTCAATAAAATAGGAACAAATATATACTTCCTTAACACGATAAAATATATTTTTCTCAATTACAAAGCTAAGATCACACTTAATGGGGGCAACACTAAAATACATGTGTGATAGTGAGATATACACTTGATCTTAGCCAAAAGGCTAAAAAGTGATTGATAGTGAGATATAGTAAGAAATATACATTTGGTCTTCATTCCTGGTTTGTGGCACAGAGCTCCTAAAACCCTTAGAATGTGAGTGATACATGGGAGAGAAGCATCTTTTGGTAGTCACAGTAAGACCCTTTTAACCCCATATGAGTTTATGCTACTGAAATGACTCCTGAAGGATGGGGGCTGGTTTCCAGAGGAGCCAACCATGTGATTAAAAGATTTTAACTTGCAGCACTAATCCCCAATTTCCAGGGAGAGGAGAGGGGCTAGAGATTGACCTAATCACCAATGACCATTAATTTGGTCAACCATGCCAACAAAACAAAGCCTCTATAAAAACCCTAAACAATAGGATTTGACAAGGTTCTGAGGTGGTGAATGCATCCACATGCTAGGAAGGTGATGCACCCCAACTCCACAGGGAAACTCCTGCACTTGGGATCATTCTAGACCCTTGCCCTATGTATCTCTTCATCCAGACTTTCATTTATATCATTTATAACAAACCAGTAATAAATAAGCAAAGTATTTACCTGTGTTTTAAGTATTTACCTGGCACCGTGACCCATTATAGCAACATATTGAACATGAGATGGGAGGTGTGGGAACTCCTGAATGTATAGCCAGTCATCAGAAGTATGGGATTTGTGACTGGCATCTGAAGTGGGGGGCAGTCTTGTAGGATTGAGTCCTTTAACTTGTGGGATCTGACACCAACTCCAAGTGGATAGTGTCAGAATTGAACTGAATTGGAGGACACCAGTTAATGTCCACAGAGAATCAGAGGATTGCTTGGTGTGGAAAAAAAATTCAGACATTTTGTATCAAAAGTGTTATGTCTATAGAGAAAAAGTTTTTCCCTTTAACAGACAAGAAAAATCAAGATCAAAATAAGACAAGGGAATTCACTACCATCATTGTTATCTTACATTGAATAAGGGAAACTAGGAAAAGCCTAAAAAGGTATAAAAATGGTAAGAAGCACTTAAATCTAGGACTTTTTAAAAACAAGTTGATTATATACTTAGAAAGTCTAAAAGAATAAGCTAAAAAAACTATAATAAACCCAACACAGCTCAGAAAGCTAGCAAAATACAAAATTGACTTGCAAATATCCATAGCTTCCTTATATGCAAACTTCCATCAAGTAGTAGACCTATGTGAAGAGAAAATTCCATGTAAAATAGTACATATGAAATAAAATACCAAGGAATTGACTAAATAAGAAATACACCAGAGCTATAAGAATAAAACTTTAAAACTCTTCTGAAGGACACAAAAGAAAACTTGAACAAATCAGAAGACATACCATGTTCTTGGACAGTGTATTAAACCATTCTTGCATTGCTATAAAGAAATATCTGAGACCGTGGTAATTTATAAGAAAAGAGATTGGATTCTCTCAAGGTTCTGCAGGCTATCTCAGAAGCACAGTGGCATCTGCTTCTGGGGAGGCTTCAGGAAGCTTCCAATCATGATACAAAGCAAAGGGAAGCAGGCATATGACATGGCAAGAATGGAGCAAGGTGGGAGGAGATGCCACATATTTTTAAATGACCAGATCTTGCCAGAACTCAGAGTGAGAGCTCACTTATCATCAAGGGGATGGGCTAAGCCATTCATGAGGGCTACACCCCAGTGATCCCGATACCTCCCACCAGATGCCACCTCCAACACTGAGGATTACAATTCAACATGAGATCTGGGTGGGGATATCTATTTAAACTATATCAGACAGGAAGACAAACTCACAGAGCTGTCAACTCTCCTTAAGGAAATTTGCAAATATAATGCTCTCCTAATGATAACCTTGTTTTTAGGTTGGAGATTATACAAGTTTATCCTTAAATACATTTAGAAAAATATCAGACTATAAAAAAAAAGACTCTGAAAGAGAAAAGTCATGAGGAAGGACAAGCATATCAGACAGTATAACATTATCGAGCAATGATTAAAATAGTGTGGGACTGGTACTGGAATGTGACTATAAGACAAACAAATAGATCTAAATACAAAGTCCAGAAACTAATCCAAATACAAATGGAAATACTTCAGTGTAAGTGAAGATGGCATCTCAAATCAGTGGACAAAAAAATGTATATTCAACTAGTGACACAAGGACAACTGGATAGCATCTAAAGAATAAAGTTGGTTCTATATCCTACATCACGTACCAAAATAAATTCCAAATGGATAATGAGACTGATAGGAAAATCCTATTAAATTGAGGGGTGGTGGGAGCAAAGTTAAATTTAAAAAATAATGGGAGAAAAACTAGAAAAATCTCTTATTAACCTCAAAGTGGAAAAGGCCTTTAAGACATGCCTGAAAATCCAGAAGCCATAAAATTCAAGGTTAATAAATACAAACACATAACAATGAAACTTTTCCTTAGTAGTACACATAAGCAAAGTCAAAAGACAAACACCACCACAGGAAACTGATTCAAAGGCTAATATCTCTCTATATAAAGAGCTTCCAGAAGTTAACAAATGAAAGACCAAGGACCCATCTGAAAGATGGGCAAAGGACATGAATAGACATACTTACTGCCAAGGCTGGCTGGAAACAATTATTCCCAAATACTGACTGCTATGGTTTGGATGTGTCCCCCCAAAATCATGTATTGGAAATTTAATCCCCAATGCAACAGTGTTGGGAGGTGGAGCCCAGTGGAAGATGCTTATGTCATGAGAGCTCCACCCTCATGAATGATGAATGTCAATTATAAAAGGATTCCAGTCTTTAAGTTTTATCTCTTGCTCTCTGTCACCCCTTTTGCCCTTCAGCCATGGGATGGCACAGCAAGAAGGCCTCACTAGATGTTAACCCCCGACCTTGAACTTCCCTGCCTATAGAACCATGAGCCAATAAATTTCTGTTCATTATATATTACCCAGGCTGTTGTATTCTGTTATAATAGCACAAAGAGACTAAGACATTGACCATTATGGATGGGGACAATTTCCCAATAGCCATCAAAATTAAGAATGCATACATCTTCTGACCCAGCAGCTCCTCTTCTGGGAATTCAGCATATTGAAGAACTGGCACATGTATATGAAATGATATACATACAAAATTATTCATTTCAGAACTGCTTATGATAGTAAAATACTGGGAACAATTCAAAGACTCATTAACAGAGGATAGGTAGAATAAGTTATGGTCTATTTAACACTAAAAAACCATACAGGCCAGCATGGTGGCTCCCACCTGTAATCCCAGCACTTCAGGAGTCCAAGGCAGGCAGACCTCTTGAGCTCCTGAGTTCAAGACCAGTCTGGGGGACATGGCAAAATCCCATTGATATGGTTTGGCTGTATCCTCACCCAAATCTCATCTTGAATTGTAGCTCCCATAATCCCCAGGTCATGGGAGGGACCCGGTCGGAGGTAATTGAATGATGAGGGTGGGGTTTTTGCTGTGCTGTTCTCATGATGGTGAATAAGTCTCATGAGATCTGATGGTTTTATAAAGGGCAGTTCCCTAGCACATACTCTGGTGCCTGCCACCATGTAAGACCTGCTTTTCTTCCTCCTTCACCTTCTGCCATGATTGTGAGGCTTCGCTAGCCATGTGGAACTGTGAGTCCATTAAACCTCTTTTTCTTTATAAATTACCTAGTCTCAGGCATTTCTTCATAGCAGTATGAAAATGGACTAATACACTTGTCTCTACCAAAAAAATACAAAAATTAGCCAGACATGGTGATGTACACCTGTAGTCCCAGCTACGCAGGAGGCTGAGGTGGGAGAATCACCTGAGCCCAGGAGGTCGAGGCTGTAGTGAGCTGTGATTTCGCCACTGCACTCCAGCCTGGGTGACAGGGTGAAACCCTGTACCCCCAAACCCCAAAAAACCATACAGCTGTAGAAGAATAAAAAAGTTAACAATTATCTCTATGCACAAACACACAAAAAAAAGGCACATTATTTGCAAAAAGCAGGGCGGAGAACATTGTGTATAACATGTTCATATGTCTTGGAGAAAGAGAATATATATACAAATGCTAACTAACGTGTGTATTAAAATTCCTCTGGAAGAATACAAAGAAACTAATAACAGTGGTGACAGGGTGAGAAAATTGAGCACAAAGAGACTTTTTACTGTACTTCTTTCTATTTTCATTCCTGAACCAACTGAATTTATTCCTTATGTAAAAACTACATTCAATAAAAAAATAAAAAACCAAAAGGAATGTGATCTTTTCTGGGATGATTTTTAGAAAATGTTATCCAAACGTGTCCTGGGAAGTGCCTTGTGCCACCTACAACTGAGCCACTGATTTTTCCTTGGCTCGTTCTTGAGCCCCATGTTTCCTTTCTCTTAACAGCTAATACCTGGGGAAAAGCACGCTGAGGTCTTAAGATGCCACGTAATCAGCGGCTATTTTTTAATCTCTTAAAATTACAATGAAACTCACCCAAACATCAAAGGCAGGCTAGTATTTTATATTTTAAATTCAGTATCAGAGCCTTTCTATTTTTATGTGTTTTCAGTCTCACTTTCCTAAGACCAAAGACATCATCAAGAAGATGATTTTCTGAAATTGATATAAAAAAAGGTGAGTATTTAAACGCGAACTGCTGTATTCACATATGGGTACCATCCAGAACAAACTGATTTAAAGTTTCTAAGATATTAGAAGACTTATTCATGTAAAAAACCTCCTACCTCTCTGTGTTACCAAAAGACCCTAAATTAATCCATGTAAGAAATGATTCTGTCCAAATCTACTATTACATTTCACAGGAATTCTGCAGGAAAAATGCCATAATTTAAGACACTGATGGTGCTGCTGATTCAATTTTCTGCTTGCATAAATATCTGCTAAATCCCTTATTATGACTGAACACGGCTAGCTGCAGGTATGAGACCTCCAGTTCTAATCACTGCAGCCACCAGAACTAATGATTCCATAACGACTCGAAACTGATAAACTAGCAGGCCAGCCTCACCCACTACACTGTTCCGCGGGCTTGCATTAACAGCACTAGCAAGGAGAGTCAGGATCTATGGGCAATGAACAGGGATTAAAGGATTATTTAACCAGATAAAAGCAACGAGGATGAAACTATTTCTAATAAGGTGGCAATGGCCCTCTTTCCCAACAGTGGTGGCAATCTCAGTAGATATTCCAGAGAAGAGTGTTGCAGCTTAGGTTATTATTGATGAAAGATATAACTCTAATAAAAATTCAGTGAGTATAAAAAATGTCAGAGATGGTTTTGTATCATGTGTAATAAAGAAAGGCACATAAAAATAACATGTTGCCTATAAAGAGACTATATTACCTTCGATAGAGGTACTCAAAAACACAAAGTCAGGGACTTAGAGAGTCTGCTAGTGGCACAGGTATCCACAGAAAACAAACCTCCAAAATTCAACGTGTAGAAAATTCTGATTTATGCTGGGACTTGGAGAGACTGCTCTGGGAAACCCACTGTCTTTAAGGTAACTGTGAGCCTGTTGCTTCCACTACGTGATTTTCAAAATGAAGATATTTAGGAAGAAAAACACGTAACAGAATTTGAAGGGGGAAAAAACCATTTTTGAGGCAACTAAAAAGAAACTGTATATATTGAAGCTGAATTCTAAATGCTTCCAAAAAGCCATAATACCAAAGTGGAAAAATTAATTTCTGACAGAACTATAAAACACAGTAATCAGTTCTGAATTTGAAGTCAGGAGAATGTGAAATCTGTGGGCCTTAATTTAGTAGTATCCCACCAGACGACAGAGTCCCACTTGACACTGACCATCAAGATTTTGTTCTACCCTCAATGGAAAGTGCTCACACCCAGAAAAAAAGGAACTGGGGCTACCAAACCTATTTATGACTGCAAATAACTCCACAAGGCAAGGTGCTGGGCACCTGCTGGTACCTGGGTGCCCTTTTTCCCACCCGATGCTCTCTGCCATGCCAGTTTCTGTCACCTTGGCCTAGTGCCCTCCAACATAAGAACCAAAGATCCAACCCCCTACAGGGTGGGGAGGGCAGACTCTTTCAAAGATCTTTGCTGGTTTTTAAATACTAATTTTATTACTTACCAATGTCCAGGACAAAGTTGACCTCTACCTAATAAGAGAAAATCGCTCATAGAAATGGTCGAAAATTTTAAAGGTTGATTTTAAACTCTGAGTAATTCAAAATAATCCTCTACAGATTTGAATAAAAAAGATAATGACTCTCTCCCTCCCACCCCTATCCTCCGCAAAATTAACAAGGTATTAGTGAACATGACCACGTGTCCCACTAAAAGGAGAAAATAAATATTATTGGCATTAAGCTTCCAGGTGAGAGCTAACATAATTAATAGTAAACACATCATATTTCACTAGGATTCTCCTTGATGCCAGTATTAAAAAAATCAATCATCTTTTCAACTTAATAGCCAATCTGAAGAGTAATTTGAGAAAAATAATTGGTTTTAGAAACACATGGATGTAAGTGTATCTTTCTATGACTTTCTGGAACTTTACCAGGCCATTCCTAGTACTCATATAACATTTATAAGAAATAATTATACCTCAAATGATTATTATGCCAATTGTTGGTTCTAATCAATAGTTAAGGACATAGCAGAAGAGGGAATTCATTAAATATTCAATATTCCTCCTTAAAAATGAAAGCAAAATTGAGGGCAATAAAAGCATCAAAAACTTAGCAGAGTCAGAAAAGCACAAGTTCCAGATGAAAGTGCCCAGGCATGGAGGGCTTCCGCTTTGCAAAGGTGCACAGAGCATTCTGGAATTGAATCACAGAGACATCCACAACCTCAAGTCTCAAGGGATGTACGGTTAGATGGCCCAATCATGAATTCTCTGCAGCATGAATTTTCTCACAGCTGCATTTGTTAAAAAAAAAAAAAAACTGTCTTGAGATATTCTTTAAGCATGGGATCCATGATTAAATAAGTTTGGGAATCACTGTATATACTGCCTGTCTATTAACATATAAAAGGCTTTGAGAAGTCCAGCAGGAAAGATATCTACCTAATGTTTAAACTAATGTTGTCCCAGCTTCTCTGACCAACATGCATGCCTATAATAACTATTAACACCTATTAACAGGACAAGGACCATCTTTAGGAAAGGTTTCTCTCTGGATTTCTTAGTTGTCCTCTATGTCCTACTTGAACAGTTAGTGATGGGATGTCAATCCCCCTACAAGCAGCCCATCATTATAGTCAACTCTATCTACTGAGAGGAAACAGCAGAGTGGACACACTTCAGGTTTTAAAGTGAATCTGACCAATATTTGAATTCTCACTATCCACTTAATCACTGTGTACCCTTAGCAACATTTTTAATTACCTCTGAGATTCAGTTCCACCATCTGTAAAGCTGGGGTAATAGTAACCATTTACTATGATGCTGTAAATCTTAGAGACACTATCTATAAAGTGACCAGTAAACTGTCTGCCATCTATTACTATTGTCATTAGGATATGACATTTCCTTCTATCAAGATAAAGTTGACCTCCCTATAACCTACATCCATTAAGACTAGTTCTACCTCCTGGAATCAAATAGAACATATTTTCTCCCACTCCCACTTATTACATTGGCTTTTCCCAAATTAAACATCCTCAGTTCAACTTTCCATCAAGGCTTCCAGAGCTTCCACAGCCATCTCCACATTTCACTGCTTCTCATATCTCCAATTTTGCTATTCGCTTTGTAATGATAGACTCTAAATTTGATGGCCCTGACAGGGGTAAGGACAGTGTGACCTGAGGGGTCTTCACCCTTGGAATCTGCCATGAATGACCACTCCCACTCACTACTCTAGATCTCATTCTGTCACACATTCAGCCTAAAATTGTCCAAGCAACCTTGCCCAACATGTGGCCGTGGCACATGAGGGGTAGAAGCAAGAACCCCAAAACAAGCTGAAAATCACAGAGTGAGTTTCTGACAGCTGCAATGAGTCACATGCCTGGAGCTTCTGCTACACTGGTTCTTCAGGTAGGTCTTTAGATCACCTAAATCCGAAGCTCCATCCCAGATCTGCTGAATCTAATCTCCGCGGGTGGAGCCCAGGATCAGCATTACAGCACATACCCTCACATGTCTTCAGGACACTTCTGTACCACAACCCTGCAGTTTGGAGGACATCTAAAGTTGAAGTTCACTCAACCTGCAAAACTATCTGAAGGATGAAGAGACATCAACCAGGGTAAAGAAGAAACCACGGAGGGAAGGCAGAACATGGCAGGCAGAGGCTATGAACAAGGCATGGATAAAAGGCCCATGTGCCAGCGTGAGGAAAGGGCAGAGGAGGGCACTGTGAAGGGGAGCTGGAGATGAAAATGGGTGCCCGGCCCAGGGCCTGGCAAGCAGCAAGCTCAGTTCTTGCACCGAGAGCTGGAGGAGCTCTTCCAGGCCACTCAGTTCTGGTGCAGGTCAGTGGCAAACATGCCAGGTTTAGACTCCCCCTTGATTCAGATGCCACCAGCCATGCAGAAATTATGGCCTTGCTATGGTGAGTACCCATATCATCCTATGATTATGGAATTAATGCAAATTGTGTGATTTCTTTGCAATCTGTCTTCTGCTTATGTATCCATAATCAACCATAGTGCAGAAAACATAACATACATCTCTTCTGGACCCCAGCTATACAACCGATTATCACCAAATAGATTTGCAGAGCACTTTAAAAAAAAACTGCTTATCTTGTCGTCCATTTTGTGTTGCTATGAAAGAATACCTGAGACTGGGTAATTTATAAAGCAAAGAAGTTTATTTAGCTCAAGGTTCTACAGACTCAGTTCAAGGGCATGGCCCTGGAGTCTGGTGAGGGCTTTCCTGCTGCATCATGACATGGCAGAGGGGGTCTAAGGGGAAGACAGGAAAACCTGAGGGGGTGGCCTGGCTTCATAACAACTCGCTGTTGCAGGAACTAATCCATTTCCACGAGAACTAATCAGTCTCACAAGAACTCACTACCTGGGTAAAAGCACCAAGATACTCACGAGGGATCTGCCCCCCAAAACCCAAACACCTCTCATTAGGCCCCACCTCCCAACATCGAAACATTGGGGATCAAATTTCAACATGAGCTTTGGCTGCGACAAACAAACTTATCTAAAATATAGCAGTTTTAGATAAAAGTTTAGATGCAAAAGGCTTTGGGTTAACTGTTCTTACCTATTTCCCTACACATAACTTAGAGGTGAAGGATTAGCTACCAACAAACTTTTAACATTAAAAATAAAATTTACTATTCTTTTGATCTCATTACTAAGTGAGGAAATATAGAGAAGAATATACTTTCTAAGCCCTCTTTTCCCTTAAAAATCTATAGCATCTTAATCTTTACACCCTACTACTTAGCCCCTGATATTATAAAGCCTTAATATATCTTCTATTTTATGTGTATGTGTCAAATTCATTCATTGATCTGTTCAGTTAGTCAACATTTGTTGAGCACCTTTCTGCACTTGGGTCGTATAGGTGTAAGTGGCCCACCATCCTGTCCTCGAAACCCACAGTCTGGCAGAAACACCTGTTTCTATGTCTAGCTGTGAAGCAGAAGGCAGAAGCAACAGCTACTTCTGTGGCTCCCTCGGAACCATTCATTGATCTCTATCATGCAGTAAATTAATACAAAATTTTGAGATGACTGGTGATCAAAAACAGAGTTTTGAAGTCAACTCTGTGTTCAAAGCCTAGCCCTACCATTTCCTCGTTCTCTGACCCTGGGCCTCTCTGAATCTCAGTTTCCCCATCCGCACAGACAGGGATGAGTGAGAATAGTCCCAGTCTTACATGTTCATCATGCATATTCAAAGAGATGACTCATATAAAGGGCTTAGTACAGAAGCTGGAATATAGCCAGTGGTCAAAATCAGTAGACATCAATTAATGTATAAGCTATTAACAATTCTCCCTTAGGCTTTGAGGAACATTTACAGAGATTATGGTTTTCACAAAGCATTGTTCCTTCCCCATCTGAGAATCTTGGCCAAGGAGGCCCAGAAAACATTTCTTATGTTATCAAAGATAAGTTGACTTTTCCTTTAAACAGATGTCAAAGATCATGATGAGATCTGGAGCCCAAAACCTTAGTGTCACCGTGTATTAATTCTCTACAGACTATTTTGAAGATGAAACACAATCTATTTTCTTAGCAAACAGAAAACAACAGACAACTGGAAGCGTTAAAGAAGGCAGGAAGGAGTCAATTTTCCCACCACTAATGCTATTCTTTGTGGACATTCATAGCTCAGGCAAATAATTTGCTTGAGAGTTAATGTAAGAAAAACATTAATTATCAAAAATGCACATTTCCTTTGATGCAGTGGTTTCACTTCTAGGAACTTATCTCACAGAATTATTTATAGATGCATGATAGATTTAATTACAGCATATTGAATGAACTATTTTTGGTAATAACCAAAAACTAGAAATAAATCCAACAATGGAATCATAGTTAAATAAATAACAGTATTTCAGAAGTACACGACACAGAATACTATGCTATAAAAATTATGTATCAATAGACAAATTTTTATGGAGCACTAAGATGTATTACATGAAAAAGCAAGTATGCAGTTAAAAATGAATATGCATACATACATACTGATATATTTACATAGCCAACTTCTAGAGGGATGCAAAAAGGCTATTAAGAATAGTTATCTATGGGAAGAATTATTAGAGATAAAAAGAAACAAGAGAAAGAGTTTTACTTTGCCTTTTATGTACTTTTGAAGTATTTGAATTTTTTATGCTATGTGCATGTTTATTTTACTTAAAAAAACTTTACAATTCCAAGCTGTCAGTTCAAAAGCCAAAATGCCTTCCCAAATTATAAGTAACACTGAGCTAAAAAGAAACAAATCCAGAGGAAATTACAATTAGACATTCCTTGAAAAATTTGACAACCTTCAAGATAAAGGCAAGTAGTATTTTTAGTACAGATTTTTTTTTTTTTAAGAAATAAACAGTTGACAATCAGCTACTCTCCTTATTATGTGCGGCATAGTATAGCAGAGATTAAAACCTGGTTGAGGAGACACACTTGGATTGGAAACTTGATTCCAGGTGACTGTAAATCAGGGGTCAATAATCTATGGCCCACAGCCAAATCTGGCCTGCCACCTGTTTTATATAACCCATGAGTTAAGAATTATTTTTACATTTTAAAGTAGGTGAAAAACTTAAAACAATATTTCATAACACATGAAAATTTTATGAAATTCACTTTATTTTTTTTTCCAGGTTTTTTGTTTGTTTTTTTTTTTATCATTATACTTTAAGTTTTAGGGTACATGTGCACCTTGTGCAGGTTAGTTACATATGTATACATGTGCCATGCTGGTGCACTGCACCCACTAACTCGTCATCTAGCATTAGGTATATCTCCCAATGCTATCCCTCCCCCCTCCCCCCACCCCCACAACAGTCCCCAGAGTGTGATATTCCCCTTCCTGTGTCCATGTGATCTCATTGTTCAATTCCCACCTATGAGTGAGAATATGCAGTGTTTGGTTTTTTGTTCTTGCGATAGTTTACTGAGAATGATGATTTCCAATTTCATCCATGTCCCTACAAAGGACATGAACTCATCATTTTTTATGGCTGCATAGTATTCCATGCTGTATATGTGCCACATTTTCTTAATTCAGTCTATCATTGTTGGACATTTGGGTTGGTTCCAAGTCTTTGCTATTGTGAATAATGGCGCAATAAACATACGTGTGCATGTGTCTTTATAGCAGCATGATTTATAGTCCTTTGGGTATATACCCAGTAATGGGATGGCTGGGTCAAATGGTATTTCCATTTCTAGATCCCTGAGGAATCGCCACACTGACTTCCACAATGGTTGAACTAGTTTACAGTCCCACCAACAGTGTAAAAGTGTTCCTATTTCTCCACATCCTCTCCAGCACCTGTTGTTTCCTGACTTTTTAATGATTGCCATTCTAACTGGTGTGAGATGGTATCTCATTGTGGTTTTGATTTGCATTTCTCTGATGGCCAGTGATGATGAGCATTTTTTCATGTGTTTTTTGGCTGCATAAATGTCTTCTTTTGAGAAGTGTCTGTTCATGTCCTTCGCCCACTTTTTGATGGGGTTGTTTGTTTTTTTCTTGTAAATTTGTTTGAGTTCATTGTAGATTCTGGATATTAGCCCTTTGTCAGATGAGTAGGTTGCGAAAATTTTCTCCCATTTTGTAGGTTTCCTGTTCATTCTGATGGTACTTTCTTTTGGTGTGCAGAAGCTCTTTAGTTTAATTAGATCCCATTTGTCAATTTTGGCTTATGTTGCCATTGCTTTTGGTGTTTTAGACATGAAGTCCTTGCCCATGCCTATGTCCTGAATGATAATGCCTAGGTTTTCTTCTAGGGTTTTTATGGTTTTAGGTCTAACGTTTAAGTCTTTAATCCATCTTGAATTGATTTTTGTATAAGGTATAAGGAAGGGATCCAGTTTCAGCTTTCTACATATGGCTAGCCAGTTTTCCCAGCACCATTTATTAAATAGGGAATCCTTTCCCCATTGCTTGTTTTTCTCAGGTTTGTCAAAGATCAGATAGTTGTAGATATGTGGCGTTATTTCTGAGGGCTCTGTTCTGTTCCATTGATCTATATGTCTGTTTTGGTACCAGTACCACGCTGTTTTGGTTACTGTAGCCTTGTAGTATAGTTTGAAGTCAGGTAGTGTGATGCCTCCAGCTTTGTTCTTTTGGCTTAGGATTGACTTGGCGATGCGGGCTCTTTTTTGGTTCCATATGAACTTTAAAGTAGTTTTTTCCAATTCTGTGAAGAAAGGCATTGGTAGCTTGATGGGGATGGCATTGAATCTGTAAATTACCTTGGGCAGTACGGCCATTTTCACGATATTGATTCTTCCTACCCATGAGCATGGAATGTTCTTCCATTTGTTTGTATCCTCTTTTATTTCCTTGAGCAGTGGTTTGTAGTTCTCCTTAAAGAGGTCCTTCACATCCCTTGTAAGTGGGATTCCTAGGTATTTTATTCTCTTTGAAGCAACTGTGAATGGGAGTTCACTCATGATTTGGCTCTCTGTTTGTCTGTTGTTGGTGTATAAGAATGCTTGTGATTTTTGTACATTGATTTTGTATCCTGAGACTTTGCTGAAGTTGCTTATCAGCTTAAGGAGATTTTGGGCTGAGACAATGGGGTTTTCTAGGTATACAATCATGTCATCTGCAAACAGGGACAATTTGACTTCCTCTTTTCCTAATTGAATACCCTTTATTTCCTTCTCCTGCCTGATTGCCCTGGCCAGAACTTCCAACACTATGTTGAATAGGAGTGGTGAGAGAGGGCATCCCTGTCTTGTGCCAGTTTTCAAAGGGAATGCTTCCAGGTTTTGCCCATTCAGTATGATATTGGCTGTGGGTTTGTCATAGATAGCTCTTATTATTTTGAAATACGTCCCATCACTACCTAATTTATTGAGAGTTTTTAGCATGAAGGGTTGTTGAATTTTGTCAAAGGCTTTTTCTGCATCTATTGAGATAATCATGTGGTTTTTGTCTTTGGCTCTGTTTATATGCTGGATTACATTTATTGATTTGCGTATATTGAACCGGCCTTGCATCCCAGGGATGAAGCCCACTTCATCATGGTGGATAAGCTTTTTGATGTGCTGCTGCATTCGGTTTGCCAGTATTTTATTGAGGATTTTTGCATCAATGTTCATCAAGGATATTGGTCTAAAATTCTCTTTTTTTGTTGTGTCTCTGCCAGACTTTGGTATCAGAATGATGCTGGCCTCATAAAATGAGTTAGGGAGGATTCCCTCTTTTTCTATTGATTGGAATAGTTTCAGAAGGAATGGTACCAGTTCTTCCTTGTACCTCTGGTAGAATTCGGCTGTGAATCCATCTGGTCCTGGACTCTTTTTGGTTGGTAAGCTATTGATTATTGCCACAATTTCAGCTCCTGTTATTGGTCTATTCACAGATTCAACTTCTTCCTGGTTTAGTCTTGGGAGAGTGTATGTGTCGAGGAATTTATCCATTTCTTCTAGATTTTCTAGTTTATTTGCGTAGAGGTGTTTGTAGTATTCTCTGATGGTAGTTTGTATTTCTGTGGGATCGGTGGTGATATCCCCTTTATCATTTTTTATTGTGTCTATTTGATTCTTCTCTCTTTTTTTCTTTATTAGTCTTGCTAGCGGTCTATCAATATTGTTGATCCTTTCAAAAAACCAGCTCCTGGATTCATTAATTTTTTGAAGGGTTTTTTGTGTCTCTATTTCCTTCAGTTCTGCACTGATTTTAGTTATTTCTTGCCTTCTGCTAGCTTTTGAATGTGTTTGCTCTTGCTTTTCTAGTTCTTTTAATTGTGATGTTAGGGTGTCAATTTTGGATCTTTCCTGCTTTCTCTTGTGGGCATTTAGTGCTATAAATTTCCCTCTACATGCTGCTTTGAATGTGTCCCAGAGATTCTGGTATGTTGTGTCTTTGTTCTCGTTGGTTTCAAAGAACATCTTTATTTCTGCCTTCATTTCGTTATGTACCCAGTAGTCATTCAGGAGCAGGTTGTTCAGTTTCCATGTAGTTGAGTGGTTTTGAGTGAGATTCTTAATCCTGAGTTCTAGTTTGATTGCACTGTGGTCTGAGAGATAGTTTGTTATAATTTCTGTTCTTTTACATTTGCTGAGGAGAGCTTTACTTCCAAGTATGTGGTCAATTTTGGAATAGGTCTGGTGTGGTGCTGAAAAAAATGTATATTCTGTTGATTTGGGGTGGAGAGTTCTGTAGATGTCTATTAGGTCCTCTTGGTGCAGAGCTGAGTTCAATTCCTGGGTATCCTTGTTAACTCTCTGTCTCGTTGATCTGTCTAATGTTGACAGTGGGGTATTAAAGTCTCCCATTATTAATTTGTGGGAGTCTAAGTCTCTTTGTAGGTCACTCAGGACTTGCTTTATGAATCTGGGTGCTCCTGTATTGGGTGCATATATATTTAGGATAGTTAGCTCTTCTTGTTGAATTGATCCCTTTACCATTATGTAATGGCCTTCTTTGTCTCTTTTGATCTTTGTTGGTTTGAAGTCTGTTTTATCAGAGACTAGGATTGCAACCCCTGCCTTTTTTTGTTTTCCATTTGCTTGGTAGATCTTCCTCCATCCTTTTATTTTGAGCCTATGTGTGTCTCTGCATGTGAGATGGGTTTCCTGAATACAGCACACTGATGGGTCTTGACTCTTTATCCAACTTGCCAGTCTGTGTCTTTTAATTGGAGCATTTAGTCCATTTACATTTAAAGTTAATATTGTTATGTGTGAATTTGATCCTGTCATTATGATGTTAGCTGGTGATTTTGCTCGTTAGTTGATGCAGTTTCTTCCTAGTCTTGATCGTCTTTACATTTTGGCATGATTTTGCAGCGGCTGGTACCAGTTGTTCCTTTCCATGTTTAGCGCTTCCTTCAGGAGCTCTTTTAGGGCAGGCCCGGTGGTGACAAAATCTCTCAGCATTTGCTTTTCTGTAAAGGATTTTATTTCTCCTTTGCTTCTGAAGCTTAGTTTGGCTGGATATGAAATTCTGGGTTGAAAATTCTTTTCTTTAAGAATGTTGAATATTGGCCCCCACTCTCTTCTGGCTTGTAGGGTTTCTGCCGAGAGATCCGCCGTGAGTCTGATGGGCTTCCCTTTGAGGGTAACCTGACCTTTCTCTCTGGCTGCCCTTAACATTTTTTCCTTCATTTCAACTTTGGTGAATCTGACAATTATGTGTCTTGGAGTTGCTCTTCTCGAGGAGTATCTTTGTGGTGTTCTCTGTATTTCCTGAATCTGAACGTTGGCCTGCCTTGCTAGATTGGGGAAGTTCTCCTGGATAATATCCTGCAGAGTGTTTTCCAACTTGGTTCCATTCTCCCCATCAGTTTCAGGTACACCAATCAGACGTAGGTTTGGTCTTTTCACATAGTCCCATATTTCTTGGAGGCTTTGCTCATTTCTTTTTATTCTTTTTTCTCTAAACTTCCCTTCTCGCTTCATTTCATTCATTTCATCTTCCATTGCTGATACCCTTTCTTCCAGTTGATCGCATCGGCTCCTGAGGCTTCTGCATTCTTCATGTAGTTCTCGAGCCTTGGTTTTCAGCTCCATCAGCTCCTTTAAGCACTTCTCTGTATTGGTTATTCTAGTTATACATTCTTCTAAATTTTTTTCAAAGTTTTCAACTTCTTTGCCTTTGGTTTGAATGTCCTCCCGTAGCTCAGAGTAATTTGATCGTCTGAAGCCTTCTTCTCTCAGCTCGTCAAAGTCATTCTCCATCCAGCTTTGTTCCGTTGCTGGTGAGGAACTGCGTTCCTTTGGAGGAGGAGAGGCGTTCTGCTTTTTAGAGTTTCCAGTTTTTCTGTTCTGTTTTTTCCCCATCTTTGTGGTTTTATCTACTTTTGGTCTTTGATGATGGTGATGTACAGATGGGTTTTTGGTGTGGATGTCCTTTCTGTTTGTTAGTTTTCCTTCTAACAGACAGGACCCTCAGCTGCAGGTCTGTTGGAATACCCTGCCGTGTGAGGTGTCAGTGTTCCCCTGCTGGGGGGTGCCTCCCAGTTAGGCTGCTCGGGGGTCAGGGGTCAGGGACCCACCTGAGGAGGCAGTCTGCCCGTTCTCAGATCTCCAGCTGCGTGCTGGGAGAACCACTGCTCTCTTCAAAGCTGTCAGACAGGGACATTTAAGTCTGCAGAGGTTACTGCTGTCTTTTTGTTTGTCTGTGCCCTGCCCCCAGAGGTGGAGCCTACAGAGGCAGGCAGGCCTCCTTGAGCTGTGGTGGGCTCCACCCAGTTCGAGCTTCCAGGCTGCTTTGTTTACCTAAGCAAGCCTGGGCAATGGCGGGCGCCCCTCCCCCAGCCTCGCTGCCGCCTTGCAGTTTGATCTCAGACTGCTGTGCTAGCAATCAGCAAGACTCCGTAGGCAAAGGACCCTCCGAGCCAGGTGCGGGATATAATCTCGTGGTGCGCCATTTTTTAAGCCCGCCGGAAAAGCGCAGTATTGGGGTGGGAGTGACCCGATTTTCCAGGTGCCGTCCGTCACCCCTTTCTTTGACTTGGAAAGGGAACTCCCTGACCCTTGCGCTTCCCAAGTGAGGCAATGCCTTGCCCTGCTTCGGCTCGCACAAGGTGCGCGCACCCACTGACCTGCGCCCACTGTCTGGCACTCCCTAGTGAGATGAACCCGGTACCTCAGATGGAAATGCAGAAATCACCGTCTTCTGAGTCGCTCACGCTGGGAGCTGTAGACCGAAGCTGTTCCTATTCGGCCATCTTGGCTCCTCCCCTCCGAAAATTTTATGAAATTCAAATTTCAGTTTCCACAGATGAAATTTTATTAAAATGCAGCCACACCCACTAATTTGCATACTGTAATGGCAGCTTCCCTCTACAAGGCCAAATTGGGTTGTTGCAGCACATATGGACCCCAAAGGCCAAAAATATTTATTATCTGACCTTTCACAAAAATAAATTTGCTGATTCCTGCCCTATAAACTGACTTAATTGAGCCTCCGTTTCCTTTCCTGTAAGATAGGTACAATAATAGACAGCCTCCACTCCACAGAGCAGTTATGAAGCTTGAACGTAATGATGTATGAAATGCTTAGCACATACTAGTTTTTTAATATTACTTCTCACATTTTAACATTGAAATCAGGATTTTTTTTAACGGTCAATGGCATGTCTGAGTCCGTTCATAGAAGTGGGGGAAGCCCCACTGCACAGCCTCCCTGAATGCTCCCTCAGCTACATCCTCCCCACTGCCTGCCAACACGAGCTGCTTGCCCCTATGTGCAGAGCCTTGGGAAGCTGAATCTTTCCAAGAGAGCCTCGAGAGGACACACGGAATGGCTTCAGTATTCAGGAACAGGCTGTATTATGCTACAGAGAAAGGAAGTAAATGAAAGTAGCCTCAGAGGCATATCATAAGAGGGAGTACCAGGGATATTTACTAGTCCATGAAGATCAGAGCAAACAAATGTTCCAAGCTGGATTACTTGGGCTAAAACTGTACAAATCACAATTGCCTGTATTAGCTCACTGATTCTTCCACCAATTCAGCAAGTTAGGTAGCACCACCCCTATTCTACAGACCCAGAGAAGTCTGGGACGTACCCTACACACCAGCTGATGGCATAGCAACACCAAAAAGCAGAGTCTCAGCTTCTTTCCACCTTACCAGCATTTTCTTAAACTTGAGCTTGCATCAGAATCAACCAGAGGGCTTGTTTCAACATAGATTGCTGGCCCCCACACCCAAAGTCTCTAATGCAGCAGGGTCTGAGGTGAGGATGGAGAATTTGCATTTCTAACAAGTTCTCGGGTAAAGACCACACAGCTGTCTGAGGGCCACGCACTGAAAACCAATGAATTGTATCACTAAGCCACTGAAAACGTAAAGTCCTCACCCCTCCTCATCTTTCACACCTCCTATTCCTCAAAGTGAATCCCAACCAACCCCACCCACACAATAAACTATTTTCTTGTTTGTTTGCCTGTTTGTTTTCAGGAAAACAATCATACTTGTCTTCCCATTGTTGTCTTGATGGGACTCACTGCAAGACTAGGAGCCAGGAGACTGCAGACTAGTCCTGATCGGCCAGTAACTAGCTGGGGGGTTTTTGGCAAGTGACTTCTCTCTAGCCTTGGTTCCCCCTGTGTGAAGTGAGAAAGCCAAATCAGATTATTTCCAAGAGCTTCCTTATAGAACACAAGGCTGATGCTCCGATTCGACAGAGCAGCCTCCCTGCCTGAGTGGTCACCTTCAATCCATGAAACTCATAGATGGGTTCCCCTCAGTAATGAATGAACTAAAGAAAACTACTGGGTGAGACCTGTTTATGTAGGCACTAGCAAAATGGTGCCACAGATGGGCTTTTAGATGACTGCATGAGAGAGCTCACAGTAAAATGTTTAGATAGCATAAAAAAATTATGAAGCAAAAAGTAAATTCCTCATACCCCTCTCAGCCCATTCCTCCGAGATAATACATTACGATTTGGTACTGATTCAGGTATTTTATATGCAAATACAAGCATTTGTCAGATACGTACTCTGACATAATTAGGATCGTATTCGACATATTATTTGCTTTTTTATTTTTCTTCGAGACAGAGTCTTGCTCTGTTGCCCAGGCTGGAGTGCAGTGGTGCAATCTCAAGCTCACTGCAACCTCCACCTCCCAGGTTCAAGCAATTCTCTTGCCTCAGCCTCCTGAGTAGCTGGGATTACAGGCGCCTGCCACCATGCCCAACTAATTTTTGTATTTTTAATAGAGATGGGGTTTCACCATGTTGTCCAGGCTGGTCTCAAACTCCTGACTGCAGGTGATCCACCCGCCTCGGCCTCCCAAAGTGCTGGGATTACAAGCACGAGCCACCGTGCCCAGCCTAATTCACTTTCTTAATTACAATTCTCCCATCTCCCCCCATGCTATCTGGAAATTTATACCAGCAGGGTAATTTTCCATTTGGTACATTTGAAGAATCAAACTCATAGAGGAGAGCATGGTTCTAAGAAAAATGGTACACATATAGAGCAATACAGAGCAATGGAGAAAAATGTGGATGGCAGTCATGATCACACAGCAGCCACTGAGAATATTGTATGCAAAAGTTCCTAGAATATTGTATGCAAAAGTTCCTACAGCATGAGTTACTTAATGTCAGGCATTATCTTTCCTGACTGATCCCTGCCCTGTCATACTTCAGCCTGAACATCCCTGCAGACAGAAACAGTTCTTCCCCTTTCTCTTCCAGGGCAGGCCAGCTCATTGTTGACCAGATATAAACACTAGGCACATAGTTTCCAAACACATAATAATGCCTCTTCATCTGAGAGTGGTAGGGCCTTTTCTTTGGTGTCTGAGATAGCATGATGTTCTAAAAATGTAAGAAGTTGTTACTTGATACACTAACAAAGCTACAATTAATCTGGCATGCACTTCAATTCTCAAACAACATGAGCTAAGTCAGAAGACAGGAATCCCTAAGAGCATGCCCTTGGGGCTGTGGCATGGATCTGTGGATACGGCTTCACACTTCGAAGCTGGACAACAGCACACTGGTAGGGACACGCATAGGAACTTGTAGGGATCTAACCTACCCCCTCCAGGTCCTCGGTGGTTACTCTGTAAAGACAATGACTTCCTATGCCATTCTTTATTCACCCGCTACTTGCCTCCCCAAGCACCTGAATGTCAGGCAAAAGCACTTCCTTTTCTAGAGGACAAAAATCCCTCTACATGAGCCTCACAGTGAGAAGTCACACTGCCTTTGGAAACGTATGTCCGCATCTACAGCTCTGGATAGACAAAAGAGGGCACCAACATCATTTATTCGCCTGCTTTTCTTACCAAAGACAATAGAATTCACTCAGAGCAATAGGTTAGTTCTAAATTCATGAAACTGAAGCTCTACAATGAGTGAGTAGGTTGCTTTTCTTTACTAGGAACATCCAGTAATTCTGCCATTTTTCTTTCTTACTCCCTTGTATTTGCAATAAATGAGGCTTTGATTGTAAAAGATTGACCTAATTTACTTATTAGATATTCTTGCAAGCTGCATAGACATAACTTTGGTAAACTGAATCTACCTCAGACATACCAATTAGGCAGGCTGTTTGAGGAAATTCTATGGAGAGTCATTGTATAAAACAAATTATCACCTCTCAACAGTCCTGCCTTATCACAGAACTGCCTAAACTCAAGGTCAGAAACAATCTCAATAGTATCTCTGTCCTCGTCCAATGTTCAATTTCCCTTACATCAAACCAGCCATGTGGCTGTCTACTCTTACATGTACACATCCCAGGAACGGTGTCTCAGTCTCCTCCATGGCAGCCTACCCCCTCACACAGCTTGGGATATGAAAATGCCATACTTGGATTGAGCCAAAAGCCATCCCTTTGCAACTCCCACCCTCTAATTCTAGGGCTACCCTATGGAACCAAATAGAATCCTCAACTCCCTGTGAGCAACCTACAAATATCCAGGTATGGCTATTATGTCTGAAGGAGTTCAAATGTCCACACACTGCACCAGCTTATGTTGAGGCTGCCCCCAGTTCTAGGTGTCCCACCATGCTACCCCTGCTTTTAAAACTATTCATAAAGCACTCGAAACCATTTCTGGGTGAAGGAATTTGTGCCTTGCTATGAGAACAGACTGACGAATGCTCACTCTTAATCTGACAGTATAATTTTATCATTACAAACTGGGAATTTCTCCTCCTGCCTAATCACTGGTAGAAATAACAACTCAGGATTTACCTCGCTAAAAGCAAAAATCATAATTATTAGCAGATGCCTGCCAACATTTACATGGCTTATATCCAAAAATTATATTTTTTCCCAAGGGTATATTTTTCTCCTACAAATAATTTTATCTTAGCAGGGTCACCGCAAAGAGATGTGGCTTAAAATTAGGCATTCTGTGGATTTCTATTGGTATTTTTTATGGCTGTTTCATAATACCTGCTTGAAAACATTACAAAATGAAACTCTTGCATGTACGCACTGTGGTAACGTGCCCAAATTCTTCCACCATGAGAAACCCTTTCCACTGTCAAAAAAAAAATTATAAACTCCACCTCCCCTTGACCTCTCCAAAGGTAGCTATCATGCTAATCATTCTGTTAGTTGCTGAGAATTTTATAATGACAAGATCTAATATGGATTTGATAATGTCTTTAAGATGTGGATTTTACTGAGCACATCAGCATCCATACACGTTTGAGGAACATATGTAAATATGTACGTATGCGTGCAAGGAAAGCATTTCCCACCCGCGTAAAGCTCACACTACACTGTGAAGCTCCACATAACACTGCCCTTGGCTCTGGTGGCCTATAGGGAAGAATACTGACATTCTTAATCCATCATTTGCCTGTGGGGTTGAACTAATCTACAGTGTTAGCATGGAGGAAGGTAACTATGCAGTCAGGCATCAAAGCTCTAGTTTGGATTCTGAATGTCTAACCAACAAGACTGGCTCCGCCTGCCATTTGGCTGAAGAGAGAAGAACCATATGCTTCCATTAATTGGCAGCACAGATCATCTGAACTCCTTGTTCCTGCCAGGAAAAGCCCAGAACTCTCTGTTCCCAATGCTAATCAGTTACCAGCAACAAAACAATCAGAGTATTCCCTGATGGAGATGCAGGCCAACCATTCTTCTTGATATTGTCAATTTCGTCCATGTATCAAGCCAGGCCTTTAGAAGACAGTGCACTCTGAATTATTGAGTTAACTTATAGAACTGTACTTTGGCACTAAACATCATTGTATACTGAAAGATCTTGGATGAAGTAATCATAAAAGCTTACTGGGGTATTCACTGCCAGATACTGGCGGGAACACGGGCCAACCTGACAAACCCCCTTCTGAGAACCCACAGGAGGAAAGCATCTCTGGCCTCACTACTATGAATACCTGTATTTCTCCTGAATGCCAGCCTTGTTTACACATCATGGGAACATAGTGCTCTGTGTGTCCTTCTCTGCTTTGTTAGGAAGCTCTGAGCCCAGTTACAGAAGTATCCAGAAACTCACTGGGCATGTGATGGAGTAACAACATACATAGCATGGCTTTGCTATGCCTTTAATTTACTTATACTCAAATGTTTTTTCTTATACTCAAATGTTTTCATCTATTCGTGTTATCACTTGACACTTACATATGCCTATAAGTTGTTTTTTGGTGAATGAGGCAAAGACAAAAACAAAAAAAGACATATTGGGTTATCATGTATTTGGTTACAGATTCAAGGACCACTGAGTGACAGTTCAAGTAAGTTCCTGCAGGGAAAGTGAGCATTCATGGACGTGAAGTAAAGGCAGGAGGAGAACTCAAGTGCATTGATTACCATATATTGAAGTTAGGAAGGGAAAGGGGGAGGTAGAGCAGAGTTCAGGGCAAGGGCCTGAGAGTGACACAACCCTGGGCAAATTTAGGACCTGAATGTCACAGTGGCTCCAGTGGGCTCGGAGGATAATTTTTCACCTAATTAGGGATTGTCTTGCCTTGGCAATGACTGCAACTAACATTTTCCACCTTCTCTAGCCCTTTCTACCATGAATTTTGGAGCCAAAGAAGAAGATGAGCAGTGCAGGGCCATCTACTGTACACAGCACCCATCCTCTGCTAAGCAGTTCCTCCTGGCCAGGCTGCCAGTGCCCATGGAATTACCCACACCCTCCTGGCAGCAAGGAAACTCAGCACCTCACATCATCACTCTTGAGATCACATGGGTTCCACTTTTGTTCTTTGGGAACTGGCATATGTTTCTAAATCCTGGTGGCACCATATTCTGTATGGATTTTTGAGTATGAGACTTGTGCATGTGTGCATGTATGAGGGCATGGGCTATGTTTCCCTCTTTTAAAGGCTAAACCACTCCATCTCCAGGTGATGGAGGCCACACAGAAATAGCAATTCAGGCTCTTATGCTTATTACAAGTGGCTTTAGGCCTTGTACTGGTCCACTGTGTGCTGCTATAATAGAGTATCATAGACTGGGTAATTTATAACAAACAGAAATGTATTTGGCTTATGGTTCTGGAGTCTGAGAAGTCCAAGATCAAGGGGCTGCATCTGGTGAGGGCCTTCTTGTTGTCTCAGGACATGGGGGCAGGCATCACATGGTGACAGAGGGCAAGAGGTCAGACTCACAGCCTCAAGTCCTTTTACAATAGATAGGCATGGCTCCATTAGTGAGGGTGAAGCCCTCATGACCTAAACAGCTCCCCTACGCCCCACCTCTCAACATTATTGCATTGGGGATTATGTTTCCAACACATGCTTGTGGGGGGAACACATTCAAACCACTGCGGGCTCCTGTGGTTTCTGAGCACAGTCCCAACAAAGACAACTTCTGCTCAGGCAGTGTGTCCCGAACTCTGCGAGGCACTGCCTCCACCCCAAGGGCTACGCAGCTGCACCAAGTCAGAGGGACCCCAAGGATGCATCAACCTCCAGCACACACGTGCCACAAGCAAAAGACAAGAAGAGAAGCCACAAATAGCCCAAAGGCACATTTACCCTCTTGCTGTATTTTTTTTAATAATTGATTTTCCAGCACTGAAGAATTAAGTTTCACACACAAAAACAAATGTTCATTTCCAGCTGCCTTTGAGCAATCCATAGTCCTTAGAATGCTGACCCAAGCCCTCATAACCATCGTCAGCTAGAGTTGGGTCAGGGGTGCTCTCTGCCGGTGGCATGGGTGTTAGTTTGTCCGAGTCCCACCACTCCCAGTGTTACTGCATCAGGCCCACCTTGCTATCTGCAATCCTGCTCTGGGTGTTTCAAGGTGCCTAGCAGAATGAGACTTGAGAGACAAAGGGAAAAAGTGAAACAGCCTACTAAAGTAATGATTGACATTTCCTTCATATCTCTTAACAAAAGTATTTTTAAAAGAAGCATCCCATCTGCATTGAACTGAATGTTTGTGTCCCCCCCAAAATTTATGTGTTGAAATCCTTTCTCCAATGTGGTGGCATTAGAGGTGGGGCCTTTGGGTGGTGATTAGGTCATGAGGGTGAACCCTCTTGGATGTGATTAGAGCCATTATCAAAGGAACCCCAGAGTTCTTGAGCTCTCTTTCCCCCAACATGAGGACACAAGAAGGTGGCCATCCACAACCTGGAAGAGGGCCCTCACCAGCACCCAGTTATGCTGGCACCCTCATCTCCAACTTCTGGCCTCCAGAACTGTAAGAAATAAATTTCTACTGTTTGTAGGCCACCCGGTCTATGGTGTTAGAACAGAAGCCCCAAAGGACTAAAGCATGATCAGATTTCACTTCTGCAGCACTGAGCGATAAGCTATCAGAAAACATTTCTCCCCACCAGATGCTCCCCTTCGTCTCTACCTCCAAACATCTGCCCATCTTCAGAAAGGCCCCAGGTCACCTCTTCTAGGATCCTTTTCCTGACCTTCAACCAGGAAGGGCTAATTCCTGGCCTGAGCCCCAACTCTGCCAGCTTCTGTCAGGGCACCTCAAACACATCCTTTGAGTGATTTTATTTCGTGTGTGTCTCTTGGCTCTGTAGACCACAAGCCCCCTGAGGAGAGCACTGTCACACTCCCCTCCACAGTCCTCACCAAGTCTGTGAGTTCTTGATTCAATGATTAACTGATCAATGAGCTCACACCCTTGTGGAATAGGCAGAGATATCAAAAACCACTAAGATCCTTCCCAATATGAAACACCAGAAGAAGACAGCAGTACTCTATCTCCTGCCAAAGCTTTCTTGCCTTTTTCATGTGCATTCTGAGATTGAATCAGGAGGTTTACCCCTCATGCCACATGTGTAATAAATGTCATAATTTCTATGTTACAGATAAGAAAACTGAGGTACCCACTTAGGTACACACAGCTATTAGAGGGAAGAGCTAGAAAATAAACCCATTCTCTGAGACTGCAAAGCCCCAGGGCCTTTCCACTATACCACATTGCCTTTCATCAGGCATGGTTTCTGGGGCAGATTGAACATTTAACAGGTTTCCAGCAGTTAATTGCTACACAGTACAATTGAGGAGCTTATCAAAACAAAACCCCCATCTCAGGCCTGAAAGTTGTAGAGGACGCAGGTGATGCCTGCAGGTTTTTCTCCAAGCAGCCATTTCCTGATTGGGAAAATGCAATAATCCATTCTACGTTCTCAAATGAGAAAAATTTAACAGCATTATTGATTGATTTTAAAATTCAGCTGACATTTTTTTCCCTATTGAGAATTTTCCCAAACCAAGGCTGGTTCATTAGGACTCAACAAGTACAATATAATTAATTCAGGGACTGTTGTTCTAGCAGGTGGATTAACAGGAAGGCTTTTCCCCCCTTTTATACAACTAACACCACATTTTATGAGTTTGGGGAAAGGTAATAAACATGTCTTTAAAATGGATTCGTTCGTGCTGAAAGAACCTCTTAAACACAGTATTAGAAAGCTGCAGTGCCCCATAATTGCAGGGAGAATTTTACCACCCTTCATCATTCACTACAATTCCCTCCAAAGGGTGGAGCACAATCCAGAATGGCTTTTGCTCCTTGGTTCTAGGGGCACAGAGTCCTGAGAGCTCTTTGTGAAGTCAGGGTGAAGCCAGAACACAATCTCATAGCCGACCCCAGCACTCAGTGAGGAAATAGAACCTACACAGTTCCTGGCAGAACTGACTGAGCAGGAAGAAATGCTCTTTGTAGAGAACATACCACATACCTACTCCTTGGCTCTTTGCAAACATGATCTCTCCACAAATGGCCTACAAGACAGCTGTGATTAGACCCACTCTACAGATAAGAAAACAAAGGCTTATAAATCATTCTACTATAAAGACACATGCACGCATATGTTTACTGCGACACTGTTCACAATAGCAAAGACGTGGAACCAACCCAAATGCTCATTAATGATAGACTGGATAAAGAAAATGTGGCACATATACACCATGGAATACTATACAGCCATAAAAAAGGATGAGTTCATGTCCTTTGCAGGGACCTGGATGAAGCTGGAAACCATCATTCTCAGCAAACTAACACAAGAACAGAAAACCAAACACTGCATGTTCTCACTCATAAGTGGGAGTTGAACAATGAGAACATGTGAACACAGGGAAGGGAGCATCACATACTGGGGTCTGTTGGGGGATGGGGAACTAGGGGAGGGATAGCATTAGGAGAAACACCTAATGTAGATGACGGGTTGATGGTTGCAGCAAACCATCATGGCACATGTATACCTACGTAACAAACCTGCACATTCTGCACATGTACCCCAGAACTTAAAGTATAATAATAATAAAAAAACACTGAAAACAGATGAAAAGTAAAGACACATGAAAGTAAAAAAAAAAAAGAAAACAAAGGCTAGATAAGTCAAATGACTCAAATGTATACAATAAGCTTATGGGAGAGGCAAGATTTGATTTGAGCACTTTCAACTCTTGCCCTTTCCTCTACAGCTCACAGTGTCCCATAGGATTCTGTAGGAAGAGACTTCTTTGGCCTTTTTTGCTTTTTATTCTGAGCCCTCTCCACCCCTGATGGTTAAAAGGCCCATTTAATTCCATTGGTTTTATTTCAGTTACAGTATATTCATAACTCATTAGCCAAACTGTAACCTTTGAAATAAGAGCATCATGCTTCAAATTTTTCATTTTTCCTTTATGAGAAAACATATATGGAAAACTATTCTGCCCAAACTTAACTACCATAGCTCCCAAGGACTTCAGCAACTATCTCATCTACCCTTTTTATTTCAGAGATGGGTGAACTAAAGTCCAGAAAGGACATGTGATTTGCCCAAAGTTGCACATTTTAACAGTGGCAGAGCCATGTCCCACCTCAGCGCTCCTCCTGGCATCCCACACTCTTCAGGCCAAGCAGTTTACATTTAAAAATACTAAGAAAAAGCAGCCCCAATAGCAAAACAGATGGAGCCAAGAGAAACATCCATCAGTGGGGGAATAATTGAATTAATTGTGATATATTAATACAATAGAATAGCACAAGATAAAATAATTCATTAGATCAACAACTATCAAAAAGTTACCTCAAAAGCAATGTTAAGTGGAATAAACAGATTAGAGAGGGAAACATTAATTTCTATTGCAAAATATATAATGTAACATTGCCTGTATACATATACATGACATAAAAACATAAGGACATGAACAGAAAAGCAAATTAATGATATGGTCACCTTTAGAGAAAAGAAAGTGGGAAAGAAGAAGGGGCACCCATGAGATTCAAATTTTAAAGCTGATGTTTTATTCTCTAAAATAAGCAAACACGCAAAGGCAGACAAAGACAAAAGAGAAAACATTCAATTTGATCAAACATCAAGGCAGAAAGACTGAGTTAAAGTAGGAGCACACTAATATTTGAATTAATAGCTTTCTGTTTCTTCCCTGGAGTACTGAATTAGAATGTTTAAAAATCAATACTCCAAAAGTTTTTTTAAATACGACTATCTTATTGTCACAATGAAGAAACAGAAGAAAAGATGGCAGTGGGAACAGGCTAATTAGGCTGGAGCCGAGTGTGCGTGTCTGGGGCAGAGAGCAGGTTAATGTGAATAAGATGAGTAGTTGCTGTTGGGGAAAGCATATTCCTAATTATGTGGAAAAGGCAAAGGTGAGAGGGAGAAACCAACCAGACCAAACATGAGCGAGCCAGGAGAAAAGTATTAAGATGCTTCCCACAAATGAGGCCAGCTGCCTCTGAAAATCCACAGCTCCAGGGATCAGATAAGGTGAACAAATTCTTAAAAAAACTGAAAAACTTTCAAGGCCCTATAAATGCTAATCAGAAGTTCTTTTAGGGTGAGGCTAAACTCCACATTATGAAGAAAGCTATGGGGACTTAAGATTTCTATTAAGCCTATTATGTAAATTTTCAGATTAATCTAGAGAAGGAAAACTCCCCTTCTATGGAAGATTTTTAGAAATAAGCAATCTTGACTCCCCAGGCACCCTTTAAGACCTTGGCAAAACACAAATGCTGTGATAATCCACTGGGCTGGTGGTTCCAGAAACACAGCTGGAACATGAAAAGAACTCCCTCCTTTTGAGTTTTAGAATTTTTGCCTCAAAATAGTTCAGGGCTTTGGTCAGGATTTGAGTTTGTCAGGATCTTGGTATAATAGACTGGAAGTCAAAGGGTGAGGTCTTTCTTTTCTTCTATTCACGAGAACAGCATGAGTGAAAGGGGCCCCTGACTCTCTGAGTTTTATTTTTATCTGGAGATCAATTTCTACAAGTTCACATGCTGCTTTGAAGATCACCAGCAACATCTGAGGTTTATCTACAGCCAGTCTGCTCTGGAAGAATGATTAGTATTCACTCCAGAATAAAAAGCATCATCTTTAAAACCAATGTCTATACACTTTATCTAAAGCGATCATTGATTCCACTTTAAAGGAACCCACTTGTCTCAGGAAAGTCCCATGCTAAATCTCTCCAGCCATTAGTCCTACAGTGGCTTGTCTCCTCTAGTGGAACTTCATAGCCAAATAAATTGGGGAGGTTCTTTCCTGAGTGCACCCTGCCTCCAGCAGAGAACCTGTTAGTGTTCCATCACTTTGAGACATCTTCATGTAATCAGAATTTTATTCTAAAGTAGTATAGTGGTTATATACATAAATTACCTTCCAAACCCTCCAGTGCACAAAAAAATCTTTTTGTTCAGCAAAAGTACTATAAATAAGTTTCCATTTTCTTCTTCTAAAAGAACTAGTCAGGAAGCTTTGAAACACCTTGTTAGAATTCACTTTGCTGTATGTTCACCCCCTATTCAATGAATCCCCAAAGCATTAACTTTATTTTATTTTTACAACAGCTTTGTGGTTCAATAAATTCTATCTTTCATTCCCCTCCAGACCCTCATCAAGCCATCTCACTTAAAGGCAAAAGATACAATCTTTGTGACAATACCTTTACTATTTGTATTGAAGGTAACTGTTACCAGCAAGTGTTGGTTGTACAGCATCAGGGAGCCTGGTCCACATACCAAAGGCACAGACTGCATAAGCCCAAGGCATAGCAAAAAAACATCACCTCAACTAAAACTGACCTGTCACCTGTATAAACACTTGACATATTAAGGATTTCCCTGTTACCCAGACCAACTCTACTCACTTCCCTACCCCCAGTAGGACTTTGGATGGATGTCTCTGAGGACTGATAACTGGGAGTGTCCCCCAAGAGATGTCTTCCTTAGTGTTGTCCCTATTATCCAGTTCAGTGCATTTAAACATCAGGCATTTGGTAACTGCTTATGGAATGAAGGAAGGAATGAACACATTAAGAGCCTGAAACTCTTCAGCTCCAATAATGGGGATCTGGAGTGTACCGGTACGATGCCCCAACACTAGTTAAGACAAGCCAGTGTCAGCGTAGCTCCGAGAGCTTCAGAACATCACAACTTGGAAGGCCACCAGAAAGGAACAAAAGGAGAAGGGAATAAAATCAGAGTGGAATGGGAAGAAAGCCACTAGGAGAGGCTGCTAAATAGGAAGAGAATGAAAACAATCAATGACTTGCTGATCACTTGTCAAGCACTTCCTATATGCCAGGTATATTAATTCACTTCATCTTCTCAGTGCTATTGTTGAAAGTACTTATCATTATTGCCACTTCCAGATAGGAAGATTTAGAATCAGAGAAGTTAAGCTACTTGCCCAGGATCACACAGCTAGTAACTGACAGAGTCAAATTCTAAACTTGGAGAATCTGACTCCAAACCCTAAGACCCCAGACTGCACTTACCAAAGTGTATCATGCCAAATACATTACCTCCTCTGAGTATCTGATAGGTGTGTAGTGGAAAAAAATTGAAAATATGGTCACAGGCAAATTTGGAAAATGATAGGTTAAATGGGCTTCTTTACTGAAAGACGCCTCAGAGTTTTTAAGTTGATAATGAGCATGTGAATCTTCAAGAGATGAGGGTACATGTGTGTCCCTTATTTGACCATCAATGGTTTTCTTGGGGAAGCATCTTGCTGACCCAGATCCCCACTGAGAAGTACTAACCTCATATGCGCTCCTGAGTTTGTCAGGGACCAGTTAAGGGAAGGTGCTGGCAAGGCAAAGTGGCAGAGGCAACCAAAAGCTCTGGAATCACCCCAGAGCTCTGCAGCCTCAGCCAGCCCTCTGAAGGTCCATCCGGGGGCCTTCATTTCTCCTGACTATGCAAGATAAGAAACCCATTTGCATTGGCCCATGGCTCTCTCAAACTGTGCAGTCTGCCCAACTCTCTCTGCACGGTGTCTTTCTTTGTGGACTTCACAAGCGAAATTTCTCACCTGAGTTAATCATTGCCTTCAATTCTGAACTCCTGTCCATCCTTTCTGTGAGGAGATTTGGCATTAAATCATTACAAGACAAAAGGATATACTACTTATGCCACTTTACCCTAATCTCAGGAAGAATTCTTAGAAAAGTCTGAAGTTGATGGCCATTATACTCCACTGACAGAAACATTAAAGATTCACTTAAACATAACAAGTTAAAGACATTCTGAGTCTCATCACTGGAGAGCACCAGGTGAGATACTTTTCTTCTAACTGCCTTAGAGTCAATTACATGATGATAGCACTCGCTCCATGAAGCCCTGTTGTTCAAAGTTCAGTAAATATCTTTAAGCAGAGAAGCAATTACAGCTAAGTAACTATTTCTTGAATACTTTGAGTCTTCTAACTATTCACCACACCAACACGACAATCAGAAGCTGCATGGGCATTTCAGAGGTCAAGCTGGAGAGCTGAATTGATAAGTCTGACCACCGGTGACAGCCAGGGCCCAGGGCTCCAAGGCAACGAATGATGCCATGAAGAATTTACCCAAGAGTCCTAGAGGAGTGACATCATTTAGCAAGTATGTTTTTGGGTTCCTAATTATAGCTGTTGTCACCAAACCAAATTCTCTAAAATACTGCCCTCATCATGTCACTCGCCTGCTCAAAGACTTTCTATGGCACCCCACTGCCAAGAAAACAAAGTTCAAATTTGGCTGATTGGTATGGAATGTCCCCTCAACCCATTTCAAATCCACCTTTCTGACTACACTATTACCAGAATTCTCTATGCTGGGCCTTCCCTCCCCTCCTCTCCCTCTATATTCCAAGCCTACTCCACACCCACCTCCATCATGAAGCCCCTTCCATCCCCATCCTAAACCATATTTGTCATCTGAAACTCTGAAGACACTCTTCAACAAGTTCTATTTCTACAAACTAAAACTTTTCCCTAACCACAAACCCATTTTAACTATGTTTGATTCTTTTTTCAGCTGAGGAGAGGAAATGACTCCTCTCTTTGGCTGTCATCTTCCACTGGAGTTCAGTAATCCTCCTAGTTTCTGGAAGATGAAATGCACTACATCTTCCATGCCTGTGGTTTATATTTCACCAAGTGGTGTCAGCGCTGATAGAGTAACCTCCCATTTTTATTGAGCCGCACACAATGTAATTGATGACATCTGCTGGGGCTGATATTTTAAGTGAAGGCTATTCTCAGCTCTGCCTGTGCTCCTCATGGTTCTGTATATAAATAGCCAACGGCAGCTACCCCTGAGGTACAAAGTGGGGATACTCAGCTAAGGTCCTTAATTATATCCCATAAAGTCATAAGGTTTTCTGGGATGGTTAATCTGAGCAGACCCAGTTTTCAAGCCTGCAGAGCTAGAAAAAGAGAACAGGATGGGGCTCTGCTGGATATAGCTGCCATCATTCCTAGGAGAGAAAAATCCTTGTTTGAACTGTTTACCTACTCAGGTTTAAAGACGGTGATTTTGTGGTTCTCAAAATTTCTGTGTTAACTCCCAAACCAAGGGAAGCTATCATTTATATCCCAAGTGGCAAATGACACCTACCTTGATGTATTCCTTCTCCAATATGCATTAGTAAAAGTAAAAATGTCTTCCCTCGGGAGAGTGTATTCATTTGCAAGCTTTGGCAAAGAGTAATTTTTGAGTTATTTAGGCAACATTTGATCCTTATAGCACAAGAACCTATTTCTAGTTCTTAGCTAAAAAGAATCAGTTCACAGTGACAGTCAATTGAGTTACCTTTGCAAGCAAAAGCCTGGTAGGGTTGTTTGCAGAAGGGCTTGTTTATCAGGCACAGACAGGGAATTTGTTGCTCTTTAACTACCAGTATTCTTCATAGATAAAGTTTTATCCTATTAAAAAGTTTTAAAATTTTTGATCACTTTTAATACAACATTTCTAAACTAAGTTACAAATAAATGCCTTCATATGCTTTTGAGTGAATCATTGTGATGATTCAGTCATTGTTAGGATTGTAGAAGAATAATTCCCTTACCACTCTAAGGCTGCTAAGATATGTATAGTCCAGATAGAGCCTCCAAAGGAAGGTTTTGCTGGACACCTTGCCCTTTACAAAAACATATACAGTTCTCCATCTGTAGATTCACATGCTTCCCTGAACACACCTGCATCACAGCCATTAACAGATCCCACCACAATTGTTGACTGATTTATTTCCCTACTCTCCACTCTGAGCTCCTGTAGGGTAGGCACCACAGCATTTTTCTCTATCCCCAGTACCTGGCTTGGTGCTTGGGCATACAGCGAAAGCTCAATAAATGTTTGAGAATGCTAGCATGCATGAATGAAAAAATGTTACACTACTTCAAAGCATATGATAAATGTATATATGGAAATTTTAATACCATTTTTGCTTACGAGAAAACCAGAGTCCAGAGGTAGTGACCCATTAAACTGACAAAGCAGAGGGCAGAAAGGAGCACCTTCCTCCATGTCAAATGTCAATGCCTCCCTCGATTTCTTCGTATCAAGTTGACCATCATGATCACATCAAATACTCACATTACAGAACTGAAGCTGATTCTCAGAAGCATGAACGCTTTGAGATGTGGTAGGTAATACCGTTTCATTGTGTTTTGGCATTAATTCCATATGAACACATGAAGTGCAATCTACCATCATTTTCAACAGCACCACACATGGAACAACGGGGGAAGGGATGTGATTCATGGCAGGTCCTCACTGTGTCTTAAATAACTCACAGGAGGACACTGTTAGTGATTTACAACAGCTATCATGAGAGACTGGTTTGATGCTTGCTGGGGGAATGGGGGTGGAGAAAGCCTTCTGTGGGCCATGCTTAAACCCAAGTAGTCATCGAGCTAACTCTGAAACAGGCTTCTATTTAGAAACCATGAAGAAGTTATTTAACAAATAAAATCGCAGTACCCTTGACAGTCTCCCAGGATTAACCTTTTTCTAGAAAGAAAGTTTCATTGTTATGGCTCATGTGAATTAGAAGCATCTCCAGGCATAGTCTGTTCCATGAATGAAAGCACTGCATTCAGCCCCACAATTCACCATGTTAATTTGATAATCAAATTTCACTTTTTTTTAAAACAAAATGAATCAATGATTATATTGGTCAAGCCAATTAAAAGAAATTGTTTAAATCAGCCCTAGATATAACCTCAGACAAATAACCAACTTGATAAAATAATTTCTATCACCCCAGTCAATTCAGTCCCCAAAGTCAATAAAATAACACTGCTAGCTGGCCCCTGTGGGAACATTAACTCAGCATGCAAGGAAGGAAAAATGAGACCACATTTACCACAGACTATACAGCAAGAAATATTGCATCCATTACCTTGGTCAAAGGGCTTGTTGGGATTCCAGTTTCTGAAATAATCATCCTATATAAGGAAAAAATAGAAAACAAAGGTCAGAGTTCAAAAAGCTTTTCACATAACTGCATAAAAACCTGCCTTCCTTTTCACCCCCCAAAACACAAAGGAAAACACTGAAAGCTTAGAAATTTTTCCCAAAACAGGCATTAATGTGTAATAAAAAAATATCAATTTCCTTTTCAAATTCCTGTCTTTCAAACCGTATGTATTCAATACTGGGAATAGTAAAAACATTTCAGCCCAGTATAGAAACAGTGCTGCTCTTCTTAGTTTGACATATAAACCTAGACACCTTCTAAGTGCAAGGTGTATTTGCTATCAATTATACTGTAGGTGATGCCTTGCTGCTCTCAGTTATGATTAAGCCTCTGTGTTTGTAACAGCTGATAATTCAACTGTCAACATTTCTTTTACATACAGACACGCATCTTGTGGTGCACAGTTCCAGTTTTTCAATACTTACAAAACCTAAAAAGAGACAGCCTTCCAAATGTTAGAATTAACCAAAGGCGTACATTTAGCTTAATACCATTTGTTCTGGGTATGGAAAGATGAAAAAAACAAAGGCTGGCCAATCTGGTCTCTTCATAACCATGTCTTTCCTGCATTTGGGTTGCATCAATTTATGCTCTGAGGCTAGGCAATTCATTACTTTAAAATTGCAAGGATCTCAATCACTCAATTCTTCACAGCTATGTTAACTTCTTCCCCACTCCTAATAACCCTTTCCTTCCTAACAGCCACCATGTACTCCCTTTATTCTCCCCATCAGCACTTTGACCCCATTGTTTCCTGGCACACCCACTGTATCAGCAAAACTGAACAGTTTGCAAGTTGAAGAGGTGTCACCCATGCACATTATCCCCATAGCATCTTTAAGGATTTGTCCCTTTGTAGTTAATATTCAATTGCTTTGCTATATGTGTTTTTGGCAGGCAGTCTGCACGCTGCAGTTTCAGAAGGCTGTCCAAAATGAAGCCTCAATGTCTCTTCTGGAAAAGCTAATTTACATCAAAGTGCACAATTAGTTTAAATTATTGTCCATGCTGTGTTCTGATGCAGTTTATCTCTGACACGATCTCCTGTGAATTTTATCAGCCTCAGTGTCATTCAATTATGTAGCTTTATTATATCCTTGTTGAGTTCACCTAGGCCCTTAAATAGATTTTAGGAAACTAGCTTTAGAGTAAAATCAGAACATATTGTTTCTTGGCCAGTGATTCCATCTTCCAAAGCATTAGGAAATAAACAGCTTCCTCTGGATCCAGAGGATTCAGCACTAAATTATTTTTAGTTTCAAAGAATTGCCCACTTTGCTCTGGCTTTAGTTTTATAGAATAACTGGCCTTCTCACCCATCTGGTTAGGGAGTCTTTGAGCTCTTTACCATGAGATATCACTGAGGAAATTTAAAACAGTCTCTCTGCAATATCTTTCCCCATTTATAAGTTTAAATACAATCCCAAACTTTTGGAATTGTGCTGTCAGAAACTCCGCAGCCACTGTTAAATGATTTTAAGTTAAAAGTTGGATGGCAGATAGGAAATTTAGCACCCGATTTCTAGGTTTGATGACCAAAGTGTTCTTAGCCTTAGACAACCATGTTACCAACATTTTCTGCTATTCTCAAGGGCAGAAGAGATAACCCAAGATGAACTCATTCTCACCAGTGGAGAAAAAAAGGATCAAACCGTTCATCCTTCCAACTGTGGTTTATCAATGCTCTCTCCACATACAGAGGATGGCATCACGTATAATGGCAATGTGAAATCTTGTGAAATATTTTCTACTTGAACATGCTGTTCTAATAAAGCCCTTGGAAGCTCAGGCTGTGTGTCCAACAGGGAAGGGCTGGAACCAAAGACAAGTTCCTTTAACTTTAATTTCACAGGCCACATTCTCTTTGATGTCAAAGAAAGGTTTGAGCAAGTCTCAAGAACTGGATATTCCCTAATGATTTCAACATATTTTATAACTTGGATGGAATTTGAAGCATTCTTCTGGACCTTGCCACTTTTTCAGGTTAACTATAATTACCATTTTTACATATTTCTTAGGGAAAAATCACAGTTTTAAGTATAAGGCCTCCAAAAGTAGCTATCTGCATTAGAATATTTAAAGCTCATTGCAAATGTAACAATACTGCCTAATTGCTGCCAAAATGTGAAAGTACACCTTGAGTGAAAACTCATTATGCAAAATGAGTCCTTCAAACAACCCCTTGCCCAGCCAGGCCAAGCAGGGAAGAAAAATGATTCTCTGCATCTGATTGCTTTTGCCCTGCCTCAGGAAAGTGGACTGCCAAAGCAAAAACCAATGAGCCAGAGCTGATAAACCTTTGTGTGTCACTGCTTTGGCTGCAGCTGAGAGAGGAAAACTCACATCAGGGGCCAAGATCATGAACACATGTGAAGGACTCTAGGCACCAGAGCCCACTTGGGGGATGGTCACTGAGCATGGGGGAGGGGTCTCTTAGCAGCCACTGCTGCAGTCTATGTCAGGAAATAAGTGCTGGAGTATACATGATCACTCCTGCACACTGTCCTAGCTAGGTTCAAGGGCTTCCACACACGGTGAGTATAAGCAGGCTGGGCTGCATCAATTAAGTCACTCTGTGTCTGGGAGAATTCTGGTGAGGCACAGTCCAAACTCAAGTGGAGAAAGCCAAAGATAAAAGACAAAAGAGAAAAGAATGGCTCCTCTAGAGCTTCACCTCCTGAAAATTTGTTCATCCCTGAGACCCACTTAATGATTGGGGTGCTCAAAGGACATAAGGATAGCTGTCAGTGGTCCTGAACAAACACCCTACCAATACCAAGGCTGGGCATTTCACCAGGGCCTAAGACTCAGGTGGCAGAGCCAGGCTTTTAAAAAAAAATCTTATTTTCTATCTAAATAAAAACATATTGTATCTATTTTACATTGTCCTGAAATGAACAGACCCTATGACTTTCTATGCTGTCAATAATTCCATCACTTCTACCCTGGGAAGTAGTGTGTCTGCCCCGGCACGACCCCAGTGCTGTGTGGGCCCCACACTTAAGCCCTGAAGCTGACAAAGTGCAGGACATTAACAGCCCTTGCCTCTGACCTTCCCTCTGGCCCAATAAAGTTATGGCTTGATAAAATTCAAACTGTGGTGAAAGACATATTGGATAGATCAAACTTGTCAGGCAAGGCATATCTGAGTTAGCCTTTTGAGTGGCAATTTTATCATCTAATGATAAAGCTTTTTTAAAGACTTGCAATGAGCCCAGCAACAGTTAATTTTTAAACATAAACCCAAATAGAAAGATGCATATCTAAATACAGTCATTTAAGTTCAATAGCTCCCATTAATGCATTCCACAGGTTGAGGAATGAAGGATGGCAGTGTTACTACATGTCTATTTTATGGGTTACACTGAAGAATGTAATTGTGTCAGGCATCTTCTGGACAGGACAGAGAACGGTCTTGCTGTAAATTCTAACTAACCCATATCCATATGAGGAAAGACTGATTCCATTTCACTATAGCATTTCATAAATGAATATTATTCAACCCTTTTTTAGGGATTGTTAAAACCTGAAAGACCCTATAAATGTAAACAGAGGCCCAAACTTAAGCATACTGACTTAGGTCTAGAATCACATAGTATTCCAAGGCAGCAGGAACTCTCATGAAAAGTTGACATGGCCAGGCCCAGCGGCTCACACCTGTAATCCCAGCACTTTGGGAGGCTGAGGTGGGTGGATCACCTGACGTCAGGAGTTTGTGACCAGCCTGGCCAACATGGTGAAACCATATCTCTACTAAAAATACAAAAGTAGCTAGGTGTGGTGGCACATGCCTGTAGTCCCAGCTACCCGAGAGGCTGAGACAGGAAAGTCGCTTGAACCAGGGAAGCAGAGGCTGCAGTGAGCCAAGATCGCACCATTGCACTCCAGCCTGGACAAGACGGAGCAAGACTCTGTCTCAAAATTAATTAACTAATTAATTAATTTTTAAAAAGTCACCATAAAGATCATGGTAAGAAAGTGACAAACCATCCATGTCCAGGATGAAGGAGGAGGGTTGGTGTTAGTGGGAGAGGAAGAAACAGAGACTGGTAGCAAATAAGACTCCAGTTATTGTTTTATTTTCTACAGCTGATCAACAAAGATAAAACTATATTTCTCCATTTATCTCACTTATTAAATATTCCACTAAGATAGTATTGAAACCTGTGAAATTATTGGCACTCGATGGCTGGCGCAAAGGAATTTAACTATTAATGCTTTAGAGATATTCTGTTCAGATAAGCATCAATGAAAAAGAAAATATGTTTTACATATACATATATGCACATTTTATATACAATATATTATTAAAGATATATTTATTATACATTACTATATGTTTTTCATACACATAAATATGCCAAGAGCACTCCACTCTATAATTCATCTTCCAATGAAATAATTAAGTCTGCTTAACATGAAATGACAAAATATTCTTGCTATAATTTGGGTGATTAAGTCTCTTCATCATGGATGATCATAGCCCACTACAGAACCTATGGTTCCAGCCCATTTTGAATAAGAACCTGAATTTTCTTTTACTATACCATAGCCCCAAAATGACTGATGCAATTTAGCTCAAATATTCCCCAGGGATTTGCCTTTCAAGAGGTGCCTATTTAATCTCCAAGGAATGTCAAAGCTGACTCTGAGGAAAAGATGGGGTGGCAGAACCAAATGAAAACCCAATTGCCTTGGCACCCAATTATGAAGATGATAATGTAATTTATTACATACTACAGCTTCAGATGCTACAGATCAAACACATTCAGTTCTCATGAAACAGATCGTTTCTCCTTCATACATATTTTAGCTAAGCTGTTTGAACCCTGCCGTTTCATCTGATGATTACCTGAGATAATATTAATACAAATTACCAGCCTAGAAAATAAATGGGAGCCTCATTTGTCTTGACCAGGAGGGAGCAATAGAGACATAAACTGAAGGAAGCAAATTAAAAGGAGGGCAGGCAGTCACTTTGGAGTTGTCTGTGGGCTGATTGCAGATACACACAAAATGGAGAAGCACTTCCCTGCAAGGCTAAGTAGATCAGAACTGAGTTTGTAGATCCCAGATGGAGGCACACTCCACTTTACCAAAACTGCAACCTTTAGAAAGAGATCAATGAAGGGACTGTAGCCAAACTGCTCTCAAGAGGATTCAGTGCAAACTGGTTCTATTTATCTTCACACTACTTGACTGGGGGGAATAGGAAGATCTGGTTGGTGGGTGGGAGAAATGTCCCTGAAATGATAATAGAAGTCACCAGAAAAGTGAGATGTCCAGACCATTATGTAAATGCATCTGTTATATAATGTGGCATTTGCCTGTAATTTTGTGTGCAATGGAAATCTCTGCTAATCAAACTATTATAAGGTACAAAACACTCCATTTATTAAGAAAGGAGCTAGCATCACACACAACTACCCTACCTCTGAGCTGTTTTCATTCACATCTCTGGCCAAATAATTTGCTGTTTGTCTCCTCCCCATCTCTGGTGAGGAGCCTCAGTGAGAATCCTTCTGAATGAAGTGACCCAGCTTGGGCAGTGACTTGAGGCTTCTCAGCCTTCCATCCAAAGCTACCACTCGTGAGAACCCTGTACAACAGGGCCTGGGAGTTGTCTGCATTAATACATTTTTGTGTGCACAAATCACCCACCCCCACCCCCCACCCCCCAACACACACACGGGCCTAGGCCGCTTCTGAGCAGGGATGGGTCTTACTCACCTGCACATCCCCTAAGGCATCACTCAACAGCACACAGTAAATCCTTGCTAAATCACATCAAATATAAGTAAGCAATTCCAGTTTGTAAGCAATTCCATCTCTGTATCCCTGTGAAATTCTCATAACTATTACTGGTGTGTGTAAGTACAGGTGGTTGTATGTTTATACACACACTCTAAATCACCTTCGCCCTGAATAGAGCAATTCTTTGATAAATTGGTCTGACATTTGGTTTAAAGTCCTCCAGGTCTTAGACAAAATGATTCAGAAAATAACAATGTCAGTTGCTCTGCTCTTTCAATAAATAACCCACCAGTAAAACACAGATAATAACTGACAATCATACTTGTACTGTAACTAATGAGAAAAGATAAAGCAGCAAATGGACTGTTTATATGCATTTGATAAATTGCATCCCTTGGATATACCAATGAAAAATAAATGTGTGTGGTACTGGTTCACTGAACTAAAACAAATATTTACTACTGAGATTTCAGATTTAGAATGAAATTTACATTTTATTTCGCAACTACTTTAATGCTATGTCTACATACAGTTGAAAAATCAAAAACCTACCTCAACTTCCTGAGTACGAAAGCATTATAAATGAGAAAAAAATAAAAGAATCACATCAAACAATAGGAAGAAATGTATACATTTTTGATAATTGCATCAAATTTTCAAATTATCATAACATTAGAAAGGTCATCCAGATATGCTCTCTTAATTCACCTACCATCATTCCTTTGAAAAGGTCCCAACAATTCACTAAGTTCATGGGAAAGGACATGAGGTTATGGGGTAGAATAACTGAAGTGGGATGAAATCTGAGTGTGGTCTAGTGATCTATATCATTGCTGCCGAACAGCTAGCAAAATCATGATTAAATCCAAACACTCAGCCATGATTACCATCCACAAGAATTTCAAATGAGTAATTGCCTGTGACATTGGTCCAAAGGGTGAAATTCAATAAAAACCCCAAGATGACATCCAAGACCAAGAGTAGTATACCTTCTACATTTCTGCAAAGAAATTCCTTTGCCTTGCAGTTTCAAAAGAGCTTGAGGGGTCCTCAAACCTGAGAAAGATATGGATTTATGTTCCTAGGAAATATGTAAAATGAATAGCATTGTCATTGCTCCTCTAGCTGATTCAAGGATCATCACCAACACAAAGAGCTCCCTCTTCTTAGGGACTTTCTGTCTGTCTTGGTCAGTCCATCCAAGCTGGGGTGGAGAGAAGTAACCCACTGGCTTGTTCTTTTCCCAAGGGAAAGAACTGAGTCTGAGGTTTCTTCCCCAAAATATGCCCTGTGTTTGGGCTTTTCTTCTGGGGATATGAATGGGCATATGATGCTCCATTTGTACTCTGGCCAAGACATGTGTTGTCTCCTCAGACTCAAAACCATCCACAACCTTGACTTTATTAGCAAAATTATCAAATTGAGCTGGCCAAGAGCAGCCTTCTCAATATCTAGGAAGGAAAGAATAGGTCAGCACCAGGGAGTTAAAGTCAGAGAAGATACTGTAAACATGGCAGGCTTTGAAGCAGATGTGGGTTCAAATTCTGGCTCTAGCACTCACCAGCTGTGTGGCCTTGCACAATCTACTCAGCTTCTCCGAATCAATTTCCTTATCCATAAAACAAGACCACTTGCACCTACCTTGAAGGATGGTCGCAATGACTTGCAATAATGATGCAAAGTGCTTGGTATGATATCTGGCATACAGAATTAATAAATAAAAGGTACACAATTTCATGTCCATTTCCTGAGGTTTACGGTAGGGGGATGTCCCAGGAACACTGAGAGAAACATTAGTCTTTGTGGATATGTTTTAAATTTCAATAATGCAATTCTTGCGTATTTGAATCTTGTCAATTAGGCCCAAGTGAAGGGAGACCAATTGCAACTGGAAAAAATAATTATGAAATACTTAAATGCATGTAGTTTTATTAGTCTCATGTATGAAGAGAGATTTTTAAAAAATCAATGAAATTTGAAAACTTGAGCTACAGGCATATTTTGTGTAAAGGGCAGACACGTACTATTTAAGATTCGGTCACACCTCTCTATTAAATAGACCCCATCTATTAAAAAAGACAATACTTACACCATTGGGCCTATTTGTGCATTGAGTGTGGCGTTTTAAACCACTGAAAGGTATTACCTATCATGTAATTGTAAACAAATTAATTAAAGTTTCAATTATGATTAACTATATCCTGATAAGGGACCTGAACCTGCTCTGAACAGGCAAAATTTCTGTGTAATCATTAATTTACATGTAGAAAACAGATGGAGGAACCCTGAAAGGGTATGTCTCCTTGGCACACCAAACAAAGCCATTGCCATCTTACAGCTTATAGCATGTAAACCTTCATTTCAGAGAAAGTACAAATTATACTGGCCTGAGGCCCAGCCTTGTCCGAGTATCACAAATTCCAAATTAATTAGGTCCAGCCATCTTTCTGAGAATGCCTGCTCCCTTCCCCCACCATAGCTGGCAGGCCTCCATGAACATCCAGATGCTACCTTGTAGAGAATAAAACACCAGCTATTAACTACCACCTCACCATCCCTCCCCACTTATCCTCTCACCAAACACAGGGATTGGCAGAAGCAGTGGTTTCCACCTTGGCTGATGGCTGGGGATGCTGTGGGGCTTTTCAAACTCTGATGCCTGGCCCAGGGCAGGAGGTGCTGATTCAGTGGCTGGAGTGTAGCCTCCACACTGGGATGTTTTAAAAGCTCTCCAGGTGATTCTAATGTGCAGCTTCCATAGGAAGTCACACACTAAATCACAGTGACTGAGGTGACTGAGGGAAGGCCAGGCCCACCATAGAGAGCAAACCAGGTACAGAACATCAGGGGCCTTCTCCCCCAGCTTCTGGAGCTTTCCGGAGTTGTATCCATCTACCACTCTCAGGGTCTGCTGCTCTAAGAGTCTCCAGCTCATTAGACAGCACCTCTGTCCACCTGCTGCTGAGGCAAGAACCCAGGCCGCAGGCTGGACTCCTCCCTCTTCCTTCCCTCTGCCATTCAGGCAACAACGAAGTCCTCTTCACTTGCACTCCTGGGTCTCTCTCACATCTCCCCTCTCCTCTGCCTTGGGTCAGGCCTCCACAATTTCTCCTCACAACATGGCCACGTGCCCTAACCAGCCTCCCTGCCTCCCCTGAGCCCTGCCCAGGCTGTTCACACTGCCTCAATAGTGACCTTCTAAAGGGATGTTCTGGTCACATCACCCCCTGCTTAAAATGCTGGAGGGGCTCCCAGGTCAAGGCCAAGCCCATCAGCCCAGCTCACAGGATTTCTGTGCCCCAGCACCTGCTGAGCCTTGCAGTCCCCTTATGGCCACACTAGCTTACATGTTCGAGTCACCAATGAACTACGTTTTAATCCTGCAGCAGCCCATGCTCTCTTCGTTCCCCAAAACTCTGTCCATGCTATTCCTTCTGTGCCTGAAACACTCCTCCTTACCCTTCTTTTGTTAACATTTACTCCTCTATCAAATCCCAGTTTAGACACTTCTTCTCGTGGAAAGCCTTCCTTGTCCCCAATCCCTCTGCACTTGAGGCACCCCTGCTGTGTGATCTGCAGCCCCCTGGGCTGCCTGAACAGAGCACTGAACTGCTCACACTGTAGAAGCTGGCTACTCCTCTGCAACTCAGCCACACAGACGGCAGTCCCTAGGGCCAGGGGCTGGGTGGCCTCACTGCCGAACCTCAGCACAGCATTCATTTGGCACCAGGTACTCTAACATCTACTGAATGAATAAGACAACAATCCAACCTCGGCTGGTTTTTTATGCCAGTATCTTGCACTGCAGCTCTGCAACTTCTTCCCCTTTGTCTCATAACTGATAGTTCTATGACCTGGAGTTTTCTGAGGAAGGTAAAATAGATAACTCCCTTTTAGTGACTAACTGGGGCAGTAACAGGAAACTGGAAACCAATGGGGATGACACTGGAAAGTCTCAGAGGGATCAACCAGGCTCCATAGGAGGAGGACAGGTAGATTTCTGCCCAATGGCCCCACCCCACATCTACTAATGCCCTGAGTCTCCTCAGGGACCAAGAGGACTTCATGATTTGGAACACCACAGCTGAGCCAAAATCTGATACAAGATTTAGGACTTGCATCAAATCAAAGCCCAAATCAAAACATCAAAGTAATAGTAATATTAATAGTAATCATCGTAATAATAGCAGCTACCACATTTTTTTTTAATAGACAGGGTCTTGCCATCACTCAGGCTGAAGTGCAGTGGCACAATTGTAGGTTACTGTAACCTGGAACTCCTGAGCTCAAGTGATCCTCCTGCCTCATCCTCCCAAGTAGTTAAGACTACAGGTGTACACCACCATGCCCAGCTAATTTTTAAATTTTTTGTAGAGATGGGGTCTTGCTATATTGCCCTGGCTGGTCTCAAAATCCTAGCCTCATGCGATCCTCCTGCCTCAGCCTCCTAAAGTGCTCGGATTACAGGCATGAGCCACTCTTGCAATAACCATCTGAGACAAGCATCTCAGTGTTATAGTTGTGGAAATTGAAGCTTAGAGAGATAAAATTACTATACAAGTTCACACAGCTAGTGAGAAGCAGAACCAGGATTTGAACTCCATTTTTGCCTGACTTCGAAGATCATGCTGTAACCACTACGTACTACTGCTTCAATGGCATCAATGTGAACACCAGAGACCCTGGAGAGAAGGCATGGGGCTGCCTGCCCTGTGGAGATGCACCATGATACAGGAGATACCAAGAAATCGGAGGTGAGAGCACAGATGACGGGCCTCTCAAGAGATTCTCACTACCACTACCAGGATTCTCATTATGTCTGAAGCCTCAGCTTTCCTATCTGTGAAATAGGGAATGAAAACACCTGCCTCACAAGGTCTCTAAGTAAGTGGACAGCAGGTCTATCTGTCGTGTGTCTGCCCCAAGAAAGCAGGCAGGACACCCTAGATTCCTGATCCACCCCTACCCTCAGGCCCAGCCTCACTAAGATGGTTTTCTGGGAAGAATCATGGCCTTCGGCCCCAAAGACAGTGGCCCCAAGAGCAGGCCAGCAGGAGATGCACAGGAGTCTCCTGCCTTTGTGTGCCCTGAACTGAGCACTCACACCTGTTAACCACCAGCACTCCTGGTGGCCCTGTGCAAAGTGAAACATCCAACACCAACATCCAAGCACCATGCAGAAGATGTAGTGGCTTTAGCATGAATCATCTCTCTGGAAAACTATGGCTGCAGGTTTGGCATGAAGTTTTCTTTAGCTGCAAACTGAGGGATGCTATGGCTCCTCCTAGCCCTGCCATTCAGCAGCTTCTCTTCCACGGAACATCTGGGAAAGAAAGCAATAAAACTCCTTTCACTGTGTCCCTAAGACTGTCCTAGCTACCACCTTGCAGCCCTGTATCCTGAGGCTCCAGCCTTTGGATCCACTTACACAGCAGATGCTCCTCACCAAAGCCCCAGAAATAAATTGAGTCCAAGACTTTGTCCACTCCAAGCCTGTGCTGTCTTGATCTGATAATTCTCCTTTGAAATTTGCAATTTTGGAAGTGACATTTTCCCCACGGTAAGAGGTAACCAGAGTAGGCAAGCCTTCCACAAATGGACCCACATTCCTGAGCCACAGTTTTCCTGTACAATCACCAACAAGGCTTCCATGGAGAAGAGTGGGCATCCCCTCTCTGAGCAACAGCCACTGCTAACAGCAGGGCCCACCACGTGGGTAGAACAGTCCTCTGAGATTGACTGAAGGCTTTCCACAGAACCCACACTCCCAAAGGCTGCGGGGTCAAGGAGTCCTGAGCTACCCTGCCTGTTACCCAACAGGCACTGACGCAACTCTGTAATTGTTGTAACACAATTTCTCCTCCCCAGCACTGACAGAAAGATGCCTGATAGAAACAGATGACCACGAGGCACTTCAGCCAGGCTCCACTCTTCATAACTTGCTCAGCTGACCCCTTGGACAGAGAGATGATGTACTGATGTCATGTGGACAAGATGGATGGTCCAGAGAACCTACAAGAGAATTGTCTTTAGAACAAGAGCAATGCACATGAGTCCCCAGATAGTAGTCCTAACCCCACTATTGAGGACCCATGTACTAGTCCATGCCATGAACAACTGGCTGTCCTACTTCCCCCCAGGGGGAATGCTATTATCTGGTCCTGCTTATTTAGGGCCTGGGCACCCACAGAGACAGAGTGAGGCTAAGGCTAGGAAAGAAATGGAGATCAAAGGCTCTAGGACCTCAATGCCCAATGACACATCCAGATCTAACCTATAAGCATTGGGGAGCCCCTGGAGGGCTTATTTGGAGGGTGACCCCACCAAACTGTTATTTTCTAAAGCATACTGCACTCTCTCTGTGTGGGACAAATTAGAGGGAACCCAACTGAAACCAAGGACACCAGCGAAGACTAACAACTACCCTTACCCTCTTGAAACCCATGGTCTAGCCAGGGGAGAAATAACAAGAAATGTAACCAGATTAAGCATAACATGACCTGGTAACTACCACTTAGAAAAATTAGCTATGGGTACACAGAGGAAGAAGTCGCAAATTATTCCAGAGAACCAGGGAAGATTCTACTGAGGAAGTACCACTGAAGCTAGCTCTTGAAGGACAGTTTTCCAGAGGAGGGATACACAGTGGCGCGAGAGAGGACATTGCATTCAGGGGATCTGGCAGGTGTACGATCATGCAGTCTTTGCCGCAGCAGCTCTAAGCTATGACAAAAGGCCGCGAAGCATGAGCCCAGGTGCAACAACAGAGAAGAGACAATGGGAGATGCTGGCAGCTCTACTCAGTGTCTCCTGCACCTCTCAATCTGCCCTTTGCTCTGTGACTAGGAAACTCTGTAGCTACTGCAGCTGGCTGCCGGAGATAATGCATATGACAATTACAATCCCTCCACTTTAGCTGGAAGGCTAAGCCATGACACTGTATCTATGCTACCCAAGGGACAAGAAGCAAGCCCACACCCTGGCCCTTCCAATCCAGAAGCAAGTTTTGCCATGCCACCTGTTATGGACATGTGTGAGTCATTATGAAGCATAATTAAAACCAACTAGTTTTCTGCCGGCCCTCTTTCCCTCCTAAAGAGACATGCTGAGAGCTTGCTGTACCTTTCCTTTGTTAAATAAGTAAAACGTCTTTCCCTCTGAAGGTGAGCTCATAGGGCCATGCCATGTGCCCACGAAACCAGGACCCTGGAGGTCCCCCCCCACAACCAGTGATTATGATTCATGGCCTCTGGCTCTCACTCGGCCTTTGAAAGGTCCCACTCTAGTTTGCAGGGGACTAGAGAAGGGGAAGAGGAACAACCAGGGATCCTAAGTCCCATCTTTTAAAATAAAAACTCTCCAGGGTAAAATTATCAGGTAAGATCATTTATATGATAAAAAATACACATCAATAGGGACATATTTATTTCTTGTAAGGAGCATCCAGCTGACAGAAATCATATAATACTTTTATGTTTTCTTTTCATTTATTATTTGGGGAAACAATAGGAATGTTAATAACATTGCAAGTCCCTTCCAGTCCTAACATTCTATGATTCTAAACATGTCAAATGATAAATCAAGTATGCCTAAAAGCTCTGTGTAAATAAAGTAGGAGCCATTTTCAGACTAGCAAGGACTGGAATGCACTGAAAGAATACGAGGCAGACTAAAGCAATAAGCTGCTTTTACTTTTCTTTTTATTTTTGCTTCCAAATTTTAAGGACCTAACATGAACACAAAGAGTAATTATGTCCTAGATCTTTAAAAATCCCTTTCCTGTTAAATAACTTATGAATATTAAAGAAAGATTCCAGTTGGATTTTTCTCATGATGCCCAGAACTACTAAAACAGAATCTCTTGAACAAATTACCAAGACCAAATCCTTTGGCAAAATTATGTTCTCTTGCAAGTCGAAGACTCTAGGGGAAAGTTACATAGGAAGACATGAGGAGAAAACAGAAAAACAATAAGAAAGAAGACTAAAGATGCCACAGTGATTACTTCATCCACCTTGTAAACACAGCCCCAGTGCACCAATCCCCTCCTCCCAGGGCTCAGAGGCCTGCAAAGGAAGGACAGCCACCTCCACCAACATGCTGGAAGCCTCAACCATCCTTACATAGTGCCCATGACCCACTGTAAGAAGAAGAGAAGGGAATACAGAAAAGGATTAGAGAAAAATCAAAATGGTAAAGATAGTTATGGGAATATGAAGGGTTTCTTCCTATTTCTACTTTACTACTTTTCAGTTAAAAAAAAACATGGATTACTTCTTAAATTCATATATTGTCTATATATTCATTCATTTATTTATTCATTCAATCATTGACTCATTCATTTAAAGCCCTCTGGTGTAGGTATAAGGAAGACAGCATCACCCTAACATTATAATCTGGGAAACTATAGCCCAGAAAAGTAAAATCATTTTTACATGAATTCACATAGCACTAAAATCTACAGTATAAGGTCCACGTACACCAGTGGCATAGACTCTGAGAAAAGTATCTACATCCCAGACATGAGAAGTAAAAATGAAGAGCTTCTTGGGCCATGATCATGGATAAAGTCCAGGAATGTTTCCAGGCAGCTGAATGGAACCACAAACCCTTATAATTAGCCTGTTTCTGGGATGGCAAATAGTGTCACCCATTCCTTTATTTCTTTTGTCCTGGCATTTCTGCACCCTATTAAGAAATGAAAGATCTGAAATAAGCAAGGAGTGACCCTCAGCTCACCCACCAACACATAGCCCATGGCCCATGCCAGAAATATGCAGGAGAAAGCCCCAGAAATCATGTTTACCCACAAGGCGGTGACAGCTCCTGCAAAAGATCCGAATTGTGGCTCGATTTGTTCAAGCATTCGGGGCTCAGCTATCTCATCTAATTTACCAGCGAGACACACAGTTCACAGCTAGAACTGAAGGTACCCTGTCAGGGCTGCCTGCTGGAATTATTTGGGAACAATACCGTGTGGGTTATTGTTGAGCTGCCCATCACAGCCTCGGATGTCCGTTTCTCACACCTCTCTTCACAAAACTCAGCTCTTAGCCCAGCTTGGAGCTAAAATTAACGGTTCTGTTTCCTGGTCTAAAACATGAAATATATGAACAGCTATGGCAGTTTTTTAACTGGTAACTTTTCTTGATGTTTCTATTGCCATTACCTAAGTGACTCTGGACAAGCAATTAACCCTCCTAGGCTTCAGTTTCCTCATCTGAAAATGAGGGCAATGGTGCCTACTCTATCGGGTTAACGGGAGGATTATTTGAGACTTACATGCCAAACACCCAGCACATAGGATGCACCTAGAAATGGTAACTATATTTTGTAGTTGACCCCAGTATATCCTCTGCCTTACGCTGATAACAGAGTTTTAAAAACATACCGCTACTTTCCTCTGGATTAGTATATTTGTGATGCTGCCATTCTGACTCTGAGGAGATTTTTAAAAATCAAATCTGGGTGATAGCTGCATTGGAAAAGCGGCAGCCACTGCTCTGTGCAAAAGTGTAAATAAAATGCCACTTAAGTAATCACATTACTCACAACTTAACGTATGCAGCTCAGAGCTGCAAGCAAACACGCATGTGTGATGGATTTCTCATTATCTGTTGACTGCCACTGCAGTCCATCCAGCTGTCTGCAGGCGTCCTGCCTGGGAACGTCTACATCAAATCCTGATGGGCCCACACTCCTGCTATCAGTGGGAATAGACCCAGCAGGAAGGAGGTGATGCCTTCATAATAAGGTGATAAAGCAAACAGAAATGTTTGTTTGGAGAAAAGCTGCCAGGTTCAAAGTCAGCCATTAAAGGTCCCTTCCTTAGCTTCCAAATAATGCTGGGACTCTCCAACATCATTTGGGCCAGAGAAAATCTCTAGTTTCTTCCTCCCGGTCCCTGCCATGAAGAGACTTGGCCTCCTGAGAAGCTATGGTATCATCTACTTTTGACTCAGCAGTGCCCAGTGCCAGACCAGGCACCAAAGGAGAAAACCCAGAAATACTGCACTAGACTCTAGCTCCTCTCTGAAGTGGGGCTCTGAAATCCCAGGGGTTCCCATTTGACTAAAGCTGCCCAGAAAAGTGCCAAGAACTGACTGCAGATGCATTAGGTGCTTAGACCTTTTACACTCTGGATAGATACAGAACTTGTGGAGAAGCCACTTCACAATCCAACTGCAAGTGTGCAGTGCAGATGTGGGCATCTACAGGGGCACAGGCTGGAATGTCCTCAGGTAAGGATGCGAGGCTCAGTGCCTCATGTTAAATCTGATCCTCTGAGGCACCTGCCACCTTTCCTTGGGGACGGGGCTGTCTCCAAGTGGGTATCTTTGATTGGGGTAAGGTTTATCCTCGGAGACTCTACCCCTTTTGCCTCTACCTCCCAGTGGAGCTTCTGTGCCCTCATGATCTTCTTCCCTACCTTTGCTCCTCAACACTTGCTCCTGGATCCTTCCTCAGCTCCCAGTTCACTCACATGTTATAAGTGATCCAAGCCTGAAGTGACAAACTTCTACTAGGGTGTCTGCCTCCTGAATTTATGGCATGCCTGTCGGCCTCAGTCAGAAAAGGATGGAAAGTGAGGACACTTAAGAAATAGCAGATACCAGGCACAGTGGCTCAGGCCTGTAATCCCAGCACTATGGGAGGCCGAGGTGGGCAGATCACTTGAGGCCAGGAGTTTGAGACCAGCCTGGCCAACACAGTGAAACCCCATCTCTACCAAAAAATACAAAAATTAGCCAGGTGTGGTGATGTGCACCTGTAGTCCCAGCTACCTGGGAGGATGAGACAGGAGAATCACTTGAACCCAGGAGGTGGAGGTTGAAGTGAGCCAAGATCATGCCACTGCACTCCAGCCTGGGTGACAGAGCAAAACCCTATCTCAAAAACAAGATGAAACAACAACAAAAAAAACTAGTGTAGAGGTAAAAGGGAATGAAAATATTCTGCAAATAGCATTCAAGGAAGAGACAGTGACCAAGAAAATGAGCATAGTCAATGTGAAAACATTTTCGACTACAGACCTGAAATAGGCCCAGTAGGCAGCAGAGCAAGGACCCAGGTCCTAGAGGAGGTAATGGTACCTTGCCATTTTCTAAGCAGAAACCAAGAAACTGTAACTTGAGCCTGTGTTCACCTACAACAGGAAGCAAATGAATGTTTACTGAACATCCATGGCCTGCCAAGCACCGCACTCTGTGCTTTACGTAGATTATTCCACAATATCATCACAATGACTTTGCAAGGATGATGGTGGCCTCCACATTTTGTAGCTGAGGAAACTATGGCTCAGAGAAGTTAAGTAACCTGTTCCAGGTGACACCAGGCAGGAAACACAAGAGCCAGCAGTCACATCTGGTTCTGTCCAACTGCTCCTTCTGTGCACCACGATAGCCTACCGCCCCAAATTGGCTACAGATTCCACCAAGTTCTAGACCATCATCTCCCAAAGGGTGAACTCTGCTGCACCCGACTCAGACCCATACAACCAGCAGGGACTCAGAACAGGTATTGGTTGAATCAAAGCTGCTACATGGAGAAATTATGACTCCTCTTGGCAACTAACAATTCTTTTGAAGGAAAAGGACAACCCTTGATAAAGCCCAGGGAAACTGAGCTTTCTGTGCTAAAACATTAGTGAACACAGGATTTAGAAGGAGAGGGGAGAAGAACTGAAATCCTACGAGACATCTGGAAGGAAGGGGATGGAAGGACAAGGAAGGTGCTGGGCCTGGCTCTGCACTAGAGTAAGGTCAGGAGAAAGCCAGTCCATGGTAAGGGCCCTCGGGTGGCGGAGTGACCTCATGAAAGGAGAAAATACACGTTTAATTACAAATTTGGAGATTGTCTGTTGTGGAGTGTGTGAGGTAAGACCCATCCTCAGTCTCCCACACAAAATCTTTAGTGAATTCCACTGGGCGCACTAACACCTGTGTGCAAATGACTCCTCTTTGGGAAAGGAGGGGTGGGTTCAAAGAGGTGGCAAGTTCTGTGACTGTGAGGGAAGCTCTGGGAACTACAAGATGAGGGAACAGCTGGTCCCAAACCAACCTTGCTATGACACTGGACCTCTGCATGGCTCCTGGGTAGAGATGGGCAGTGGGCAGAGGATAAAGCAGAAGTCTCGCTCATACAGCTTTTGTTTACACAAGTTCTGGGGAGGGCCAGTTCTCAGTGTATGGAGAACAACTCGCTAATGTGCATCAGCCCACAGTTCGATATGTGAATTGCCCCAGACTAATGTGCCTCTGTCCCCAGCAGCAGCGCAAGCACAGATCGGGCCCAACAGCCAAGCGGGTTGCTTAAAGACACACACACGTTAAGAAACCTGGGGCCCGTCTCACTAAAATTAGATGCAAATTTGATTTTGGTCATTGCTTGTCTTCCTGCTGGTCCTTGCATTCTTCTTCCACACAATGATTATACCTGATGACAGAACTGGAGAAAATATTAAATAAATTATGAACACATGCTCAACCACAGCAACACAGATCTTTTGTGTTATTAACATTGTCTCTCCGCTCTTTAGAGGACCACATTATTCTTGAATCTTTCACAGCTAAAATCTACCTGGAAACATAAATTTCCCTCACTGTAATGTGAACAAGTCCCCTAACAACAGCAGCAGTTCATTACCAAACCATTTTGGGTTAGATTTCTCCAAGAAAATAAATAACCAGTTTAAAGACCGTCAGAAAAATGGCCCACTCATATTCAGCTTAAACATGGTTATTTATTAGAAATTATCAAGAGCCACTCACACCTGTGGTAACTATTAGCACAGAAGGTCCTCAGTGAGGTTTCTACTTAAAGACAGGAAAAAGACATGAAACATGGAGCTGCCATGCATTCCATTTTGAATAGATCCGCATTTCAGCCTCGCCTTGGCCTTTGTGTCTGCTCTTGGTAATGGAAGCCTTTTGCACCAATTGTTCAGGCATGGAAGAGCCCTAGGGAGATATTTGTAAGAGGGGAGAATACCACATGTAGAGCCACTACTCTGTGCCAGGCAGGGCTCACCCTCCAAAGTGGAAGTCAGCACAATTGTTTTTTTTTTTTTTTCTGTAAAGGGCCAAATAGTAAATAGTTTAGGTTTTGTAGGCCATATACAGACTCTGTCACACATTCATCTTCTTTTTAACCCCTCCTTTAAAAATCATTCTAAACTAGCTGGCCTCAGCTGGAGCAGGCCTGTAGGCTGAGTTTGTCCATCCTGCTCTAAACAGACTACATCTCTTAATGTTCTTCACCACCCTAGGTGGTCAACGCTGTCTTTACCATTTTAAAGATAAAGGGAATGAGGTGCTGAGATGTTAGGGAACCTGCTTGAGTTCACACACTTGGCTAAGTGTCAAAGTACAAAGCCAGGCAGGATCTAAATCTAGGTCCATTCGTTTTTAAAGGTCAGACACTTCCCACTATATCACATGGCCTCAAAAACATTCTAAATTTGGCAACTCTCTTCTCAGAAAAGAGTGAATTTATACTATGAGTAAGAAGGGATGTAGGGAACTAATGTTTCTTGAACATCTATGTGTTGCCCTGGCCACGAGAGTCCACAGGGCTGCCATGGATGGTTGTATAGGTCACTCGCTGAACAAGAATGCCAGGTCAGGAAACTAATGCAGGCTGAAATCCCATCTGCACTGCACATAGTAACCAAGCACCCTGGAGCAGGTCTGCACTCACCCAGAGGGGCCCCTCCTTCTATTTCTTACTAGGCCCATGGTGGCTGCAGCAGCCCTGCTAGTGTACCTCCCAGGGAGGCAGAATGAGGGAGGACCAGCCTCACCAAAAACCAGGGGAGACTGCAGCCTAGAACAGCAAAGGGAGATAGAATAGAGTCTGAGTGTGTCAAATCACAGAGCAGGAGGGTGGTAGGTGAAGCCAGTGACAGGGACCCAGGTACCAAGTCTCGGCCACAAGGAGAACAAAGTTCCCCCAACAACCTTAGGATAGAATTTTGCAGTAAGAAGACAAATAGACCACTGTTTCACACACAGTATGAATTAACCTACATCATTATCTCAAAAGGTAACAGTGGAAAATAGGTACTTTAAAGGAAGAGTTACACAAATTCTATTCAGTTCAACAATTATTAGCTCTCTTAGTGATCACTTTACAAGAGCTTATTAAAAGGCAACAGGAGGTGCTGGAGAATTTCCCTAATATCTTGATGTTTATATTCTACAGGTGCCATCCTTAACAAAAACACACTGTTAACCTGGAAGAAAAATAGGTGGCACCCAGGGTCACACTGCTTTTCAGTTGGTCCTGCAAGCTCCCAGCCCACGGTTCTTCAGACCACTGCCTCCAAAGTCATCAGCCAAGCATTATGGGGACATACAAGTCCCCACTTGGCTGCCATGGTACAAACTGTTTCTGCCCTAAAGCTCCCTGTCAGAAGACAGCCGGGGTCCAGTCCCAAGACTGACTGTATGTCCTGCTCATCATGCCCCTCCTCCTAGACTCAGACCTTCTGGTCATAACTTGCAGGAGGCAAACTAAACCAAACACCACCAGAAGCGCCTCCACACAGAGGCATGCTCCTGCCTCAGGACTCGGCGAGACTTCCTTGCAGTGACAGTGCTGGCAAAGGGTCCTTAAGCACCCTTGAGGCTTCTGTTCTCCCCCACCCTACCCAACTGGAAAAAATATACTCAGAATCGTCTCCCTGAGATCGCAGAGGGCAAAAATTTAGTGAAATTGATAGGGACTAGTTAACAAATGGAAGAAACTACACTTTCCATTTTTAATCTCCAACTTTAAGGACAAGATTTTTCTCAGATGCCTCTAACAGTTTCTGCAATTGTCTCTAGATAGACACTAGTGAAGAGAGAAAGCAAATTGCTCCCTGCAATTACTAAGCTCTGAACTCCTAAACAGCCAATTTTTATGCTGCCATTGTAGTTGTGTCTATGGACAGCTGGTTCAGGCTAGGGCAATCATTCCCAGAGCCCTTCACTACTGCTAAATGCAATGTGGAAAATTACCCAGAAAACAGCTGTTTGTGCTTTAGGCGGTACCTACATGGGGAGAGAAGCAATGGGCGGGTAGAAGTCACAAGCCATAAAATTGAGAAAATACTATTTTCAAGTTAAATGCAAAGGGAAGTCCCATTACAAGAGGTAATCAATAATCAAGAAGAAGGACAATAAGAAAAGACCCTCTGGTTAAAGAGAGAAGGGAAGCAGCAAGAGTCCCCTCCAAATGACAAATAAGTGAGCTGTAACAGTCCCAGAGAGACTTAACTTCACCACTGTTATGGTCCCAAGAGCATTGATGGTGCTCACTCAGCAACAGGGAGCCAGGCGCAGTCCTCAGCTTCTGTGTGATTTTCTCCTTCAATGCACACAACTCCACAATGCAGAGGCAGCTTCTATCTCAATTTTGGTAAAGTCTGTGGCTCAATGCACACTGCTACTGACTTTTGAAAGAACAAGTAATGGCAGCATACCTATTACTCCTTTCCAACCATAAGCCAAGAACCTAAGAGACTTGGAACCCTTGGACATACCCAATCCTGACTCTGTCCCAGGTCTTGACAATAAGCTGCCCACAACATAGAAAGACCAGCACAGTGTCCTGAATCCTACACAATGCTTCCCCTTCTAAAAGCCCTATCTTCCCAGGCACAGCCAATTCTCACTCTCTACTTTGAATCCCTCTTACTTGTGAACAATTGGCCAGTGGGGTATAAAGCAAGGGTCTTTAATCAGTGAATACAGACAGGGTCCAGAAGCAGCCAGAGAATCAAATCACTAGCCTCTCCTAGGTTCCTGAGACCTGGCAGTCATTTGCTGCCAAGCCTGGACACCAGGCTACATTTAGATGGAAAATCTGGACTTACAAAGATTTTTACATACAGAATTCTAAGCAAGGTTATTGAAGTCCCTCATGGTTTATCCAGAACCTCCAGGCTCTCCTAACTGTACCGGGGAACAGGACACAATGCCATCTGGAATGATGTTTCAGTAAACAACTTTAGAAGCCACTAAGGTGACTGTTGACTTCATTGATTTATTTCTGTGATGGAGAACTGGGGAAGGACAAGCTACCCAATTTTTCCTCAGTACCGAACTATTCATAGCAGAAAGCTCGAAATGTGGTTTGATTAGCTTAATGCAAACTGCAAAAAGCAAGGATACATCCTCACCAGCAGAGCAGTGCAGTAGAGTACTGAGCTATGGGGTCCAACAGAACCCAGCTTGAGTCTTGGCTTCAACAAGATTATTGACTACGTAACCTTAGAAATGAACTGAACCTCACTTATCCAATCTATGAAATGAGGTTATTAATGAAGCAAGCTTCATAGAGTTTACCAAGTCAAAATAAGTTAATCCATGTAATGTGCTTAGCTAAAGGACTGATGAATGCTCATTATAAGTAATACTCTTGTTTAATAAATGATTATAAATTATATGTATTTTAATGCTTACCTCCTTTTTTTCTTTCCAAGGCCTGCTCATCATATAACCATTTTAAGGGAAAATGGTTAAAGGAAATACTTGATTGGCTTGTTGCTTTTCTTTAAAACACGGCACATTCTGGTTCCATGGTCTAAAATATGATCCAAAGAGTCAGTGACTCTTTGGATTTTACCCAGTGGAAATGAGTCCTTTAAAAAGAGGTCTAACATGTAAGCCAGAGGCAAAGGTGGGAGAAAGTGGTACTTTTTTATCATAAAGAAGCAGCAATTCAGGGGAGAAAGACAACAAGTTTCCCAGCTAGAGATGTGTTGGTTGAAGGTAGAACAAAGCCATTAGAGCTGTATATCCTGCTCAACAAGAGGAGGAAAACCACATTTTCCCAGATCTTGCTTTAAAATGCATAAGGGAATGAGCATGCAAAGAATAAAATTCATAAAGCATCTCCCATCTCAAAAAAACACCAAAAAGAGAGTGAAAAGCCAAGCCACATAGTGAGAGAGAAGATACCTGCATCACTTAAAACCAACAAATGGCTTGCATATAGAACTTATACCAATCAATAAGAAAAAGACAGATAATCCAATTAAAAATAAGACACAGAAAGTATGAATAGGCACTTTACAAAATAGGATACCCATAGGCCAAAATATACCAGAATGCCTAAAAACTAAAAGATAATGGCCATACCGAGCATAAGAAAAGATGTGGAGCAACTGGAACTCCTGCACACTGCTGGCAGGAGGGCAGCACTAAAGTGCTACAGCTGCTTCAGAAAACTGTTTGGCAATAGGAACTGAAGATAAGCACATGAACCTCACAGCTCAGCAACTCCAACCATAGGATTTTACCCAACGGAAATAAGTACAGGAATACAAAAAGACCTCAACAGAAATGTTCACAAGCAGAAATACTCAAAATTACCCTCACTTGAAAAAACTCAAATATCCACCAGGAATATTAATCAAATGGACATTGTGTTATGTTCACACAACTGAATTTTACACAGAAAAAAAAATTGCTAGGCATTACCGAGATAATATTACCTACATAACAGTGATTGACAAAAGGCCAGACATAGAAGAATATAAACTGTGTGAGTCCATCTATCCACCTATATAAAGTTCAAAAAAGGGCAAAACTAATATATGATGAAAAGTTAGAACAGCAGTATCCTTTGGAAACAAGGGAGGTGAAAGGAGTCAGGAGGAGAATACGATTGGGGAGCATGAGCGAGGCTTTTGGAGTAACAGTAATATTCTGTTTCTTGATCTCAGGGATGGTTACATGGGTGTGCTCACTTTGTGGTAAGTCCATTCTATTCATGTACTTTGCACACATGCGTATCACATTTTAATAAAGGTTTGAGAAATAAGTGAAACAGAAACAGGCTATTCTGATGTCATGATATGATTGACATGGGCCACTGCTTAGTTATAAATAAAGAAATACTCTGAGCCAGAAAAAGGTATTTCCAGGGAAACCTTCACATGGCAGAATGGACAGGTTTCCTAATACCAGGTGAACTGCAGAAGGTGCACATCCCACAGTTAGGGAGAAGCGGGGCCCTTGTCTAGTCTCAACCCTGACAGGTCTGGAAAGCCAGAAAGGCGCAATGGAAGCCTAGTACTGGCACAAGTAGTAATTAACATATTGATCGCTTACTAAGTGCTGGTATCTTTCCAAGTGCATAAAACATCTCAATTGATGTAATCCTCATTACTCTCTATTTTATTTTTCAAGTGAAGTAACTAAGCACAGAGGAATTTGGGGGTTGGCCTGAGGACACACAGCTGGTAAGAGCCAGAGCCTAGATTCACCTGGTAGTCTTGATCCAGAACCCACATGCTTAACAGCACAATTGACCACCTCCCTGAACTACCTGGCGATCTATAGAACAGGAAATCCATCCATCTGCCTCAACAGAAGCATGCATGCCAGCCCAGAAAAGAGCAGACAGACACTGGAGGAGCAGAGCCACCAGGGATGGGCACCAACAACATGCCAGGCAACAGGCTAAGCAAGCTCTCTGTCCAAAATTTGATTTAATTCTCACAACAGTCCTCTAATCTAGCTATGATTATTGGCCCTATTTGAAAGATGAAAAACGTGAGGCTCAGAAAAGTTAACTTTACACAGCCAGGGAGGGGCACAGGCAGGTTGCAAGTGTGTAATTCCTTCACCTGAAAGGTCAGTAAGATCTCCCAGGTCCTACAAACCAGAATCAGAACAGGCCCTGACATCATGGTGTTTCCATGGCAACTCCAGGAGGCCACCACAACTGAGGTCAGGTGTGGGCAGAGGAGTTCACATCTATAAGACTGCTTTATAGGTCCAGGCTAGAACCAAATGCAGCAAATAACGGAGCTCCCTTGAGCAAGGAGAGGGGTAAGCTGAGCTATGAGAACTCCATGCAAATGAAAGCTGATAGGAGGCTTGGACATGCCCTGCCTGGAGTGGTGGAGAGGACCTCTGTTTTATCTGTCCCACAGGCTTTCCCCTTCTTCCAAGCAAACCATTTACCTAAGGTCCAGGCATGGCTGACCACACCCCCAGCCAGGCTGGCCAATGTGAGCTCACACTCCTTGCCACAGCGATGCATCAAGGAATGGATGCGTGATCTTCACAGCTTGGTAAAAACCCTTCCTGTTTGCATGTGGATGCCAGAGAGAAAGGGTTCTCTCTCCACATGGCCCTATTAGGAAGAGGCTGGCTTGGAACTGCCAGAGAAGATCTTCCCAGTCATGTGATAAAAGCATCTCTGAGAATAAATCCAATGTGCCAAAGGAGCTGCAGCCAAGAGAGAGGAGAAAGCGAGTGCAAGCCTGGATGCAGCCATGCCTGAAGTCCAACAAAGAACTTTCAAATTACAGGGAACAATAACTCGGCTTTGTATGTAAGCCAGTCTGAACTCAATTTCATTCATGTGTAACCATGAGAATCCTAACACAGTAGAGGTCTCTGGATGAGGTATGAGGAAGGAATATTTTCCAAAGCAAGAAACTGCAGACTAAAGGGGGTGAAGCTGAACAGTCTTAATTACCCCGAGGAGAGTTTCGAATGGGAACTACCCTAAGCTAAACCCCTAAAAGTGTTGCTCAGCATCCAGAAAAGGAAGGAGCTTGGTTTCATAGGAAAACCCTATGCTGTCCATTCACTGGTGTAGTTAAAAAAAAAAAAAAAGTTGGAGGAGCAAGACCAAAATGCTGGGGCAGCTACCATGGGTGTGGATGTGATCTGAAAAGACTGAGTCACCCATCGCCTTCCAGAGAAAACAATTGTTAGAACGAAGCCCTTCCCAGGACAGAACTAGTGCATAGCCAGCTAGTCTTCTGCACATGAATCTCTACAGCGTAATGCATTGACGCATCTTTAAGATTTTCCTGTGATTTTCATTCCATACAGGATTCAGCCACTGAGAAAGGACAAAATGGTATTTTACTACCTGTAGATACACATCCTAACTTTTAAATTCATATCTTCAGATAGGAAGGGAGTTGGCAATAAGAGGTAATTAAACCCGTAAATCCACTGATTTATCACTGGACAAACACGAAACTGGCACCATGACAGTAAACTCTTTGCAGGCCACATTTCCCTCAGAGTCGCTGCTGCAAACATGGTGGAAAATCCTGATTTGGAGTGAGAAATACTTCCATTTTAATCTTGTTTATCTTCTTGTAATCTTATTACTAGGGTCACTAGTAATCCCCTGTGACCAGTACCCATCTGGCACATTCTTTTAAGAAAACTGTGGCCACTGCTGTTTCATTCAATTCTGCGGTTGGTTTGTTGAATTTTTTTTTTTATGTACATTGTAGGCCATTGGGTATTGGGCTTATTTCTTTAAATAAATCTAATAAACGAACACACAGCACCATTTATTTCAGGAATATTTTGAAAGCACAAATAACACTTTGGCAGCTTTTATTAGAGCACATGAAATGCTGTCTCCAGGGGAGTTCACAGAGCCCAGCAAATTAGTTTAATCTCAAGTGGACCATGATGAAGGAAAGTGATCCACCAAAGCAATACGCAATTAGTACTAATATTCTGCAATTCTGTAGCTTGCATCATCTGAGCATTTTAGGATGGACTACATGCTTTAATAAATTCTGACAATGCCCTCTAGAGCTTCAAATCTCAAACTTTAGCCTGCATCAGAATCACAGAGGAAGTGAAAAAAAGAGGCAGATCCCTGGGACTTACCCACAGAAATTCTGATTCAGGAAACCTGTCATGGGGCTCTGAAATCCCACCTTGCCCCCTCCCCAGTGTGACTGTGCTCCTGGTATGAATCATGAATACTACCATAAAGAAAGGTAATACCACTTTCCCTATACACGGACAAGAGCTCGGAATAAGTAGAAGCTTGACACTTGCTGTAGGGCAGCACCATCCAATAAAACTTTCAACGATGCACTGGGCGTGGTGGCTCACGCCTGTAATCCCAGCACTTTGGGAGGCTGAGGCGGGCGGATCATGAGGTCAGGAGATCGAGACCATCCTCGCTAACACGGTGAAACCCCGTCTCTACTAAAAATACAAAAAAATTAGCTGGGCGTGGTGGCATGCGCCTGTAGTCCCAGCTACTTGGGAGGCTGAACCCGGGAGGCGGAGCTTGCAGTGAGCCGAGATAGCGCCACTGCACTCCAGCCTGGGTGACAGAGTGACACTCCATCTCAAAAAGTGGTGCTGGAAATGGTCCCTATTCTGCACTGCCCAAAACAGTAGCCACGTGGGCTAATGACCTCTTGAAATATCACTAGTATGACTGAGGAATTGAGCATTTAATCTTATTTAATTTCAATGAATTTAAATTTAAATGGCCACATGTGTCCTTTGGCTTCTTTATCGAACCATATGGTACTAGATGAAACAGCAGCATCTAAGAAAAAATAATTGAGAGTTAGCTGTACTAGATCATATTTATTTCCATCATGAGAAAAACTACAGCAGTTTCCTATATCAATAGATACAGGCAAAATGGCTTGGATTGAGTACATACTGTGCATTATAAGTCTCTCAAAAACCCTGTATTAGTTACGTTTTATAGGTGAAGAGACTGAGATCCAAGAAGCTAAGTGATCTGCCCAAGGATGCAGGGCTGGCCATGACACAGTCAAGAGTTGAACACAAGTGCTACAATTCCAACACCCATGCTGTCTCCATCACAACACACTGCCTCCATGTAGATGAGCTCATCTGAAAACATAAAGGCCAAAGCCGTGGAAGTCGTCACCTCCCTTATCTCAAACTGACATTTTCCATTATTTTCCAAATATCAGCTGGCATTCCTATCCAGGGTTCTCTACATAAATAAAGACAGCATCCCACAGAGAAGGGAAGATGTTCCAGGACCAGGATTTGACCCTATTGCTTCTCCTACTTTCCATCTCTCCCCTCTGGTTCACTCTGCTCCAGTCACTCTGATCTGCTGCTGCAGCAACGTTTCAGGCACATTCTTGCCTCAGGGCCTTTGCACTTGCTGTTTTCTTATCTGAAATATTTTTCCTTCAGATATCCACATAGCTTACTACCTCTTTCTTGAGATCTCTGCCCAGCTGCCCTTTACAAATGAATCCTTCCTTCACTAGCTATTAAAAGAAGACCAAACTCCTCTTTCCACCCCTATGATCTCCTACTTCTGGCACTGCCCTTCTCCCTTTATTTTTCTCTGTACGATTCATCACTCATTTATTGCCTGTCTTCCTCTACTCCCTCTAGGACATCAGCTGCATGAGGACAGGTATTTCATTCTGGTCACTGATGCATCCCAGCACTTGACCCACGGGAGATACTGCACAAATACCCTGAATAAATACCTAGATATACAACCAAAGTTCACCTGCATGGCTGCAATAGAGCTGTTTTTTGTTCTTTATGCTTTTCTGTACTTCCCCAACATTCTACAATAAACTATGTCCCCTGCAGTCACAAATCGACATGTCTTTCACATAATGCTACTCAGTGGTCACTGTGTTGCCCTACATGTCACTGCCTCCATGAAAGCTCACCTTATATCTACCCTACTTGCCACTGTTCCTCCTTAGAGCTCTACCACCAGCAGCACAGAGCTAATATTCCCTGGAAACAGAGATGAGCATGTCTACGTTTCATCAAAACTGTTGGATCGAAGAGCTCACCACAGGGCCAGCCAATGAACAATTCTCCACTTATTTCATTTAAGAAAAATACAACTTTATCACTTCTGACAATTTTACAATTGCATTGAAGGCTAAGAATTAAAGGACCCAGTATTTGCTAAAGTAGCCACGTGATTTTTTCCCCCCAATACAGGCCAACTACAGACACTGTTTATAATGCTGGCATCAGGGAATTAAGGGTACACTCACTTCACTGACCAAGCAAGTTTAGTTAATACATTTTTACTGAAAGAAAAATACATATTATTGGGTGTGGTTTCTGATTTATGTGAATCAAATATGAGTGGAGTTATATATTAAAATAATAAATACACATGGCATACTACTTCATTTTACAGTGTTTTTCCTCATGTATCACCTTCCTGAATCTTCTGAACAACTCAGTAAGGGGTGGTTTACTCTTATTCCTGTTAAGAAGTTGCTATGGGCTGAATGTTTGTGTCTCCCCCAGATTTTTTGTTGAAACCTAACCCCCAATGTGAGGTGTCAAGAGGTAGAGTCTTCAGGAGGTGATTAGGTTGTGAGGGCACAGCCCTCATGAATGGGATTAGTGCCCTCATAAAAGAGACCCTGAAGAGACCCCGCATTCCTTCTGCCACATGAGGACACAGTGAGAAAACAGCACCTATGAGGAATGGGCCCTCTTCAGATGATGAATCTGCCAGTGCCTGGATCTTGGACTTCCCAGCTTCCAGACTGTGAGAAATAAGTATCTGTTGTTTACAAGCCACCCAACATATGGTATTGTTGTTACCGTGGCCTGAACAGACTAAGTCAGAAGCTGAGGAAACAAAAGCACAGAAAGGCAATATGCATGCCTTTCTCAAATATCACCAAGTCACGCAAGGGGAGTCCGCATTCAAACTCAGGACTCAGGCTGCATTAAAGGACGTCATTTCTAGTCACGAGTGATGAGAAAAGCAGCAAGGCTGGGCGTCCAAGTAATGGAGAGGCTGGGATGGGTGACTGCAAAGCATGGCATGGCCGACTGAACGCGAACTAAAGGAGCATCTAGGCTGTGAAATTGTGCTCCCGGCTCTGTCTATGAACATTACTGTTGGACAAGTGCTGCCCAGTGAATCAGGGGATGGAAAGGCTTTCCCACTGACCTGGCACTAATGCAGGCCTCATAAGTAAATAGCACTCATCTGTGACAAGCACTGATAAATCACAGTTTAGGGCTTTCCTCTGGAAGGACTGGTGGAGATGTCCTGACTAGCATAATTCATCATCCCAGAGAGACAGGTTAAAAGGTACATTCAATGCTATGCAGAATCTTGACACAGGCTCACACAGGTGGGAGACTGGGGACTTGGGATTTGAAGAAGCCCATGTATGGAATAGCAGAGACCTTAGCAGCAGGCTTCCTGAGACCACGCTACCCAAGCCCTCCTGTAAAACAGGGAGATAGGCACAGCTAATCCCAATGAACTGCAATGTACTTTGCTTAAAGAATTTTAGCTTGAGTGAACCTCAAGAAGGACAGACAAGAGTATCTATGTGTGTATATATGTACAAACACACAATACACACATACACATGCAATAGATACATATGTGTATAAGTATATAAACATAATATGTATGTATATTTTCTTTTTGCCTTTTCTTGAAGTGAAGCTTCAATTAAAGAGGGATGTATATACACACACACATACATGTATGTATGCATATCTTTATGTGTGTGAATACACACATACATGTATATTTTTATACAAATAAGTGTGTATGTGTCTACTCATCTCCCTTTAATTAAGACTGTCCTCATCCTCAGAATGCGTCTCCTTTGGAATTACTGAGTAAACTATGATTCATTCACTCCACAGCATATCATGATACATTAGAAAAGATGCTTCCAAAGAATCTGAAATAATGAGAATATTTTATGAAATTATAACTGAAAAAAATTGGGATTTTTGTTAAGCATGCACAACAAAAACACAGTGGAAGCAAATATAAAAAAAATTAAGGGTAGCTACCTCTTAGTGATAAGAGACATTTCTTCCTTTATGCCTTTCTATAGCAGGCATGAATTGTTTTAACAACGTTAAGTATCAGACTGTTTTAAGGAGACTATGAGGTGTGCCTCTCTTTTGTGAGGGGAGGGATCCCTTCTGGCCTAGTAGAGGGCCTGGCCTGCAGTGAGCATTCAAAACCTCGAGGAACAGGGTGGGGAGGTGGGAAAAAGGCAGGAAGAAAGTAAGGGAGAGCCTGGGGATACATGGTAGGGCACAAACATGAGCAGACCAAGGATTGTCAGAAGTTATCTCACCAAGATCTAGGAGGTCAGTGAATGTCTTCAATCGAGGTGCACAGGGCAGACTTCTGACATGCTTAATTTTAACAGAAGGAGGAAAATGATAGGAGAAAGTACAAATCGGGTAGGAATGGACATATTTTCATCAGAAAAGAGCATGGTACAATTTCAAAATCTCATCAAGACAGGAAATGTGACCATACAAACATGATTCAAAGGCGGTATTTTACTGTGGCCCAGAGAAGTCTGTCTCTGGAATCAGACAGACGTGGCCCCAACCTCAGCTCACCCACCCACTAGCTGTGAAACTGTGGGCAAGTCACTCAAACTTTCTGAGCCTCATTCTTCTCACCTCTAAAACAGGAATAGTTGTATGAAGATTACATCTAAGGTACTTTTAACAGTGCTATGTGTGCAGTGAGGACCCAGTGAATGCCAGGTGCCTTCTCCTCTCACTGTGATGGGCTGACCATACCCCACCCTGAGGGCAGGTTCTCTTGCTTTGGATACCAGAATGGGGTCTCCCGAGAGCATGTTTAATTTCCATTTATTTAGGATTTTGTTGATATTGTATTGATACTAATTTCTAATTCAATTCCAGTGTGGTCAGAGAACAAACTTCGTAACATTTCAATAGTTTGAAATGTGGGTCTTATTTATGACATGGAATGGTTTCTCTTGGCAAATGTTCCAAATGCACTTATTAAAAATAAGTACATTCTTCTTTCGGGTGAACTGTTCTACAAAAATCAATCAGGTCAAGATGGTTGATTGCGTTTTCAAGATCTTCTGTATTCTTACTAATTTTTAATCTGATTGTCCATCAATTGCTGAGAGAGGAGTGTTGAAATCTCCAGCTACAAGAGAGAATCTGTTTATTTCTTCCTATACTCGTCTGGTTTTGTTCAAATAATTTGAAGTTCTGTTACTAGGTACATACATACTGATGACTGTTAGGTTTTCTGGGTGAATTGACTCTTTCATTCTTATGAAATACCTGTCTTTATCTGTGTTAATATGCCTTGTTTTAAGGTCTATTGTCTGATATTACTATTGTCACTCAAGTTTTCTTATTTTTATAGTTTGCATGGTATATATTTCTCCACCTTTTAACTTTCAACCTACCCATTTCTCTATATTTCAAGTAAGCCTCTTGTAGACAACATTTAGGTGTCCTCCCTTTCAATCCAGTCTGACAATCTCTGATTTTTACATGAATGTTTATTTACATCTAATATAATCATTGAGATGGTTGTATTTAGGTCTGACATATTCCTATTTGTTTTCTATTTGTTCCATCTGTTCTAATTCTCATCTCCTTTCTTCATTTAATCGAATATTTTTAGCATACCATTTTAATTCTTATACTGTCTATTTTGGCTACATCTTTTACTATTTTTAGTAACTGATATGATGATCACAATATGTATCCTTAATTAAAACAGTCTAGGCAGAGTTCCTGTTGTACTAGTTAATGTAGGAAACACAATCATTCTATTTATCCCCTCCCCACATCCTGTTCCTACAGGCTATTGCTGATGTTCATATATATGAATACACATGCACATGTTATATAATATATATTGGGTTTATACACTATACCCAAAACAAATCCAATAAAGTTTTTTAAGTTTTTGATCCAAATTACTGTCTTTTAAATAAACTGAGAAGAAAAATATATACCTATATAGTCCTGTATACATTTATATTTATATATAAATTTATGTTTACATATAAAATACATATATTTCATTCATTCCTGTAGATTCATGTTGCCATCTGGTACAACTGCCTTTTAACCTGAAGAACTTCCTTTAGCATATCCTACAGTATAGTTTTGCTGGTGACAAATTTTCTGCTTTTATCTGAAAATATTTTACCTTCATTTTTGATGAATATTTTTGCTTAATGCAGATTTAAGAGTTGACAGGTTTCAATGTTCTAAATAAATTTAAATTTAAAATATTTTGTTCCATTGTTATCTGGTCTCCATTATTTCTAATAAGGAGTCAGGTTTTTAAAATATCATTATTCTCACTACAAATAATGTATTTCTGCCCTCTCTGGCTGCTTTAAAACTTTCTCTTTCTTTTGGTTTTTAGCATTTTGGCTATAATATACTTAAGTGCAGATTTCTTTGTATATATCCTTCTTTGAGTTTGCTGAGCTTGCTGTATCTATAAATTGATGTTTTCACCAGTTTTAGGAAATGTTAGGCCATTATTTCTTCAAATATTTTTCCTGTCCGACTTTCCTCTTCTTTCTCTGGGATTCCTATTACACATGTATTAGACCACTTTATATTGTCCTGGAGGACCCTGATACTCTGTTGACTTTTTTCCTACTTTTTTCTCTTTTTCAGATTGAGTAAGTTTTTATTGATGTAAGTCTAGATTCAGTGACTTTTTCTTCTGCCATTTCCAAACTACTATTGAGTCCATCTGATAAAATTTTCATTTCAGATAGAATTTTCATTTTTAAAATAGTTTCCATTTTTCTGCTCAGAATCCCCAGTTTGCGTATTATGTCTCCGTTTCCTTTAGGTCTCTGAACATATTTATAACATTGTTTTGAAGTACTTGTCTCCTAATTCTCACATCTGGATCATTTCAGGGTCAGTTTCATCTAATTGTCTAGTAACCATGACTTAGACACTCCTGTTTCTTCACATGCCTAGCAACTTGTATTGTATAGAACATACTGTTGGCCACAAATAGTCTCTAGGTTCTTTTATCTTTCTTTTAAAATAATTTTTATTTTTATGTTCCAATAGGCAGTTAATGTGGCTAGACTCCAAGTCCAAACTGTCTCCCCTGCAATGAGTCACAGCTGAAACTGCTCAGTTCTTCCAGACTTTTCCTGTTGCTTTTTGCTGGAAACCTTGGAGTCTCACCCATTCATGTGAGTTCAGAGGGCGGCCAATAACTTGGGTAGAGTTTACAATGATTTTAGTGCTCCCCTTCTGTGGTTCCGTCCTTTCTGAAATGTCTTCCCTGCCTTTCCAGTTGTTCTAGCCGTTCTTAACTGCGTCCTCCAATTCTGAAACCCAGTTGTAACACAGCTCTCAGCTGTGACCTCCAGCAGCTCCATGCCACAGTGAGTGGAGGGAACCCTCACACAGAAAGCCCCATGAACACAGATTGTACCAAGTGCAGCTCTCTTCTCACAAGGGTCCATTCCCTCCCAGGTTCTGGTGGCCACTGGGTTTTTTCCTCAAAGAGAAGAGGCTTCTTTAGGAGTCTAGTCTAAGACCATGTGGTCTTAATAAAGGAAGAGGCTCATCCTTAGCCAAACAGGGAAGAAACAGAGACATCCCTGGAAATCTTCTAGTCTCTTAACTGACCCCTTAGTCTCTTTGTCTATGCCTCCATTGGAATTAAGAATTCTTTTACAGCCTTGGAGCTCCCAGTAGGAATGCCCAGGACCTATAGAGGGACCTCCTCCACCTTCCCAGGAAAGGGGGAATGCCTCTGCTATACTCACACCTGCAGGATCTTCTCCTCCAGCCTGGACAAAGAGCAGATCCCAGTAGATGCCTGTGGCTGTCCTGGACCTATTTGTCACTGATATTACTCAAAGCAGCTTACCAACTGAGAGGCATCATGACAATAATATTTGTGAAACTGGGGAAGCCACAGGGAAACTATTTTTGGGCAGGATGCAGGTAGTACCGTTTTCTGCCAACACCAGTTGTGAACTCCTTCAGAAGCATGAACAGCTCCATATAAACCTTCCTTCCATCTCCACCATCAGTTTCCCTTGGTCTACTCTAGAACAGTCAGTCAATACTAAAGCAGTATCTTTGCATCTTCTGTTTCTAGGGTATGAACTCCGGTTGTGATCTTCAGGAACTACCAGCAAACATACTCATTAAGCATTTCATCTCTTTTTTTTTTTTTTTTTTTTTTTTGAGTGTGTTCTCATTTTGGGCAAGGACTACTCAGGGCACACAAGGAAGAACAATGACACAGTTTACTCAACTAATATTGGCAAGATGATTCCATGCCTTACAAAATTTCCTGTACACAAGCAGAGACAATTTACAGAATAATGAAAAGCAAGCTGATTTCAGGTTTTCTATTTTAACAACTCCAGATACACAAATTTTCTCTAAACAGTACTGCTTCAGAGTCATCAATGAATAATTTAAATACTGGGAGGATGGCAAGAGCTGTGAGTATGATGACTGACATCCACGAGCCCACTCCAGGTGGCCCATAATGCTGAGGGTCATGGCGCTTCTAAAACAATGTGCTTTCAACCATTATAAAATGAAATTGGTTCTTGAAGAGGCATCTTATAAACAGCCTGAACTTACTGCCAAATAATATTGCAGAACCTATAAACAGTTGTCCAGAAATTCAGGCTGGTCCACTCCACAGAAACGAGACGTTTTAGAATCAGAATGTAAAGGGAAAGAGAAAATCAAATTAGATATTAAATAGTTTTGAATGATAAATTGTAGGAGAACATGCATATTGTAGGAGATTCCTTTGCTTTACATGAGGAATTAACATTGAAGCTCCTTTAAATCAGTTTATAGGCTGGGCGCGGTGGCTCACGCCTGTAATCCCAGCACTTTGGGAGGCCAAGGCGGGCGGATCACAAGGTCAGGAGATTGAGACCATCCTGGCTAACACAGTGAAACCCCATCTCTACTAAAAATACAAAAAAAAAAATATTAGCTGGGTGTGGTGGCACGCACCTGTAGTCCCAGCTACTCGGGAGGCTGAGGCAGGAGAATGGTGTGAACCTGGGAGGCAGAGCTTGCAGTGAGCGGAGATTGTGCCATTGCACTCCAGACTGGGCAAAAGAGTGAGACTCCATCTCAAAAAATAAATAAATAAATAAATAAATAAATAAATAAATCAGTTTTAGATGCCATTAAAAGTCTAACCCAACTATATTTCTTCTCCCATGGAAATAAACATATATACACATATATATACGTTATAAATAATTTCAGGAGTAAGGTACACCTTCTAAAACGTCCTTGAACTCCGCATCCACGAGGACTTCCTGACTCAACGTTAAGAAACTCAAAATAGTGCATCTTTTACTTCCCACTGCTGTCTCAGTCTTTGGGGAGTTATAAGGCTGGGGTTGTTCCATTCATTTCCACAATAGTATTTTCAGATCTGGAACAGGTACAGGGCAGGCACAAAGTAGGTACTCAACACATACTAGCAGTATATTTTATTATTTAATCTTCATGAGAATCCTTTTGAGGAAGGTAATATCATTTCCATCTTACAAAACCAGCTCAGAGAGGTTTAGTACTTGGCTGAGACACACAGCTAGTGAGTAGTGCAAACTGAATTGGAAGAATCACAGGACCCTGATTTTAAAGTGTGCACTCTTTTAAGGCTGTTTGTGCCTCTGGGGTTATTGTACAAAGAGGCAAGCATTTTTGAGTGGGGGTTCCTTGGTGACTAGATTAATGATGTATATGTGGAAAAAAGAGACATTAAGTAACAACTATTTACAGAATGCCTATGACATGTGATATGTCAGACCCTCTTGGGAAAGCGAGACCTATAAGATGTGGGGAGGGGTGCCCACTGTTCAAGCACCTGCTACTTGGGAGGCAAGATACTAGATGCCTCACATACATTTTCTTATTGAATGCTTATGATTATTCTATGTGATAAGTCTCTGTAGCCTTAACTCAGAGCTCAGTGAAGATAAGTAATCTTCACACATAGACACACAGATTTTAAGTGGCAGAACCAGGATTTGGACTCATTTTTGAGTTTGTTATTAACAAGTAATTACAGCGATTGAGAATCAGGTCATAGCATGCTCAACCGACGACAGAGGATCAATGTATTCAGCAGACACATAGGCTGTGTTTAGTACTTGTCCCAAGAGGAAAGGAGCAGGCACTGGGAAAGGAACAATGCCTGGTTGAGAAGGCAGGCAAGGCTTCAGGAGGAGGGGAGGTTTGGTTTGGTTCCTAGGGAACCTAGGAGTGGGCTCCTGAAGCAGGTGGTGAGGACAAAGTCCTGGAGACCAGGCTGGGGCAGCCAAGAGGGGCCCACAGAGAAGGTGTGTGACGCCTGGGACCCTGAGCAGGAATTCCAGCAACTCTTTGCCCTTCTCCTTTCTTTGTACACACTCCCTTTTCCTGTGGGCTCCCTGCTGCCCTTCTCCTTGTGCCAGGAACCGGTTTGGAAAGCCATCCCCCTTAGGAGTCTCTCAGTGTTGCAGAGGAGAAAGAAAGATGATGATGACGTAGGCATCCTTCACTTCACACTGAAAATCTATCTACTTTTAGATGACTTTTTCCCCAAAATGCAATGGGTTTTTTTTTTTTTTGGTTCTGTTATAAAAGCAATTCCTACTCATTACAGAAGAATCAAATTCTTTAGAAAAGCACAAAGAAGGGGGAAAAAAATCCACCACCTCATCATCTAGAGGTAACCACATTCAAAATTTTACATCCATAAGAAACTAGGTTTTGATGTTCAAAGGCTTGAACCCACATGTAATACTCAAGGTAGGGAAAGGAGCAATGTTCTGTTTATCTCTGCATTCCCACAGCACCTGACCGAGGCCCTGGAACACACAGGCTTGCCAATAAACCTGTGTAAACAGCAGCTCACAAGCCCTGCCCCAGCTGCTTTTCCTCTCAGGCTTCCAGAAGGCCCTCAAATGAAGGGCATGTGCTTTGCCAAGTTTATCAGTTTGAAGTGTGCCAGCTGAAATGTAAGCTGAGTTGTGTGGGGCGGGGGGACAGGAACTGCAGAGTGTGTGGGGCTGTCAGGAATAGGATTTTTATGGGAAGAAGAAATTAAGAATGTGCCACAGAAGGTGCCCTGGTGAGGTCTGCAACATGGGAAACCAGCAGGTTTGGTAAGGGAGGCAGCTTCCCCCCACTGGGTGAGCAAGGCAGATTGTCTTTGTCAATTGAGGAGCAAGACCCCCTGCTGCTCTGGACCAGTGGCCCATGTACCATGTGAATACCACCAGAAGGGCCTCTCTACAGAGACGAGGGTGGATGCACTGCCCAGGCTCTACCGTGAGTGGCTGTGTGACATCAACAAGTCACTTAATCTGTGTCTCAGCTTCCTCTTCTGCCAGTGGGGGCTGTGACTGCACCTACCTTGTATGTTCGGCAGTGCAGAGTGCATCAGCTTCCTAGGGTGGCTTTAACAAAGGACCATAAACTGGGGGCTTAAACAGCACAAACTTACTCTCTCAGTTTCGGAGGCTGGAAATCCAGAACCAAAGCGTTGGCAGAGCCACATTCCCTCTGAAAGCTGTAGGGGAGAACCCTCCCCTGCCCCTTTCCTAGCTTCAACTATTAATTTACCCATAGTTTCAATTACACTCATCATTCCAATTTTATTAACCACCCTCGAATTTGCTGTAGCCCTTATTCAGGCTTACGCCTTTACACTATTAGTAAACTCTCTCCTTACATAACACATAATGACCCACCAAACTCATGCTTATCACATGATAAGCATCTAGTGGTTGTCGGCCACCCTGGGTATTTGCCTGAAGGCAGTACTTCACCCTCTGCCTTGAACAGCACTCTCATCCCATGTGTCTGTGCCCCATGTCTCTTCTCCCTGCATAAGGATGTCTGCCATATAGGATTCAGCCCCATCCTGCTTATCTTATCCTAACTTGATTACATCTGTAAAGACCTCATTTCCAAAGATGGTCACATTCATAGATGCCAGAGGTTAAGACTTATTCAATGCATGGCCTAGAGACTCACTGAGGTAGGGCTGGAGAAACTCACCTGGCCACCGGAAGTGCTCCATGGGATGTCAGCCACTCTGCTGTAATCAACAACACCGACAGGTTTTGGGATGGCCATTCTTATCATTTAATCTACACCATCTCCTGGTCTTCACAGCTTAATGGCCATTTAATTATTATCTCCACTGTAAAAACACGCCTCCTCATTTAGGCTGCACCCAGTCCTACTGCCTTCACATCCAGCTCAACTCCAGTTCCTCCGTGCAAACTTCTTCACTCAAGACAGCCAGAGTTCCCCTGAACTAGAGGCAGTCATGCTGTGAAGTTAAGAGAGCCTCAGGTCTCCTTCTTGTGCATGCTGCTTTCAAGATCTCGTGGCAGGCCCTAGCAATGCATTCACATGGATATATGTTTGCATACGATGTGCAAAAGTAAGATCTTTTAACAACAATTAGTTAAGACCTCTCTCTTTCTATCTCACCTTGTTCCAGGCAACACTGGAATCCAGCTAAGAGGTGGGGATGTATTCAGGGAGGATTCAGTAGGGTGGACTGTGTAGTTGGTGGTCACTTCTACCTATAGTTAGAATTACTGCTAGTCACTATGGCGTGGAAATGACTTTCAGGAACTCACAGTAACACTTAAGAATGGGGCGAGAAGTCATGTGACAAGAGGAACACGTCATACAGTGCACAGCACTGGAAGTCCAGGAAGGTGGAGGAGAAACAAGTTCTGAAACCTACAAAGCCAGAATCTAACCTGTGGCGCAACCTGCCAGTTATCAGACACATAAAACCACCACGGGGGTTTGGTGCTCGTTGCTGCCTGTTTAAAATGGAAGTTCTCATCTAACAGGAGTGTCCCTGATAATGCAGCATGTACAATCACAAATGCTCATGCTTTGTTCCTCTATCTCTGGGTGGGAGTCACATGACACAGAATTAATTAGATTCCCTGTGCTTGAGGGGAGCAGTATTACAAGCGGTGAGCAGGGGACATCTGTGTAGGAAGTTGTGTGCTTTCTTCATCCAATTATCAAAAATAAAAAGCAAATTTCCTCAGCCATGCTAGAGGAAAGACTGAATTATCTTTTCAATCTCTCAGTAGAGAAAGATTACAAAATTGATGTCATATAAAGAGACAACCAAAAAGTATACAGCAAAAAACATAACATATGGGGAAATTTTATTATAAAGCTGTGTTGGGCAGTTAATTCACAATGTAAATCTGTTTTCTTTTTTTTTCAGACCTGACCATGTTTGTAATGTGCATAGCTTTTTAAAGTTTATAATTTTGTGATTATTTATTTTCTCAGCCTAAACAACACATAATTTTACTCCTAAGCGTGTATATATAATTCTGTGGGGATTTTTTATAAAGAAGGCCACTATGTCATACAAGCTTTAGGCCCCACAAAATCTGGGTGCACCCATGTTTGAACAACTGCAATCTCTGAGTTTACTGCTCTCTCTGGAAAATCCAGTGGTCTTAGAATGCACTAAGCACACACAGAACCCTCCGGCAGGCCCATCGTGATGTCAGACTCCACCCTTACCCAACTCTAGTCCTTGCTAGTTGCTAGTTGTTTATCTAACCTATTTGAGCCTCAATGCCCTTGCCTGTAAAATGAGGATTGTTTATATGGTAGTGTACATATCCAACACCCAATAAATATTTGTTAAGTTTCCACACACTAGGAGATAAAGATACAATTATGTACAAAAGCAAGACATGATCCTTCTTCTCACGGGACAAAGCTGGAGGCAGGCCTTTGCTGATGGAAGAGCCCGGCCACTTAACTGCCGTCTCCAAAATCATTTCTAACTACCAAACATACATACCCACAAGCCACAATGGCACAGTTTTGAAATTTGCCTACTTTTCTCCAAGAACTGTTTATGCTCTCAGCCAGGGAGAAAAAACACGGCCCCACCATACAGCTAAAGCTCTCAGCCAACATGTTCTGCCACACCATCATGAGCCAATTCAATTCTGCTGCACTATGCTGAAGCTTCTCTTCTCACCATTTATTTTGTGTTCTGGTCCACGGTTTTTACCCATTGTGGGTAACACTCATAATGGTTTGCAAAAGTTGTCTAGCAAAGGAAGAATCTGGCACATGATGCTAAAATGCCAATTTCCCAGATAAAAACCTACAGAACACAGAGCAAAGGCCAGCAGACTTTTAGTCATTGGTGACCACCTCGGTGACTTAGAGAGGACATCATAAAAACTGCTGCAGCCTGGATGGACTGCCCTGCAGTTGTCAGAAATTGGGAGTATAATAGGCAAAGATGGATGCCTGACATGGCCTTGAGGACTTTGCCTGGAAGGGTGACTGCCAACATCTGAAGACTAGAACACTGTGCTGCAGGGGCTCAAGTGTCATGACCTTGCATAGTGCTGACTCAGTGAGCACTTTCGTTTCCAGGAACACATCCTGCACTAAACCAGGTATGCATTTCCATAATGACAAAACAAGGTAAATGCCCAAAAGAAATGAATGTGATGCTATGAGCCATGAAGATTAAGATGATGATACACACAAAGGGCTGAGCACAGTGCCTAGCAGTTAGTAAATGCTCAACAAACAGCAGGTGCTGTTAGCCTTCCTATTATCTCCCGTATTGAACTTTACTACAGAGCAGGAGCAATGTCCTATAGTTCTTTGTATTCCCAACTGGACTTCAGCCAGTGCAGGGCATACAAAAGTACTAAAAAGATATCATCTCATTAATTCTACCAAGATTTTTCAGACACACAAAGCCTTTGGACTAAGTTGACTGATTCTTATCCTTACCAGTCATCTGCCTATTTGATCTCAGAACAATTCCTGGTTCTGCCTCTCCTCTGCTCTGCTCTGTATCAGAGAGAAAAGCATTTCTCATTCTCCTTTGACCTCTGGCTGCAGCAAGGCAGCTTTGTCCAGTGGGAGGCCCAGATGGAATGTTGGAAGGTAGAAAACCAGAAGCCAGGGCATTTCTCCCCAGCTTCCCCTGCTTTGAGGGGCACCTCAGCAGTGAGAGAGCAGTGCCATGCATCTCTCCCAGGGCCCCGCCCGGTTCCAGAGGACAGCATATCTGTGGTTCTAGCTCCTACCAGAAGGCCCTGGCTCCTGGCCTCTGGTATCATCACTGCCTCCTCCCATGTGACCCCTAGCCCAGGGTTGGTAGCAATTTCTTGCTGCTCTCAGCTCTTTCATCTCCTGTGTAATCAATTCCCTGTATAAAATATTTTCCATTTAAAACACCTATTGTGGGTCTGTTTTCCTGATTGGACCCTGACAGATACACCATCTAAAGAAGAATTTTTATACAACCATCCTATGGAGTACTCAGCAGCCATTAGAAACAATGATACATATCTAAACATACTGATGTATAAAGATGACTGAGGGTTATGGTGAAGAGAACCAGAAGACAGTGAAACAGTGTTATACCCAGAGAGCAGACGTTGAGAAGTATGCACATTTACACACTTAAAAAAAATGACTGGAGAAATACACATAACATTTTGACTGTGGTTATCTCCAGGTGGCGAGATGCTGGATTTTTTCCCCCTTCTTTGTGCTTTTCTAAAGAATTTGATTATTCTGTAATGAGTAGGAATTGCTTTAATATCAGAACAAAAAAAATTTCCCATTGCATTTTGGGGAAAAAGTCATCTAAAAGTAGATAGATCTTCAGTGTGAAGTGAAGGACGCATACATCATTGCCATCTTTCTTTCTCCTCTGTAACACTGAGAGACTCCCAAGGGGAACAGCTTTCCAAACTGGTTCCTGGCACAAGGAGAGGGGCAGCAGAGAGCCCACAGGAAAACTGTATGGATAAGGAGAAGGGCAAAAAGTTGCTGGAATTCCTGCTCAGGGTCCCAGGTGCCAGGCACCTCCTCTGTGGGCTCCTCTTGGCCGCCCCAGCCTGGTCTCCAGGCCTTTGTCCTCACCGCCTGCTTCAGGAGCCCACTCCAGCTCCCTAGGAACCAAACCAAACCTCCCCTCCTCCTGAAGCCTTGCCCACTTTCTCAGCCAGGCATTGTTATTCTCCACGCAGTGCCTGCTCCTTTCCTCTTGGGACATGCACTAAACACATCCTATGTGTCTGATGAGTACATTGATCCTCTGTCATGGGTTGAGTGTGCTGTAACCTGATTCTCACTCACTGTAATTATCTGTTAATAACAAACTCAAAAATGAGCCCAAATCCTGGTCCTGCCACTTAAAATCTGTGTTTCTATGTGTGCAGATTACTTATCTTCGCTGAGCTCTGAGTTAAGGCTACAGAGACTTATCACATAGAATGATCCTGAGGATTCAATAAGAAAATGCATGTGAAGCATCTAGTATCATGCCTGCCAAGTAGGAGGTGCTCAAACAGTGAGTACCCCCATTCAATTTATAGGTTCTACTTTTCCAAGAGGGTCTGACATATCACATGTCATAGGCATTCTATAAATAGTTGTTACTTAATGTCTCTTTTTCCACATATACATCATTAATCTAGTCACCGAGGAACCTTCACTCGAAAATGCTTGCCTCTTTGTACAATAACCCCAGAGGCACAAAAGCCTAAAGAGAGCATAGACTTTCAAGCCAGGATCCTGTGATTCTTCCAATCCAGGTGGCACCACTCACTAGCTGTGTGTCTCAGCCAAGTTACTGAACCTCTCTGAGCCAGTTCTGTAGAATGGAAAAGACACTACCTTCTTCAAAAGGAGTCTTAAAAGGATTAAATGAGAAAACGTAGGCACAAAGTGCTTAACACAGCTCCCAGCATGGGCAGTCTCTATAAATAGAAGTTCCTGTCTCTCCCATTTAAATGAATGGCACCAAGCTTTTCTGAGCTCAGGAAAAAAGCAAGCAGACCTCGCTATAATTATAAACACCACAGCATAGTGGCATCCAGGTGGAACCATGCTAGTGTCATCCTCATTTAAGAATTTTATATCGTCTACTGAGTTATTAGCTATAAGAAGCCATTCCCCAGAGGAGACTACAGTTGAAATAATTGTTTTGAAGAAAGTAGGGTGGATCAACATGCCAGAATCATTAATCATCAAAACAGCAACATATACTTGATGAGCTGGCCTCTGTGGAACTTGCTTTCTGTGACAAAAGGAGAATTTGCACAAAAATCTCCAGCCCTGTCATCCAACAACTCATTGGCATTTTTCCTATATCTGCCCTGTTCCACTCAAACAAAGTGGGAATCTGCATCTGAAAATGACAGTCCCAATGGAGGATGGACCTCATCATTAATTGCTGCAAAGCTGCAAGGGTTTAATGGGTTTATTAATGAATTAATAATTTGGAGAACACTTACTGGCTATTTTCTACTGAATAACATCCGTGTAAAACTGCAAAAGCCACCCAGGAAATGAGAAACTATGATGCTGAACAGAAGAAAAAGCTACCTCCCCCAGATGCAGGTAACACACAGCTTTAAAATCAATTTGACCCTCATGAGAAAGGAACAGAAGGACTGCTCAATTCCCTAACACAGGCACCCTCTGTGAGGGAACAGGCCTTGGGGAACCCTTCTCTCATTCAAGAGCAAACCTCCGGAAGGCCAGTCTGAAAATCTATGTGTTTTCCTCTTAAAAAGCACATTTCCAAATGGGTACTAGGATCTCAGGCCACAAGGTAAAGCCTCTGAGTGTTGGTTTAACAAACAGAGATAATCCAAAAGGGATAAATTCAAAGTCATCTCTTTTCCCTATTGGCTTCAGAATGTCATGGTTTAATTTTAACCAGAACAAAAGCACTGATCCCAGAAAAAAAAAGATGAATCTTCTGGATACCTACTATGTGCTAAGCACCTCCCTACATTCTCTTGTTGAGGGGTGGGAAGGAGGGTGACTGCAAATTTCTGTCTGTTCCTGAGCCACCATGCTAATGTTTGGTTTTCAATCTGGACCGCATATTAAAACCACCTGGGGAGTATTAAAACATACCACTGTCTTGGATACCTTACAAATGTTCTTCTTCCATAAATAATTACAACAAGCATGTATAACAGATAAGGTTATTCCCACTCTGTTAAACCTCAGTTTCTTCATCTGCAAGCATAAGTAATGTGTCCAACATAATTTTAAATAATTTCAAACTATCTACTCTGCTCCTCTTTTCCTTCAGTCTAATCTTTACACACACATAAGCACATGTGTACACTTTTATTGACTTTTCTCCTTTTGATAAATATCATGTATACACTGAAAAATATATAAATATGTAAAAATTTTAAAATAATCACCTGAAAGCAGAACTCCCAGGAAGAATCACCATTAACATTTTGATGTCTGCCTAGTCAGTCTTTTTGTATACTGTTTTTTAATTATGAAAGAATAGGATAAGTCTGTACCCAGTCTTTTGTAACCTGCTTTTTACACTTAATAAAGCATGAACTTTGCTTCATATCATTAAATATTCTACAGCATCATTTTAGTGGCTGCCTAGCATCGCAGTGTATGCCTGTGCCCTAATTTACTTAGCTCGCCTGAATTAATTAGGCTTTACTGTCTGACAAAAGTTAGTCTTCCATTGCTATCCCCAAACTAGAAAAATCAGGTACCCAGGTATTTGAAAATGTGGAGACACTTTCATTGCTTGGCACGTAGCTCCATTAATATGCCAATTCTTTCGGGTACTTCTTTTTCAAAGAGATCCTAGACACATCTCATTTCAATAAATGCCTGGAAACCCCCTAGGGGATGGCTCAATATTCAAACTCAACTCCCTTAAATCCCTAGCAGCAGAGCTGGCCTGAAAGAGCTTACCACGCCTGGTCCCAGGCAGCCTGCTGTCAGGAGAGGTGGAGAGGGAAGGAATGTCACAGGTTCCAGACTCCAGGGTCTGGCCTAGTCTTGGGACCTCAGAGGGTCATGGATCTGCTTGATCTCATCCCCACAGCACTCAAATGAGAGAGACCTCCTCCAGGAGGGTTGGAGAATAAAGCAAAAAATTGCTGAGGCCTTCAGGAAAACCATGCCATAAACAGTCAAAACCCTTTGTCACCACACTGGTGAGGAAGGACCAGAATTTTGGTTGTTTTTTTAAAATTTTTTTTGTTGTTGTTTTCTCTTAATTTAAATTCAGATGCTGGGTTACGAATTATATTATTCCAAGAAGTGCCAATGCAGGAGCCCACAGCTGTCAGGAATCTGGGGTGGTTTAGGTTGGAATGTGTGCTCTTTCAGGAGCAGCAGGCCCATCCTTCAAGCACACAGCGAGTAGGGTACAGTGGACAGGAAAGCACCCACAGGGGCTGTGTATAGAGGTTCTGAAAAGAGATGCTCTCTCTGCCCCAAAATCCTACTTCTATCTCTCTCCCATCATCCCCATCCAGTAAATTGTCCACTTGCAGGAGATTCCTTTGTGTTAGGAGGACTTCTTTGAAGACTAAATGCCCCTGGATGAGGAATGCCCACTTCTGTGTAGATCTGAAGGATGACAGCTACCATCAGACCACAGTCAACCAGGGACAGGCCCATTTTCCTACTGGCAGGTAAACATGAATCCCAACCAGGAGTATCCTGGGTTGCTGTCTTCCCCTTGCAGCTCCTACAGTAAAAGAAAGGCTAGACCCAGGAGAACACAATGCCACCTACTTGGGGTAACAGAGGGTGGGGTTAAGTTACCTGGACCAAAATGTGTCCCTACCATCCATTCCCAAAAGTGCCTGAAATTCCCACAGTTAGAGTCTCTCCTAAAAGCCCAGTGGAGATGTGTGCGTTTTAATAAACATACAGCATTATACTTTTGGAGCAACACATAAACCAGTCCCTGCTATACTCATTAATTCTATTAGCCTTATTGATAGGACACTACAATCATTTAGTTGGAAGTAGGGATGAGGTATGGGCACACAGAAGAGCCAGACATTGACAGGACAAAAAGATTAAAGAGGAGAAAAGTAAAGCCCAGCATCTTGCTGCAGAAAGTGTCTTACCTGCTGCAAGGGGTGGTCTCAGGAAATCATGAGGGCACAGGCCGGGCACCCGTGACACCCACCCAAAACAAGGACACCAGCAGCCTCAGAAGGGATCCGTAGGAGAGTCACAGGCTCCAGCCTGCCTCCTACCTCCTCTTAAAATGAACCTGACCCCATTCCTCTAAGCTCCCAGAACATATTGCTACTTTGCATAAATATAGATGCTCTGGGGAAAACAATCATCCAAGTCTATCCAAGCTACAACCCACTGCTTGGCCAGGAGGCCACCCTACCCTACCCAGCTGCTGCCTATAGTTCTTCCAGAGCTCCTTGGACCAAGGGCAATTACAAAGGGGTTGCATTCATGCATGACAGGAAAAGGAACCATTTTCCTACCTAGCTCTTTCTGATCATATACTGCAAGGCTCCACATCCTGGTGGAAATGAAGAACCCCTTTATAAATGCTTCCCACAGAAGAGAGCAGCAGCAGAACTGACATACGCTCACAACAGGGAGATAAGAAGACTCTGGCTAGAGCCTGCTTTTTGTGTTCCCAGATGGTCCTGCACCACACCCACCTGCAGACATCCAAGCTCTCCTCCCATCGCCCTCTCAGAGCTCCTTGTCTCTAGATCATCTCAATTCAGTTTGGCCTCAAGCTCTGAGCTCTACCCCTTAGGCTTTCCTGCCCAGGGGCTTTATCCCAGTTAACCCTCCATTTCTCCCCAGCCCCTCCCCAGCCTGACAGTCTCTGAGGACAAGCAGTGCCCATCTCATTTCCTTTTCTTGGCTCATTTTAATTAACAAGGCAACCAGGCACATCACTGCTCATCAGTGAATAAGGACCAGAAAACATCATTCTCTCACATGATACTGGGACAATTCTTACTTTCTAATACCAGTTCAAAGGCCTCCAAACTCCAGCCTCACAAACGCTACCATCTCTGCACTCTAGTATCTCCACCAGCTTCTGTGGGCTTGATTTAGAAGTGACACATGATTCCACAGAAGGAAGACAGGACTTGGCACCTAACAAACCTGTACTGCAACCCCAGTTCTTCCAATGAGCTTTCTGAGTCTCATTTTCCTCACCTGTAAAACAGAGATAATAAAACCTGCTTTGGGGATTTTCAAAAAATTAATTAGAAATGCCATCTATAAAGCACCCAGCAGAGTGCCAGGAACACACACTCTGTTCTCTATGAAAAGTAGCCAGTATCAGTATTTGTCACATGTCTATTGTTTATCCACAGCTACAGTCCTTAGCTATCGGTTTACTGCCTGGCTCTATTTAAAAGGACATATGGGATCCTGCCATATTTAAAGGTTTTAGAGTGCATGGACCACGTTTTCCATGTTCTCTTTACTCCTCCACTGCCTCTCATCCTGAGCTCAGCACCAGCACCAAGCAGGTGCTCCATAAATTAGGCTCTCAGGACAACCCCAGCCAGTTCCATGTCTTTAATTGGCTTTACTGAGATAGTAGTGTTTAAAACTGTCTGTCCACCTACATGCACCAGCTCAGTCTCAATACCCAGCAGAAATGAGTTGGCTTCAGGAACATTTGAAAGAGTTGCTGTATGCACCAAAGTCAGCTTCAGTATGCACCAAATCCTATAGCTTCTCTAAAATAGGAACCCTCACCTGTCTGCTTACCCCTGCCAATCCCCACAGGTCCCTACTCTTCTCTGATAGGGAAAAAAAATGGCAAAAGCTAGAACTAGAACTATGTCAAGGAATAGTTTCACTGTCTTAGCTAAAAATCCATCTCCTTCCACTAGGAAGCCTTCCAAGGTTCACCATGGACAGAATTCAACACTAATCCTCAGTGCCTCTCTGCATTTCATATTCCATGGGGCTGTACTCCATGGAACTGTAATTCTCTCTCCATCTCATCTGTCATTCTCATGAGGCTATAAGTTCCAAGGATCTGTCTTCAACTCTGAACCACGTATGGCGACGGATAGAGAATACAGGTTCAGCAAACTTTTGATGAATAACTTAGCAGCCTTGTGAAGCAAATATGGCATCCCACAACACCCCCCACCATCTCCACTTTGATACATGAGAAGCAGTAGCTAGGAGCAGCTGAGCACTTTACCTTCAATGCCTCTGTTTTACACAGCAGAGAAAGGAGACCTCCATGCCAGGACATGCCACCAGAGCACATCGAGTGGCCTCCTGCTGCACTGATGACTCAAGGCTCTCACAAACACCCCTTTGAGATCATTTCATGATCATTATTTGCCATCTTCTCCTCTGGACAGTTAGCTTCCTGAGACTAGGCACAGTGTCTGTCTCCTCCCGCTGTGTCCAGCACTAGCAAGGCAGGCAGGCTGTAGGTTCCCATGAAGATCTGCTGAAATGATACAGACAACTCATCCATCCCTCTCTGCTTCTCTGACTTCATGGTGCCTATGAATCCCCAGGAGATCTTGTTAAAATGCAGATTTTGACTCAGTAGGTCCTAGGGGGGTTGGGGGCAGGGTGCTGGAGAGTCAGCCTTTCTGATAGCTCCCAGGTTATGCCAAGGCCACCGGAAAGCAGACTGCCTTCTGAGAGGCGAGCCGCTAGTTGTTGAAGGCTTGGCTGGTCGTTCACTTGTGCTATGACAAAATACCTGAGACTTGGGTCATTTATAAAGGACAGAAACTCATTTCTCACAGTTCTGGAAGCCGGGAAATCCAAGATCGAAGTGATAGCATCTGGCATCCAAGGAGGGATGTACCGTCCAAAGGGGAGGAACACTGTGAGCTCACATGGTGGAAGGATGAGAGCCAAATGCTGCTGTGTGAAGCCTCTTTTATAAGAGTCATAATCCCATTCATGAAGGACATGCCCTCAAATCATCTCTCAAAGGACCCACCTCTGAATGCTATCAAATGAGCAACACCTGAATTTGGGAAGTGATGCATTCAAATCACAGCGGCTAGCTAGAAACAATCCTCTTATGTTCTAAAAAGAACTTTGTCTTTCCTGAGCACTTGGAGTTGTCCTTTCTTTCAGCTATGATGTGAGCCCTCCCTCCTGGTCCTTGATATCACATGATTCAAGGAAGTTGAGCAAAGTTTCAGTCCTGAAGAGCTAAAGGCTGAGAGCTGGAGAACCTGCCAGTTGAATCCCCTCTCTGCTAGCTTCCAGGCCCACAACCAGGACTTGTGACTCACAGTTTATTATTGACAACCTGGCCTTGGCAGCAGGAGTATTTTTGGATGCCTTTACTCTTAAATCCCTGGAATTCAGAACTGTACAAGTTAAACCTTATTCTAACTACTTTTTTCCTTGCAGTTTTCATCTCTAGCTCCTCTGCCCTCTGAATATTTCATTCGTGCCCAAGACAGAGTCTTAAATTGCAGGAAATCAGAATTCTGCAGATCAATTAGCCTAACTCACAACATGTAATTTTTCTTATTTAACAATTAGAATAACACCATTTCTGTGTTCAGCGTGGGCCCGCTGTGTGCCCACTGGAAAACAAATCTACCTGCCTTTGGAGGAGATCCATTTAAGAACCAAAGCCCCCATGGTGCCTCATCATCTAAGAAGGGTGACACTGTGAATCCTTCTGAGGATTACTCTTTTTTCCAAGCTGATAAGAGCTCTGAATGGCCACTCAGCTAGGAAGATCAAGCAGCCCACCTTCCTCCAAGGGCCTCTGGGCACAACATGGATGGTCCTTGATTTTACTGCTTGGCTGAGGCAGAGGGGCATGTCTTTTGGCAGAGGTGAGTGCGGGTATCGTGGGGGAGACTCTCTGGTCACCAACTACAGCCCTTGTCTCCCTCCCAGTTTTCACTACACCTAGATAAGCACAGAGGGCTTTGTAAGAAATGTTCAGTCAAGAAGCAGAAAGAGCCTCTGCTTTTAGGTCCTACAGTGAAATTGCTGGAAGTCTTCTCTTCCTTGTTCCTTCCATCTCCTGGCCATGGAGTAAGGGTAATGAGATCTGGTGGTCTCCAACCTTCAGGGACTTCAGGGGATTCGTCCCTGACCTATATTACTGCTGTTTTGGTGCAATGCAGGACACTGGAGAGGACATGGGCTTCAGCAGATCAGGAATAGGTGAGTTTCAGGAATGGATGGAGGGAAGCTCCAGTCAGATGGGAATGTTTAAAAACAAAACTGAAATTCTAACAGTGTACACAGCACAGTTAAAACATCCTTGTCAAAAAAGCCTCTTGGACACACGTTTCAGGAAATGAAGGCTCAGCTCCGCAGGTATTGTTCTTCACCATGTCTGACAAGTCAACCCTACAAGTCAACAGGTTGAAGAAAAGTCTGGCATTCACAGAAATAAAACATTACTGCAAGGCCACCTCCTTCCTCCAGAATGTGAAGCATTCATGACAAAAGAGAGAATTCACTAACCATAATCTACAAATAAAACTAGTCACGATGGGCATATTTTCTCTTATTTTACTCCATCAGATGAAACTAGTTTCCAAGATCCGCATAGCTGTCAATTTCCCCCCGCAATTCATATTTTTATTCTTCTCAGTAGGCACTTTATTTTTGTAAGCTATACCCAGTTTTGTTTTGATAGCTCACCAGAACCTGGAGTAACAAATACTTTTAATTTGATTATTTTAAAAGTCTCATTAATTTTTCAAGCCACACAACATACACAAGCACAAATGTATTCACCAGACACCTGCAACCAGTGAAGGTTAATAGTCATTTAATGTAACTGCATACGTTACAAGCAATCTTCCTGTCCCACTGCATTTTCAAAGACCACATAAATATGTAATCCATTCCTCTTTTTTCCTATCATAACATTCCACTGGGGCGATTCTGATGAGCTGTCCCCCCGCTGCCTCCACAGTAAAGTGCTGCACAGTGGCTGATGGATAGATACTGGGTTTGAGTAAAGAGGTTTTCTGCAGCCATCCATAAACCCAGCTCATTTAAATTGGTAGCTGTCGACTACCTGAGAAGAAAGAAAAGGCTGTCCTTAAATAATAAAAAAAGCATGGCTCCATTGTCTGGAATGTCAAGCAGAATTCCTATTTCCAGGTAGCAGCACTAAGGGACCACCTGATTATAATGAGGGGTTTGTCTGTCTTCTCAGCCCAGTCTCCTGGGAATCCCTCTCAGTACCTTGAGAAGAGGTAAGAGTGCTCGAGATTCCTCTCCCTGTAACTAGGGTTCTGGTGGATGGTGAGCCAGATAATTGTTTAGATGGCCAAGTGGGTTTGAAATGGAAATAGAAACAGATCCAGGATGTTACTAGGAGACTACCCCTTGATTAATGGGAATTCAAAGATGAAACAAGTATTGCCTATTGTTTAATTTTCCCTTCTTTGCAAGTAAGGTGTTTGGGGAGAAAGCTAAGACTCTAAAAACCAGAGCATATATGAGACAGCACAGAGCAGGCCCTCCTTAAACTTTTCTCTTGGTCAAGATAAAATTTTTCCTAATCCCAAGACATGCTGCTGAGGGCAGAGACACTCAGTAATGTGGATTTACTGACCAATTCACCTGCTTCTCTGCAGGAAATCAAAGTTCATTCATTCACAGACTTGCTCAGTGACAGAAGACGTTTAATAGATGTCATTCTATCCAGGGCATACAATTCATGCTTTAGCCCCTAAAATTTGCCAAGCAATGCAGTCGAAAGCTAAAAAACATAAGTCACTTTCTCTATATCAGCAGTTCAAGTTTGTCCAATCTCTGCCCTCAGAGAAAAGAGGAGGCGCAGACAAATTCCAAGACTATATATCATGAAGGTTATGGAGCCTGTTTGAGACATCACAAAAACTACCCAGCTGAATTTTAAGCTGCCTCTCATCAGAGAACTGAGGATTCACAGATTTCCAGGGAAATTGCATTTTGAGGGAAATTCTTCTAGGTAAAAACCCATATAATTCAATGATGAATATTTCCTTTGGCCTTTAATTGATTTACAAGCAATACTCCATGGCTAGCTTTAGGTGAAAGATCTATTGATTTAAAACCATTCATTACCCTTTTCTTTCATCTAACACATTTTTCCAATATGCTTATTGTTCACTATAAGTAACAGATTGACATCTCTCCAAGAGCAAGACCTTTTAATACTTGTAAATGGTTTCTTGGAAGGCATCAATGATAAAACTAGTTATGTTTTCAGTAGAGTGATGCTAGGATACACTTTTATGCAATGCCATAAAACTATCCTTCTTATTGAAGTAGCATCAGCAAGACAGTAGAATAGGAAACCCGAGAGCTCATTTCCCAACAGAAACACCAGCTTTAACAACAACACATGATCCAAAAAGCCTTTATGAGAACTCCAGAAATCAGTTAGGAAGTCACAGTACCCCAGGCAACTCAAAATCAAGAACAGCTACATTGAAATGGGTAACAAAAAACTATTTTATTCCAACTGCATCAATCCTTCTCCCAAGCCAGCACAGCTCATGATCAAAAAGAAGAGTCCAACTTGTGGATTCTCCCTTGGGAGGGAAATTGAAGAAATTGAAACACTTCCAATGTTCCAGCTTTTCAGGAAACTGCCCAAGGGACTGGTTTCTGTCCTGCCTGATTCAGAGTGCTGATGGGAAACTGACATACCTTGGTTGCCTGGGATCCACAGAGAACAAAAGAGAGCTCAGAAGCTTGTGGCAGCACCAGAGAACTTGTAGTATCACACAGAGACACCAGCACAGCTTGCCACAATTTGCAGAAAGCACCCAACTCATGGCTTCTCCACTGGGAGGGAAAGGAAGGGTGGAATGTATATATTGTGTTCTGGCTTTTCAAGGGCTGCTAGAGGGAGTGGTTTCTGTTTTGCCTGACTTAGAGTGCTGACAGACTTAGAAAACTTTGGATACCTGGGAGCCAGAGAACAACAGAAAAGAGCTCAATGCCAGAAAAAGCGCCAGAAAACCTGAAATACCTCATACAGACACCAGAGGGAGCAAGAGGCTACAAGCGCCTGAAAAAGAGACCAGCAAATCTCTCTAAATGGGAAATCACACACACAAGCCTAGAAAAGATTTCTCTCCCCAAAAGGTTAAGAGACTCTTGGAATCTCCAGCTGGGCTGATTGCTGAAGGTCTTTCCCTATAAGAAAAACCATAAGGACTGGGAAAAGTGGTTGTGTTTTCAAATGTGCAAATCCCAACACAAAATTATAAGGCTCACAAAGTAATGGGGAAACATAGCCCAGTCAAAGTTGCAAAATAAATATCCAGAAATTGGTCCTAAAGAAACAGAGTTATATGAATTATCTCATAAACAATTCAAAATAGCCACCATAAAGATTCTTAACAAGCTCAGGAAAATTGTGTATAAACAAATGAGAGCGTCTGTAAAATGAAAAAGAGTATTTTTTAACCAAATAAATTTGTGACCTGAAGAACACAAAAACTGAGTTGGAAATTTCACTAGAATAATTCAAGAGCAGAACTGTTTAAGCAACACAGAATCAGCACACTCAGAGACAGGTCATTGGAAATTATTCAATCATAGAAACACCAACCAAAAAAAAAAAAAAAAAAGTGAAGAAAGCCTAAAGGACATACTATGGGACACCATAGAGACCAATAGGTATATTATAGGTATTCCAGAAGAAGGAAAGACAGACAAAGGGGCAGAAAGCTTGTATGAAATAATAATGGCTCTGGTAAAGGAAACGAACATCCAAATCCAAGAAGCCAAATAGATCTCAATCAGAACACACCCAAAAAAGTCCACACTGAGATACATTATAATCAAGCTGTCAAAGGTTAGACAAAGAGAGAATTTTGAAAGCAAGAAAAAAGTAACTCATCACATGCAAAGGAGTCTCCATGAGACTATCAGTGTATATATCAGCAGAAACTTTGCAGGCGAAAACGGAGTGGGATGATGTATTCAAAGTGATTAAAAAAGAAAAAAAAGGGCCAGGGCGGTGGTTCACGCCTGTAATCCCAGCACTTTGGGAGGCCGAGGCGGCTGGATCACGAGGTCAGGAGTTCAAGACGAGCCTATCCAAGATGGTGAAATCCTATCTGTACTAAAAAAATACAACAAAATTAGCCAGGCATGGTACCAGGTGACTGTAATCCCAGCTACTCAGGAGGGTGAGGCAGGAGAATTGCTTGAACCCCAGTGGCAGAGGTTGCAGTGAGCCAACATCATGCCCTAGCCTGGGCAACAAAGTGAGACTCTGTCAAAAAGAAAAAAAGAAAAAAAAAAAGAAAACTGTCAATCCAGATTTGTGTGTCTGTGTTTTTCAAAAATTAAGAAAAATTAAAGGCTTTCCTAGATAAACAAAAGCTGATAAAATTTATCACCACTAGACCCGCCTTATGAGAAAAGCTAAATGGAGTCCTTCAAGCTGAAAAGAAAGAATGCTAAAAGACACTGGTCAGCAACATAAAAGCATATATAAGTATTAAGCTCATTGGCTGAGGCAGGCAGTGAACCCAGGAGTTCGAGACCAGCCTGGGCAACATAGCAAAACCCCATTCTTACAAAAAAATACAAAAATTAGCCAGGCATGTTGGCACAACACCTGTAGTCCCAGCTACTCAGGAGACTGAGGTAAGAGAATAACCTGAGCCCAAGAAGTCGAGGCTGCAGTCAGCCATGATTGTGCCATGGCACTCCAGCCTGGGCATCAGAGTGAGATGCTGTCTCAAGGAAAAAAAAACACACACACAAAACTCACTGGTAAAGGTAAATATATAAATATTACAAATATAGAGTATTGTAATACTCTTAACAATGGTAGGTAAATCACTTAATTCTGGCATAGAAGTTAAAAGACAAAAATACAAAAATAACTATAAAGGTATGTTAATGGATGCACAACACAAAAGATGTAATTTGTGACAATAACAAAACAGAGGGGAGAAGTCAAAGAGTAGAATTTTTGTATGTGACTGAAGCTAAGCTGATATCAGCTTAAAATAGATATTACAACTGTAAAATAAGCCCCATGTAACCACAAAAAACCTACATAAGATACATAAATGAAAATGAGAAAGGAATCAAAGCATATCCTTACCAAAAAAAAAATCAAAAGAGGAAAAAAGGAACAAAAACACTAAGAGACAGGCAGAAAACAAAGTGCATTTTAGTCCATTTTAGTATCACAGGAAACCTGAGACTGGACAATTTATAACACACAGGAATTTATTTTCTCACAGTTCTGGAGGCTGGCAAGTCCAACACTGAGGGGCCAGCATCTAGTAAGGACCTTCTTGCTATGTCATAACATGGTAAAAGGAATCATGGTGAAAGGAATCACATGGCAGAAGAGCAAGAGAGAGAGAGTAAAAGGAAGATGAACTCTCCCTTTTATAACAAACCCACTCGTGCAATAACTGTTATTTCATTCACTCCATTCTCATGGCCTAATCACCTCTCATTAGGCCCCACCTCCAAACACTGCTGCACTGGGGATTAAGTTTTTAACATGTGCATTTTGGGGAACATATTCAAGCAATAGCAAAAAGTCAATAGTAAGTCCTTCCCTATTGGTAATTATTTTCAATGAAATTGAACTACATTCCCGAATCAAAAGACATAGGGTAGTTTAATGGATTTTTTTTTAAAGAAGATGAGACTATTTGCTTATTTTAGATTTTAGGACACACACAGGATGGAAGTGAAAGGATGGAAAAAGATATTCCATGCAAAAAGTAACCAAAGGAGAACAGGGTGGTCATATGTATTCATACAAAATAGACTTTAAGTAAAAACTGCCATAAGAGACAAATAAGAACATCACATATTGATAAAAGGGCCAATTCACCAGGAAGACATACGAATTATAATTACATTTGCACCTAACATTAGAGGAGCCAAATATATGAAACAAACATTGACATGACATTGGCTCAACAGAACGGGAAAAAATATTTACAAGCCATACTTTAGAAGGGATTAATATCCAAAATATATCAAGAACTCAAATAACAGCAAGAAAACAACCCAATTTTTAAAATGGGTATTTTAAAAAACTGAAATAGACCTTTCTCAAAGAAGACATACAAATGGCCAACATGTATGGGAAAAAAAATACTCCACTAATAAGCAGGGAAATGCAAGTTAAAACCACAATACGGTATTACCTCAACCTGCTGGAATGACTATCACCAAAAACACAAAAAATAAGTGTTGGAAAGGGTGTGGGGCAAAGGAATCTCTCACATATTATCAGATAGTGTAAATTAGTACAGCCATTACGGAAAACAGTATAGAGGGTCCTGAAAAAATTAAAAAGAGAACTACCACATGATGCAGCCATCCCACTTCCAAGTATCTACCCAAAATAATTAAAATCAAGATCTCAAAGAGATATTTGCATTCCCATGTCCAATGCAGCATGATCTATAAAAGCCAAGAGGTGGAAACCACACAAGTGTTCATCTATGGATGAATGGATAAGTAAGATGTGGTGTACAAATACACAAGAATATTAGCCAACCTTAAAAAAAAGAGAAAATTTTGGCCAGGCACAGTGGCTCACACCTGTAATTCCAGCAATTTGGGAGGCAGAGGTGGGTGGATCACTTGAGATCAGGAGTTCAAGAACAGCCTGGCCAACATAGTGAAACCCCATCTCTACTAAAAATACAAAAATTAGCCAGGTGTGGGGATGAGTGCCAATAATCCTGTCTACTTAGGAGGCTGAGGCAGGAGAGTCACTTGAACCCGGGAGGCAGAATTTGCAGTGAGCCAAGATCACACCACTGCACTCCAGCCTGAGTGACAGAAGGAGACTCCATCTCAAAAATAAGAGAGAGAGAAAATCTTACAAATGGATGAACCTGGAAGACATTGTGTTAAATAGTACAAGCCAGTCACAAAAGAGGAGATACTGCATCATTCTACTTACATGGGATATCTAAAGTAGTTAAACTTTAAAAACAAAAAGTAGAATGGTGGTTTCCAGGGGCTGCAGAATGAAGCAGAAGAAAAATGGAGCTGCTGTTCAATGAGTACGAAGTTTCAGTCACGCAAGATGAAAAAGTTCTTCAGCCATACAACAATATGCATATAATTAACACTGAATGGTACAATTAAAATTTCATTAAGGAGGTAGCTTTCATGTTATTTGTTTTTTTAACCACAGTTAGGAAAAAAAAAAAGCTATACTTCCTGTACAAGCTGGAAATCTCCGAAGAATCTGAACACAACCCATTTTGCAAGCAGGTTTCCCCATCCCAAAATTTCGTTTCCAAAGGGACAGAGAGAGCAGACCAGCACCAACACTAAGCTGTACAGACAAGCTTGACGGCTCAATCCTGGAAAAAAAAAAAAAATGAGGGGTTTGCACTTACCAAGGAAGCTAAATTGTCAATACACCTGCAGATCTTGAGTTTGATATATGTGTGTATAAACAAACAAAAATATGTCTGGAAATAGATATGGCAAACTAACAGCTCTGTCTTTCCGAGAGGAAAGGTTTTTGGGATGGGGGACAACTGGGCTAAGAGTCTGTCAAAATAATGGCTTAATTATGTAATTCAAAATAGTGAAAATAAAAGTTTTTGATTGAAAAAACTATTTACCAATCGGCTATGGTATTCTCTCTCAATATATGTCCTTGATATTTAAAAACATACCAGCCCTCCCTTGCATGACACCCCTTCTCAAATCAGGAAAATTTCATCTTTCTCTCATCAGGAAGCCACATGGTTTCTGGCCACTGAGTTCATTGCCCTTTGTGCTTTGGGGCCAGAACAAAGTACCCCAACCCCCTCCTCATCAAGAGAGCCAGATCTTGTATACAAACACTTCTCTTAAGTCACTGATGCCTTTGCTAAGAAGAATTCTGCATACATGCTTCCTAAAAACTAACAGCCCAGCTCTCTGAAGTTGTCTGCCAAAACAGAACTTCAAGGCAGTAACTTTTAATTATATCACTCAATGATTTATGAATCACCCACTCTGTGCTGGACATAGCACTGCTCTCAGTGCTGGGTACACAGAAAGGAGCAAATCAAAGGCTCCTGCCCTCTCAGACCTCTCATTTGTGGGGGAGATGGACAGACAAACTCACACATGCATATGTTAATACCAGGAAATATTAAGAGCTATGGAGAAAACAGTGGCATAAGCAATCCACAGAGTGATGGGCAGTGGTAGTTTACACGGGGCAACCAGCTATGACTTCTCTAAGTCATATTTGGGCCAAGGGCTAAAATAAAGAGAAAGCCACACAGACATGTGGGAGTAACACATTCCAGGCAAAGGAAACAGCAAGTGCAAAGGCCCTGAGGCCTTTTGATTTTGATTGATATCAACAGGTCAACCTCTAAAAGGGCTGCACCAATTCCCACTCATCAGCAGCATCTGGGAGTACTTATTTCCCTACATTTTTACCAGCACTTCTTACCATATTCCCTTTATTTCCATAAAAGATAATTACTATCGTGTCATATCTTGTGTAATATCCATAGATGGACTCAAAGCACTGATGATAGGAGAAGAGGAAATGAAAAAAAGGCAGCTCCCATTCAATACTCCCCGTACCATACACTGCACCCCTCCCAATTGACAGATGTTTCAATTTATCCTAACATCAACCCTTCACGGGAGGCATGAGGTACCTACTTCTGCATCCAAAAAAAAAAATCTAGATCCTGCAGACTTTAAGAAATCAGGCCAAAGGCATTTGATTCTTAGGCTATAACCGGAATTGACCTCAGGTGAGCCTACCTTCAGAACCTGAGCTCTTTCTATTCCACCAGGTTGCTCCCTAGCCCAGGGGCACAGAAGAGCTTGCTTGGCAATCCCATATGAAGGACAAGCTCCAGCCTGAGAGGAGCTGGTTGCCCTGGGTAATTTCTTGCATATGCATTTGATTTTTCTTTCACTGGATCTTTTTAACAGCAAAAGCCAATCTTCCCCAATGTGCCAGGAATTTATCTACAGCTGAAGGAAGTTACTGTCAGGAAGATGTAGATATGAATAATTAAGGCCCTATTAAACATGCACACATCTTGTAATAAATCTCAAATTAGAATGTGCCAAGATCTTGTTAAACCTGCCAACACATATTCTCAAATAAGGTGGGAATATAATTTGGAGCTTATCAGGAGATTCAACCTTTCACAGAAAAATACTATTTGACTGTTTGGAATTTTAATCTGGAGATTACCTGAATTTGCCTCATCTATCATTCCATTGTGTTTATGCCCATTGTGAAAAATCAAACAAGTAATTTCTCTCAGGATGTCCTCAAGTGGTGTGTATTTTGATACATACTGCACTAAACCTCATTATTTCTGACATCATCCAAAAGAGCCTCACTCTGAATACACTTCCCTTAAATTCTAAAAAAAAAAAAAAAACAAAAATGTTCATTCATCAGTGACTTAAACAGAACTTTTTGAAAAGCCCAGGAGTTATGCTTCCTGATGTGGATAGGGAGAGAGCACTGTGGTTAAGAGCACACACTCTGAGTCCGATTGATTTCCTGTCCCACCTCTACCACTTACCTATTGTCAAATGGGAACAGCAGGAGTGTCTGCTGCACAGGGTAGCTTTAAAGACCTCATGAGTTAATCACCTAAAATGCTGCCTTCCCCATAGTAAGTGCCAGCTGTAGTTATTATCATTGGGTGTATCCCAATAATGAAAACTGATGTTACCAAAAACTAACAGTTTTTAGTAACTTTTAATTTTTCTGATATAAAAAATACAGGTTTATTTTTATAATCTTATAAACAACTCACATGAACAAATAAGAAAATAGATTCTAGAGTATAACATAACGAAATGTTAAATATCCCTGTGGCACTGGCAGAAACCAATACAACTATATCTATTTTGCCATCAGGGAAACTGAGATACCAGTGGTTGAGACTTTCGGTTTTAATCTTCCAGAAAAGAGGAAGATCCCCAGCCTTTCATGAGTCTTTCAATGGTGTCTTGCTGCTTCCTGTTCCAATAGGCCAGTACATTCTTGAAACATAGGCTTAATTTTTACACACAAGCTGCGTAACCTCAGACAAAGCAAATAACCAGGCTGTGCCTCTGTTTCCTCATCTGCAAGGTAGAAAATAATAAAAACACATAGCTCTTAGAGTCGTGGTGAAGAAAATGAACCAAAATCATAGACAAGTCCTGCCACACACATGCATGAGCTGCTGGAAAGGCATGCCCATTTGTCTGTTCTAGAGTGGGCCTTCCTAACATGGGAAATAATCCAGATCCTCAAGCCAAAGAAACAGTGGAAAAAAGCCACGGCAAGGGGAAAAAATGAATACACTGTTCCTACAGAGACCCCTCAGATTCTTAAGATCACACTGCGGAATTAACCATCCATGGTCCACGCCCACCTGTGAAGCCATTTAAGGTGGAAACAGCAGCAGCTCATCATAGCCTTTGCTGCCACCTGACATCCCACTGAGAGCTGAACTCTTTGCCAGTAATTGGAGAACAAATTGTGCAAAATGATTGGACTGACCAATAAATCTGTGCCAGTAAACCACTGGAAGGGCAACCATGTGATTCTGTAGAATCTGTACATCTCACCCAGATAGATGGCAAACTTACTGAAGTCCCTGGGTCAGGGGCCTCAAGTTCCCAGGCCATATGCCCATCCTCATCTGTACTCTGAGGACAGAGATGGCGGGAAGAGGATGGACTGGGAAGAGTGAAAGTTCGCAAGGATGACCTATGCCCTCCCCAAGAAATAAATCTCTCATTTAAATGACAAAAGAAAAAACCCAGAAGAGAAAATATGATCCATGTGGTCTTCAGGGGAGAGAGCAAGTCAGATACTAAGACCTGAACTTAGCTCCTTAGCAGGTAGGCCAGAAGGGAGTTCACACAGACAAAGCATTTAACGCCGTGCCAGGCCCACAGTGTTCACTTAATACTGATGCTAGTCACTGCTCTCCTTCTCAATGCAGAACACAGCTCTAACAGCAGCCAGTGTGCTACAGGCCAAGGCACAATGCTAAGTGTTTTACATGAATTATTTAATTTTCTCCTCAAAACAATCCTAAGGAGCAGGTGCTATTCTCATTCGCACTTTCCTGCTGAGATAGCTGAAGCTTAGAGAGGCTAGGAGACATGCCAGGATCACACAATCAGTACGCAGCAGAACCACACCACCAACCCAAGCCATCTGCATCACTACTTCTAAACGACGTCGTCTCTGTGTACCATGGGATCTTTTAAAAACTGTTTTTGCTACCTGCAATTCTTTTGGGAATTGGAAATGGTATATAAGGTCAGAAACAGCTGGCATGCTTTCACCACCCCGCCCCAGCCTTTAGATGCTGTGATGGTTAATTTTATGTGTCAACTCGACTGGGTCATGGGGTGCCCAGACATTCTGTGAAACATGATTCTGGCTGTGTCTGTGAGGGTGTATCTGGATGAGATTCACATTTGAATCAGTGGACTGAGTAAAGCGGACTGGCCCTCTCCAATGTGGGTGGGCTGCATCCAGTCCATTGAAAACCTGAATAGAACAAAAAGGCTGGGGAAGAGGGAGCTCCTTTTGCGTAACTGTGAGCTGGGGCATTGGTCTTTTCCTGCCTTCAGACTGGAACTGAAAAATAGGCTCTTTTTGGGCCTTGAGCCTACCAAATCTTAGACTGGGATTTACACCATCGGTTCTCCTGGGTCTCCTGCTTGCTCAATCTCCATAGTCACATGAGCCACCTCCTTATAATAAATCTATTTATATATATATACATCTATATATACACATACACATCTATCTGTCTGTATCTCCTAATATCTCCTTTTGGTTCTTTTTCTCTGGAGAACCCTAATACAGATGCCTTGCATCACAGAAATCCAACCGAAGCCTTCATTAACAGTAGAGATTTTTTTATGGGTCATTTGGACACTAAGCATGCAATAAGCCAGTGTTTAAAACTAAATTTTAGAGGAATGCCCAACCTAAAAAAGCACTGCTGTGAAAATAAAATGGGAACTGATGCAAAGCGTGGGATGTAGTGGGGAGGGAGAAGGGAACACAGAGGAGCGGTGTGCCCTCATGCCCCTGCAGAACCTTTCTGCATTATTGTTTTGTTGGCTCCTCTAATGCACCACATCCCTTTGCGCACACACGCTATCCCACAGTGCAAGCTCGAGAAGCCATCTGCATGGCTCACTCAGCATATCACCCACAGGTCTCCTCACCTAAATGAATCTAGGTAAGGATCTGAAAGAGACTGAACAAATGGTAGAAGGAAATGCTATTTTAGGGTCAGAACCTTCTTTGTAGTTCCTGTCTCTCATTTACAAGACAGGCTCCCCTGGCCCTCAAACTAGGCTCAGTGGGAATTAACTGTCATGAGCTGGATCCAGATCAGCCATTATTATATGTCCCATGGGAAGCAGACCTGAGACCTCACTCTGCTCTGCCAGGCCTCCCACCAGGCCACTGCTCCTGAAAATTAGCTATTTCATCATGACGAGCTGCCCAAAGCACAGGAGCTAAGGGATGACCTATGGGCCCAATTCATAATATTTATGTTCCTGCCACTTCGCTCCCCTGTATCTCCACTCAGTACCTTTGGCTGGCTGAATCAGAGACCCCCCAGACACTGTGGGGATGGAAACTATAATTGCAATTGTCAGTGGTGAGTGGCTTTTATGGTGAGGGCTACATACCTACAATCCTTCTGCATTTCCCAGCTCCTTCCACCAGCTTCGGCCAAAATGCAGACTGACACAACCTCTTTAGATCAGGATAAGGCCAGTTTAATTCACTCCTTAAATGCATCAGCATTTATTTTAAAGCCACATATCTCTCAGATCACAAGACACGAACCTGCTCCAAACCTATCACCAGATGCATTGTAAAAATTCACACAGAAAGCTAGAAGCAAAAATTAAAAGTGAATGTGAATGCAAGGCTGATACTTAGGTATGTAACTGGCTTTAAGTTCTTGATAGTAAAAATATCCACTCATGCAACTCAACAAATACATATTGACAAACTACTATGTGCCAGACATAGACTGAGATGAAGAGATGAGGCCATGCCTACATGAGCTCAATGTTCTAATGCACTCCACCAAACCTCTCTCAGTTTGCCAGGAAGGAGTTGTGTGAGTCTTTGCAAAGATCTTCCCAGTCCCACATTCACCCTGATAATTATAGCTTTCATCTAAGGAAGTCACACATGCCAAGCACTATTCAGCCATAGGTATTTTCAGCATTCCATTTATTGAATACCTATTATATCAGGTAACTGTGATAAGTACTATGCACATTATACGATTTAATCCACCTGACATCTCTGCAAGGTATGTATTTGTACTATCATTTTACAGGAGAAGGCCGGAGAGATGTTAAATGACTTTCCAAAAGCCATGTAATCAGCAAATGGTGGTGGAGCTAGGATTCAAATTCCTAGCCTAACTGAACTTCCTGGGCATCCACTGTGATTCCCAAGAGATTCAAAGGAGGCCTGCTCTTCACTCAGCTGTACAGCAGTGTTCATGCTACCCTGTCTAAGGCCAAGGGACTGTTTGTTCCTCTGTGTGAGAAAAAGGAGCACCAATGTAACTGGCAAGGCTGCAGCCATAGGTCCCAGCCTTCCCTAAGTCTGCCTTGTCATCTCTCAAATAAGGAAGGTGAACAAAGGGATCCGTAAGATGTCTTCCAACTCCAGAGTCTTCTGAATCCCTGCAACTGGAAGACCTGCCAAAGTGTGGCCAAGAAGACCTAACTCATTCCCAGGGCATGCAGCACCACAATCAGACCCTCACCAGGGCCCACAAGAGAGAAGATGACTCCAAAAGACCTGTGCATTGGGCCATTCTTGCATTGCTATAAAGAAACACCTGAAGCTGGATAATTTATGAAGAAAAGAAGTTTAATTGGCTCATAGTTCTGCAGGCTGTATAAGCATGGTGCCGGCGTCTGCTCAGCTTCTGATGAGCCCTCTGGGGGCTTTTATTCACGAAGGAAGATGAGGCAGGAATAGGCATGTCACATGGTGAGAGGGTGAGCAAGACAGAAAGAAAGGAGAGGTCCCAGACGCTTCTAAACAACCAGATCTTGGTGAACTAACTGAGAACTCACTCATCAACAAGGGGATGATGCTAAGCCACTGGGGAGGGATCCACTCCCATGATCCAATCACCTCCCACCAGGCCCCATCTCCAACCCTGGGAATCACATTTCAACATGAGATTTGGAGGGGACAAAAATCCAAAACATATCAACCTGCCGCAGCACATCCCAGGCAAACAGAACAAACACTCCCCAGACCCATCATTGACCTTCAAGTTCCACCCTGATTTCAACTGACTTGTTGAAATAGAGCCATTATTTACAGATTCAAGTTCTACTAACCCAGATCACATCGCTCCCCCACATTCAAAGTAACACACACACCAGAAAGCCAGTGATAGAAACTCCTCACCAAGGCCTGCAAGGCCCCAGGTGGTCAGTGTGGCTTCTTTTCCCCTCTCTGGCCCTGCCTAGGCTCTCACGTCCCAGCTCTCCACTCCAACCTCCCCAGGCACCCAGCTTTTCATGCTCTTTTCCTCCTGGGATCCCCACGCTTCCCTCTATCTCGACACTCCCCCCCCCCAGCCCTCTTCACTAGACTGTGCCCCTCCCTTTGACCTGAGCTCACAAGTTCCCTCTTGTGAGAGGGCTTCCTGCCCATTATTTAAGACTCCAGCCCTGTTTGGTACCTCACAGTAATATCACAATTAGTAATTTTCCTGCTTAGGTTCATCGCTCATCTTCTCCCACCCCGAGAACTCTGTGTGCTTCATCCACCATCTGTGCTCTGCACCCAGCCCCCAACAGAGCACCTAGCACAAAACCATCCATCAGTAACACTTGCCTAATGCTTGAAAGAACCTGCATTGCTTATCTCAACAGGCCCTGTATGATTACCACAGCGACTGGCTGGCCAGCACCATGGATGCTTCTCCACTTCTATGGGCTGGAGGAGGGGGATGTGCCATGTTTTGTGCAGATAGCAAAGGTTCTGCTCTGCAGGAGCTAAGGAATACATACAAAAGTGTTTTCAGATGATACAGTGCCATGCAAATAGAAAGCACTTTCATATATATGTATGTGTGTAGATACTACACTTGATCTTATCCAAAAGGCCGAGAAGCAACTGTGTGTGTGTAGAGAGGCAGACAGACAGATGTCTGCTGAAAAAATGCATATATAACAAACATTGAAATCATGGTCCAAGGCAAAATAGGCTAAGTGCAAAGTGAGTATCACAAATAATGAGTGCCGCAAAAATGAGGGAGAGTCCAACAGGGAGAGGTGAGGTTACCCAGGGAAAATGGACTTCAGTCAAACTCGAAAAAGTGGCACAGATCGATAGATGTCAAAAGCCAGAGCAGCATAAGTGTGGCCCCAACCCACTTCCATCAGTATCACCTGGGGTGTTGGTCAACTCCCTGCCTACTAGCAGAGCCCCGGAAGTTGGGCCTGGGAGTCTGTAGTTTTTATCACATGCTCAGGTGATTCTGATGCACATTAAAGAAAAGTCATCACTGAGCCCACCAGGCAAAAGGGCCGAAGTGTACAAAGCTGTGTAGGACAATAATTTGAGAGAACTAGGAAGCAACAGCTAGAAATACATGTTAAGGCTCAAGAGCTAGGTCTGGATTCTATAGGTAAAGGGAAGACACTGAAGGCTTTTGGATAAAGGAGTGACATAGTGAACATGATGTTCTAGAAAGCTTGGGGAAAAGCTCAGGAGGGACTGGGAAAAGAGTTGAGGATGAGGGAGCCAAGTCAGGAGGCCACAAGACCTCCAGCAGACACTGGGGCCCTCCCCAGGTTGAGACCCCCATGTTGGCCACCACTAGGGACCAATCGGGGACATGAAGGAGCCTCCCTGGTCTCATCCATGGACATCTGCTCTGGTCTTCCTGATAAGTCCGGGCCTGAGGATGTTTTGATAAAAAAGAAACACACAGGATCTCAAGGCACAAGTGAGAAACTCTTATCTGCAGGCCAAGACAGTAAGAGATCCTTCAGAATTCAAGTGCTCAGGCACTGGTACTTGGCAAGGATGTGCTGTATGCCCGGCACCCAAGTTGCTGGAAACAAATAGTAACTGTAATCTGGTCAAAGTCGAGAATTTACATTTCTCAGGAACACTGAAATATGCACATTAAATCTATAAATACATAAAGATTTCTGGGAGCACTAAATAGAAGAGTGAGATTTTTCCAAACAGATGTGTCTGTTTGTTGGGAGATGAATCTCAATGACCTCTACTACTACTTAACAAAAAAAAGAAAGACAAAAACAATCATGAGTTGGAGGCTATATAAACATCATGTCCAATGCATCACTGTCAACATGAAGCAGGTTGGGTAGTTTCCATCTTGACAAGGGAGTTTAAAGCGTGCCCCGTCAGAATCCCATGGAGTCCTACTCTCTGGGGGTCTCTGCCAATGGAGGCATTCCTCTCTCCCTCCCTGTTTCTGCCTGGCTCTTGTGCTGTGAGCTGTACAAAATTCGCTGTCTTCACAAGAGTACACAGATTGCATGAGACAGACTTGCCTCAAAACAATGCAGATACATAACTTGAACTCCAGCTGACAAAGTGTATGAGGGTCCAAACAAGTTTCTTTTCTGCTGAGATGAATAGAAGAGGTGACTTTTCAAAAGCTTTCCTCTTTCAAATATATGAACAGGGTTCCAGCCAAAAGGAACTATATCATTTCCACCTGTCTGAAGGCAGACAGGCTGTAAACATTCCAGCAAGATGTTTGGGGAGTCCTTTAAGCTCCGTGCAAGAAAGTAAATGGTTTGAGAAAGGTCTCTCTAATTAGCTAGTGCAAAGGGAGAGCAAAAATGTTTCAATTCCAGGAGTGTGGGAGGGTTTGGTCACAGAACGCGTTCCCTGTGCTTCTTGCTCTGGTGCTCCACATTCTCTCCAAAGCAGACAATGTTTTTCTGGCCTTGTGGTTTCAAAAGATAACCTTCATGGTAAAAATCAATAGCTGTAACACAGTCTTCGGTTCAGAATGAAGCAATAACCCAGGCTCTAAGATGAGGTCCCCTGTTGAAGTCAGAGAGATGCTGACACAGATGCCTCATTTTCTCCTCACAGTCCTGCTAACATTTGTAATCGCTGCCCTCTTGCCCGAGGAGAGACACCTTTGCTGTTTTGCCTTTCTCTGACGGGAGAGATGCTCACAGCCTTCAGACTGTGGTTCCCAATGCACTGAAAACAGGTGGGTCTCTAAGAACATTTAAACTGACCGCTGGTATGATATTTGCACTTTGGTGTTGCACCCAAGGGCACACCCGTCACTAAGGGGGATACCACTAGTGATGCTCAAAAAAAGAAGCCAAATGCCAAAAACCACCTGTGAAGAGATTTCACCCCTATGACATGTCCACAGACAGCACATTTACAGAGACAGAAGGCGGACCAGCAGTTGCCTGGGGTTAGGGTACAAGTGAGATCTCAGGAAATTTGGGAAGACAATGGAAATGTTCCCAAACTGGATTGTGGTATAGTTGCAAAACTTGTAATTTTATTAAAATTCATCAACTGTATACTTAAAATGGGCTAATACTATGAAATTAAATTACACATCAATAAAACTGTAAAAGAGATGCATTCATTGAGTACTTAATGATATGGGGAAATACAGGTTAAAAAACACAGAATACCAGATATTAAACCATATGCTCCTGTTTTTAAAAAAAATATGCATCAGCACACATTGGCTTCAGAGGAATAAGAGAAGGCAATATGTCAAAATGTTTATAGTAATTGTTCTTTATGTAGTGGAATGACAGGTGCTTTTCACTTTCTTCTTTATATTTCCTGTGTATTCCAAATTTTTATCATGAATATGCACTTGCTTTCATCATCAAAAATTGATGCTGTAATTTAGTAATGCACCTATGAAATAATTGGCCAAGAGTACATAACTGAAGAGTTAATAGCCAAGTTTGAGACGACACTGCTTACGGCCTCTGCAATTGAGCAGACACTTAATGGCTATTGTGAAACTCAGGGACCTGAAAGATTTAAGGCCTCCCTCTTCAAGTAAGCACACCTCCCTCCCCTCATCAGGCCCACTGTATGTGTCCCCAGAAAGGGTCAGGCCTTGCACAGGGAAAGCAAACGTTAATTAACTTGCATATTGCATGTGCACACACACCAGTCCCCTGTTAACACACTGGAACAAATTTCAACATGTTCAAGTCAATCAAATACAGGTGACAGGAACTGAACTACATTATAAAGCATGAGCCCTGCGGTGCCCATCGCCAATCTAGAACACAGCCTATCTGTACAAATGCTTCTTTTTTTCCCCTGTGAGAAAGGCTCTTTATTTTCTTGGAATACACAGTCTTACCATAACAGAGGACTCACAGACCCTAATGATTTTCTCTCCTTCAAAATTAATATCACACACTGGCTCTCTAGGTACTTTACAGTACTTACAGAATTTTCTAAAATAATGAATACTCTGTACCATGCTAACACAGGAGTTTCTCCATCCTTGGTGTTAAGATTGAGGACAAGGGTCAGCTGAGGCCAGTCCTGCAGTTTGCTGGTTTGGAGAAGGATCCTAAACTGAGCAGACAGCAAGTTTCCTTGATTGCCTCAAGAGGAAAGCTTGAGGGTGGGATCCTTAGCTCATCAGCATTTTTCTACCATTGACCTGTGTCTATCATAGGGACAGGCCCTGCAGCCTGGTTTGCATTCCAGAACCCACCATTCCCTTTCAGATCACAGCTGCTGGAGCTGTGGGCAGCACAGCTGACCCAATTATTCTCTCCTCTGACCTCAGGAATGGGAATTTACAGTACTATTGCTCTCCACTGTTAATCTGAAATAAGGCTCTATAAATTCCAGAGCTGTGGGACATACATTTGCTGCCAATGTACCTGGTAAAGCAGGTAAATCCAGGCTCAGGAAAGAGCAGTGCAGAGCAGAAAAGCAGAGAACAGAGAGAGAAGAGGCCAAGAGTTGCTTTCTTGGCCCCCTTAATTCTCTAGCTCCTGGTAACAGTCTCTGTGAGGTCAGCAATCAGGCTGTACAAACTACCCTCTCTGCCTCCTGATTACTGCTCCTTCTAGCCTGAATGAGTCTTTGTGACTTACATCCAAAGGAGGCTTGGATAAAGAACCTACAAAATAAATTCCTCTCTGAAAATAGGAAATACTTCCCTGGGCTCTCTGCCTGGAGGCATTAGCAAAACGACAGCCAGAGGAATTAAACATTTTTTTCAGGATTGGAGCCCAAGAGAGTTTCAAGTGCAAGTTCCTAAGAAAAGGGCTCCTAGGGCAGATGTCCAGGCTGGAGACCCAGCAGAGCCTCCAGAGTGAATGATTCACCCAGTGGAGGTCAGAATGAGAGCTCCCCCAGGGCAAAGACCAGCGACACTGTCTCCCTTACTAACCACTGTATCCCAAGCACCTAGAACAGTGCCTGGCACACAGTGGGATCTCAACTAGTACCTGCTGAATTAACTCATGGGTGTATAAATACTTGATGGGTAGCTACCTTTTGCAAAAAGTAATTCTAGGCACAGGCTCAAGAAGTTACATAAACCAAGGCAGAAGCAAAAAAGTACAGTGTATCTCCAGGGAGCAGGTAACGACCCCATTTGGCAGATACATCAAGCCTATTTGCAGAGCTATAGGATGGGACTATGAGGGAGAAAGCTTTGCGTATCAGGCTAAAGAAGGAGTTTTGTCTGCAAGGGTGAACATCCTGCAGCTAACATTTCCAATCACCAAAACACATTTCCACTGGAGTTCCTCAAACACATACTTCCTATGCGGCCTTCTCACTCCACCTCCTAGGTATCCCTACTGACCCAGGAGACTTGATGGCATCTTCCTTTCTGTATCATGTACCATGAAAATAATAAGTCTACTGAAGCTGTGGTCTACAGACTTCACAACATCCTCCACTTCTGGACATTCTGACTAAAGACACCTAATAACTCAAGTTACAGGATCAGAGAGGCAGCATCAGCTTCAGCATCCATCGAGCTAAAGGCAAGGAGCAAGTATCAATTCACACTAAGACCAGAGATTCAACTCTCTCCATTTTTATAACAGCATGTATACAAGCGTATATATTCACATACACACAGAGAGAATTCAGTTTACAACTGCATCAAGCTCTGACCCTCCTAAACAAAGACATTTTTCAGTTTCTCCTTGTCATTGAAGAAGCATTAATAAACATCTGATTCTCTTTCAAATAAGTATGTCCACAGGAGTGGGAGAGTGATTTGGTAGCAAGAATACACTCTGGCCACTAGACCTGAATGAGTTCTCATCATGGCCTCTCCACTAATTAACAATATGATCTTGAAGGCATTTTACCTCCCTGAGTCTGTTTCTCTATCTGTGGGTTGGGACTAGTGACACTCCTCTGTATTATTTCTTTTTTTATTATTATTATTATACTTTAAGTTTTAGGGTACATGTGCACAACGTGCAGGTTACTTATGTATACATGTGCCATGTTGGTGTGCTGCACCCAATAACTCGTCATTTAGCATTAGGTATATCTCCTAATGCTATCCCTTCCCCCACCCCCACCCCACAACAGTCCCCGGCGTGTGATGTTCCCCTTCCTGTGACCATGTGTTCTCATTGTTCAATTCCCACCTATGAGTGAGAACATGCGGTGTTTGGGTTTTTGTCCTTGCGATAGTTTGCAGAGAATGATGGTTTCCAGCTTCATCCATGTCCCTACAAAGGACAGGAACTCATCATTTTTTATGGCTGCATAGTATTCCATGGTGTATATGTGCCACATTTTCTTAATCCAGTCTATCATTGTTGGACATTTGGGTTGCTTCCAAGTCTTTGCTATTGTGAATAGTGCTGCAATAAACATATGTGTGCATGTGTCTTTATAGCAGCATGATTTATAATCCTTTGGGTATATACCCAGTAATGGGATGGCTGGGTCAAATGGTATTTCTAGTTCTAGATCCCTGAGGAATCGCCACACTGTCTTCCACAATGGTTGAACTAGTTTACAGGCCCACCAACAGTGTAAAAGTGTTCCTATTTCTCCACATCCTCTCCAGCACCTGTTGTTTCCTGACTTTTTAATGATCGCCATTCTAACTGGTGTGAGATGGTATCTCATTGTGGTTTTGATTTGCATTTTTCTGATGGCCAGTGATGATGAGCATTTTTTCATGTGTTTTTTGGCCGCACAAATGTCTTCTTTTGAGAAGTGTCTGTTCGTATCCTTTGCCCACTTTTTGATGGGGTTGATTTTTTCTAATGAACTGTATGGTTATTTCAAAGATTAAGTCAAAGAATGTGCATCAAAGGGACTGTCAATGCCTGACATGTGGGAGGGACTCAATGAATGGTAACTATAATATTGCCACCGACTTAAGTGTAAGTTGTCACATCAGCATTAGCACATGGCCAGGGCACACACACCTGTCTCTTTGTAATATAGTCAGAAGTGTACACCAGATTCTCCCCACACAGCACACATAACCCCAGCATACAGCCAGTGACCAGAGGACCAAAGAGATCTAAGGGAAGTAACAAGTTTTATAACACAGCCACCAGCATCCATCTCCCTTTCTATAGGTTCCTTTGGGAAACCAGCTGTCCCCTACATTTAGTCTCTGGCTTTGTGACTCTACCCCAGTTCCAGGATGGAGCATGTGACCCAAACCTAAGTCAACTAATGCACTGCATTCTCCTGGCCAAGGTGATTGGTCCATGGATGGGCACATTTTCCTTGGACAGGGAAATGTAATGAGATACTTGCCAGAATGGTCGAAAGACATTTTCTACTAAATGTATATATAAAGGCCTTTAAGACTGGCCCTGCTGCAGCCAGCTCACCCCAGGAGGACAGCCTGCCCAAGAACAGACCTAATGCACAGAGAACAGAGCTCAGAGATGGGAAGGGGGAACCCAGCTTCCAATGGCATTTATGAGCCTCTGCATCAAGCTAAACCTAAAACCAGAACTATCTCTTGAGTTCTTGGTAGTGTCTTAAAGCTTCTTTCTTTTCAATCAGTTTGAAATAAGTATTCTGTCTCATTACACTGGAAGAGTCCAGACGGGTACACATAGCAAGGGTGTTCATGGCTGGTGAGAGGTTTTGGGGGAGCAAGCAGAGACACCCAGATAATGCTTGGTGAACCATGATTCTACTTCTAAGCCAGGAGCCCTGATTCACTGTAGACTATAGAAAAGATACTCTGAAGAAGTGGCTGGGCCTGAAAGCAAATTGGAAGCCCCTGGGATGAGTGCTCCTAACCTGGGGACAGCACCCTCTAAGCCTGAGAGCCTGAGGTCTGCCCACGGGGTCCAGCTCAGGTGTGATGTGTGCTCCTGCACATGCCAGCTTCTGACTTCCTAGGCTTCTCATCCTTCCAGGTAGGTGGGAATGTGATATTTACAAGGGCCATGTTCTCTAGAGCACGCTGTGGAAGTGCCTCATAAATTCTACTTTACTATTTCAAAGGAAAAAAAAAAAACACTTGATTAAAACACACACCAGAGAAGGTAGACTGTTAGGGGCCTTTCAGTCTCCAGCTGTCATCACTGAAGGAGATCTTGATCCCGGTTTGTTTCAAGAAAGGGGAACTGGAACAGTTGGATGACATGCCCTCTTCCACTGCACAGGTGCAATGCATCATTACCTGACACTGGCCACCTGAACTTTTCTACTGAGCCCTTCCTTCTGACCCCTTCCTGGAGCTCCCCAATAAACAGGTCTTCACTGAGAGAGAATGCTGGATAATAATTAGTGCCACACTCTGAGGCTTCAGAACATCCAGGGCTGGCTGGATTCCTGACCCACCCTGCCACTTCCTAACTATGACCTAAAACAAGACATTTTACCTATCTGAGCCTTCAGTTCTGTACCTGTGAAATAAGAATAACTGTAGTACCCCTCACCAGGTTGTAAGAATTAAGTGAGGAAGTCAGGGAGGCAGCAGATCTTACTTCAGTTTTACTTGTAAGAAGGCTAAAGCTAGGCACGGTGGCTCACGCCTGTAACCCCAGCACTTTGGGAGGCTGAGGTGGGTGGATCACTTGAGGTCAGGAGTTCAAGACCAGCCTGGCCAACATGGCAAAAGCTGGCCAACATGGCAAAAACTGGTCTCTACTAAAAATACAAAAATTAGCTGGGCGTGGTGGTGTATGTCTGTAATCCCTGTTACTCAGGGGGCTGAGCCAGGAAAATCACTTGAACTTGGGAGGCAGAGGTTGCAGTGAGCTGAGATCACACTAATGCACTCCAGCCTGGGTGACAGAGTGAGATTCCATCTCAAAAAAAAAAAAGGAAGAAGATTGAGGCCCACAGTGGCTGTCTGACTTGCCCAAAATCCTAGAGCTAATAACTGCAGCATCTGGGACTCACATCCAGGCCTGACATCAGAGCCCTCATACTCTGCCCACCCCTCCACAGGACCATAGGCCTGATCCCTCTGGCACTCCACGACTCTGAAATCAACATGCACATCTGTGATGCTATCTTCACTGTCTCTATTCATGTACTCGCTGCACCATCCAGGCCACAGTCTCCTCAAGGGGGAACAACTTCAAGCATTATGTTCTGCACGCGCTTGGCAGAAACTTTATGCTCTGCAAGGCAAGGTCTCAGAGACAAGAGACAAGTTCTATCCTCTCCTAATGTGTGTGTTTGCTCAGAGTGCCTTGCAGGCACAGTATAAATGTAGTTATATTTTAAGATCTGCTCAGAATAAACAAAACCTGTTCCCAGAGACTTTACTCTTCATAAGTGTCAAGAAAATCCAGCAAATCGAACAGGTGTCTCACTGTACAAAGAGAATCAGGACGCTGCCAAGGAAGATGGCTTAGGCCTCAGGGATGCAATCGTGTCTCAGGTTTGAAAAAATGATAGCAAAAAATAAAAGCAAAATGAAATATGTCACTTGGCTTTTGAGATTGTGCCTACTAGCACAGAAGGATGTGTGTGAACTAAGAGTTTTACAGGCTGATTACATTTTTTAAACAAAACTTATCTTATTCGCTCATTTGTTCCATTAGTTTTTACTGAGCTTCTATGTGTCAGGCACTGTGGTAGACCCTCAGGCTATACCCCTGAGTAGGATAGATACAGCCCTGGCCCTCTTGCAGAGAGTAGAGACGACACTTCCCAGCATCCCCTGCCAGTCACTCAAATAGGTTTGCAAAAACTCCATGTTTACAATGATGTGGGTAACAGCTAATCCCAGGAGAAAATGATTTCATACAGCAACATCTCTAAAAACTTGTTCCCTCTAATAATGTATCACGGGAAGAAAACAAAAAGCTTTTGTAGCCAAATTACCTGAGAATGAGTGATTTTAAAGCTGGCAAACTGTTTTCTCTACTGCAGGACTTCTCTGATCCTTTACCATGTGACTGTGCTTGGTGACTTGCCAGAGAGCGCCAGGGCTGCGGTGTGTGGGTACACAGGCCTGCCCAACTCCAGAAAATGAGCAAAGCCTTGCAAACATGTATGTGATCAGACAAACTCTCAGCAAAGAGCGTTTTGGTGGATGGTGTTCCACAGAAAGCACTTCAGAAAGACACCTCCGTGGAGGATCATGTCTGAGTTAGACCTACTGTGGAGATGAAATCCCAGCCACACCTTGGCCCTCCCTGCTAGGTATGCCATTGCCCTGATGCACCAATACAGAACTGCCAGGTTTCCTTCAGAATAAGAATCTCTTTCAATGGAAGAAAATAAAATTAAAAATCTGAAAGGTATTTTATTCTTTATGACACTAAAAAAAAAATATTGTCTTGGGCATTTCTTTCAGTTCACCCCATGGAATCGGTCACTATGAATAATTGAAAATATAAATAAAAAATTCATTTGGTAGCCCAGCCAATCTCTGCTGTGTCTGTGGAGGGTGGTAAGACTTGTTGTCTCAAGAGGAATTTCCATGACCTCTTTCCTACCCATTCAGGAGCAAATAAAGTCGATTTCCACTAGAAGAATGTCAGGCAGAAGTGTGAACAATAGTGGTGTAGAATGACAGAGACAGTAGGTTCCTGGAAGAAAATGAGGGTCTTCACAGGTTATTTAAAATAAAGAAATCTGGCTAGAGTTTCAGACTAGGAGAGAAGAGCAGGCTGAAATGGAAGATGCTCAGTTATTCACAGAAAATTACCTGTGGTTGAGGAAGGAGTCAGAGAACCTTGCCCTTTGGCAACACCGGAGAGTAGAAACTTATTTTGTCTGTTCTGGTCTCCAAGTTCGGTGCCCTTTTTGTTCCTCCTGGCTCTTTGTTCCACTCTTTGTTCTTACCTGACCCTTTCAGAAGTACAATATCTATATTCTCCTTTCCCAGTGAAATCTGATCTCAGGAAATGAGCTGAACCTCATTCACACCAAAATGTAATGACTAATGCTAGATAAATGATCTGATGCCAGATCAAGTGTTAAACCAAAAGAACTGTATTCCCAAAGCAGGCTTTCAGGCATCAGAAGGCTGCTGGGTGACTGTCTTTGAGCAGAAGGCCTTCAATCAAGTGCAAGTACATCCCGACACTTATCCACTCCCACAGGTGTCAGAGTAAGCCACAGGGGCCTCAGTCACAAAGGGGAGGTCTGGGAGGGTTTGGCTGTCCTCTCTCCAGTGTTCATGCTGATGCAGAGACTAGCTAGACCTGCAGACCTTCAGGAGGGGACAATGAGTTAGACTGAGGTCAAAAACCACATAGCATTTCCTTCCCCTCCCTACTGAGGACCCTCTTGTCTAGGCTCACCCAGAGCAGAAGAGGTGCAAAGGCCAGCTCTTCTCCCCACAAGGTCCATCCACACAGTGATGCCACTTTCAGTGCTCTGGAGATGTCCAAGCTCAACACTCCCACTCAACAGTGGAAGAAGGGCCCCAAGAAGGGCAGACGCTTCCCCAGGGCTGTACAGAGGACCTGTGGAAGAGCCTTGCAGAAATCAAGCACCTCACTGCTTCCAACCCACTCAGCTGCCTCGACTCTAGCAACCATCACAGCCACCTGTGAAGCTCAGCCTCTCAGCCCTGTTGTATGAAATCCCAAGTCCAACAGGAAGCATATTCACACAGTTCCTCCTTAGGGTCAATCCCAACCCTCTACTTTTAGGGAACAAGAAGTCAATCCCTTCTACAATACCCAAGGATTCATCCTGCAACATGTTCCCTGGTGTTTGGCTATTCCTGTGTGGGGCACTTTGTCCCAGCATGAGAATATCAGAAAGCCTGTAAGGTGCTGGGGGGTACTGACATTCCCCCAGTTAACTGACTTCCAGTGGAAGTGTTAAGTCCAAGAGGTCACCTCTGGGAAACCCATACCAGGTGCCATACAGGAGACTTCAGCTCCCCATCATAGAACAGGCTCAGCAAGTTTCATTTAACCAGGCTAGGGTCCACAGGAATGCCCAGTGAACTCTTTTCCCCACAGTGAGTATTGTCTATAACCTTTTGGGAATAAGTTTTCTGCACAAAAATATAATTGACACAATAAACAGCCCCTTCCCACAATGGAAAAGCCTAATAGAATTTAATTATTGCAAAGAGATTCTGGGAGAAAAGAAGTTACACTTCTCTCTCTTGATCCCTCCCAAGAGGCTCCCATGCACCAGGAGTTTGAGCCAAAATAGCCGCCTGAGAAAGGCACAGCAATGGCCCATGCTCAAGTGTGGGAAGTCCTTAATTAAAGTCCATCCTGTATGACTTTCCCTGATGACTATTTAAAAATCAAAACAAAGGTCATAAAGCCAGAACGTTTTATTCTACTTACAAGTCCGAAGTCATTTCACATTTGCGTGAATAACCTTCTGTGAAGACAGGCGTCACATCTTAACTTTTAGTGACCCTGTGGCACTTGCTGTCATTGAAATGGGCTAGATGTTCACAGCACACCTCAGGGCAGCAGTTCTTAAGCAAAAGTGATTTTGTCCCCTAGGGGACACTTGCCAATGTCTGGAGATAATTCTGATGTTCACAAATGGGGAGGGGGCGGTGCCACTGACATTTAGTGGGTAGAGGTCAGGGATGCTGTTAACCATCCTATACTGTGCAGGACAGCTGCCTGCAACAGGGAATTTTCCAGTCCAAAAGCCAATACTACCAAGGTTGAGAAACCCTGCTGTCAAGCAATGGTTTTAAACAACATTGGGCATAAGGTTCACATAAAGTATTTAGTATAAACGCAGGTTTCTGGATTCTACCGACAGAGATTGTTTCAGTTGGTCTGAAATGGGAATTTGCCATTTTTTAAAAAAACAAAGACTGTTCCCCATTCCCCAAGGGATTTTGATGCAAGTGTTTCCTGTATTTCCAAAATAATGGGCTTGCAATTCCAAAAGCTACCACCAGGCAGCAGTGCTGTTAGCTTGGGTAACAAAAGCTTTATAGAAGGTTCTTAGGCAGAGTCTCAAAGAACCACACACGCTCTACTTCCCCACAAAAATACAATCACAGGTAAGTAGAAACATGGACTAAATATAGAAAGTGAATAAACTCACACAATATAGATCAATATTTAAAAAGAATGCAAACACCAGACATTAGGGGCACCCTTCTAACAAATATTCATCTCTGCCTAATGGAACTTGTATGGAATTGTTTGGAGCCAAGTGATTTCAGAGCTGGAAGGACTAAAGTCATCCAGTCCCATAGCCTCATTTTAGCAAGGAATGTGACTGCCTTTAAACGACCAGTTTCTAGAATTTGAGACCTTGCAATGCTGTGCCCACTCAGTCCCAATAGTGAGCACTTCAGAATCCCTTCCCTGATGAGCTCTTCCTGTTTATGGGGTGAGCCTGTGTCTGCCTCTGAAACATATCCCCAGCTGCTTGCACCTCTTGCAGTAAATACTCCTCCTGCAGAGATGGGCATTACCTGGATTCCATACTTCAGTGTTAACCAAATTTGCTTTATCCAAGAATCACCTGGGGCTTGGTCAAAATACAGGCTTTCCCTCTGAAGAGTCCCACACAGTTGTTCTGGAGCAGGGCTGACAATCTGTATTTTTAGCAAACACCCTGGTCTAAGTGGCTCTTTAGCTCTGGCCCTATTCCAAAACTTTCCCAAAATGTGGTCCCTATAAAAAATCAACTGGGAGCCATTCCAGACCAATCACTCTCTCTAGGGGCTGAGCCCAGGAATGTGTAACAAACTGCAGGTTGAGTATTTTACACATTAAGGTTGAGGCCCCTAACACTCTATATAGAAATTACTTACAGCATGATGCCCTCCCAGATCTTAAGGAAGCCTCATCTCTAAAAAGGCAGGGAAGAGAAGGCTACCAGATAGACACAAATGTCTCAGCATTACTGCAGGCACTCCAGCAGACACTGCGGGCACCAAAGAGCACTGACCTCTGCCTCATCTGGGCCTCAGACACCTGTGTGACAGGGCTCATCACTGCCATCTTATCAGACAAAATAGATTCGGAAAAGCGAAGCAGCTGCCCAAGGCCATGGGGCTGAGTAGCTGAGTCAGGATTCAAACTCAGGTCTGTCCCACCCAAAGCCCCTGTCTTCCTTTGCACAGGCTCCCTCTCAAGAGGCAATTTTGGTAAGGCCTCAGCTCTCCTTTCTCCTGCACCAGATGCCCTTTGGCTTCCTCTCCCAGCACACAACAGAATAGACCCCAAAGAATGAGAAGCCCAGGAAGACCGGGAAGTTGCATTTCCTTGTGGGCCCCTCCTGCCCTCATGAGCTGGGCACCTGGAAGCTGGGGTCACAGAACAGGAGTTTGCTCCCCCTCCTTCCCTGCACCCCTCCTCCACCCATCCTTTCTCCTGAATGGCTAATTTAAATGGATAGGATTTATTTGACTCAACTCTGCATTGTCTGACCCCAACCTGCTTCCAGTTATAACTCCCAAGTCAAAAGGCAGGAAGTCAGAACAGGGAGGAGAAAAAGACCGAGATAATCAGCCCTTGATTAACATTGAGCTGTGAATGCACAGCCTTTTCTAAAGCTGCACAGAGGGTGAACAGGAGGAATGCAAATGAGGTGGCAGTTATCAAAATGATGCCTGAACTGTAAAGCGCCATATAAACAGGAGGTATCATTCAAATTTAAAAGAAACAAACAGGGAAACATGGTTTTCCAGACAATTCTCCTCCGAGGCTTGCCTCCTTCCACCAACGTTCTCCCAAAAAGGAGTTCGCAGCTCAGAAAGACAACTCCTGATAGTGCTGTGTGCCAGGCCCAGTGTTAGACACTGTAAGTCAAACAAAAATGTGCAATACGTGAGCCCTGTCTTCAAAAAACTGATGATCTGATAAAGAAGGGAACTGAGAAATACCCCAAATCTACATGGTGTATGCCTAGTGGGGCAGACTCCAGAATGTGAGAGTCAGAAAAAGTTACTCAGACCTTCTGCAGGATACCAGCCAACGGCACCTCCTAATGGGCCTCTCCCTTCTCTGTTACCTTCCCCACTCCAGGGTCCTTCCAGTTCTGCCTCCTAAACATGTCTCAAAGGCACCACTTACCTCCCCTGCAGCGTCATTACCTTGGTCCAGGCCTGTCCTCTGTATCCTGGGTAGCCCTCCACCCTCCCTTGCACCAACCCATCTCCCACATCGTAGCTGAAGTGATTTTTCTTCAATCCAATCATGTTTTCAAATCAAATAATGTTTAAATGCCTCAGTGGCTCCTTGTGACCACGTGGGGAAAGTTCAAACTTCTTGTTTTGGGACCTGAAGCCCCTCTCTGCCTCCCACGTTGCCCCCAGTGCTCTGAGCTCAAAGATTGTAATTCCTCTAATAGGGTGTAATTTCTCACGCGTCAGAGTTTAAGCACACTGCCTGGAATGTGAGATCTCACACAACCACCAGTCTCCGCCTAGTTCATGCTTCTTTGTCCTTCCAGTATCAACTAAAACAGCCTCTTAGGCCGGACATGGTGGCTCATGCCTGTAATCCCAGCACTTTGGGAGGCAGATCACCTGAGGTCAGGAGTTCAAGACCAGCCTGGCCAACATGGTGAAACCCCATCTCCACTAAAAATACAAAAAATTAGCCGGGTGTGGTGGCACGGGCCTGTTAGCTACTTGGGAGGCTGAGGCAGGAGGATCACTTAGAACCTAGGAGGTGAAAGTTGCAGTGAGCCAAGATGGCACTGCTGCACTCCAGTCTGGGCAACAGAGCAAGATTCCATCTCAAAACAAAAAACAAAAAACAAATCAAACAAACAAACAAAAAAAAACCAGTCTCTTGCTTCGAAGCCTCCCCAGAGCACCCAGAGCCATGCCTTCTCTGGCACAGGCGTAACGTGATGGCTCCTCTTAGAATGCCCTACACGTGCCCTTCCTAAGCATTTTCACACTATATTTGAATAACCTGTTGAATATGTATGTCCTCTTGTATAGGAATAGGAATCACCTGGCCATCTTGTTAAAATGCACATTCTGATTCAGTAGGTCAGCAGCAGGGCCTGGCTTGCTGCGTTTCTATCCAGCTCTCAGGTGATGCTGCTGCTGCTGGGCTGTGGGCCACACCTGGTGTATACAGACTGGACTTTGCTGCCCAGAGACAGCAGGGCCAAGTTTGTCTTGTTCACCAAGTATCCCTAGCACCAAGCCCAAGCCTGGTACATGTTGGCACTAAGTAAGTTTTTATAGAATGAACAAATGAAGAAGGTAAACAGGTTGGAGGTGGACATTCAGTAATTTGGGGTTCAAGTAATAGTTTCATCAGGGTCACAGGGGATAATAACACTGACAATGTCTGCAAAATCAGCACCATCCCTTACAAATCAGACTTGACTGACAAATATTTATCCATTTATAAAGTTGATTACTGGCCTAAATCAAATCCATACAGCAAGTGCATGACCAAAATAGAACATCTGAACTTGGTGATTTTGTACCCTTTACCAAAGCTAAACAAATTGCTACTTGCTGCAATCCCAGAGGGGTGGGGGTGGGGGTGCGGTGGGGGCATAGCGCCTGTGCTTAACTGTGAATTATTAATGTGAAAGATTTGCATGTGCTTTTTATGATTATAGCTGACTTTGATGTCTTTGTGCCCTGCTCAGGGCTTCAACACACAACTATAATTTATTTGCAAAAAAAAAAAAAATGTGCATAGACCAAGTATCAGAAATATGTTGAAGTAGTTACAATATAAAATAAAACTGCAACAATTACATTGCTCCTGTGTTGCCAAGGGTAGTCCAGAGGCTCTGAAAGGATGGAGCACACGGACTTGTTCAAATCACTGTCTAGAGAAAAATAGCACAACATCTCTTTGGAAACCTGACTCTTAATTCTGCAGACTGGTGATTTCAATATCACTGAATGGGAAAAATAGAGGTAAGCATTTGCAACAACTTCAATAACCCACTGCAGATCAATACAGCTCTAACACTGCCCTCCTCGCCCTAAGCCGTCCAACAAGCTCAGCCAAACCTCCGAGATTGGTTACAAAGATCACATTGTTTGACTCAACACACTGGTGCTGCTCTTACACAATGATGGAGAAACTGGTCAAAAGAGAACTTTCAGGTAACTCTCCCAACTCAAAATCGATAGTTCTTTGAAGAATTGAAAGGCAGGCAAGCTGCTGAGTCCTTATTTACATATATGTGGCTCTCAATAGATGCCTTCCCCATGGCTCCAAGAACAAATCAATAGTTTCTCTCAGGAAACCTCAAGTACAGAGGGATGGGATGGATATAAAAGATGTTTGGGGTTTGCATCTCTCTTTAATTCCAATTCTGCATATCCTCAGGGTAGTAACTATAATTGCCAAAAGACCTGCAATATTTGAAAGCATCTATTTAAATAGTCAATATTATTGAGTTCCTAACTTCAAGCCAGCCCAATTCTTGGGACTGAAGATTCAGGTTTCCAGCTTGATCAAGTGGAGAAATTGGGGAATGACTTGCTGAGACCAGGACTAGAGAAGGAAGATCAAGCTTACAGCATAGATGGTATAGGGGAATATCTTTGTTTCCTAGAGTAGTCACACAAATGACCAAAAACTGAGTGGCTTAGCACAGAAATTATTGTCTCACAGATTTGAAAGCTAGAAGCCCAAGATGGAGGTTGGCAGGGCTGGTTCCTTCTGAGGCCAGGAGGGAGAATCTGTTCCATGCCACTCTCCTGGCTTCTAGTGGTTTGCTCATCTTTGGCATTCCTTGACTCGTAGATGCATCACCCTGATCTCTGCCTTCATCTTCACATGGTGTTCTCTCTGTGTCTTCACACTCTTCTCTCTCTGCATGTCTGTCTCTGTGTCCAAATTTCCCCTTTTCATAAGGACACCAGTCATACTGGATTAAGGGCCCACCCTAATGATCTCAGAGTAACCTGATTACCTCTCTAAAGACTCTATTTCCAAATTCTGAGGTACTGGGGATGAGGACTTCAACATCTCTTTTTGGGAGGATACAATTCAAGCCATAGCATGGAGGGAAGGGGGATGTTAAGCCCCATTCTCAGCATGTTGAGAGTGAGCTATCTATGAATGCTTGGGTGCTAAGATCAGAAGAAAAATTTGCCCAAGAGATATAGAGATAAGAGACATGTTCCTTTAGCAGTTCAAACAGAAACAGATGCGTGAGAGTCAGGTGCTGGTGTGGATGGCATGGCTGAAGCCACAGACAGGAATGAGACTGCCCCCCAGAGAAGTTACAGTGCTATGGACAGAAGGAGAGCTGAGAAGAGGAGCTGCCAATGAGGTGGAGAAAACCCAGGAGGGCAACCTCAGTGAAGCCAAGGGAAAAGAAGGTCTGAAGGGAAATGTCACTGGTCTAATGACACTGTCCCAGTTATCTATTACTGTGTAACTAACTACCCCAAAATTTAGTGACTTACAACAACTGCCACTTATTATCACTCACAATTCTGTGGTAAGGCTTGGCTGAGCAAGGCTTCTGCACCACGTGGCGTCAACTGAGGTAACTTGGAGGAGGTTCATCTGGGGGAGGGATGAACTCATCTGGAGGGTACAACACTGCTTCACTCCCATGTCTGGCACCTGTAGGAGTGAGTGCAGGGGAAATGTCCAGAAGGCTGGACTCAGCTGCAATCATCCAAAAGAGTGCACACACATGGCTTCTCCCGCTTGTTGGTCTCAAGGGCAGGGCTGAGGGCAGGACTCTTTCTAGTTCATGATTTCTCATCCTGTTGTTTTCAGTGGAAGCAATCCTCAGCTGCAAGATGAATTTGTGGGGCCTAACACAAAATGAAAGTGTGGGAGCCCTTCTTCAAAAAGCAGGAAGGAATCATATAGGGTTGTGTGTGTGTGTGTGTGCATGTGTGTGTCCACGCACGTGTGCATGTGTGTGTAATGTAGCATCAAAGTGGGCATGGAAGTACTACTATGCTAAGATCAAGTTTGATCAGTTTTCAAGGGACATGAGCTTCTATTTTATCAACATACATGCTTCCCATGTGTTTCACATGAAGGACATATTTCATTCATGATTCTATCATGACTCAGCAGAGTGTAGGTAGTCACAATGTCCAACTAGGGCTCAGTGGCAGGTTCAGCAAATTCCACATCTCTTTCAGAGAACAGTTATAAAAACAATCCTGACCCACCAAGGACCATAGGCACTTGAGACAGCCCAACAGCCAGAAGAATCTGGACGAAGAAAAGAGCATCAGAGAAGCAGGATGCTGGGTTGGAAAGGTAGACCTTCTGCACTGGATCCCCACCTCCCACCAGAGCAGATGGTCCTTTAGAAAGAGCTCAGCCATATCTGCTGACAATGCCACTCACTGGCTGTGTGCAGCTGCCCAAAGTGCTTGGCCACTCAGGCTCCTCGTTGATGAAATGGAAACACAATGCCCTCTTCTTGCTAGGTGGTTGTATCATCTACAGCTGATTAGCGGGAAGCACCCTCTAAAGGAGATATTCTCGTCATTCTGCTGATTCCAAGGGTCCTCCTGAAAACCACAATCCGCTTGTTGTCCATCTCCTCCTGACAAGGAGGGGAATGTAAGGTGAGACAGAACCCAAGGAGTATTGCATTCTCCATTCCCAGAGTGGGAGAAAACACCTAGATTTTACTCTCCAGGCCCTACCAGTTCTGTTTCACAGCCCACCAGCCATCTTGCAAAGGGGCCTGACATCCAGTGCTGTAAATTTGTAGCCAAGATAGTTGTATGTTTTGGCCACATCCAAGGGCAGTACATTGCCACAATCATATGGTAACTAAACGTTTCAAATGTCACCACCTTTCATGCATCCTTTAAGATAGCACCCTTTAAAACACAAAAAGGACACATAATGTTGTCATATAGATCAGAATAGCCACATAATCATGATGGGAGTAGGGCCCACGTAAACTAAAATTAAAGGATGGGCATGTAGGAGCATGAATCCCAGCTCAGCCTCTCATCAGCCTTGCTCTAGATGGCACAGTGGAGAACCTCTATGAGAAGCTACTTTTCTGGAGGCTCTAAAAGATGTTAAGGCCATTCTGTAAGCAAAGATATGGAGAGAGACTCAAAGGGCTCCAGCTCTGGAATCAGACAGGATAAGGCTGGAATCCTCTCTACAATATATTGGCTGTGTGACCTGGAGCAAGTGTCTTAACTTCTCTTCCCCCTCATGAGTAAAATCCAGACTTGCCAGCCTGTTTAGAAGGCTTGAGAAAATTGTAGAGAAATATCTAGAATGAGAGCTGATATACTGCAGGCCGCCAACCAGCTGCAGTTACTATCATTGTTATTACCATGCCAGTAAATATTTTAATAGACTAGATGTTCTTCCTCAAGGCACAGAACTAAATTTCACCCAAAAGGCATCTCTGTTAATCACTCATTAAATATTTAGCAAGCCCTTTATACAGTCAACTATTGTGGGGGCAGAAAAACAAATAAGGCACACCGTGTCTCACCTCAAGGTGGTTATAACGTGGTGACTGCTGAGGATGCAGCATTCTTGGACACATGATTGCTAAAGAAATTTCTATCTTTTTCACCAAGTTGTTATCAATCTTTTTTGCATATGACTGTCCTTCCCTGGAAGGATTAAACCACATCTGTTACAGAGCTAGTAGAGTGCCTGGCACAGCTCATGTAACAGCTCAGCAAGAAGCCATGGTGGAAAGACCCAGGAGGAGGAAAAGACGAGGAAGAGGGAGGAGTGGAGGGAGAAGAAAGGTGGGGAAGAGGAAGGGGTGGAGGAGAAGGAGGCATTTAAGTCAGAAATAACCTGAAAAGGCAGCCAGAACCATGCAGTCATAGACCTTGATAAGCTAGAGCTAAGGAGAATTTGTCATCTCTTATAAATGCTAGTGAAATAACTTCTCTAGTTCAAAACAAAGATAGGCAAAGAGTGGGTGATGTTTCATGTGTGGTTGCAGAAGGTGGACACTGCAGTGACCCTTCTCCATATTCATTTCTCTCTCAGACACATACAATTATTTTCTATATTTCCAAAAACACACAAAGTCCTTTTGATGGCCATCATCTTTGTAGTTCTGGATTTACCAAGTACCACTGCAGTACTGGTCAAGTCAGAGATGACAAACTGAAAGAAGACAGAGATGAAAAACCTTTCAGAACCCTTTCCTAAAAGTGACACAGGGGCCAGGTGTGGTGGCTCACTCCTGTAATCTCAGCACTTTGGAAAGCTGAGGTGGGCGGATCGATAGAGCCCAAAAGTTAGAGACCAGCATGGGCAATATGGCAAAACTCCATCTCTGCAAAAAAAATACAAAAATTAGCTGGGTGTGGTGATGTACGCCTGTAGTCCCAACTACTCAAGAGGCTGAGGTGGGAGGATGGCTTTAGCCCATGAATTCGAGGCTGCAGTGAGCAGAGATCACACAACTGCACTCCAGCCTGGATGACAGAGCAAAACCCTGATTCAATCAATCAATCAATCAATAAAAATATAAATAAATTGTGACACAGGCTAAGGGAGCCCACTGCCGCCTTCTTGATGAATCAGACACACAGCCCAATCACAAAGCCTCTACTGACCCCACACCTGCCACCACACACCTCGGGATGGGTTATCTTTACACATCAGAAACAAATGTCTCTGCTCAGATAACAGAGACCTCCCGATCAGTTAAAGTGGCACCTTCAACAGAGACTAATTACTCAGTCCATTCAAATTCTGTAGCTGTTGCCAGCTCCCTCCAGGAAACTAACTTTACACTCTGACCAATAGGGACTGCAGTGATATACAAACAAATCAAGAGTCTCAGAACACAGCCAGCACACATTCATGACCTAGAACTCTTTCCTAGATGGGAGGTTCAGCAGGGGCAAGCCGAGGTGTCCCCTCTTCAATTTCCTGTCCCCAGTCTCTCCCTGGCAGACCCATCCACTTCCAGAAGGGTAACACCTAAGTTTCCATTCCTTACCCATACCCTCCCTCTACAGACACTTGCTGGCCTCCCAGCACCACATGACAAAGCTAAACACCACATCTTCCCTCCCCAACGGCATCACCAGCTTAATTTCCTGATGTCTGCTGAAAGTGGGAAACTCACATTTGCCCTTTCCTTTCCACTGCCACCATTTTCACTCACATTCTGACCCTCAGAAGCTCTGAAATCAGATCTCCCTGACTCCAACATCTTTCCACTTACTACCGCTATCCCCACACTCATCCCGAAAGGTGTTTCTTAATCCACTGCTGCGGGAAACCCAGCGGTGGCTCCCCAGCCCTCGCCACACTAAGCACCGATCGCTGCTCCTGGCTTCTCCCTTCCTAGTCTCCGGCATTCCTATACTTACATCCTTCATTCCAGCCAAATCTTATCAGAATAGTGGATGTGGATTTCTGCCCTTGCGAGGCCCTGCCCTCATTGGTCCTCACCCCACTCCTCAAGAATACCTCAAATCCGGCTCCCACTGAGGCTTCTCCAGGACTCCCCAGCATGACGTTGCACCCTCCCTTGACCCCCCCAGGCAGCCTCCTCAGTCCCTCCCTGGGGAACACCCTGTCCTGCGTCACCTGCATACTCGACTTCTCTCTGCCACCCCCAACTGTGAGCTCCTTGAACTCAGGACTGAGTGTATCTGCCTCCGAGCACATCTCTCATGGTGCAGACAGTTTTACACGCCATAGGCTTTCTACCAATATTTGCGGAACAGACTGTCTAATCAATCCACAGAGCATAAAGTTTAGGAGCAAGGGCCCGGCCATCAACTGCAGGTGTCAGGTACTTTGTTTGTTGACTGTTTTGTGTCTCAGCCACCAAAATGTAACCTTCCTGAGGACAGAGCTATGTTCCTCATTCCCTGCTGTATCCCAGCACCCAGGAAAGGATTGGCCCCTAGGAGGTATTGAGTGAATATTTCATTAATTGAAAAACCTGCTTTCAGGTATCACTTATTGACTGTATCACCTTAGGTAAGTGACTCACTCTTAAGTTTTGGTTTTTTTTTTGTTTGTTTTTTGAAAAGGCATCTCTCTCTGTCTCCCAGGCTGAAGTGCAGTGGCGCAATCTCAGCTCACTGCAACCTCCGCCTCCTGGGTTCAGGTGATTCTTGTGCCTTAGCCTCCTGAGTAGATGGGACTACAGGCAAGCACCACCATGCCTGGCTAATTTTTTGTATTTTAGTAGAGATGGGGTTTCACCATGTTGCCCAGGCTGGTCTTGAACTCCTAAGCTCAGGCAATCCGCCCACCTCAGCTTCCCAAAGTGCAAGGATTACAGGTGTAAGCCACTGTATCCGGCCTGTTTTTAAGAGTTTTGGTCTCACTGTTGTCATCCAGGCTGAAGTGCAGTGGTACTATCATGGCTCACGGCAATCTCAAACTCTTGGGCTCAAGTGATCCTCCTGCCTCAGCCTCCAGAGTAGCTGGGACTACAGGTGTGTGCCACTACACCCAGCTAATTTATTTTTTGTAGAGGCAGGGTCTCACTATGTTACCCAAGCTGGTCTTGAACACTTGGCCTCAAGTGATCCTCTCACCTCAGCTTTCCAAAGTGCTGGGATTACAGGAATGAGCCACCACACCCAGTCCTGACTCTAAGTTTTAGTTCTCACCTCTGAAATGGGAGAACAGGATAGTATCATCACAAAGAGCAATCACGAGGAGTTGAAGTAATCCAGGATGAGGAGTTGGTATGGGGCTGGGCACCATGAGTGTTTGCAATGACCATCCTGGAGAGGTGCTGGACTGTCTCGGCATTCCCGCCACACCTTTTCACTCAGTTTGCGTCAAGGACCTGAGCCGTTCCAGATGTTATCCACAACCACTCTTCTCTGATAGCTTTTCTTGCCCTCATGCCTCCCCCTCTCCTTTTCTGGCTCAGATCATAGCCCAGCCCCCAGGTGGAGTCCTGCATGCCTCCCTCACAGGGTCAAGAATGCTCAGGCAGCAGCTGCCGAACACAGCAGGCCCATTGGAGCAGACTCCAGCCTGGTAGCTCAGCCACCTTGGACACATCCTGCTGGAGGAGAACCCGCTCCTCCTGGGAAGCCACAGACTCGGGGAGAGGCTCAGTTCTTCCAGCCGTCACTTCCACTACCCTCCTGTTGGAAGGAACCTATGTACTTCTGAGAGAATAACAGATGCCTGAACAGCCCTGCCCTGAGCTCACCCTCAGAGGATGGGCTCAACTGAGTCAAAGCACACCAAGCTCTGCGACCTCCTTACACCTGCTCTGCCTCATCAGTGCAGGTTGGATTAGGCTGACCATGCCATTTCCATTTGCCTAACTCTAACTCGGCCCCAGGCTAGCCTATCAAGCCCACCACCAAAAAGCCCACTTATTACTAAGTTGACTGCCAAGTGAGGTCAATTTGTAATTTAAATCTGTGCTGCATAATGCATAAGAGATCTTGGTATAAATTATTCACCCGCAAATTGCCATCTGGACATTTAGGAAACTTAGTGGGAAATCTAAAAGGGAAGTGGGCATTTGCCCAGCATCACCTTAGTAAGCAGAGAGTGCTCTTTTGTTGCTGTTGTCATTTTATTTGCCAGGAACCCAAGAAGATGGATTCCATTTACCTCCATCAAAAAACATTTTAGAGGCAGGGTGTGGTGGTTCAGGCTTGTAATCCCAGCACTTTGGGAGTCCCAGGTGGATGTATCACTTGGGGGCCAAGAGTTCGAGACCAGCCTGGCCAACGTGGCAAAACCCCTGTCTCTACTAAAATACAAAAAATAGCCAAGCATGGTGGCACATGCCTGTAATCCCAGCTACTTAGGAGGGTGAGGCACGAGAATCGCTTGAACCCGTGGAGCAGAGGTTGCAGTGAGCTGAGATCATGCCACTGCACTCCATTCTGGTCAATAGAGCAAGACTGTCTCAAAAAAAAAAAAAAAAAATATATATATATATATATATATATATATAGAGAGAGAGAGAGAGAGAGAGAGAGAGAGAGAGAGAGAGAGAGTATGCAGACCAACCAGGGGGCCAGCTACTTACTATGTTTCCTCTCCCAGCCCCAGATCCTAGAGCCAAGCTCCAGCTTAATATAGCTATAGAGCACCTTCTTTACAGGAGCTTCTCCTGTCTCCCAGGAAAACAAAGGAAAGCTTGGCCTACTGCTGACCTGGCCATTAGCAAAGACTCCCTTCCTTTCTCTCATGTCTATACAAAGAACTGGTTTCTGCTCTCCCATGGCTCCATCTTCCCTATAGAAACTCCCCTGAACAGGGTATTAGAGCTTACAACAGAATCCAACAAGAGAACCACTCATGGAGTTTGCTATCTTACACTAGTCCATCCTCTTCTTAGGCCACCATGCTAACTCCATCCATTCAGCTAATCATAATTGAACATCTATAATTATGATTCAGGCACTAAGGACAAAGGAGTGAGTAGAACATGTTCTCTGTTGTTACGGAGTTCACATACCAGAAGGGTAGGTGCTCATGCAAACAAACCACTACAAAACAAATTAGCCCTGATGCACACTTTGTTCTAGGCACAGGGTGAGGCATTGGGGGATGTGGGAATGAGAAGTGGAATAAATACATGTTCAAGGTCAGTGGGAATATAAAGGAACTCATGATCAGCTCTGCTTGTGGAAGGAGAGGGTCAGGGAAGGCTACGCAGAGAAAGAGATGCCTGACTGGGTCTGTAAGAACGAGTAGGAGTTGCCAGGCAGACATGTTACACCCACATGCACATATGGGGAACAGCAAGCAGGTGAGTGTACACAAATGCTTTAAGGATCATGATGCAACCCAGCTTGTACTGCTGGGACAGGCTGAATATAGACTACATATTTCCTTTAAAGAGATCAGTGTGTTTCCATTTGTGACAAATGATTCTCACACAATCTTTGTGAAGTTGGAAGGAAATGGAACTTCTCTCATTCTGTCACAGCAGAATAATTGGAACCCTTATAATTCCCTCTTCTTACCTTCTGTTAATAATCCACCTTTCATCAGAATAAAATATCATTACCCTAAGGTACCATTCCATTTAAACCTTATGGATCTTCCTAGGAATCAAGTAATCATTGCCAGGCTCACTTCACCCTGAGACACAAATGAGAAAAAAAAAAAAAAAAAAGACCAGAAATTTGCCTTCTGACAAGGACTTCTGGAGTCCCATTTCCCTCCTGAGGACTGTACTATTCACTGCAAATCCTGAAGGTTTTTCTATGCAGAAGTCAGAAAGCACCAAGTGACGCAACTAGCCTGCTTAGGGAGGAGGAGTAGAGTAAAGGTGTTTTGTGGCTGCTATGTGTCCATGAGACACATCACTGAGCAATGACTGAACAAATCAGTCACTTTCCCAAGGCCAAAAAATCACTCCACCATCCTTCATACCTGCCAAGCATCCCCAACAGGTGATGTTCATCCAACACCACTGCCCAACTCCCAGAAGAGGACACAGCCTTGACCCAGGGCATCTCTTGCCCCTGATCTGTACAACACGTTTGGCTCTTATTACCTTCATGCCGGAAAGGAAGGAAGGAAGGAAGGAAGGAAGGAAGGAAGGAAGGAAGGAAGGAAGGAAGGAAGGAAGGAAGGAAGGAAGGAGAGAGGGAGGGAGGGAGGGAAGGGGAGGGGAGGGGAGGGGAGGGGAGGATGGAAGGAGGGAAAGGAGGGACGGAAGGGAGGAGGTGGAGGAGTGGGGGAAGGAGGAGGGGAAGGTGGAGGGGAAGGGGAAGAGGAAGGGGAAGGGGGAGATAAACCCTCCCTCTGTAATATCTCCCCAGACAGCCATATCTTTCCACCAACCATGACAAGAAATTGAACCTATCCAACAGGTCTTCAGCATTTTCCTGCAAACCTGGAATGCTCCAGGTGGCTGTGCATCTAAGAGACATTTTCTGTTGGTTTTTGATAAACTGTTTATATCAGAGTTTGATATTCTTTGGCTAACCCCTAAGACTCTGTTCAAACAGACTAGACACTCAAAACTTTGAAGGGTTTTTCTATGCCTCCTGGACAAAATTTCAAGACTTACATGATCAAGTCAAGACTCTAGGTACCCTGAACTCCAATTTAATAGGCACTTTTGGATGGTACTGAAAGTATGAACTCATCACAAAGCCTGCAGTATAGAACAGAGCACAGCTTCTTAAGGCATCATTTCTGGGATGAAGGCTAAAAATTGTCTATCACAGCCAGTTAGCCTCAAAGGGAGTCTAAATAAATCGAGCCCACTGGGGAGCCTGTGAAATAAGACCTATATTAGGAGCAATCTTTTGAGCATCATGTCCATATGAAGTAAGAATTCTCCCTCTAACTGGGGCACAAGACCCTCTTAAAAATAAAACTTTGGATCATTTCACAGTAATATGACTGTATCTTAGAAAGCAATCTAGGGATTCAACTAGAAATTTGCATGATACTCTCATTTGGTTATAAGACCCCTCTCTGGCTGTTCGTCACTAGGAAAGCAATTGCCCACAGGAAGGTGAGCAAGATACAAGGCATTCTCATTATCACCTCCCTCTCTGATTAAACACCAAAATATGTTTGATCCAGAGCATACAAAATCAATTAAGAGAGTTAACACATGTAAAGCATGTTGAATCCTGAATCAAAATTAGCTATTATATCAATAAAAATAATAGCTTCCATTTATTGAGTATCTACAACAGGGCAGACAGTAGGTTAGCACATGTGCTCTCTAATTTAATCCTAACAGCCAACCCTGCAGGGTAGTGCTAACTCTCACATTTTACAGACAAAGGTAAAGAAATGCAAATTGTGTTAGTTTCTGCCTTGCTTGCAGGCCTTTGCTAATGAAAAGTCATTTTTACTTTTTTATAAAGCACTGCAGTCCATACTAAGGAGCAAATGCAGTCAGCATTTTTATATGCTTGCCCAAATTGGATAAAGATAAAAAGTCAAGAAGAAATACATAGGCAGATACATTTCCTGAACTGGATTTTTTTTCCTCTAGGATGGACATAATACAGCGTGGAGCTTTCTCTATATCACTTGCACATCTATGTGGGTTACCTATCCACGGCTGGGAGATGGCTGTGGTCCACAGATTTGTCCTGAAGCAACTTCAGAGACCATCATGGTGAAAAATGTACTACTAAATCCCCACAAGGGTGTCCCTGACCAATTCCATCTCCTGATCACCCAAGTAATAAAGAGGGCCAACTTCTATTTCAACCACTCAGAGAGGATTTAAGACCAAGAGCAATTGGTGCCATTAGTCTCTTGTTGCAGATGCAGAAGTCTAAGCCCAGGTCAGCTGTCAAACATAAACATGCAAGATCCAACATGCAATCAGTTTGCCACAACAGCCATCTCTCCCCATGTCATTCCTCATGGGAAACACATAAAAACAAACACACAGGTAACAAGGCAAAAGGAAGAAGGCAGGCATTGTGTTCTCAGAACTTGGGAAGAGTGTTGGTTTTGAGTTTTGCCCTTGCTAAAATGTTGTGTCACCTCACATCTTACAAAGGCACAGTCTTGTCCACATTAATCCAACAGTCATCTGGACCCACATGGACCTTGAGCATCCCTAAAGTCGCCAGAAGGCAGACAGGATCCGGGATCTCACAACAGTGCTGCTGAACCTTCAAAAGGCAAGAGTACTTCCAAATATACCCTTCCTAGGATGCGCCCTTAAGTCAATGGAGGTGATTCTCTCTGGAACATTGCCTCCTATTTCAGGAATAAGTCCAGCATTTCCAAATGAGTCTGTGCACTTTGATCTCTGCAGTGCCTCACTTTATTTCTAAAGGGCTTTATTTTAGGAAGATAGTCTTGATAATAATACAGCACAGTGATATTTGGGGTTCCACCACTCACCGTAACTACTAATTTCTTTTCCTTCCATCTCATTTAGGTGCACATTTCTCAGAAGACTGTCTACCATCCCAAAGAAAGCTGGCAGATCAGGGTTTCTCAAACTTCCTCCAAAGAGATGACTCAGAGACTGGGACTGGCTTCCTCTGGGAAGCCTTCACTCAACACTTCAAGTGAATTGATGGGTCCCTTCTGTACGTGTTTCTACATATCCTCTACTTCCCATTAGGGCATTATCATATGATGTCTGTTATGGATTGAATGTTTGGGTTCCCTCCCAAACTCACATGTTGAAAAAGAACCCTAGCCCCCAATGTGATGATATTTGGAGGTGAAGTGTTCGGGAGGTAATTAGGTTTAGATGAGGTCATGAGGGTGCTGCCCCATTAAGGGATTTGTGTCCTTATAAGAGGAAGAGACCCCAGAGCCTCCTCTCTTCTCTACGTGAAGATACAGAGAGAAGTTAGCCATCTGCAAGTCAGGAAGTGGGCCTCACCAAGAACTGAATCTGCCAGCACCTTGACCTTGAACCTTCTAGCCTCCAGAACTGTGAGAAATAAGTGTCTTTTGTTTAAGCCACCCAGTCTATGGTATTTTGTTATAGCAGCCTGAGCTATGACAATGTTATAATGATTAATTATCTCTCTATATGCCCTACTAGACTGTGAGCTCTGTAATGGGAGAGATAAGGTCTATTTTACTCACCACTGTATCAGAGTCACCTAACAGGGTCTGGGATATAAGAGGCACTAAGGAAATATCTGTTGAGTGAGTGGATGCATGGGTGGGTGGAAGCAAGTGTACATGCATAGATAAAAATTATGGTTTTAAAGAATATCAGACACTAGAGGAAATGCTTTATGGCATAAGTAAAAATGCAGGAAATAAAATTATTTAAACAATGTGATTTCAATTATGTAAACATTTACACACGATTAGGAATCTGGAAGGAAATATGCTAAAAAATGCTAATAGTGGTTATCTGGGTGGTAAGATTTGGATGACTTGTTGCCGTTGTCTTCATTTCCCATGTTTCCACAAATTGCATATATTACATTTATGATTCAGAAATAAGATTACATTTTTAAAAAGCAAATTACTGAGAAAAAACTTGTCTTCACGTTTTAGGAGGTTTTCACCTATAAAAACAGGGCAGAGAGACTCGGGGAAGAAGTCAAGACTCTGGGTGAGTTCATGTTCCCAGAGTTTAGGAGCTCCTGTCTCTCCCAATTTCCCAGAAGCATGAGGGACCCTCAAACACAATGATTTTACAGCGAGCTTCCCCCTTAAGTGTTCCTCTCAGCCCCAGCCATTGAGTAAGGAGAGCTGTTCAGAGATGGAGGTGGAAGAAATGCCACCTTTTGAGGACAGATCCAAAACTACGACAGATCAAGAGACCAGAAGAAAAAGGCTGGGAAGGAATTCCACCCAAATCTTCAGAGCCATCAAGACCAAAACCAAGAGAAGCACAAACATGTTCATCAAGTATTGAGAAGTTCCTCCCAAAACTCAAAAGTACAGAAGAAGGTCACTGCTTTAAAAGTGACTTATTTAAGGGTTAGAAGGGGGGTGGTGAAATTATAGATAATGACAATAATTGTAATAACCACTGCAGTTTACCATTTATTAAGGACTTAACACAGACGTCAGCAACCTTTTTTTTTTTCTGAGACAGAGTCTCGCTCTGTTGCCCAGGCTGGAGTGCAGTGGCATGATCTCCACTCACTGCAAGCTCCTCCTCCCAGGTTCACACCATTCTCCTGCCTCAGCCTCCCAAGTAGCTGGGACTACAGGCACCCGCCACCACGCCCGGCTAATTTCTTTTTTTTTAGTAGAGACAGGGTTTCACCATGTTAGCCAGGATGGTCTCGATCTCCTGACCTTGCAATCCACCCACCTCAGCCTCCCAAAGTGCTGAGATTATAGGCATGAGCCACTGCGCCCGGCCAGCAAACTTTTAATGTAAAGGGCCAGGTAGTAAATATTCTCCACTTTGTGAGCCATATGACCTCTCCTCAACTCTGCCATTGTAGTGCAAAGACAGCTATAGATAATACATGAAAGAATGAGCATGGTTGCCTTCAAATAAACCTCTATAAAAACAGACAGACAGGGCAGATTTGGCCTGAGGGCCACAGTTTGCAACCCCTGGCTTAACATGGGCAGGCATTGTACTAAGCTCCTGACTTAGCACTAATTTAATTCCCACAACCCTCAAGTGGGGAAACTGAGACTCAGGAAGATTAAATCACTTGCCAGGCTATACTATCAAAAGGTGGCAAGGCTCAACTCAACCCTAGGTTAGTTTGACTCCAAAGGGGACACACTTTTTCATGAGGTTATTCAGCCTCAGAGGCCCTCATGACAGTAATCAATCCTCCTTCACCACGTGAACACGTACGGAGCACATCTTTGTGCCAGTATCAGGCTGAGTATGGGAGATCAAGGATGAATAAGATCCAGACCTTGCCTTCCAAAGTTCATAATTTGAGATGGGCGTCTGCCCTGTAAGTACCTACCTAGCTCTCCCTCCCCAATACAAGTATGTCCCCAACAGAATAAAATAGGTCCAGGGATACCAAAAACTCACACCACAGACATGCATTAAATGCACCTCATTTCTTTACAAAAGGATTTTATGCTCTACACAAGACACTGCTAAGAAGTGACCCCACTCAGAACTTGTAAATATTGGCTTACACATCCATAAGTCCTGAGTGCAGAGGCCAAGAAACAAACTGCAGCCTGAGAAGCTCTACCAGAAATTCACTGTACTGAGTCACAGTTCAGCTTGATGGTTAAGGGCATAGAACCTGAAGACAGACCTGGACTGGAATCACAGCTCTGCATCACCTTGGGTAAATGACCAACCTGCTCTAAAAGCCTCAGCTACCTCACCTGTATACAAAAGTTAAGAATCCTTACTGTCCTAGAGCTGTCAGGAGACAATGTAGGGTTGGAGGACGGGGACTAGATTTGTCTTATCCATCATCATATCCTCAGCACCAGGCAGATACCAGGTGCAAAATAAATACAGGGGGATAAATAGAAATGGAGACTTTTTGAAATAACCTCAGTGAAAGGAAAATAGGACTTACTTTGCAAAGAACCTCCCAATTAAAGAAGTCTAGCACTGGAAGCAAGGTGCACGTGTCCTGCAGAACCAGCCTGGGCAAGCCAGTCACTGGGGACAGGCTTGAGATGCACAAATCCATGCTCAGAATGGGCCTCGTAGGCCCTTCTCTGCAGGAAGCAGGGTGGATGGCAGTAAAAGTGAGCAGTGAGGTGCAGGTGCGTCTTCTGTTTACCCATCTCTACATAAACAGCCTGAGATCCCAGGGCCCTGCACCTGCCCCAGCCCAGCCCAGCCCTGCTGCTTATTTCCCCCACCCGCTCATCTCCTGCTTCTGATTCTAAATAAACTCTGATCTTATTAACCTCCATCACATGGGGGAGTGAATACCCAGCCTGCCCCTTCACAGGCCTTTCTGACAGAGGCTGCCTCACTGGAGAAGGACAGAGGTTAAATACCGAGATTTGCAAGCAGTTTTCCCTAATACCTAAGCACCATCTGCCCACCTGTGGCTGCTTCATCAACCTCAAAGCTAGAGGCAAGGATGTTGGGGAGTGGGGTGACGTTTTTTGCAGCTGTCATGTGCCAGGCACCATGGGGCTTAACACTCAAATTACGAGTGATTTATCTGCCAGTGGAAAGCTAAGTGACCTGATAGAAGAATCTGCACAAAGCCAAAGAAAAATGGAGTCATTTTTACACAGCCTTTGGATGGGGTAGATAAGCACAAGGCTGCAGAACAAAGAGCTTTTTGCATGAGGGTCCCACGGCCCTGGTGATACCTGAATCCAGGTGACAGGAGCACCTATAGTTCTGCTTTGCCTCCACCTATAGCTTCCCCACCTAAGACAAGGGCAATTTGCCCATTTCCCTAACAAACAACTACAGTGGGACTGTATGAAAAGGGCAAAATCTGAACCTGCCCCCCCCCCCGAGCCTATATTGTGGGACAGTGCCCAATACTCACTGCTTACAACACCACAGCATTAGCTATCATTTTATACCAAGGATAGAGCAGGATTTAAGAGCCAAGACTTGGAATTAGCCAAAGCTGTGTCCTACCTGAGGCTCTGTCACTTATTACCATGTGGCCTAAAGGTTCCTCATTTGTAAAATGGGGCTAATAATAGTGCCTCCCTCAAAGAGGTGCTATTAGGATCAGGTGACTTAGTTGCATGCAAACTGCTCCTTCATGCTCACTGCGGGACACTGTCATCTCCTCATTTGTTGTCCCAGATGGAATGTGAGCTCCTCACAGGGAGGATTCATGTCCAAGTGCCCAGCATAGGTGCTGGCACACAATAGGGCCTCAGGTCATACTTCTGGTGAGGATACCAACCCAAGCTTGTGGGATGCATCTGCAGAACACCCAGCTTTCCACAGCTGCTCCCCTGCTCGGTCGTCCCCTCTCCTCCCAGGCTGCAGTTCTCAGTCCAGGGATCTCCACTAAGACCTTCCTGGAAGCAGTGCTGTGGCCAGTAAACAAGTGAGGAGAGCCCCAGCCATTCTGTCCATCCACACGGGAATCTCTGACCAACTTGAATTAAGTTGGTTTCTTCCCAGCTCTCTGGCACATGCCCAGGATTCAAAGGTTCACCTTCCAAGGGGCAGTTCTGGCTTTCTCAAGCCTTTCTAATTGAGCCAGGTTTGGGAGGAATTCTAGAGTCTACTCCAGAACTGACAGAAGCAGGTAGCCTCTCTTCCCTAGAAGTAAGTTTCTCTCTTTAAATAAAGGACCCTGAGAAATTGCCCCTAAAAGGAACACCAATGTTGGGGCAAACCCTCTCTTTGGAGGGTCTTGGTTAGTCAGCTAAAATTCTCCCTTTTGAAAAAACAATTGTGAAGCAATCTGCCTCCTAATCCATTCATAAATCACACTCAAGTCTTAGAATAATGTCCCCATAATTCATGTTAATCATTCCACTCTCGTAATATGAATCATCTGTTTAATGGAAAACTTTCACCAAGACGGGCAAGAGCCACTGGATCTTGCTTTAAAAATCTCTTCAGAGCTCAGAAGGTTTTCTACTATTGATAGAAAAGTTACTATATTTTTAACAGGCACTTTAAATATTACTCATGCAATCAAAGCTGTTTTCGTAACTCAACTTACACAGTTTTCAAACATGTATTATGTTTGACCTTATTAAATATTCTGTAGTACTGCTTACACACAACGATGCACAAAAGTACAGTACCAAAACTTCTGGCAGCACTGGAAAAAAGCAAATCCTCATGAATTGCCCAAAAGGGTGCAGCAAAAGCTCTGAGCATGGCATGGACTCCCAACCAGTGCCATGGGAGGCAGGGACAGGAGACAGGTTCCCGGAAGAGCTCTTTGCCCTGAAGTTCAGTGAGCAGGAAACAGACAAAAATCTGGGATTTTTGCACTTTAGTCAAGAATTTCACTGAATCTTCTCCAAGAATACTCCCCCAGTGCTCCAAGAATAAGACAGCACTGTTCAACCTTATTAAGATCCAGGATGTCACATAGGAAACAAGACAATTTTGATGTTTTCAAAATAGAAAATTTGGAGCTGTCTTATCAAAATCTATAAAATAGACAATAATACCAAAAATAGCTACCATTTACTGAACACTCAGTACCAGGCATTGTGCTAACTAATGTAAAGATAGAAGATCTTGTTTAATCCCCACAAAAACCCTAGGAGGCAAGTGTTATCTTCATTTTTCCGACAAGAAAAGACAAACTTGCCTGTGACCACCCCACCAAAAAGTGACAGAGCAGGCTGGGAGCAGGGGCCTGTTGGACTCCAACATCTGTGCCCTAAATCCTTCCACCAAACTTGCCTAGGAGGTCAAAGCTGGAGTCCTGCCCCACCCCACCCACTATGGTGTAGGACTACATTCAGGTGAAGTGAGTTAATGCCATTTAACACTAACCAACTGCTTGTCAGAATAGCTTAGCTGCTTCGAATGGGAAGGGCTTTGAGTCCTGCCAAGATATAAGTGATTAAGTAGGAGTTTAGTCAAAACAGGTGCGGCAAGGGAGTCTCTCACCGGCCTTGTGAAAGTCAGAACCAGAGGGAAAAGCATGTGGCTCTAAGAGAAGGTGAGAGAAAGGGGGATGGATGCTCCAGCTAAGTGTGGACCAGTTGTCAGCAAAACAAGAAAAGTATCAGACCAAGTAACTGAGAAGAATAACAAACAACTATGGTTGCAATTTTTAAATACAAGGCCTTAGACTGCTTCAATTGCTGAGCCAGAGATGAGAAGGAGACAGAGTGCACTGTGACAACTGAGTCAAATGGCAGTGATTCCAGTGTTTTTGTTTTGTCAATTCACATGTTCACATATCTTAAAGTACGTGAAGTATCTGGATTACACTTGCTTTATATAAGCCCTGGATTCAGGGAACTGAGTGCCTATAGTTCTGCTTTGCCTCCATCAATGGCTTTCCTGCCTAAGTTGATGCCCTTCCTTTGCTACTTGAAGTGAAACACTGACAATCACCAGGTGGCAACAACTGGTACAAAATGCATGATTGACAAGAAGAGCCCTGCTCTGGACTCCCCGTAAGCCTTTACCATCCCTGAACAGTCACACCCACCCCTGCAGTCAACATGCCGCAAGAAGCAGCAGCTCTGTTGAGCACTGTGCACGGAAGAAAATGAAGTTCAGGTTTAGAGAAACCAAGTCACTGAGTATTTCTAGAGCAGCTCCAGGGGATCAAGGCCCCAGATAAGGCACCTGGGGGACACTTTCCTGTAAGAAGTTTACAACTTAATGAAAAAATATAAATAACTCAATTTGAGACATGCCTCAGGAACATTAAATTTGAAAGCAGGCATGCAGTGAATAAAGCAAAAGTGCCAACACACGTGATCCATATTCCCCACGGCTATCCCATGTTGAGCCCCTTCTAGCTCCCTGTTTTTCTTTGCCCACACTCTTTCATGCTGACCCATATAAACCACACATCCCAACAAAGCAGCTCAGGCTAAACAGTTTGGAAATCCCCTGATGCCTCTTCTCTTTCATGTTGGAACCAACACCATTTAGGCACCAATTACCTGCTGATAACTGGGCCAAGTTCTTGGGATGCTAACATAAAATGGGCATCCGTGCCCCCAAAGTCAGAGGAGCTATTGCTTTGGATGCAGAAAAAGGGCTATAGCCAAGGCGAGGGCAAAGGGGGCTCAGGTCCACCTCTAGTTAGGAAACTGCAGTGGAAATATCAGCCCATATGCTCTCCACACCAGGCTTTCTCACCCCACTTATACTATCCAACTGCCCCCAAAAGGCAGTTTCACTATCACATGACCCTCTCTTCAAAGCAGTTTCCATTAGATTAACCCTGATCCTAGAAGACACACTCACTAGCCCAAATTAATCCAACCACATTCCCCCTCAAACAGCTGTACCTAACAGTCACAAAGATTGTGGTCAGCTAATTATGGCTTTTGAACCAGATGATGTTGAGCCAGGGCTGGGAGAGTTGTTTCCAGGCATGAACATATGAAAAAACAACCAGGGAAATCCAGTTTAGTTAGTGAAGCAGAATAACCCAAGTGGACAAAAGACATGGGGAGGAGGGTTACAAGTTAAGGTACAATGACAACTGGACCGTGCCACACAGAAAGGGAGCACAGGGTCCTGAGAGGGAACAATGGGCACCTGTGACCTGCTCTGGGGGTCTGGAAAGGTTTCCACAAGCAAGTGAGACCTGGAGGCAGAATGGGAGCTAACGAGGCAGCAATGGGAGAGGCTGATCCAGGTAGGGAGGAGGGCATATGCAAAGGCCCTGTGCAGCCCCAAATACAGCCAGCTAGGCTAGAGGACAGTGTGCATGGGGGACACACGCAGCATTTCACTCACAGCTTCAGGGCATCTTCAGATTGCTAGAAACCTATCCTGGATCCAGGTTTAGAACCCCTGTCATTATGCGGCCCTTCCTCCCAGGAAGTGTCTTGGGCTGGCTTTTGTCTGGGGCTGCTGGTCCTGTGCCTCCCTCTCCCTTCCCCACAGCCCTGTCCCCACTGCTTCCACATCTCCCATGTGTCTCCCTTCACGACTGCACACAGGACTGTGTGTTCCAGAGGCACATGTGGTCTGCTCCCTTATTAATCTTGCTGTATCTTATTAAAATGGCCTCATGCCCACCTGGTATTATTCTGCACAGAGCAGCGGGGTTCGTGCAGCAAGCTGCAGCTAGGCAAGCTGTATTTCATTTCTTTTGTGTTGAAGGAATGACCTAGATGCTGCTCTGTACAACAGACTCATACTTGCAGGCTTTAACTCGTTCTTTCCCATCCGGCCTGGTGCTCAGATGGAAGCAGAGGTTTGGACTCCTACCAGGGTGCTGTCAGTTGAGCTGACAAGTAGGCTGAGTTGGACCCATGTGGGAAAGAACAGCTTGAGACCCTTCAGAGCTGCTCCTGATGACAAAGGCAATGCTCCTTGATGGGTGGGTGGGTGTCTGGACAGCAGAGGAAACTTCTCTGGGAATCCTTATTTATGCAAATTCATACACAAGACATGAGTGAAAGGAGAAGTTGAGTGACTTGTGGCTTCCTCCATTTATCTACCTCTTTCCTTGGTTGGTTTCCATCCCGGGCTGTCATATTCATTCATTCACTGTGCTGTTATCTATTCAGTGTCTACTCTACACATGGCTTTGCAAGGGACCCAAAAATAATGACAGGGCTGTAAGAGATCCTCCTGAGGAGAACATATATAAGCAAAACCCCAACAGGCAATATCCATACAGGGGTCGAGAAGTGCCAGGGAGACAAGCTGTTACCCCCAGATTGACCTGAGTGTGCCACTTACTAACTGGGAGCTTATGTAAGCTTCCCAAAGTTGTGAACTAGAACTAGGACCACTGTCTTAGCTCAGGTTTCCGTAACAAAACACATTAGAGTGAGTGGCCTAAACAACAGGAATTTACTTCTCACAGTTCTAGAGGCTGCAAGTCTAAGATCAAGGTGCTGGCCAATTCAGTTCCCTGGTGCAGGCTCTCTTCCTGGCTTGCAGATGGCTACCTCCTGGCTGTACCCTCATATGGCCGAGAGAAAGAGGAAGCAAGGTCTCTGATGTCTCTGCTTATAAGGACACTAATCCCATCATGAAGTCTACACCCCCATGACCTAATCAAAACCTAATCACCTTCCAAAGGCCCCATCTCCAAATACCATCACACTAGGGGTCAGAGCTTCAACAAAGGAACTTCGGAGGAACACAATTCTATCCATAGCAACCACCAACCCCACAGGATGAGTGCCGTGATTTACTGGGATCCCACAGGTACACCTCCTTATAAGAATAAGCCTAGCTGGCCCGCTTATTCTGGTGGCGAGTGATGCAAGGATGGTGCCTAGGGTGAATATAGGTAGAATTCGTCTCCTAGGACCTAGGCTGCCTCTCAGCACACTCAGGACCAACCGATTCTGCACCCTTCTCACCCGCTGCCTACCTCTGCCGAGCCAGAGCACGACTCGGAATTGAAATTTTTCCCTCAAGGGGTATGAAAGGAAACTGAAAACACAAGAGATGTGATTACATGCTGAGCTGGTCATCATGCCACGATCAGTCACATGCCGACCGAGTCCGGTGATTTTCCACGTCTTAATCACTTCCCTGCCAGATTTAAAATGCAATGAACATCAACGAGAACAAATGCTAATAAGGCTCTAACAGGCATTGGATGTCAAGAGGTGAGGAATAAACCTTGCATATTTTGACTGAAAGGGGGTCAAAGAGGAAATAACTGGATACTAAATAGAATTCTTCTATTCAAGAGAAAGGCTCCTTGAAAGGCAGCTGCTCCAATGAGTGACACTCACTCATTAAAGAATGCATCATTCAATGTCCTGCGGCAACAGAAACACCCAACCCAGTGACACATATCTTTCCTGGAATTTAGCTAATGTGGTAAAGTCACCAGCAAATTTATATCAGGCCTAAATGAAAAAGAAGATCCTTTTCTGACACATGCAATCATTAGAGTTTTAGCTGTACTGAGATTTCTCTAAGAAAACAGTGTGGCTTTGGAAATGTTATATCACATGCCTCCTTTAAGCAGCGTCGGCAAAGTTAACACATTTGTCAAGCATCTCTGCCTCTCCAGGGTCTTGGGAAAGCCTCTTGGGTGGATGGGCCTCAGGTCCATGAATGCATCGTATAAAATCTGCCTGTCTGACACAAAGGGACAGCCTGAGACCAGGGCTGTGCTGCCGTCACTGCTGGTCACAGTAGCTGGCCATGCCTGTCAATGGCCACCATGTACTGCACTCTGGTTCCAGAACCCAGTTCAGCCCTGGCCTGAGGACTCAGCCATTTTCTGGACTTATGCCTTCAGGCTTATGCCCTCCCCAGTGTCTCAGACATTCTGAAATACCCAGTGTGCTGCATAAGGTTTCCTGATTAAAAGAGACTCACTTTTTGAGTTCTAAGGAGGCAGAATGAATAGTGCCACAACTTGAGAATCAGACTGACCTAGATTCAAGGCTCAGCTCCCTCACGTCCTGGCTGCAAGATGTTACTTATGCTAAGTTCTGCTTCCCTCCACTTAAACTGGTGGGGCCAGCACTTGCCTTGGAGGGCTACTGTGAGCATTAAATAAAGAAATACATGAGAAGCACTTAGCATAGTGCTAGGCATATGGTAAGCACTTCCCAAAGGTTAGCTATTTATAACTGGCTTCATGAAAACCAGATTTTTCACTCCATTGCAAGAGTCAAAGTAGCTTGGTAAATAAATAAGCCTCTGGGGATTCTACAAAGCAGTTTGCAGTGAGCAGCCATCCCTTTAGGTAACAGGATTTACCATGAACTGCATACACAGCCTTCCATTACCAATACAAATGAGGAGCCAAGGGGATGAGGATTACTTATAACACCAGAGAGACCCAAATCATAAACAACCTCCTAAGAAGTTGATAAGTTTACCTCAAACCACAATCCAGATGTCTCCACACCCCAACTTTCTCCTCTTAGCTTAGGTTTCCACCCTGGATGATAAGATGATGATGATGATAATGTCAATGATGATCATCTGAGGCTTTGTAAATACTTACTATACGCCGAGTACCAAACTAAACACCATTCATCTATTCACCCATTTAACCCTCACAGCAACCCATGAAGAAGGAAGGGGCTGTTACTATCCTCAGGTGAGATCAGCACTATCCAATAGAAATATAACGTCAACCACAAATGTGAACCACATATATAATTTGAATTTCTGGCGGTCACACTAAAAAGCAAAAACAGGGAACATTAATTCTAACATTTTATTTAACCCAACATATCCAAAGTATCATTTCAACATGCAATCAATATTTTAAAATATTAATGATCTTTCATCCTAAGGCATTGAAATCTTGGTGTTTTATACTCCTAGCACATCCCACTGTGAGCTAGCCTAGTTTCAGCTGCTGAGTAGCCACGTGAGCCTGGTGGTTACTGTACTGGACTGTGTAGGTCTAAAGAATGATAAAACAGGAAGAAACTTCATCAGTTCCTCATGTGGACCCAAACAGTCTGTGTCCACAGCCAAGTTCCTAACTACTGTGCTCTTCAGTGTCTCACTTGCTGAATCCACTGAACCCCACATTCTGCCAACCAATACCCTCCCTGAGCAATAGAAGCTTGATCTTTCCTTATAAGGATTGGATGCAAACCCCTTCCTGCATGCTGAGGGAAAGTGTAAGGAGACACCTGCACTGTAACTTTTAAAGAAAATATCTTGACAAGGCACCATCACTAAAACTTGCTAAAAACGACCCCAGGGTAAGAAACAGCTAAGAGGAGACAAGCACTTTTTCAACAGCACCCAACCGATGTCAGAGGGTAATTCCAAAACTGTCACACACAAAAAAACAGTCTAACACTGCGTCAGAAATTCCAAGAAAGGGTAAAGAGAGTGTTACAGAGATTAGATACAATTAGGTAAGGATTCCAGAAAAGTACGGAATAGAAGAGGAGATAATACATACTAAAGTGGGAATGGGTACATACACACTTAATGGAGATAAACAAAGGACAAGCACCAGGCAAAAAAAGCCTGGAGGTGAACGGCCACTCTCCGCCTGCATCTCATCTCATAAATCTTCAGTTCTTCCTCCAAGGATGTAGAAATGATAGCAGAGAGGAACTCTTTGCAGCTACAGTTTGTGGTATGATGACATTGCTATGGTTTGAATGTGTCCACTCTCATGAATGGATTAATGCCAATTCTAAAAAGGCTTGAGGCTGTGAGTTCCCTCTCTTGTTCTCTCTGTGTATGCTCTCTTGCCCTTCCACCTTCCACCACGTGATGATGCAGCAGGAAGGCCCTCACCACATTTAGGCCCCTGGATCTTGGACTTCCCAACCTTCAGAACTTTGAGCCATATGAGTTTCTATTCATTGTAAATTACCCGGTCTCAAGTATTCTGTTATAGCAGCACAAAACACACTAAGACAGGCCTAATGCTAATTACCTGCTACCAACTGTACTGTGAGTAAAAGTGCATTTAAAAATCAAAATGGCTTGAAAAGCCTCCATAAGATTAACATAATCAACAGGGAGTTTCCTACTGAGAATACCCAGAGTTTAAAAAGAAGGAGATGAAAATCCCCAAGCATGAACCATCATTGCCCTAAGCACAGGAATGATTCAAGACCTCTGTCAGACAAGGGTGGGTTTCACCTCCTGCCCCACCAATTCCCCTGCAACATCCCTGTAGAAGGATCCAGGACAGGAATATCTGCCCAATGCCTGCAGAATCCTGGTGAAGGGCCAAGATGGAAGCCCATCGCCAAGTCCTCTGCCCTGCCAGACTGGGGGCAGCCAAGACCTGGACCCATGCAGGTGAGGGTCCTGAATGACCCCACCTGGACGGCAGGTGGCACATCCCATGTGTACTCGGCAGCATGCTGGGCTCATTATCACAGGTACATATAAACACTGAGCTCAAGGTAAAATCCCTCTCTCTCATCCCATCCTTTCGGGAGGGGTCTCCCCTCCAACTCTTGTACAGGAGGACAGTTACCAGCAGGAGCTCAGAATCAAACAGACCTGGCTCAGCCTCTTACTAGCAGTGTGATGTTGGGTGAGTCATTTAACTGGTCTGAGCCCCAAATTCTTCTTCTTTAATAGAAAGAATCATTCATTCATTTTACACATTTATGGAGCCCACACTGTTTTAGCTTCTGGGGATACAACAGTTAAGAAAAGAAAAGAAAATCTCTGCCTCATGGAATTTAATTCTAGTTAAAATGGGGAGATGCCCAGTGGGCAGATCAACACATGTAACTGTACCTATCTCATAGGACTGTCGGGAAGATTAAATAACACATCTAATGGAGATTGCATGCACTAAATAATTGTCGCCTATTGTTATTACAAACAGTTATAATAGTAATAACTAATCCTTCCAGCAACACATGGGCCTGGGCCTGGGCCTGGCTCCAAAAGACCAATTTGGCTGGAAGCCAGGGTAGAATAAAAGCCCGAAAGGGGCTCCATTCTTCACATCATAACCTCTTTCTGGATTCACGCCACAAGGACATCCTGTCACAAAGATGAAGCCCCAGGCAGTCTTTATCTAGCAGACTCAATAATCCCAACAAACCCAGGTACACAGTGAAAAATGGGTATGAGAAGTAGAGCTCTAGGAGGTCCAGTTCCACTCGTCAAGAGAGTGTCAGCCTTCTGCCAGTCCCATGATGAGCGATGCACCTGCTGACCACGGGTTCCTGCAATAGCAGGGAGGAGGGCCTCAGAGGCACTCCAACACGCTGTGGCATGTCACATCTTCACGGACTGGAGGGACAGTGAGGGCTGTGATTCTGCTACTGCCATGAATCCATGGCTTTCTGATGGTGCCCCAGGGAGTGCTAGGGCTCTGCAGAAAATGACACTGACTACAGTGATGACAGCAGCGCTCACCACACCATTTATGACACCCTTGCTGAGGGGAACACACCATGCAGTGCTTTCCTTGCACTGCATTTCTTAATGCTTTCTAGAACTCTGCAATGTAAGGAATTTTTTTTCTTTTTTTAAAATCTCCATCTCACAGATAAGGAAAGTGAGGTTAAGTAATTTGTCCAAGAATGTACAGCAAGGAGAAATTAGGCAGGCAGTCCAACTCCAGAAGCCAGGTCTGAACCAACAAGTTAACTGCTTCACCTAAGGGCCATCCTACAGGGATAAGAGAAAGCAAAGAGGCTGGGGGCTCCAAGCCACTCTCCCCCATCTCAGTTGCAGCTGTTCACATTTTATCTGTTTCCTATGAATGGACTCTATATGAAATTTCCTTTGGAAAAAAAGAAAGATCCACTGCTAATTTTTTAAAAAAATCATTGGAATAAACGATGGCCAACATCAAAAGATGGTTTTTGATAAGCCAAGCTTTAAAAAAATGTCAAGAAGTAACAAGGAGTAAAATATCCAATCAACAGAACAGATAAACTGTAGTAATAAACTCACAAAAAGGAATAAAACACAGCAATGACAAACAACAACTTCTAGACACAACACCATGGTAATCCCATAGACATAATGAGTGAAAGAAGGCAGATACAGAAGAATACATACTGGATGAATTCACTGTATATCAAATTCAAAAACAGGCAAAATGAACAGTTGGTGATAAGTTAGAACTGTCATTACCCTTGGGAAGGGAGCACTGTCTGGGAAGGGCACTAGAGGGCCATTGGAAGTGCTGAAAGTGCTTTATATCTTCATCTGGATAACGTGATAAGGTTACAAACGAGTATTTAGAGGTAAACATTTACTGAGATGTACACTTAAGATCTGTGCACTTTTTCTGTACGTGTATTATACCTCAATAGAAATGTAAAATAAAAACTCAAAAATATCTCAGTAAATTATTTAATCCAGGATTCTACTGTTAGGTAAGAATAAGGCCAGACTCATTTAAGAAAGAGCAATTGTGTCTCCTCATTGTAAAAAACTAAAAATAAGAATTTTTTTAACTCCAAAACAGAAATTCAGCATCAACAATAAAACACTTGAGCAATAGAACCGGCTAACGGGAGCTTTGTGCTCCAAGTCTGCACAGGCTACGCGTGACCTCCAGCTACCCCAGTCCACCCTGCTGGGGAGATCCACAGCTTGATTCTCAGAAGACGTGTCTGCAGAGAACAAAGTCCACGCCTGCCACTTCAAAGGGGCTTAGAAGAATGCTCCCTTCCTCTGCGCCTAGGAGCATCAGGCCTTTAAAGAAGGCACCATGAGAAACTCAAAAGCCATGAATGCAATAAAACTGTCGCTGGCTATCTCAACAACCAAGTACATGAAGTAAAATGGGCATATATGACAAAAGGAAGCCAACAGCCCACCAGGCTTTCACCACACAGTAGACAACCGCAGGCATGCTTGCCTCTAATTATTTCCAGGTCTGGGGACAGGTAGGGCCTAGAATAAAAGCCCAGGGATCTGCCCAGTTACACTCCCAGAAAGCAACCCAGAGCCCTGGGTCTTTCTAGTTCCAAGAAGAGAGCAGCACAAGCACCTCTTGCCACCTACCACCCTCCTCCTGCAGACAGCACCGGCTGCCCCGCCCTCTTGTGCTACCCTGCCTATTAAAAGGGAAGCCAGCCTGCCAAGAATCACAGGCTAAGTGTGCTGGGCTTTGCTCAGTGTCAGTGTGAGTGGTTTTGATGCAAGAGGCAAAGGAGTAATGAGAGTCACTTGGTTTGATCACAATTGCACTCTGATTTGAAATGCAGTTCAGCAATTACAAGGTCCTCAGTCGTAGAGCTCCCCAGGGATGGGGGCAGAGGGGGGCCTTTTAAAAGGGAAATTATATCCACCATACAAAGATTTCACTTTTTAGCTCCTTGTAGAAGATTCTTTTTCATGAAAAACCCCTTCTGGAGCTGAGGGAAAAGAATAAGCCTTATGGGAAAAGTAACTCCTGGACTTATCTTATTTTCAGGCTCTTGTTTTTTTTTTCTCTTCATGCCAGTTTCTTCTTTAAATACTGCTGTATACTGACTCTCTGCAAGCTGTCTCCAACCTTTCTGGTACACCTCTATATAGATGCATAGAAAAAAAGATTAGAAGGTCAACAACAAAATATTAACAGCTGTTAAGTATGAGTGGAAGGACCATGGGTGACTTGTGCCTTCTTTTTGTGTACCAATATGTTAAAATAGTACATTAAGAATTTTACTGGTATCTTCTGTTCATCTGTTTTTGCTGCAATATGGCACTTTGCTTCCTAACTCATGAAGGAAAGACCAGCTTTGAACTTCCTAAGGTCTGGGCTCTCATTGCTCCACAAAAGAGTAAACATTATTATTTGTGGGTTTCCAAATGTGAGGGAGGAACTGACGGGCAGTGGATAAGCCCTCCTCCAATTTTTTGTCTTCAGTTTGTTGGCCCAATGAGGCAAATCAATTGTACCAGCACTTCCAAATAGGAGATATGAAGTTATGCGCTTCAAGCACTGTATCAGGAAATGGCCCCACACAGGTTACTGGGCAAGGCAGTGATGACTGAGCTTATGGGGCCTCCCCTGGGAGAGCCTGATGCCTCTGCAACACAGGACTCTGATAGGGTAGAAATTTGTGTGGGGAAAGACAGGGAGGTACCACTGAGACAGGAGCACTCAGTGCTGGAGCCTGCAGAGCCTTCTGGCCATCTCCTCTTCCTCCTGAGTCTTATAAATTCCTCCTCTCAAGGGAAGAAGCCTTGAGGAACACCTGATACTGGGCTTCTTGTCTACCTCAGCAAATTATGCTTAAAGTTGATTTAACTTTAGAAAAATATTTTAATGTGTGATGTCTTACTCCCCAAGTATCAAGGAACAATTTGTTCCTGTTATTTTTTTTAATCTACAAGGAACATGTACTACTTGTGGAATAATAAATTAAGTTTTTGGAAGAATGCAAGACAAGCAATTCAATAAGCTGACAGATAAATCGTGGGAGGGGGCCACTTCTTATGCTCCTACATGACCATCAGCTGTAGAAGGATTCCGGATTCTCTTACCAGGTGTTCAGAAGAAACCCCTTGACATTCTCTACAATGGACGGGTTCCAAGATCAACAAACGAATCAAATCAGTCCTGAATGGAATTTCTTGTCCTAAAGAGAAATCAGACAAGGTCTAAAAGAAATCAGGCAAGCCTAAATGCAAAGCAGGAGACAGAGCTGGCAGAAATGCAATACAATCACTTCTTCCTTTTTTTTTTTTTTTTTTTTTGAGACAGTTTGCTCTTGTAGACCAGGCTGGAGTGTAATGGTGCAATGTTAGCTCACCACAACCTCCGCCTACTGGGTTCAAGTGATTCTCCTGCCTCAGTCTCCTGAGTAGCTGGGATTACAGGCATGCACCACCACATCCGGCTACTTTTGTATTTTTAGTAGAAACGGGGTTTCTCCATGTTGGTCAGGCTGGTCTCGAACTCCCAACCTCAGGTGATCCGCCTGCCTTGGCCTCCCAAAGTGCTGGGATTACAAGCATGAGCCACCACACCTGGCCTTCCCTTCCATTTCTTAGCTTTGTTCTGCATGAGAATTGCTATGTGAGGGAGACTCAGATGCTTGAGTTCTCACAGCTTTACAGCTAGAAGAAGAATGAAGAGAACAGGTCTAGTAGGAGGTAAGAAAGAAGTGGCATTGGGGATACAGGTAGGACAGGCATAACAACTCCAGCTCCATACACTGTGGACAGGCCAGTTGATATTGAAAAACCACCTTGAAGGTTGAGCTAAATGGCGGTAACTTGTCTCACGCATGGATGGCTGCAGTCTTTGAGCTAGATACGCTAATGAACCCAAAGGCCCTTCATGGGAATGAGGTTGGAAACCCCACCTGAGCCAGAGAGGAGCCTACGATGATGCAAAGAGCTACACACTGACAGTTTTCTTTTTGAGCAAATCAGCTGGACAGAGTTCCATGGCCATAGGTCAGCATGCTTGGTACCAGGCAAACATGCCTGGCCTAAACTAGCCAGACCAGGGCTTGGCGCCTGAGGCAAAGGCTGTTTTATATAGACTAGCCAGCAACAGGATCACTTACAGCAACTCAGTTTCCTTGTGGGGAGTTTAAAGTGGGGCTTGAAGAAATGTGTCAGTAGCTAGAGAGAGAGAAGAAAGCAGTATCAGAGGGGTAAAAAGGCACCAGAAAGGCAAACTGCTAGGCTTGGAGATAGCCATGGAGCCAGACCTAGGAAATCACTGCTGTACCCTGAGCCACTTCCCAGGGCTCCACGGGGTTGGCTGTTTGAAAGGCTTGCCTTTCATACAACTAAGACTATATCTTGAGCCTCTTCATCTCCCCTGGGAGCCCTGCAGTGCAACCCAAGCCACACTCTTCTCCAAGAGCCTAAACACTCTCCCATCACCAGCTAACCTCAAAGGCATGTCTACAGGGATGGGGGGATGCTGTAAACTACTGTGGGCCAAGGAGCACTTGCCACCCTGCCCCCACCCCACAATCCCCCAAGCAACCCCCTCCTTGGCCCTGCGTGGAACTGATAATGTCAGGATCATGTTTTGAAGCCACCAGAATGAAAACTTATTCTAGCTTTCCATCACAGCAAAGACAGAATAACCATTTGAAAAGAGTTTCATCATAATGATTCTATTTTAATCTCCTTCAAACATGAGAGATCAAACATATACAGATTTATCTTTACCGAAAAGAAAAAAAAGTCCTGGGTAATATGCGAATGCATTTCCGAGACATCCTGTGGCTTTAACAAAAAAGGAAGGTTTAATGTTCAAAAAGATACTGCTCAAGTAACAAGATCTCTTAATACCCACCCCACCACCACCACTCCTAAACACCCTGCAAATGCTCCTGAGCAACATCCATTGCTGACCAGAGGGATTTGGGAGCTACTTAAAAATCACACAAGACAAGTCAATGATTTCAAACTTTACTATTGTCTTTGACTGAACAGCCATAAATCACACATGAAATCAGCATCTGACTTGAATGTGAGATTTTGCTCTGATGAGCCAAGACATGCTTGGCAGTGCCACCACACCAGTCACCAGCCAGGGCTTGATGTGACAACAGAAGCTGTAAGGTGAGTGGGGCTTAAAACTATCTTCTCTTTCCAAAGTCCAAATAAACTCATCTCTCAAGTCATTCAGACCTTAGGGGTGGATTAATTCATGAGCCCCAGTGGTGATAGAACTAAAACCAATTCCCCTGCACAGACTGAATCATCAAACTAAATATTGCCACTTTAACACTTAGTGAGTGAGAATTAGAATGTCAGGGAAGAGCTTTCCAAGCATTCATCATTCTCCTTTTTTCCCTCTAAGATATTCATATAGCAACTCCCTAAGACCAACACCCAATAAACTCCAGACCGACAGCTTGGTGGAGCAAATGCTGTGTGTGTGAATCATGCTCCATCTATGGCATAATATATCTCCCTGCCACCAAAAGGACTCACTAAGGGCACAGGCAGGAGTAGAGATGGTGGGGGCTGGGGGAAAGGTGATGTGACAGGTTAGACAACATCCAAAGCTAAAAATGAATACAATGCAACAGAAAACTCATTAATGCAATTGCTTGCTTTATTGGTGTAGTCACCACAATAGCTTCTAGGTACATTTTCCTATGCAATATAAAGGAGACAGAAGGTAATAAAATGATCTGTGTGTATCTAATGTATGAGTGTGAGCTTCTGAAAAAGTCTCTTGCTTAGGAAGAGGAATGCTGTATCAGTCCATTTTCACACTGCTATGAAGAATTACCTGAGATTGGGTGATTTATGAAGACAAGAGGTTTCATTGACTGACAGTTCCATGGGCTTAACAGGAAGCATGACTAGGAAGCATCAGGAAACTTAACAATCATGGCAGAAGATGAAGGGAAACCATCTTCACATGGTGGCAGGAGAGACAGCGAGGGGGGAAGTGCCAAACACTTTTAAACCATCAGATCTCATGAGAATTTACTCATTAATGCGAGAATGGCAGGAAGGAAACCCGCCCCTACAATCCAATCACCTCCCACCTGGCCCCTCCTGCAATTCAACAAGAGATTTGGGCAAAGACAAAAATCCAAACCATATTATTCCATCCCTGGCCCCTTCCAAATCTCATGTCCTTTCTTGAGCCTCTTCAGCTCCCCTGGGAGCCCTGCAATACAACCCAAGCTACATTGCAAAATACAATTATCCCTTCTAAACAGTCCACCAGTCTTAACTCATTTTAGCATTAACTAAAAAGTCCAAAGGATCATCTCCCACTAAGAGCCTGTAAAATCACACACAAGTTATGTAATTCCAAGATATAATGGGAGTACAGGTATTGGGTAAATGCTCCCATTCCAAATGGGGGAAATTGGCCAAAAAAAAAGGGGTTACAGGCCTCACGCAAGTCCAAAACTGAGCAGGGCAGTAATTACATCTTAAAGCTCCAAAATAATGTCCTTTTGACTCCATGTCTCACATCCAGGCCACACTGATTCAAGGGGTGGGTTCCCAAGGCCTTGGGCAGCTCTGCAGGGTACAGTCCCCATGGCTGTTTCATGGGCTGGCATTGAGTGCCTGTGACTTTTCCAGGAGCAAAGTGCAAGCTGTTCATGAATCTACCATTCTGGGGTCTGGTAGACGGTAGCCCTCTTTTCATAGCTCCACTAGGCAGTGCCCCAGTGGGGATTCTGTGTGGGGGCTTCAACCCTATGTTTCCCCTCTGTACTCCCCTAGTAGAGGTTCTCCATGAGGGCTCCACCCCTGCAGCACACTTCTGCCTAAACATCCAGGCAAGTCCATACATCCTCTGAAATCTAGACAGAGCTTCTCAAACCTCAACTCTTGTCTTCTGCACACCCACAAGCCCAACACCACATGGAAGCCACCAGTGCTTAGGGATTGCACCCTCTGGAGCAATGGTCTGAGCTGTACCTTGGTCCCTTTTAGCCATGGCCAGAGCTGGAGTGGCTGGGATGTAGGGCGCCATGTCCCAAGGCTGCACAGAACAGCTGGGCCCTGGGCCTGGCCCACAAAATCATTTTTTCCTCCTTGGCCTCTGGGCCTGTAATGGGAGAGGCTGCCACAAAGGTATCTGAAATGCCTTTGAGGCATTTTCTGCATTGTCTTGGCTATTAACATTTAGCTCCTCTTTACTTATGCAAATTTCTGCAGCGGACTTGAATTTCTCCACCGAAAATGGGTTTTTTGTTTCTACCACATGACTGGGTTGCAAATTTTCCAAACTTTTATGTTCTGCTTCCCTTTTAAATATTAGTTCCAGTTTCAGATAATCTCTTTCTTCACACATACGAGCATATATATTTAGAAACAACCAGGGCACATCTTGAATGCTTTGCTGTTTAGAAATTTCCTCTTCCAGATACTCTAAATCATCTCTCTTGAGTTCCACAGATCTCTAGGGTAGGGGCAAAATGCCACCAGTCTCTTTGCTAAAGCATAGCAAGAATGACCTTTGCTCCAGTTCCCAGTAGGTTCCTCATCTCCATCTGAGACCATCTCAGCCTGGACATCACTGTCCATATCACTATTTGCATTTTGGGCAAAGCCATTCAACAAGTCTCTAGGAAGTTCCAAACTTTCCCACATCTTTCTGTCTTCTTCTGAGCTCTCCAAACTCTTCCAACCTCTGCCTGTTACCCAGTTACAAAGATGCTTCCCCATTTTCAGGTATCTTTATAGCAGTGCCCCACTCTCCTGGTACCAATTTTATGTATTAGTCCATTTTCACACTGATATAAAGAACTACCTGAGACTAGGTAATTAACGAAGAAAAGAGGTCTAATTGACTCACAGTTCTATAGGCTTAACAGGAAGCATGACTGGGAGGCCTCAGGAAACTTACAATCACGGCAGAAGGTGAAGGGGAAGCAAGGACCTTCTTCGCATGGTAGCAGGAGAGAGAGAGTAAGGGGGGAAGTGCCACACACTTTTAAACTATCAGATCTTTTGAGAACTCATTCACTATCATGAGAACAGCATGGGGGAAATCCACCCCCATAAGCCAATCACCTCTGACCAGGCTCCTCCTCCAATTTGATATGAGATTTCGGAGGGGACACAAATCCAAACCATATCACATGCCCAGGAGGACAGAGCATACAACATTACCCAGCTTAAACATATTCACCTTAAAAAGAAAGCATGTGATGTGACAAGTTCTCAGAAATTTGATTAGTTGCTGGGCCAGGACTGGTTAAAATGATGAAATAAGTAAAAAATGGCCTTTTTGTTTTTCCAGTCCCTTTCCACAATCTCCACGTAGAAGAGCCAGCACCAAGCAGCCCCCTGAGGGCCCTGCCTGGTCTGTACCTTGTGCCTCAGAAGCAGTAGGTAAGGGCGTGGCCTTTGGAGTCAGAAAGACTGCAGGTTCAAATCCCATCACTGTCATTTACTGTGAGTCCTTAGATTAGTCACTTAAGAGTTAAGCCCTCAAACCCTTTTTCCTGCCTATAAAATGGAGACAGGAAAATTTATCTCAAAGAGCTGCTGTGATACTTAAGTTTAAGAAAATCAGGGAAAAAAAAATCTTAAAGTCTTAGCATACTGCCTGGTACTTGGCAGGGCTCAACAAATGGCAGCTCCATTTGCCCTTCCCCTCCCCACATCCTGACCCACCCAGCCCTTAGTATCTACTGCTGGCCTGATGAGTTGGTCTTTCCAACCACACTAGCAGCTAACTGGCTAGCTGAGTTTCAACTTTGTCTGCTCCCCATGAAGAAGGGATGGAAACAGATTTGTGGGGAACCTTTAGAAGCTAATAATGATCCTTACCCTCAAGAACGCAGGCAGCCTGTGTGAAAGGCTGACCTTGCAAGGTGACCTAGTCAGGGTAACTTCCTCCTTCCCTCTAGCTAGTTAAGATGGAGCTGCAGTGAGATAAACCAAGGCAGTCTAAGAATGAAGAGGGCAGTGGCACAGGCTTTGGCCAAATAGATGCAGCCACTGATTGAGATGGAAATGATTGATGGGGGAAGTCCAAGAAACAGTTAACTGCGAGGTCCCTGTAGGCCCAGACCATCCTTGCATCGACAGTCTTTCCACAACTGCAGCTCTCAGGACACACTTTCACTCTTTCAGGCACTGGAGTCTATTCCACCTCTTTTTCCCCCTTGGGGAGTCCTGAATCATTTGCAATTTAAAATGAAGCTCCCGGTAAAACTCAGCACTGGCTCCCTCCTCATCAGCCCAACCAAGGTCACTGTTCTTTCAAGGACCACAAAAGGCACACTGTTTTCCCTACCCCCTAGACCAAGCATGGAGGCCTCTGCTTCCTGCTATGTCCACAGCCTGTGCCTCAAATGCCCAGTCCAGCTCCAAGCCACATTTTCCAAGGCTGCCCTCTGAGTACCCAGCTGGCATAAACCACGTGGGCTCTGTTCCAGGCACAAGGACTGTCAGCACAGCATGGACATATGGCCCAGCAAGCTCCCTATGGGGATTCCACCTGGGCCTCTGTACACAGGAGGCAGATGGGCGCTTGCCCTTTGTGGCAGGAACAAGGCCTCTGAGGAATAAGCACAAATGCTCACTTAGAATTGACAGGCAGAGCTGCCCAGTGGGACTCTGCCCAAAACATCTTGTTAATCAGGTTCCACCACGTCTGGAACCCCCCCAAACCCCGCTCTACCAGTCTAAAGTAGACTACCCTATCAAAGCTCTAGCTTCAATTCAAAGCTCTAGCACTCACCAGGTATGCCACCATGGACAACTAATGAAACTTCCCTGGGTAAGGTAATAATTGTTTTCTGTGGCTGCCATCACAAATTCACACAGACTTGGTGGCATATACATACATACACACATGCATGCATATGTATATATACATACATACACATATATATATATATAATTTCCCCCTGGAGGCCAGAAGTTCACAGTTAATGTGCCCAGCAGAGTCCCTCTGAAGTTTCTAGGGAATTCTTTCTTAACTCTTCCAGTTTCTAGTGGCACCTGACATTCCTTGGTTGCGGCAGTAAAACTCCAATCTCTCCCTCCAACTGCACATGGCCTTCCCCTCTTTGTCTCTGTGTGTCAAATAACCCCTTCCTTTCTCTTTTAAGGACAACTGATCATTGGATTTAGTGTCCACCCTAAACCTAGGATGATATCATCTCAAAATTTCCAACTTAATTACATCTGCAAAGACCCTCTTTCTAAATAAAGTCACATTCACAGGTACTGGGGATTATGACTTGACCATAACTACTGTAGGATGGCGGGGGGGGGGCGGTGCATAATTCAGTCCTGCAGTGTCTATCACATAATCACATGGAGTTATTTAGATTAAAAGAGATAATGTCTGCAACATGCTTTGCACAGTATCAGGCACATTGTAAATAATAAACATTACATGTTGCTTTTATCACAGTCATAATCTTCACCTCCCTCTCCAGGAAGCCTTCCTAATACCTCATTCCAAAAACAATTTGAGGCAATTCAGACGGCCACTCCAGATCACAATCACCTTAAGAGCAGGAACCATGCTTGTTGATATCCACTTCCTCCGTATTACTAAGAGTGTGTGGTACACGTAAAGGTCCGTGGTCTCAGTGGCAAGATCATGGGCTCCTGTATCAGATAGACCCATGCTTGGAAACTGGCTCTTCTGCATTGTAATGATGTGATGTCAGATGTGTGAATCAATGTCTAAGCCTCACCATTACATCTGTAAAACAGGAATATGACCAGCTTTGTAGGAATGTTAAACACACTTCAGACATTGCATACGTAGCACCAAAGAGTAACCAGCAAATAGTACATGGTCCATAACTAGAATAATGATTCATTATTGTGCTTGGGAATTGTTTTGTTAAATAAATGTCTAATAACTAAATAAATGAACACCAACAGCCACTCCTCCTCACAGTCCAACAGAGGTGTCAGATCACCATCCACACTCCTGCACAGACTTCTGGTCCTCAGAGGTAGTGCTGAGATTGAGCCCACAACCTTACCTCCTCCACATATCCTAGGAGTGAACACCCCATCTGCAGATTAATAAACCAACCCATTCATCCATTCTACGGCATTCACTGAACACATACTCTGCCAGGTTCCTACCATCTGCTAAATGCCTTCTGAATGCTCTTGAGCAGGGATCAGAAAACTTTTTCTGTCAAGGGCCAGATAGTAAATATTTTAGGCTTTCTGGGCCATATGGTCTCTGTTGCAACTACTCAACTCTTCTGCATGAAAGCTGCCACAGACGACATGTAAACAAATGAGAATGGCCATACTCCAGTGCAATTTTATTTACAAAAGCAGGTGGTGGCTAATAAGCAATTACAGCAAGGTGGCAGGATACAAGGTTAATATACAAAAGTCAATTGTTTTCCTATTTGCCAACAGTGAACAAGTGGAATTTGAAATTAAAAGCACAATATCATTTATATTAGCACCCAAATAAATGAAATACTCAAGTATAAATCTTAAAAAAGTACAAGATCTATATGAGGAAAACTACAAAACTCTGATGAAAGAAATCAAAGAATTAAATTGAGAGATATTCCATGTTCATGGATAGGAAGACTCAATATTATCAAGATGTCAGTATTTCCCAACTTGATCTGGAGATTTAATGCAATCCTAATCAAACTACCACAGGTTATTTTGTGGATATTGACACACTGATGCTAAAGTTTACATGAAGAGGCCAAAGACTGAATAGATAATGCAATATTGAAGAACAAAGTCAGAGGACTGACATTACTCAACTTTGAGACTTATCATAAAGTTTCCATAATCAAGACAGCACAGAATAGAGAACCTAGAAATAGACCCACATAGATGTAGTCAACTGATCTTTGACAGGGAAGCAAATGGGTAAAAGGTAGTCTTTTCAACAAATAGTGCTAGAAAAATTGGACATCTACAAGCAAAGAAAAAATCACAGACTTTACACCCTTTAAAAAAATTAACTCAAAATGGATCACAGACCTATGTGTAAAATACAAAACTATAAAATCCCTAGAAGATAACACAGGAGAAAATCTAGATGGCCTTGGGTTTGATGGTGACTTTTTAGATATGGCACCAAAGACAGAATCCATGAAAGAAAGAATCGATAAACTGGACCTCATTAAACTTAAAAATTTCTGCTGTACAAAAGACAATGTCAAGAAAATTAAAAGACAAGCCACAGACTGGGGGAAAAATATGTGCAAGACATATCTGACAAAGCACTGTAATTCAAAATATATAAAGAACTCTTAAAACTCAACAATAAGAAAATAGACAATTTGATTTAAAAAAATAAGTCAAACACCTTAACAGACAGTTTACAGAAGACATACAGGTGGCAAATAAGCCTATGAAAAGATGCTTCACATCATGTCATTAAATTTGTTTTAATACAAATAAAACAACAATGAGATCCCACACACACCTATTAGAATGGCCAAAATCCAGAACACTGACACCACCAAATGCTGATAGGAACTCTCATGCATTGCTGGTAGAACTGCAAAATGGTTCAGCCACTTTGGAAGACCATTTGGTGGTTTCTTATATAAGTAAACACACTCTCACCACACAATCTAGCACAAGTGCTTTCTCCTTGGTATCTTTCCAAAGGAATTGAAAATGTATATCTACACAAAAACCAGCACATGGATGTTTACAGCAGCTTTATTCATAATTGCCAAAACTTGGAAGCAACCAAGATATCTTTCAGTAGGTGATAAACTGTGATATATCCAGACAATGGGATATTTTTCAACACTAAAAAGAAATGAGCTGTCAAGCCATGAAAAGACATGGAGGAACTTCAAATGCATATTTCTAAATGAAAGAAGCCAGTGTGCAAAGGCTTACAATACTGTATGAGCACAGGGGATTTTTAGGGCAGTGAAACTAGTCTGTAGGACACTATTAATATAATGACGTATACATGTCAGTATGCACATGTCCAAACCCATAAAATGCACAACACCAAGAGTGACTGTAGTAATGTAAACTATAGTCTTTGGATGATAATGATGTGTCAATGTAGGTTCATCAACTGTAACAAATGTGTGACTTGCAGGGATGTTGATAATAGCTCAGGCTGTGTAGGTGTTATAGCACGGGCTATATGGGAAATCTCTGTACATTCCTCTCATTTTTGCTGTAAATTTAAAACTGCTAAAAAAAAATAAAGTATATTTAACAAATAAAAGGCAGTGAGCTATATACAGTTTGTAACCCCTGCTTTTGAGGATACACAAATGAGTAAGATGCAGTCTCCACACAGTGATAAGAAAAAGTCACAGAGAGAGGAAGGGACAGTGCTGAGAATAGAATCCAGGTTTCCCATTCCCATAAAAGCTATTGAACTAAGTCCTACCTTGTCCACCTAGGGTCAATTAAAAGTGCATTTAAAGGGAAAAATAGGAACAGTTATACCAAA